>NW_028317994.1:675833-1351666 GCF_062004578.1 Staurois parvus | reverse complement strand
CAAAATGAATGAGATCTCTCTGGTTGTAAGACCCCATTCCTGTGCTTTGAATTGCTAGTGAATGCAGTCAGAAGAAAACCTTAAATGATAGTGTGAAGGTTTATATAGGATTTCAGATCTGTACAGCTTCCAAATCAGTGTTATTAACTGTTGCAGAATAAGGGTGTGTGGCATATTCCCAAAACATGGCAATGAAATGCACAGGACATATGCCCTGTCCCTCTCTCCCTTCTACCACTCCCCACTCAGCCCATACATTATACAATTTTCTGAAAATTGGTTGAATCCCACCCCACCCCTTCCCCCCAGCCCTATTGTGTTCTGCTGGCAGGCAACCATCCCTGCCAGCAAAACAATGATCACTGCTGGCAACTGTAGCTGCTCACATTTATCACATGATAAAATCTGACAGGCTGGTTGTACTAAAGTCAATCAATGGATCGACTTCAGTACAACCAACCTGCCCATAGAAGGATTAAATCGCTGCTGAACCGAGATTTGATGCATCTATGGCCGGCTTTACTCGGCATCACAGCAGTGGCTACAGAGCTTCTGAACAGTGTTCAGTTCATTGTTCAGAACTGTTAGAAATACAATGTAACAAAATTATTGTTACATTTTAATTACAATTTAATTCATGTGCAGATCCTTTGGTCTGCATATGATGGCAGTTAAAGTAACCCTACCAGTGAAAAATAAATAAAATGTGCTGCTATTTAATCTTTAATAATTCCCACTACTTCTTATCAGCCTGAATTAGATCCTTCCTTAGCTTATATTTTTTTCTGCTGACTTATTAATGGTTTAAAATGTTTTAACCATAATATTAAAACTTTTATTTTTTTAATTTCATTCAATTTGTTGGGTACATTTTTAGCGTCTCATTTAACCACTTGCCTACCAGGCACTTATACCCCCTTCCTTATCAGGCCAATTTTCAGCTTTCAGCGCTGCCGCACTTTGATTGACAATTGCGCAGTCATGCAACATTGTACCCATATGAAATTTTGATCATTTTTTTCTCACAAATAGAGCTTTCTTTTGGTGGTATTTAATTGCAACTGGGCACTTTACTTTTTGCGCTATAAATAAAAAAAGTGCAAAAAATTTGAAAAAAAAATTTTTTTCTTTGTTTCTATTATAAAATTTTTCAAACAGGTATTTTTTCTCCTTCACTGATGTGCGTTGATGAGGCAGCACTGATGGGCACTGATAGGCGGCACTGATAGGCAGCACTAAAGGGCACTGATAGGCAGTACTAATGAGGTGGCACGGATAGGCGGCACTGATAGACAGCACTAATGAGGTGTCACGGATAGGCGGCACTAATATGCAGCACTGATAGGCGGCACTGATAGGTGACACTGATGATGGGTACTGATAGACGGCACTGACTGGCATCACTGCTGGGCACTGACTGGCGGCACTGACTGGCACAACCCCTGGGCACTGACTGGCAGCACTGCTGGGCTGCACTGGTGGGCACAGGTGGGTGGCACTTCTGGGCACAGGTGTGTGACACTGCAGAGTGGCACAGGTGGGTGCACTGCTCGGCACAGGTGGGTGATCTGCTGGGCACAGGTGGGCGGAGCTAGTGGGCGCACTGCTGGGCACAGGTGGGCGGAACTTGCGGGTGGCACTGCTGGGCACCGATCATCAGGGCACTGATCATCAGTGTCCTGATGATCGGTGCCGATCCCCGTTGTGACAACTGCCGGTTCTCGGCAGTACTTTCCTCACAATCTGACAGCGTGAGGAAAGTGCAGCCGAGAACCGGCACTTGCATTTCCCTGTGATCAGCGTGTCATTGGACACCGCTGATCACGTGGTAAAAGGCCGCTGGGATCGGCCTTTTACCACATCACGTGATCAGCTGTGTCCGTAGGACACAGCGATCACGGAGATCGCCGGGTGCGCGCCCCCTGGGGCGCGCAGGAGAGCGCGTTCTGGGGGGACGTCATATGACGTCCACCCAGAACTGGCCGGCCGCAGTGAAGCCGTCATTCGGCTATCTGCAGTCGGCAACTAGTTAAAGAATGCTAAAAGTTGAAATCAAGTCTATGAAATAACTTTGCATTGCATAGAAAATATCCACTGGAACTAAAATCTGCTTTATAAGACTAGTACTGACAGATTCATAAATATTTCCTCAATGTCAAAATGCATCCGTAGAAAAATAGAGCTGTATCCCAATAACAAGCCTGACAAAAGTGACTGAATACAACATGCAGTCACCGCCCACTTTATTAGGTACACCTTGTTAGTGCCAAGAGAATATCCCCTACACCACCAGCCTGAGCCGTTGATACAAGGCAGGATGGATCCATGCTTTCATGTTGTTTATGCCAAATTCTGACCCTACCATCTAAATGTTGCACCAACCAGTCTGCCCATTCTCCTCTGACCTCTGACATCAACAAGGCATTTTTGTCCATACAACTGCCACTCACTGGATATTTTCTGTTTTTTGGACCATTCTTTGTAAACCCTAGAGATGGTTGTGCGTGAAAATCCCAGTAGATCAGCAATTTATGAAATACTCAGACCAGGCTGTCTGGCACCAACAACCATGCCACATCCAAAGTCACGTTCTTCCCCATTCTGATGCTCGGTTTGAACTTCAACAAGGTGTCTTCACCACGTCTCCACCACCATTCCTAAATGCATTAAGTTGTTGTCATGTGATTGGCTGATTAGCAATTTGTGTTACCAAGCAATTGAACAGGTGTAGCTAATAAGGTGTCAGGTGAGTGTAGATATGCTATTTGCCATATATTTTATGATGGATGGAAAATTGAACACACTACTTATCTACTTCACCAATAGGTGGCAGCACACTAGCGGAATAGTATAAACTGATCTAGCAGATAAGTGACATATGGCCAATATCATATTTTCCACATTGCAACACTGCCTGTGTTTAAAAAAGTTCTTTGATAAATAAGTAGTTATTGGCTAACACTATTTGACCCTCAGAGATTACATGCAGTGAAAGGGTTAAAGGAAAAATGTATTGCTGAAATATGAAAGCTGTCATTCTGATCCAGAGGCTTCAGGACTCAGAGTCATATAGTCACAACAGGTATGCAGATATTGAGCTTTAATCTTTCTAATCTGAATGCTTATTAGGTGGAATAATGACTCAAAGGGGGAGATTTACTAAAACTGGAGAGTGCAAAATCTGCATAGACAGCTATGCCCTGATCGCCCATTCATCTGAATGCTGCAGACCCCCATCGTATGGGATCACACGGGGGGGCTCCACATCACACACATTTGGCTGGATCGGGCAGATCTCTCGCATCGTTTAAACTTTTCACTCATCCACTTGTCCGATCTTCAATGCCAAGGACTGAATGTGTCTATAGGGTGGGTGATCGCTTGCTGCTAGCCTCTGGTCCAAGAATCCTCTGAGATTACTCTTCCTGCATCAGGACCCTGGGAGGATCTGGCTGCTAGTCTGGTGGATGCTGGAGGTGGAAGGCGAAATCCAGAGAGGAATCCATTCTGATAGGATCGGTTGATCCTTAAAGCGTGCTGGCCCTGTGGGGTCTAAGTAAGGAGGTGAGGGGCATTTTGGCCGATAAGGATTGGCACGTGTGAATCACGCACACTGCACATTATATCTTTTGCATGAAGAGTGGAGTGTGAAGATCACCACAACGCATTGCATTATTATACTTACCAATTGTTTGGACTTTTTTTGCAACTCAATATTGGTTCATTTATTTTGAGCACTGTACGTTTTTTTTGTCACTATATTGTTCTATGATTATATTTGTCACTTTTTGCACTAGATATTCCCTTAAGGAATTACACGCATGACACTAATATACAATTATTGATTATTTTGGATATATACTCTTAGGGGTGTATATCGAGTTTATTTATTGTATCACCTATTCATTGGATACTTATATATATATTATTGATTAGCGCTGCACTGTTTATTTAATAAAATCTGGAGCAGCTCTGCATAGAAACCAATCAGCTTCCAGGTTTTAATATCAAAGATTAATTGAACAAGCTGAAGTTAGAAGTTGGATTTATTACCGTGCACAGCTGTACCAAGTTTAGCAAATCTCCCACCTAATATGTTGAATATGACACAGCAAAAAAAACTCACATTTTTTTCGAGATCCTCTATTTAATCATTGAAGTGTAGATTTTTTTTTCTGGTTCAGAAATGTTATATGTGTATTAAATGTGTGTTTAATAGAGAAATGAGAATCCCATTAAAACTATTTTTGTCAGCAAAATTTGTTATAGTTTGTGGTTTTATAATTTGCCAATTTGTATGCAAATTGTGCTTTTAGGGGTTTTTAAAACCACACTGGTAAAATGGGATTTCAAGAAATGAACACATTTACAATAATAAACAGCTTCCAAAGTGATGCTCAGGATATCATTATTTTCTTACACTTCATCATCGCAATTGAGAGGTTTTTCAAGTCTGTAGCCTTGTGGTAACTTCTCATAGAGTTCTGCACATGTCATACCGCAATATGGAGTCCCGCCTGCAGGTTGGAAATAAGTTATATTAATAGCTATATAATATCAGCAATTTAGATCCTCTATATAACCGTCAATATTAATATGTGGTGTAAGCTTTTCTTCCTACTTCCTAATTGTTCCTTTGTACAACTGTCAGTAAAAAATTATTTTGAATCTACTGTATATTGTAGTAACTAAATTCAAATAAAGCTTCAAATAGTAACATTATGTAATAACATAATTTAATTTAAAAAACTATGTAATAAAAAAGCACCTTTGTAGCTATAGGCATTGTGGGTAAACTCATCTTTATGGTTTATTACAGAGGCACTGACATTACAGCTGCTATCCCTTAGAGCTGTTAGAGACTAACGCAAAGTCAACTTCAAAGTATTTATTGTGATCATTAATGAAAAATTACTTTACAGTACATGCAGCTACAGATGTCAGTGATGAATTGTTTTAAAGCTTCTTTACTGCTTGTTAATAATATGTAAATACTCATAGTCTGAGCACAAATGCATTTTAAAGTAAATATAATACAAGTCTGGGTAATTCAACCTAAGCACAGGATGAAAGCTGCAGAAACAGAGGGCAACCAAGCTCAACCTTTACAGAAAAAAATAATATGGTTTCATTTACCTACATTTCTGGGTCTACTAAACATTCTGCTTATGCTTATTTAATCATATGCTCAGTTTGTGATGTGTTTACTTTATATACATAATTTAAGAATTGTAAAAATATGTAGTCAATCTTTTTTTTAACAGCGTTGATATATCATGATATACAGTATATGGAAGATACCTATATAAGCAAGAAAAAAATTATACTCAAACAAAAAAGTTTGAAAAACCATAGGACTTGGCTGCAATTCCTTAGGAATGTTTCCCAACAATGTGATTAGTTCCTAATTTTAGTTACAGAAAAGACAGTCCTATTTGCCAAACAGAACACACAGGTTTATTTACTAAAGCTGAAGAGTGCAAAACCAAGCTCACTTCTGCATAGAAACCAATCAGCTTCCAGGTTTTATTTCCAAAGTTTAGTTGAAGAAGCTGAGGTTAGAAGCTGATTGGTTTCTATGCAGGAGTGAGTCTGATTTTGCACTCTCCAGCTTTAGTAAATAACCCCCACTTTGGTAAAATGGTCTAAACAATTACGGTAATTGATGGAAAGTGGTGCTGCCCATTCCAAGTTTTCTAAAGACCACCTGGATGTTCAAAGCATTACTGGAGCAACAGCCACGCACTATATCGTTAACTCAAATGTGTGTGATAGAAGTATGAAGTTGTGGGTTGCTTTGCTAGTTTAGTACCTGAACAGTTTACAGATACTATGGATCCAAATAATTTCAAAATTCTACCTAAGAATAGCCATATGACCTTGATTTAAAACTTTAAAGGAGCTAGAGTATGCAATATAACAGTGATCCAAAATATGGTAGCAAATCAGAAAAAAGGTTTTAAAATAGCGAGGTCATAATCTTAAATTGAAAGCCAATGAAATGGGGTGTGATTCTGAGAATACGGTTTTGTATACAGAAATTGGACAGGATAATTTCTAACACTGCATATGCCTGATTAATAAGTACTAATAGACTTTAGCTGAGGTTATTGGTAAAAAAGGGGGGGTTCCACTAGTCACATTGGGGTTTATTTACTAATGCAGGCCATACATGGGTCGAATTCTGAACAAATTTTCTTTAGAAAATCTGAACTTTTGTGCGTTTTGTAATCCGATGTTGCCACCATTGATTTTGAATTTCAACCAGCCAAGCCTACAATTTCAGCTCGAGTTGCTACAGAAAAGAATTTTCGTGGCCAAGAATTTTCTTTTCTTTCCAGGTCACAGCTTTATATTTCTTGCACAATTCTCCCATCATTGATTCAAAATTCATTCGTTTTTCAAAAAATTTACAACATGCCTAATCACTCAAATTCGATGGTCACACAAAAATCGGCTGTTTCTGTGGCCCACTAATGGTGCAAAATTCACACGAAAATTCTTACAAAAGATTTTTGAAAGAAAATTCTTTCGGAATTCAACCCGTGTATGGCCGGCTTTAAGCTGGTTCACTCAGAATCTTGTTCACTTTTACACAGAAACCAATCAGCTTCCAGGTTTTATTGCTAAAGCTTAATTGAACAAACTGAGGTTAGAAGCTGATTGGTTACTATGCACAGGTGAACCAGATTCTGAGTGAACCAGCTTTAGTAAATCCCCCCAAGATATGAGAGTCACGTCCACAAACTATTTGTTCAAAACAAATGCTGTAATGTAAAATCTGTGGAGTCGAGAGGCAATGGGGGGACTTCCAGTTCCAAAACAGCTAGAGTGTCCCATATTATCTATCGCTACTCTAGAGTTTGTAAATCTAGTGCAACACATTCTTACTAAAACAGAACGTTATGTAACTATATGAATAAAATGTATATACAGGCAGGGGCCTCATGGGACCCCCGGGCAATAGGGGATCATGGGGCCCCTATGTCCTTGTCCAAACTCAAAAAAGCCTATGAAAAAGGTACCAGGGGCATCTCATGGGGCCCCCTACTAACCCCATGCCCTCAGGCAGTGCCCGAGTTTCAAAATGGTCAGTCCGCCCCTGCATACAGGTAAAAACTGTCTATTTTTAAATTCAGGTATTCTTGTGCTGTGTTAAAGCTGTTACACTTACCCAAACTGACAATTTCCCATAATAAAACACCAAATGACCATCTATAAGGAAACAAAATGAATATTATTGGTCAATGAATTACAAATATGTAAAACCATGGGCTGAAATGTATCTACTGCACATATTATTTATGCAACATCCATTTATGACCTATGAAAGCAATTGCATTAAAATACCAATTGTGAAAATATATTGCTAACAAATCCCAATGAAATTTATATTGGTTTTATGATAATCTTTAATTTGGTTTAATCTTGATGATCTGCAACTGCTTGAAGTACACTACATAGCAGCCCTTAGTCAGCAAAAGGAGCTAAGTGCAAAGCGTAGCACAAGCAGAGTACTAAAGCAAGCAAAAGGAATCTCGTATGTATTGCTGAGGCTTTTATGAAGTGAACACTGGTTGAAATTAGGTACTACACTTTGCTTTCAATGCTTTGCTTCCTACAGTATTTATTGAAAAGAGCCCAGTACAGTAGGTTTCAATGTACTTTGAGTTACTGTGCCAGAACAAATTTGCAGCCAGACAAGTGAGAGGGGAACTTGGCAGCTAGGAAAACAGCATTTTCAGAAGGAGAGGTCAGTACATATTTCTCTTTAAAAGGCCAAGGTTTGCTAGGTTTCCAAACACCAAAGGTTTTGGTAAAATTATTGTTCAGATTCAAGCAGACAAGATATTGTAAAATGATATCCTTTACAGAATGAGGAGAGCCAAGATCTTTGGATCAGTTCCTCCTTCAAAATAATTAAGGGATTTAAGAAGTCTTAACAAGGGTCCCTAGTTATGCTTTTCTTTTATAGGTCTGTTTGTTCTTTATTGATAATCTCCTGATTTTCCCATCAGATGCCATTATATCTTAAGAATGAGGCTGTAATATTATTAGCACTGCCTCCAATTTTGTAGCCAAGCCCCCTTTTCCAGTAAAATGGGCTTTATACAGGTTTTAAAAAGTACAGGATGGGGGTTCAATTTTTATTTTTTTTCTAGAAAATTTCTCTATTTATTACTACATGAAACATCCTTTCACTAAAATAAAGCAGTATATACAACTGATTAGAATTAAAATGTACTTACACATCACTGTTTGTTGTATAAACGCTGTAGTTCAAAGATTCAATTGCCATCCATCGAACTGGGAGCCGCCCCTAAGTAAAATATTATCAAATATAGTATGCCATTCATATAGATCTTGCTTTATGGGAAACATAAAGTATAGTATAAAAATAGGCAAAAGTGAACGAGCGCAACTTAATACAACTTGATGCAGATTTAGATGAAACAGATATAATGATATGGAGCTGCTAGCATAAAAGGTATACCTCGGCACCTCAGTAATAAATAAAAATCTAAAAAATGCAGCGCTGAAATTATGATTGTGGTAATGACCATGAAATGCAAACAGAATGTTCGAATGGATTATCCCTTCATACAGCAACAACTTGAAAGCCCTGTTGATGTAAAGTTTTCCAATATTGCAGAGGTCAAAGTGATGTGATATACTTCTGGCTACTCCGTGAGGTGATAGTACAATAATGCACTTACCAGAAGTACATACAAACTGAGCGTTGTATGTAAATAATCCGTGGAGATTTCAGGGTCTGGTCACCGGAATGGCGTCATCTAGGGCTGCAGCAGACTCCCAGGAATGGTGTCACTCACACTTGGGGGTCATCATAGGCTCACCAGAAGGTCCAACGCCGTTCAGACTCCTGGATCCACTCCTCCCTAATTGGCTCGAGATAAAACGAGCCCGGGAGGCAAAATGGTGCTAATAGTGTAATCCCGTTTATTGAATCCACAAAAATGTTTAAAATGCAGAACACTCACATATGTTACAGCAGAATGGTTTTCAGGCATAACTCAAAGTAATTCATCATCTGGTAGTCAACAGCGTTTTTTGACCCTTTTTTGACGCTGTTGACTACCAGATGATGAATTACTTTGAGTTATGCCTGAAAACCATTCTGCTGTAACATATGTGAGTGTTCTGCATTTTAAACATTTTTGTGGATTCAATAAACGGGATTACACTATTAGCACCATTTTGCCTCCCGGGCTCGTTTTATCTCGAGCCAATTAGGGAGGAGTGGATCCAGGAGTCTGAACGGCGTTGGACCTTCTGGTGAGCCTATGATGACCCCCAAGTGTGAGTGACACCATTCCTGGGAGTCTGCTGCAGCCCTAGATGACGCCATTCCGGTGACCAGACCCTGAAATCTCCACGGATTATTTACATACAACGCTCAGTTTGTATGTACTTCTGGTAAGTGCATTATTGTACTATCACCTCACGGAGTAGCCAGAAGTATATCACATCACTTTGACCTCTGCAATATTGGAAAACTTTACATCAACAGGGCTTTCAAGTTGTTGCTGTATGAAGGGATAATCCATTCGAACATTCTGTTTGCATTTCATGGTCATTACCACAATCATAATTTCAGCGCTGCATTTTTTAGATTTTTATAAAGTATAGTACAAGAGAAGGGGTGCTGTACTAGGGTATGCTGTTTAAAACTCCACATATCCTTGAACTACAGCATAACTGTTTCAAAATCGCTGAAACCAATTTATAGTTGCATTTCACCTCAAATACTGTAGAACATTGCTATAATCTCCAATGACTACATTAATCTCTTTAAATAAGTTTGTGGATGACACAGGAAGGGCTAACTTTACAGAACAAATACTGAACATGTAAATTTGTCAGCTTTGCATGCCACTAATACTATGCAAGTTAGTAAATTGTCTCTAATGTTTTTAGGTTAAAAAAAAAGTAAAGATACTTGCCATTGTCTTTTTTACATAGACCTCTTGCCCCCGAGATAACCCAAAATCAGCAATTTTCGCTATGTAATTTTCACCAACCAAAATATTTCTGGCTGCTAAGTCTCGATGTATGAACTAGCAAAAGGCAAAATGCAATGATTACTTGATACATCAAATATAGAAATAGAACAGTAACTCTTCTACACTGTATGTAGAAAAGATGACTATATTTAAATTAAATTATACTGTATATGTATTTGTAATTGTGTTAATTAGTTTAAGAAGGATGGCACAGGTTGGGTCTGTTTCATGTACTTGATGATATTTTTAATACTTTTTAAAAGTGGACCTCCATGGTCCTAGTAAAGGACATATTAATACATACATACAGTATATACACTGCTCAAAAAACATGAACCACTTGCCTACAGGGCACTTATACCCCCTTCATGCCCAGGCCAATTTCCATCTCTCAGCGCTGCCACACTTTGAATGACAATTGCGCGGTCATGCAACACTGTACCCATATGACATTTTTATCATTTTATTGTGACAGATAGAGCTTTATTTTGGTGGTATTTAATCACCTCTGGGTTTTTATTTTTTCTTAAACAAACCAAAAACCACTGAAAATTTTGAAAAAAAAACTTTTGTTCTTAGTTTTTGTTATAAAATTGTGTAAATAAGTGATTTTTCTCCTTCACTGATGTGCGCTAATGAGGCTGCAGTGATGGGCACTGATAGACTGCACTGATGGACAATGATAGGTGGCACTGGTGGGCACTGATGAGGAGGCACTGGTAGGTGGCACTGATGGGCATTGACAGGCATCACTGATGGGCACTGAAAGGCAGCACTGATATATGGCACTGATAGGAGGCACTGACTGGCACTGATAGGCGGCACTGACTGGCACTGTTAGGCGGCACTGACGGGCACTGATAGACGGCACTGATGCACACTGATAGGCGGCACTGACTGGCACTGATAGGTGGCACTGATTGGCAGCACTGATAGGTGGCACTGACTGGCATTGATAGGTGGCACTGACTGGCACTGATGGGTGACACTGAAAGGCAGCTCAGATGGGCACTGATATGTGGCATTGATGTGCACTGGTAGGCACTGATATGTGGCATTTATGTGGCACTGATGGGCACTGGCACGTGGCACTGTTCAGCACTAACAGCTGGCACTGATGGACACTGACAGCTTGCACTTCTGGGGCCACACTGATCATCAGGGCACACTTATCATCAGTGCCCTGATGATCAGTGTACATGTCCCCTCCGCGGAATGCCGATTACCGGCTCTCCTCTCCTCTCGAGCTGTCAGCGTGACAGCTCGACAGGAGAGAAATGCCGATAACTGGCATTTCCCTGTTTACAAGTGATCAGCTGTGATTGGACACAGCTGATCACATGACCGAGCCGACATCTTTGGCTCTTTCCTTATATCGGTGATCCGCTGTGTCCAAGGGACACAGCGCACCGCCAATCGCCGCGCTGCACACTCCCTGAGCCGCGCATGCGCGGCGAGAATGGGAGGACGTCATATGACATCCTCCCAGAACGAGAGAACCACCTTGCTCCTGTCATTGGACTATATGGCGGGCGGGAGGTGGTTAAAGGAACACTTTTTAATCAGACTATAGCATCAACTCCTGGGATATTGATCTGGTCAGTTAAGTAGCAGAGGGGGTTGTTAATCAGTTTCAGTTGCTTTGGTTTTAATGAAATTAACAGGTGCACTAGATGGACAAAATGAGACAACCCCAAAAACAGGAATGGTTTTACAGGTGGAAGCCTCTAACATTTTTTTCCCTACTCATCTTTTTCTGACTGTTTTTCACTAGTTTTGCATTTGGCTAGAGTCAGTGTCACTACTGGTAGCATGAGGCAATACCTGGACCCTACAGAGGTTGCACAGGCAGTCCAACTCTTCCAGGATGGCTCATCAATACATGCCATTGCCAGAAGGTTTGCTGTGTCTTCCAGCACAGTCTCAAGAGCATGGAGGGGATTCCAGGAGACAGGCAGTTACTCTAGGATAGCTGGGCAGGGACATAGAAGGTCCTTAACCCATCAGCAGGACCAGTATCTGCTCCTGTGTGTAAGGAGGGACAGGATGAGCACTGCCAGAGCCCTATAAAATGACCTCCAACAGGCCACTGGTGTAAATGTCTCTGACCAAACAATCAGAAACAGACTTCATGAGGGTTGCCTGCCCAACACCATAGAGCTCGACTGGCATTTGCCATTGAACACTAGAATTAGCAGGGCCGCCACTGGCGCTCTGTGCTTTACACAAATGAGAACAGGTTCACCCTGAGCACATGTGACAGAGGTGAAAGGGTCTGGAGAAGCCATGGAGAATGTTATGCTGCCTGTAACATCGTTCAGTATGACCATTTTGGTATTGGGTCAGTGATGGTCTGGGGAGGCATTTCCATGGAGGGACGCACAGACCTCTACAGGCTAGACAATGGCGACCTGACTGCTATTATGTATTAGGATGAAATCCTTGGACCCATTGTCAGACCCCTACGCTGGTGCAGTGGGTCCTGGGTTCCTCCTGGTGCACAATAATGCCTGGCCTCATGTGGCGAATGTATGCAGGCAGTTCCTGGAGGATGAAGGAATTGATACCATTGAATGTCCCCCATGCTTGCCTGACCTAAATCCTATAGAACACCTCTGGGATATCATGTTTTAGTCCATCCGACGTTGACTTCTACCTCAGACTGTCCAGGAGCTCAGTGATGCCCTGGTCCAGATCTGGGAGGAAATACCCCAGGACACCATCCACTGTCTCATTAGGAGCATGCCCTGACATTGCCAGGCATGCATACAAACACGTGGGGGCCATACAAACTACTGAGTACCATTTATCATTTTGAGTTGCTGCAATTAAATTTCAACAAAATGGATTAGCCTGCTACATCATTTTTTCACTTTGATTTTCGGGGTGTCTTTGAATTCAGTCCTCTGTAGGTTGATAATTTTCATTTCCATCAAATGATGGGGCATCCTTACATCCCTAACACATTACTCAGTCCATATGAGTATAGATATCCAGCACGATATTTTTCCCATTGAGATCTGATGTGTTTTCAAAGTGTTCCTTTCATTTTTTTGGAGAGGTATTTATGTATGTATATATATTTATTTTATTTGTGTGTGTATGTGTGTGTAAGTTGGAGGTTCAGCTTTGATATAAAAGCATTTGTTTCCTTAATGCTAAATGTCAGGGAGTCTTCTCTCCCAAGGCCCTTCGGGAACATTGGCCAGCTAACAGATCCATATACCAACACTTCTGTTCTGTCACTACCTTCAAATGACTAATTTAACATTGGTAATTTTTTTATAATATTTTATAAGTACAAAGTTATCTCAGACTCATCTGGTAATGCCTAGAGCCTGTTTTATGAGAACATTTATCTACAGTGTAAAATTATTGTAATGGTTCATTTGGTACAGTATCTGTGAAGATAGTTTATCTAGGCAATTAACAGGGATGATGCATGATCCAGCAATTTACTGGTGGACTCTTTGCTAATTTATTTGAATTTGTGCATGTCAGTTCACAATAGGCAAATGCAGATTCAAGGAGAATTGTGAATTCTGATTTGTCTGTGTACTATTAGATTCACAAATCTATCAATAAATAATATCAATAATAAATAAAAATAGACAAATGTGTTATGTACAGATGTACAATGATATCTGCTTTTCAGAGCTTCATAACCTTCCAAATCTCAATATACTTCTATAATAAATTTTTGAAATGTGCACCATGCCAACCTGTTTTTGGCTTAGGTAATCCATGCCTCGGGCTACATCTGCTGCAAACTGGAGAAGCTGCTGGGATGACAAGGTTGATGCTGTACTGTTAGCTATTGCAAATGCTGGATCTGTCTCCAGTACTCTACTTTTCCGGAGAAAATCAAGAAGGTTGCCATGAGGAGCATACTCTATTGCCAAGTATAAGTAGCCTGTAAAAAAGAAACGACGACACATATGAAACAGTAAAGATATGTAGAGAATTGCAACCAAAAAAATCTTATTTTGGGATAAAAGATACAAGAATCTTCTTTCAATAGCAGAACTCCCACAATAGTGGGATAGACTTCCATAATTCTGAAAGTACATAATTACATCTACCGTATATACTTGAGTATAAGCCGAGCTTTTCAGCACATTTTTTGTGCTGAAAAACGGCCCCCTCGGCTTATACTCGAGTCAACGTCTGCAGATGACATGCCGTCCCTGTCATCTAGACACACCCCCGGGATCAATCCTCGCCGGTGATTGGCCGCCGGAACTGTAGCTCAGGAGAGGCGCACAGGCGCCCAATCACCGGCGAGGAGGTGGAGCTTGGAGAGGAGGAGCCGAGCGGCACCGCGAAGATCGAGCGAGTGGGGCACTATTCCTCCCACACTGACACCAATGATGGGGCACTATTCCTCCCCCCACTGACACCAACGATGGGGCACTATTCCTCCCCCCACTGACACCAACGATGGGGCACTATTCCTCCCCCCACTGACACCAACGATGGGGCACTGATTCTCCCCCCTCGGCTTATACTCGAGTCAATAGTTTTTCCCAGTTTTTTGTGGTAAAATTAGGTACCTCGGCTTATATTCGGGTCGGCTTATACTCGAGTATATACGGTATTTGTAACTCAATTCCCAAAATTTACTCTCATTTCTGAGTAAACCCTCTTAACATCATGAAGTATATTATTTATTAACTGGGCTCAGAATGGGACATTGGGCTTCTTTGGGCTTTCTTTGGGCTGTTTTATAATTTTCTAATGCTTTTTTTTCACTTGCAAGTCTGATATGTATGAAATAAACGTACATTCTGATTGTTTTGAAAATTATGATTTTATCATTGTAAAACATTACTCTTTACCTGCTATTTTCTGACTACACTCAGTCTGGCTGTCCTTTTAAAAATTTAGCTATATACAGTATATGAGAATCAAGAACCAAATCTTAGATCCTGAGTCTTGAAGCAACTGCAACCCTGTGCTTTCCCTTTTGGTAAACAAATGGGACACAACATAGCAGATGATATTATTATTCTTATTATTATACAGTATTTATATAGCGCCAAAGGGTTTGCTCAGCGCTGTACAGTAGCAAGGGGGACATAACATGAGACAAGACAGTAACAATACAATACACGAGGGGTTCGAGGGCCCTGCTCTTTCGAGTTACAATCTAGGAGGGAGGGGAAAGTGGTACAGGAGGAAATGGCTGTGGGGGATGGAGTGGTGGGAGGAGTGGAGGAGGTTAGTTGTTAGGTGAGGTCAGGTGTTAGGTGAGGTTGGGGTAGGCTTCCCTGAAGAGGAGGGTTTTCAGGGTGCACCTGAAGGTGAGGAGGGTAGGTAACAGTCTGATGGATTGGGGTAGGGAGTTCCAGAGGATGGGGGAAGTCTGAGAGAAGTCCTGCAATTGGGGGCGTGGGAGGAGGAGACCAGGGAGCTAGAGAGTAGGAGGTCCTGTGAGGAGCGGAGGGCACGGGTAGGGTAGTATTTGGGTATCAGGTCGGTTATGTAGTTTGGGGCGGCGTTGTGAATGGCTTTGTAGGTGAGAGTAAGCAGTTTGAATTTGATGCGTTGGGCAACCGGGAGCCAGTGAAGGGATTGGCAGAGGGGGGAGGCGGATGTGGAGCGGTTGGTGAGGTGGGTGAGTCTAGCCGCTGAGTTCAGGATCGACTGGAGTGGGGATAGCGTTCGTTTGGGTAGGCCAGTGAGAAGGGAATTGCAATAGTCCAGGCGTGAGATGATGAGGGAGTGTACGAGTTGTTTGGTGGTGTCTGGGGTGAGGAATGTGCATATCTTGGAGATGTTGCGGAGGTGGAGCCTGCAAGATCTAGATAGCAGTTGGATGTGGGGTAGGAAGGAGAGGTGGGAGTCCAGGGTGACACCCAGGACTTTGGCGTGTGGGGTGGGAGAGATGGTGGCGTTGTTAGTAGTGATGGACAGGATGGGGGGGGCGTGGGGTGGGGGGAAGACCAGGAGCTCAGTTTTGGATAGGTTGAGTTTGAGGAAATGGAGCGACATCCAGTCTGATATGTCGTTTAGGAGGTGGGCGATGCGGGCAGAGAGTGAGGGGGTGAGGTGGGGGGTGGAGAGGTAAATTTGGGTGTCGTCGGCATGGATGTGGTAATTGAAGCCGTGGGAGTGAATAAGTTTGCCAAGGGAGGAGGTATAGATGGAGAAGAGGAGGGGTCCGAGGACAGCCTTGGGGGACCCCGACAAGGAGGGGGAGGGAGGGGGAGGTGGCAGTGTTGTAGGTGACGCTGAAGGAGCGTTGGGAAAGGTAGGAGGAGAGCCAGGAGAGAGCAGCGTCCCTGATGCCAAGGGAGTGCAATTTGGCAAGGAGGAGAGGGTGGTCAACAGTGTCGAAGGCCGCGGAGAGGTCGAGGAGCAGGAGGATAGAATAGTGGCCATTGGCTTTGGCGGTTAGCAGGTCGTTGGTGATTTTAAGTAGGGCTGTTTTGGTAGAGTGTAGGGGACAGAAGCCAGACTGTAGGGGGTCAAGGAGGTTGTTATCAGTGAGGTGGGCGCCTAGGCGATTGTAGGCCAGGCATTCAAGGAGCTTGGAAGTGAAAGGCAGCAGGGAGATGGGTCTAAGGTTGTTAAGGTCAGTGTGGTCAAGGGAGGGTTTTTTGAGTATGGGGGTGATGTGTGCGTGCTTTAGAGTGGAGGGGAAGGTGCCAGTGGAGAGGGAGAGATTGAAGATGTGGGTGAGGGAGCGAATGATGGAGGGGGGGGGTGATTGGAGGAGCTGTGAGGGGATAGGGTCCAGGGGGCAGGTGGTGAGGCGGGCTTCAGTGAAGACCTTAGAAACCTCCTCAAGGGTGGTTGGGCTGAAGGAGCCGAGTGTTGGGGAGGTGATGGTGCGTGGGGCATTAGGAATAGTGGGGGGTAGTGCAGCTATGAGGTCGGGGGAGGGGAGGGTTGAGGGGTTGAAGGAGGGCGGGAGGCTGGGTGGAGAGGTGGATTGTGAGTTGACAATGTCCTTACGGATTGCGCCAATCTTGTTTTGGAAGTGATTGGCAATCTCGTGGGCGGTGAGTGAGGTGCAGGGTGGAGGTGGGGGGGGGGGGAGAGAGCAGGGATTTGAAAGTAGAGAAGAGCCGGCGAGGACAGGTGGAGAGGGTGTTGATAAGGGTTATGAAATAGGCTTGCTTGGCGACGTGGATGGAGGTGGTGTAAGCGAGGTAGGCGGCTTTATAGAGGGAGAACGCGCAAGGTGATCTGGTTTTGTGCCATGAGCGCTCCAGCGCACGACTGCGTTGTTTGAGACATTTCGTGTGGTCGTTTTGCCAGGGTTGAAGCGGTCGGGGTCTAGTGCTACGTGTGGTTAGGGGTGCCAGGGAGTCAAGGGCAGCTGACAGTGAGTCGTTGTATGCAGTAGTGGCCAGGTCAGGGCATGACAGAGGGAGGATACTGTCATACAGATGGTCAGCTGCCAGGTGGAGATGGGTCGGGTTCAGATTGCGGAGGTTGCGGGGGACGGTTAGACGCTTCGGGGGGGGGGAGTGTAGGGAGGGGGAGATGGAGAATGTGAGGAGGTGGTGGTCAGAGAGGGGGAAGGGGGTGTTAGTGAAGTCGTGGGGGGTGCAGAGGTGGGAGAAAACGAGGTCCAGGGTGTTTCCATTGGAGTGGGTGAAGGACTGAGTGTGCTGTGTGAGCGTGAAAGAGGAGGTTAGAAGGAGGAGTTGGGAAGTAGCCGGGCTGTTGGCGTGGATCGGGATATTGAAGTCGCCAAGGATGATGGTTGGTAGCTCGGAGGAGAGGAAGAAGGGAAGCCAGGCGGCAAAGTCATCTAGGAAGGGGGATGCGGAACCAGGAGGCCGATAGATTAACGCAATCCTTAGGGGGGTGGGAGAGAAGAGCCGGATGCAGTGGGCCTCGAAGGAGGAGAAGGATAGAGAGGGGGGGTTAGGGAGGACCTGGAAGGTGCTCAGCGGTGGTAGGAGCATACCGACCCCACCGCCTCTGCGGCCACTCGGTCTGGGTGAGTGGGTCCAGACGAGGCCTCCATAGGAGAGGGCTTCAGGGGAGGCGGAGTCAGTGGCTTGGATCCAGGTTTCGGTGACCGCTAGGAGGTTGAGGGAGTGGGAGACAAAGAGGTTGTGGATGGCGGTGAGCTTGTTGCAAACCGAATGATTGATATGATCAATAA
Organism: Staurois parvus; assembly: GCF_062004578.1. Classification (NCBI taxonomy): domain Eukaryota; kingdom Metazoa; phylum Chordata; class Amphibia; order Anura; family Ranidae; genus Staurois; species Staurois parvus. The sequence goes on along the minus strand of NW_028317994.1, from coordinate 1,333,516 downwards.
GCAGTCTAAATACCTGCTTGTAGACCTTTTTGTAGCATCTTCTCTACAGCACTGAGTCTGGCCCTGATTCTTACTAACTAATGTAGTTACCACATTGGTGCACACACAAGTTTAAGTGGTATTCAGTTAACGTACCCGTATGGTATTGGATTGGATTGGATTGGATTGGATTGGGATATAACCCACACAAACACTGGGATAACACACACCATTCATGCAGATTGGCCTGCAAGTCTTTGTTTATCTTATACATTTGTCATTTAAAAACCATTTGTCATTTAATCTAACCATGTAACAAATAGTATCCTTACTGTCAGTTGAACTCAGGATCCCAGCAACAATAGTATAACAAAAAATATTACTGACCACTAAAGCTAGCCATAGATGGATCAATTTCTGTCCCGTTCAGTGGGAAACCGACCAAATTTCGAACCATCTATGGGCAGGCTGGTTGTACTGAAGCCTGTAGGTTCTTTTTTTGTTCGATCCTTGCTGGCAGCTATAGCCAACAGCAATGATCATAGTATTCTCCTCCTGCTGTCAGAATACAATAGCACACTGGGAGGGATTTCCCCATCACCACTGACTACTGTATGTTGATGGAAAAATTGAGCAATTTTCTTTCCTTCAACCCTTGAGAAGATCAGCTTCTAAATGTAAGAATGAATGTACAAGACACAAAATATATCAGAACCAATTTCAGCAAAAATCAAAGTATGTTGCCATTTTAAAAGTATAAGATTTTTATCATGTTTAACCTGCTTCCTATTAGACATGTCATGGAAATGGATAGCACTGGCAGAGCGTAAATTATTGCTATAGTTTGCATCATCTTTAAAAACAAATGTTCAAGTCAACTCATGTACATGATCATGATTGATATATGATCACGTGTGTTGCAGCAATTGAAATAGAGAAAATAATTTTCAACGTATATGCTCACCTCGATGCTCACAGGCTCCCAGAAGATTAATAATATTAGGGTGACTACCAAGTTTACACAGCACTTCTAGCTCTCCTGCAAAATCCCTGTGGTCATCTTTAGATGCATACTCTAATTACAAAAACAGAAAAAAAGCATATTGTTATAACCACATTGTTGGTCATATACCTGCATACAGACACACACAGATGCTATGCTATACCTTTCATTCTTTTGATGGCGGCATCCATGCGTAAGCCGTCTTTTTTGATACGGGCCTTGAGAACTTGCCCAAAATTCCCTTCTCCAATCACATCCTGGAACTTAATGTCATTCCATTCCAAGACAGGGTATTCTACAGGATCAGGGCTGTTCTTAGCTTTCCTTAAATGATTGAGTGTTGTAGCATTGAACTGCACTATTGGTTCATCTCTCTGAACAAGAGAATGCCAAGTTAATTCATTTTATTTTCCAGTATACTTCTCATAAATATGAGTTGTACCTTATTAATTGTATTTAGATTTACAGAAAAAACACTCTTTTTTACAGAAAACATTCTTTTTTGTTTTGACAGAGTGGGGAAAGGTTAGTATATCTGTAAAGTTTTTATTGCTTTTATCACACTGGAGCAATTTTCCCTTATTTCTTTCGGAATCACTGAGGCAAGGAGCAAGCAAACTTTCTCTATGGGTTGCAGACAATGGTAAAAAATGTTTAACAACATTGAGATGGGTAAAAACCTCTCTTGTTTTTATTCCTGTTTTTTCTACTCTTTGGTGTGGTTCATGTGCGCTCAATACAATGCTGAACTGGTTAGCAGCTACTTCAGCAAAGGGAGGGAGCCGCTGAGCAAGAAGAGTTCAATAGACTGGGTCAGGCAGCAATGCACAGTGGAAACTGTAGTCCAGTGGAGAGACTCTGTCATGTAATCAAGAGCTTTTTAACTACATTCCCCAGAGAGGAAATTGCTGGGGGAGGGGGGGAAGAGTTGCATTTTCCTAGGCTGTACAGGACATAGATCTCTCTTGCCATGAGGGAGATCGAACAGTGCACTTCGCTGTTCAGTGTGTACCACCACTGCTGCATATCAGCAGCCTGAGTGGGATCAGTAGTACTGAGTTCAGAGGTGCTGACAGAGTCACCTGGGTGCAGAGCAGAGAGTGGACTAATCACTGTGTGTGACCGGATGGTGAGCTGCAATATTGCTGGGACTGGTGAAGTGCTGCTGTGGGGATTTTCTATCTGCGGCTAGAGAAACTAAGCCCTTTAGGAACTGACCATACAGCCATCTAGTAGCCTTATTGCTGCCTTAAGGCTTGAATGGGACTATTCTCATGTGCACCAATGGTACAACTGGGCCCCAACACTAGCTGAAGAGTTAGGACTGAAGACCGCCCCTTTACAGTTGCTAAACAAACCTTTGCCTGTTGCTTATGTTCAGAGGTACCTCTCAGAGGACATTGCACTATATCCTAGCCATTCTCCTACAGTGCACTCTAGACAAGTTATAGTATAATTATTCACATTTCAGTTAATGCTTGCATGCACTGTTTATTGCTGACTTTGATGATTCATGAGCTAATCCAAGTCTAGTGGTACAGAACGCTATTCTAAGGGCTGTGTCTGAATCTACCTTCTGTGTCTTCATTTATGCGCAAACTTCCATTATTCTAACCTGTACCAATACATTGAGTTCATTTACCAATAAACGTTCTTGTATCTATTTCCTGGTACGAGCTCAGAGCCAAGTTAAAGGTATCTATACTTGTTACTTTGTCAGAGGAGATGAGGTTGTTGGAGTCAAGGTGCAGAACAGAGAACCCAAATTGCCAAGCGGCTCCTGTGGGAGTACAGCTACATACAGTCAGGTCCATAAATATTGGGACATGGACACAATTCTAACATTTTTGGCTCTATACACCACCACAATGGATTTGAAATGAAACGAACAAGATGTGCTTTAACTGCAGACTGTCAGCTTTAATTTGAGGGTATTTACATCCAAATCAGGTGAACGGTGTAGGAATTACAACAGTTTGCATATGTGCCTCTCACTTGTTATGGGACCAAAAGTAATGGGACAGAATAATAATCATAAATCAAACTTTCACTTTTTAATACTTGGTTGCAAATCCTTTGCAGTCAATTACAGCCTGAAGTCTGGAATGCATAGACATCACCAGACGCTGGGTTTCATCCCTGGTGATGCTCTGCCAGGCCTCTACTGCAACTGTCTTCAGTTCCTGCTCGTTCTTGGGGCATTTTCCCTTCAGTTTTGTCTTCAGCAAGTGAAATGCATGCTCAATCGGATTCAGGTCAGGTGATTTACTTGGCCATTGCATAACATTCCACTTCTTTCCCTTAAAAAACTCTTTGGTTGCTTTTGCAGTCTGCTTTGGGTCATTGTCCATCTGCACTGTGAAGCGGCGTCCAACGAGTTGTGAAGCATTTGGCTGAATATGAGCAGATAATATTCCCGAAACACTTCAGAATTCATCCTGCTGCTTTTGTCAGCAGTCACATCATCAATACATACAAGAGAACCAGTTCCATTGGCAGCCATACATGCCCACGCCATGACACTACCACCACCATGCTTCACTGATGAGGTGGTATGCTTAAGATCATGAGCAGTTCCTTTCCTTCTCCATACTCTTCTCTTCCCATCACTCTGGTACAAGTTGATCTTGGTCTCATCTGTCCATAGGATGTTGTTCCAGAACTGTGAAGGCTTTTTTACATGTCGTTTGGCAAACTCTAATCTGGCCTTCCTGTTTTTGAGGCTCACCAATGGTTTACATCTTGTGGTGAACCCTCTGTAATTACTCTGAGAAAGTCTTCTCTTGATTGTTGACTTTGACACACATACACCTACCTCCTGGAGAGTGTTCTTGATCTGGCCAACTGTTGTGAAGGGTGTTTTCTTCACCAGGGAAAGAATTCTTCGGTCATCCGCCACAGTTCTTTTCCATGGTCTTCCGGGTCTTTTGGTTTTGCTGAGCTCACCGGTGCGTTCCTTCTTTTTAAGAATGTTCCAAACAGTTGTTTTGGCCACGCCTAATGTTTCTGCCATCTCTCTGATGGGTTTGTTTTGTTTTTTCAGCCTAATGATGGCTTGCTTCACTGATAGTGACAGCTCTTTGGATCTCAGTTGACAGCAACAGATTCCAAATGCAAATAGCACACTTGAAATGAACTCTGGACCTTTTATCTGCTCATTGTAATTGGGATAATGAGGGAATAACACACACCTGGCCATGGAACAGCTGAGAAGCCAATTGTCCCATTACTTTTGGTCCCTTAACAAGTGGGAGGCACATGTGCAAAGTGTTGTAATTCCTACACCGTTCACCTGATTTGGATGTAAATATCCTCAAATTAAAGCTGACAGTCTGCAGTTAAAGCACATCTTGTTCGTTTCATTTCAAATCCATTGTGGTGGTGTATAGAGCCAAAAATGTTAGAGTTGTGTCGATGTCCCAATATTTATGGACCTGACTGTAGGTTCTAACCCTACAACACATTATTTTGCCCACTAGAACAAAAAAAATTGGCTTTAGCTGGACTGAACCGGAAGTAGTGACAACTACAAAAAAGGTTGTGTGGTTTCTCTTAGCATTATTGGTCAGGTGAGTTACAGGAAATATGCATGTTTTCACTTTCCACTGTCCTAACCCCCTATTTTGTTATTTGTGGGAAATTGATATCTGAATACCTTTTTTCTGTCAGCCAATCTTCATATTTGTCTTGTATTGGTAGCATTTAAAAGAAGTCTGTACTACGAGAAATATGAAGCCTTTCATTAGTGACTTTCTTCTGGTCCGTGACTGAGAAACTACTAAAGCCAGTACATGACAGCCAGGGAACTAATATTTGCAGAAGACAAGGACAACAATCTTCCCTACAGGTTTCCTTTAACTGACAAGCATTTTGTATATGGCCACCAAGGCATTCATCTGTAGGCTGAGAATTTATCCAAATTATGTGCTCTGTGATCAACATACAAAACACACTGTTGAGAACACCTACCACTCCATTCTGGAAAGCTTGTGCCATTCTGTGCTGGAAATTGGCTCGCTTCAGCTGCAGCATTATTAGAAATGCAAGTAATATTGTCAGACAGGTCATACCAGCAGAGCCCAAAATAGCAATGAGGAGCATATTACTGTCTTTTGACTCATAAGCACCTGAGTGAAAAGAAAACATCTTACCTAATTAAAATGACTACAAAAAGGCCAATCATACAGTATTTACAGCCAAAAATAACCAATCTTTAAAATATTCAACATTACAGACAGCAAGGTAATCCACTATAAGGGTACATACTGCCTAGCCCTTGGTGCCCAACCTGAAGCCCTCTGGCACCTATTGTATGGCACTTGAGGCCCCTCCAGACTGTATTCTGTATTTTGATGCTTATGTAAGCTAGTAAAGAAAAATATATTCTTAAGTTTTCATGCGCACTGGACGTTTTTACAGCTGCTGTTTTTGGCTCCCCGGCATGTTATCCTATGTGCCCATGTACACATAGACTGTAATCAACATTTTTTAGCAGGGGCGTTTTTTGGCTGGAAAAAAAACCCCCAGAACTAGTAGGTTTCTAGAGGAGTTTTTTAGCTGTAAAAATGCTTTCATGCTGAAAAACACGGTAAATTGTGGCAAACCATTGTTTTTGGACTTTTCTGACCAAAAAAAAAATATTTTTTGGGGGTAAAAAATGCTGAAAACGCAAACGTGAAAAAAACACTAATACAAAAACGCTAAAAAACTCATGTTTTTAACGTGACCTTACACAGCTAACGTTACCAGCATTATTAAAACGCCCAGTGTTCATGGAGCCTTAGATTGCCTTCTAGTAAATAAATGGCTTGGTTTCTTTCATATTATCTTACCTTTTTCTGTGCTGTCCTTCACTTTTTCCTCTGATCTTTTATAATGGGCTTTGCTGAGGGGAGTACCAAATGTAGCACAAGTAATTTCTAAAGTGTCAGTGATCTCTAGCAGTCTTATATAATGTACCTCCAGTCTATGACTTCCTCCTGAACCATGACCCAAGTCTGCAACAACTGCTATAGTATGTTTGCAGTCTCTGATCATCTCCTTTAGCGTGTCAACAGTCTCTGACTATCTCTTGTAGCATACCTGTAGTCTCTGACTATCTCCTTTTGCATACTTGCAGTTTATGACAGCTTTCTGTATGTAGCATTACATTCACTGAATAGTATGTAAGGCCATTTAGCAATGTCATGTTCCACACTTGAGACCCCCTACATCACGTAGGTTGACTACCACTGGCCTAGCCATTTCAATCTGCTTGAAATGGTTAGGTCATTGTCTATAAAATGTACACATGTGTAGACAGTCTTTAGACATACCAGCAATGTGATCAGATGTTACAAAGTGTTCTTTCAGTTTTTATGTGGTTGGAGTGTGTACGTAAAGTTTTTTTAAGTAGTTTTAGACCATAAAAACAAAACTGGCCATTTGACAAAAGCAATTGTCACCTTTATGATTCTAAATTGAGTTTGTAGCAAAAGGAACTAAACAGTAAAAATGCATGTACAGTAATACTATAAAACAATTACTGCAACAGAAAATTCTACTTGAATATTAAAAACAAACTATGATTAAAATAGTGCTAATACGGTCAGCATTATGTTAGTTTTAGGTAAATAATGTTGCACAATGTTTTGCAGTTACCTTTAGGTACTCAGTCAAATCTATATTTGCCTTATACAAGCTCACATGTCTACCAGTGACTAATGTTGGCAATTTTTTAAGTTAAAACCATATTTCATTTGTACATCATTATTGTTAAAATTATTTGCTAGTCTTTTTATAATTATTAAGAATATTTTCAAACTGTGGGAATCTCACCTCTGACTTCTTGACGGGTTCTCACATCTCGGATTGGATTGGAATTGCTTTGCCCAACATTGTTCTCCGTACATAGTTCAATCAGATAAAGTGTGTCAGCTTCAAGTCCCTTCAGCTGGTATTGGGTAATGGTTATATTTCTGATCTTAATGTCATGATTGTACCCTGTGTCACCAAAGATTTTATAGCGGATAATGACAGTTGTGATCGAATGACCTTCTTGAATGGACCAGGTGATAATGGCTGTTGAATCCGTGACATTTAATACATTGATATTTGAGGGTGGTGGTGGAACCTCTGTAAACATATATAAAATATAACATAAAATCTAAAATAATAATAGATTAGAGAATAAATAACAGCAACAACAGCTTTATAATGTAACAATACATATGTGGAAATAATTCTCTAACAGGTTCAAACAATGTGAAATATGCACGTGAATGTTTATTTTTTGAAAGGCATAAATGCATTCAAAGAAATTCCTACAGAACACTATTGCTTCTGTTTTTATTAGTCCTGGTATTTCTGCCTGTCAGAATAAGGCTTTTGAAACACTAATCTGACCATCCTATTATCTCCTGTTCCTAAAACCCTGAATCCACATTACACTTCCCTGCCCCAAGCCCTCTCTCTCCATAAACCTCTCCATCTTAAGCAGTGTAACCCTTCTTTTCAAGAACAAGGGATTTAACCACGCCCTAGAAGACAAGGTGATGGTGATGGAGAGGAGACTTGAATGTGGCCCTATGAGCACCCAAAGAGCAACCTCAGCCTCTGGTTCCCCTATTTTTACAACCCTAAGAATGCTGCACTTAATAAACACCATATTTTGAAAGAAACTGCTGCATACAATGTAGGTAAAAAACATATTCAGAGACTGTGGAACTTACGGTCACTGTATGTCCATGCAAACATTGGTTCACTCCATTCACCTTGGGATTTTGTGTTTACTCTCACCCTACATTGATACAATGTCTTCGGCTTGAGGCCATCTATATTAATCCCAGTTTTATTTCCTGGGGCTGTTTTATAAAGGGTGGTTTCGGAAATGTCTGGACTTAAGCACTCAGCCTGATTGATGTGTTCTTCTTCAGAGCCTTCCCAGTTGGGCAGCCAAGTCAAGTCTAGAGATGTCTGGCTGTTAGGTGTCAAACTGATATCTTTTGGAGGTGGAAGACCTAGGGAAGATGTTGTAATACAAAAACAGTGTTAGCAAATAATTACTAATTCACACTGACAAATTTTGTCAACAACTTAGATTAAAACAATAAATCTTAAATACCTGAACCAAAATAAAATCAGATAGGCACCCAAAGACTGTTATTTATCATTGACTGGTATGCACAAACATTGTGTCAGAATGTGTTTAAGAAGATTCTTGTGATTAATACATCAGGATATACAGGAAAGAAAAAAAGGAGTGTAAAACTCAGGAGTAAGTGCTTAAAACATAGGATCCAATAGGTGGTTTAAAATAATATGTGCCTATATGCATATATTACATTTTCTGGAAAACCAGACAAATGGGTAAGTAAAATTTAGCGCTTGGGCGTTCATTCATTTCAATGGCCAGAATATTTATTTATTCTGGCCATTGAAATGAATGAATTGAATGGAATAAAGTAACTCCCAAAACTAAACTTTTCTACAAAATGTAGCTTTAGGCACTTTTCTACCACTGCTTTTTCTTCCTCTGGAGCAAAGGCATCTAGGAGAGGAAAAAAAAACATCCTGTGTGCATGTGACCAATGAAACCCATTCCAATGGGGAATGGAACAATGGGGCAGGTGTCAGTGTCAACTCATTTTTAAAAGGGTGATGCTGTTCCTGCAAGCAGGAATTTTCAGCAGACTCAGGAAGTTGAAATGTTGCCCGTTTCTAGATTACAAGGTGGATGTGGATTCAGGGTGCCTTACATGAAACACCAATGCCATTAGTGCCTGCCAATATTATCTGGATTAGGCCTCCTAAGTGGCATCTCCCATACTTTAAAAGGATATACTGTAAAATAATATGTGTGCTGAGTGTGCTTAGGCCATAATAAATCACTTTCCTTTACACGTTGTCATGTTCCTCAGTCATCACATGCTTAATAGAGTTACTGCAAATCTATCCTCTGGCTTGTTTGCTTCTAAAGGATTATATTATACTTTGTAATGCAGGCAGCCATTGAACACAGCATAGTAAGGACAGTGACAGCAATTTCCTCTTTCAGTTTTGCAGATTACTCAACCACCTGTCTGCTCACTGGACAACAACTTTAGCATGTAGATGCTCATTCTGTGACCCAGCAATACTTAGTTAATAGATAACAGATGGAAGATAGACACAAGAAACGAGACCTGAAAATTTGTATGATGTTACAAACACCAAATGAAAGAATTAGAGGAGATCACATATACTATTATCAAAAGACTTGTTCATATGTGGAATTTATTAGAAGGTATTTAAAAGAAACAATCTAATAAAATAGTACCAAATGCTTCTGTGGTGAAGAGACTTTCAGGTCCTGGATGACCAACACCTGCATCTCCTTTACGACCTAGCTGAACACAGACCTTGTATTCAGTTCTTGGCTCCAGATTTTCAAGTTTTGCAATTTTTTCAGTAAGGGGAACTGAAAGAAAGTATACCATCATTATAGAAGGAATCAAGTCAACTTACTGTACAGTCAAAAGCTACAGCTCAATTATGGTTATTCATTAACTCATAGCTACCACTGTTTCAAAGAAAATTAAAACTGATTTAAATTTACAGTATGTAAATCACTGCATACATTGATGGTCCTATATAAATTCCTGTAATAATAGCAATAATACTGTTTGAACAGCAGTCCACACATAACTAATCAATTCTACTGACTTTATTTTATGGCTGTATAGTCTTATGTTGTCACCTTTCACATAGATTACCACTACTACTACATGCCTCAATATCTTACACTACCTCAACCACTAATACCTAGAATCACATCAAATACAGTTAATAATTCAAAAATGTCCGGCACATATAATGTTCATGCAAGATGTTTGGTAATGCTATTCCACCTCCTATGACCTATCTTGTAGACTTAACAAACCAACCTGACCATGTATATAACATAAAAACTGCCTATCATTGCTATACACATTTCTTTTATTGCACAAAGGTTATCTATATAAAATACCATGGCAAATCATAATCACCTAACTACAAAACTTACTTTTACTTTCCCTAGAGACTCAATAATATTAACATATGGCATGTCAATTTGTAAATATTGTATCTGTACTACAGATGGAGTGATAAATCACTCAGATAAGGTTCTCTAGCTTTAAAATGGTGGTGAGACAAATAGCCACTGTCCCTCTTCCATATTAAACGGTATCTGGGACTCAAGTAGTGAACATCATATTGGTAAGTCTCAAAATTTTCATAAGACTTGGTATTTCTGCTCACAAAGATGTAGCATATGACCAAATGCCCAAGTGTTCTGATGTGTATTGGGAACTGTATTACACTAAAGGAATCTCTAGAATGTTTTTTAAATAAAAAAATGCTTAGGCATCTTAAATTGACCACATTTGCTTCCTTTTTTTATTATATTTATATATTTAGATTTTATGTTTCATTTAACCTTTTAGCTTGTAATTTATACTTGTTTTGTGCTATTGTCATTACAAAAGTTCAAACGTCCTGGTTCTTTGCAGTTTAAATAATAATCAAGTTTAGTATTTCTTACCAACTAAGCTATTCCATCGAGGAGACTTCTTAGAAGGTTTGTAAAGTACAGTAGCTGTGGCTATCGGACCATCTCCGCCATAAGATTCAATATTAACATAAATATTAATATAGTTAGGTCCACTTTTGTTCAACTTCGGTCCATACTGTGGATAGGGAGCAACTGAACAGAATAATACAAGGATGACAAAATATATATATATGGTGCACAGAACAGAAATACAAAATGTAAACCTATTTAGAGACATATCATCAATATATGCATTAGGGTTGATTTAGTAAGGAGGACATTTTCACTTTGCAAATAAATGTCCTTTTATCTTAGTAAATAAAGCGAAGCCATATTGACTCCAAACAAGTGCATGAAAAATGAAATCAGGATTTTTGTTTGCACATAATGATTAGAATGAACACTGGTTTCTCTATTCCTTTAGTAGATGTATTTTATTTATTTCAGGTACTTATATAGCATTGTCAATTTATGCAGCGCTTTACATATATATTGTACATTCACATCAGTCCCTAACCCTCTAAGAGCCCTAACATATTCATACATACACATACTAGGGCCAATTTAGTCAGGATCCAATTGGGAGTGGGAGGAAACCCACACAGGCACAGGGAGAACATACAGGTAGTGCTGTGGTTGGGTTTCGAACCAACAACCCTAGTACTGCCAGGCGGAAGTGCTAACCTTTTAGCCACTGTGCTGCCCACTGTGTCAAAATGTAGCAAATATGAATGCAAGGGCAAGTGGAAAATTTGCTCTCATATTACCTGTATGTAGCAATATCAGAAAAGTTTTTACTAATTAATTTTGTAAAGAAAAAACTGTCAAAAAAGTATTCTATCATGCTAGGTTGTTTGTTTTTATTTGTCATTCTAAAGCCCCATACACACGATGAGAATATCGGACGAACGATCACCCCTTTTTTTCGTGTGCTAGTCTCACATCGAAAGTGAAAAGGTTATTAAAGATACGAAAATTCTCCTATGAAAGAAAAGAATTTCGAAAGTGATGTCATGTAATGTATTGTATTTGTATTGTATTTTCGGACAACTAATGGACTGATTAAAGGAAAATCGTTCGATCTGGTATCGTACAAGAAAACTTTTTGCGCTTGTCTCTTTGGATATTGTCACACAAATTGTCATGATCGGCTCTCAAAAGCTGTGTACTAATGATCCGATTATCGGACGATAGGTCCTCATACAAAAATTTTCGTACAATATTCTTATAGTGTGTACGAGGCATTAGACTTGGTAACTGGTAAGATGGGTCTTTAGAGGTTTAGATAATTTTTTTTTTTATATTTAAGTGAAATTTTTAAAGCAAACATTAGACTTTTTGGTTCAGTAGTTCATTCTCAACATGGGGCTTTCAGCAATGAAAATATTTAAAAAATTACACAGTCACTCAAAATGTCTGTGACCCCTAACCTATCTGTAAGTTTTACTCTGACCCCCAACACTTCAGCTAACTGAACCCTTCAGCCCTGGTCCACACTGATGCAGTGCAGAATTTGCAGTGTTTTCTGTGCGAATTCCGCACTGCATCAGAATTGTACCCTGTTCATGCGAACAGCTGCAGGTGTGTATGTTAAGTTAACAACACCCCAAAAACGGTCATCAAAACATGGTGCAATGTGCAGAATTGGATCGCATAGGTGTGAATACCCATGTGATCTGATTCTAGTGAGGACCCAAAAAAAGGGTCCTGCACCTTTTTGGTGCGTGTGCAGTGCGATTAGAGCCATACAAAATGTATGGCTCCAATTGCAATGCACACAAATCGCATGTGATTTGCACAGGAATGCGGTGCGGTTCCTGTGTGAATCACATGTGATATACCGCACCGCATATATGTGAACCCGGGCTAAAGGGTATCTAACCCCAAGAACAAAATTGTATAATACTGAAGCTTACCAGTACTTAGACGTGGTGGCTGAATTAGGTTTCTTTTAAGGGCTAAGTACATTTTATGAAAGTACAGAAAAAATACTTGTAGATTATGTCAGAAATCTTGTGTCTCTACAACATCCTGTGGACTAAACCGACAAAAAATGTCAGCTTTCTCAAATAAAAAATGTTTTTTCTTCTGTGAACTACAAAGCAACATCCTTCTATGTAATGGAGATGAGAAACATGAGATATGTATGCAGCCTACATCAGGAGAGCAGCCTAGGGCAGCAATGGGCAAACTACGGCCCGCGGGCCGTATACGGCCCGGCGGACCTTCTGATCCGGCCCGCGGAGCTAGGCTCCCGCTAGGCTCCTCTCACAGTCTGCCCTGAAGACCGGTGTAGCATGAAAATCTGTCTCCTATGAGGATCTGTCCCCCTCGACGTATCTGCGCATGTGCCGGAGATCGCCGATCGGCTGCTAATGCCTGAAACTGGCACATGCGCAGATACGTCGAGGGGGACAGATCCTCATAGGAGACAGATTTTCATGCTACACCAGAACGGCGCGGGAACACGGCGAGAGGAACGCGCGGAGCAAAGGTAAGTGAATTGACACAGGGGGGACTTGGGGATTTAATATGGGGGATGAATTAATAAGGGGGATGAATTACTATAGGGGGGATGAATTACTATGGGGGATGAATTACTATATGGGGGATGAATTACTATGGGGGATGAATTACTATAGGGGGGATGAATTACTATGGGGGATGAATTACTATGGGGGATGAATTACTATATGGGGGATGAATTACTATATGGGGGATGAATTACTATGGGGGATGAATTACTATATGGGGGATGAATTACTATAGGGGATGAATTACTATATGGGGGATGAATTGCTATAGGGGGGATGAATTACTATATGGGGGATGAATTACTATAGGGGGGATGAATTACTATATGGGGGATGAATTACTATATGGGGGATAAATTACTATGGGGGATGAATTACTATATGGGGGATGAATTACTATAGGGGGGATGAATTACTATGGGGGATGAATTACTATAGGGGGGGTGAATTACTATGGGGGATGAATTACTATATGGGGGATGAATTACTATATGGGGGATGAATTACTATGGGGGATGAATTACTATATGGGGGATGAATTACTATATGGGGGATTAATTACTATGCTTACTATGCTTACTATGGGGGAATATTACTATACTTACTATGGATGACACATACACATCATTCATCTACTCTTGGTCCGGCCCCCGGGTCCAATATATGAACCCATTGCGGCCCTCAAGTCAAAAAGTTTGCCCACCCCTGGCCTAAAGTGACAAGACTGTTCCTCCATAAATAGTATACAGAGCAGTAAATGAATGTTGGACAGGAAGAGTGTTACTAGCTGGATCACCAGGTGAAAATAAAGGTAAAAAGTCTAAAAAAAAAACCAAATGCAGACATCACATCACAAAACGGTAAGCTGCAATTTCTAACATTAAAGTGGCCTCTCCCATTTTTAAACCACCAGCATTATTGAGCTAATAACATGACAAGATACAGTATTAACAATAACAATCCACACCAGATTTTGTACAGCGCACAAGAACTGGCACACATAGACATCATCTGTGGCCCAGCACACAAAACAGGGAAAAAGAAGCCAGCCACCAATGACATATTGTTTTCAAACAGTAGCACGCTTTTCAGAGAAAGAATATAATAGACCAGTGGGATTGGGGAAATGCAAAACTAAAGAGGCACGCAAGAGTAAGTTGACTGTTTTCATAGTCACGTACTACTACTCATCCTAGAGAACAATAATTGTACCTTCTTACCTTTTACTGAGATATAAACATTCTTGTCGGCCATCCCTGCTTCAGTTTTTACACTGTAGATCCATAGCCCCGAATCCCGAGGTAGAACTTTTCCTACTGAAAACTGGGCAATTGTCAGCTGATTACTCTCATTGGTTGACACGGCCTATATTAAAGAAGAATTTTCAACAGAATTATTAAAGAGATTTATTAAGCGATATGGTCATTATAGGTACCAACAGGAAGAATTCACATAATATTACGTGATATAAGATCTGCCAAAATGATGACAAGACTGTTCCTCCATACATAGTATGCAGAGCAGTAAGTGAATGTTGGACAGGAATATTACATCAAAATGGTCATTATAGGTATCAACAGGAAGAATTCACATAATATTACATGATAAAAGATCTGCCAAAATGATGACAAGACTGTTCCTCCATATATAGTATACAGAGCAGTAAGTGAATGTTGGACAGGAATATTACATCGATATGGTCATTATAGGTACCAACAGGAAGAATTCACATAATATTACGTGATATAAGAACTGCCAAAATGATGACAAGACTGTTCCTCCATATATAGTATACAGAGCAGTAAGTGAATGTTGGACAGGAATATTACATTGATATGGTCATTATAGGTACCAACAGGGAGAATTCACATAATATTACGTGATATAAGAACTGCCAAAATGATGACAAGACTGTTCCTCCATATATAGTATACAGAGCAGTAAGTGAATGTTGGACAGGAATATTACATCGAAATGGTCATTATAGGTATCAACAGGAAGAATTCACATAATATTACATGATAAAAGATCTGCCAAAATGATGACAAGACTGTTCCTCCATATATAGTATACAGAGCAGTAAGTGAATGTTGGACAGGAATATTACATTGATATGGTCATTATAGGTACCAACAGGGAGAATTCACATAATATTACGTGATATAAGAACTGCCAAAATGATGACAAGACTGTTCCTCCATATATAGTATACAGAGCAGTAAGTGAATGTTGGACAGGAAGAGTGTTACAGTAAGTGTTTTAGTAACAAGAAATATCAGCGGCAAGTATCAGTGAACCTGGCATCCCAATAGTTACTGCAGCTTTAAAGGCAAACAGCTGTATGCACAGATGAAATACAAACCGCATATACAAGTTGTTCTACTTGCCAAAGACTTGTATTTCTGTCCATCCAGTCCTATATTTTACAGAGCTTTGCCCCCAGCACAGCCTAGCAAGGGAACGGACCTGATCTTTCTCTGCTGCATTTCCACTTTCACTTACATGTTCTCTTCCTATTCCCCCCCTCCCAAACAGTGAAAGAAGAAGCAGAAGACTGATTAGCTCATCCCTCTTTTAGTTTGCTCTTTCTCATGTCATTTGCACTGCAGAACACATGTTCCTTCTTTCTCCCCAAACTGAGCTCTATTGTACAATGGATGGCAAGATGTGTATACCAAATCAAAATTCGGACAACTACACTTAAAATGAATGATGAATCAATTAATTACAGAGTTACAATAATCTGTACCTTTTATGTTTCGCTCAAGTTTAACTTTAGCATTAAATAATATCAGCCCATACAAAAGGCATACAGTGTGCAAAAGCCTCCCATTGACTTCCATGGGATGGTCTCCCCTGCCCTTGGAACTCAGCCCCATAGAAATTTAACAGCTGTGTACTTGCAAGGGCAGCCAGTGCTACAAAAATGTTGCTGCAATAACCAGTAAAATTCTGTTTCATGTATACTAATCTTTAGTAGGATAATATTGCAGTGATGTATACTCATTATGTATTATTATTATTATTATACAGGATTTACAGTATATAGCGCCAACAGTTTGCTCAGCGCTTTGTACAGATGAGATAGTAATTGATTGCTGATATATTCTCAGTGGTGTATTTAGGTTTTGTGCTACCCTAGGCAATACAAAAAAATCTACGCCTCTGTATATTCTGAACTACTATACTTCTATTAATGTGATTTAAAAAGAAAGGTCTTGATCTATTTTGTGTTAGTTAATACAATCATTTTAAATAGTAGCAAGATATACTACCTCAAAGAGAGTACCATCTCCTTTAAAAAGATGAAAATCTTGTGCGGATGGTGCTGGGTTGCCACTAACCCTGCAAGTAGGCTTGAAATCTACCCCAGAATTTAGCTCTAATGTTGTTTCCATTTCTTGTATCTGCGGTGATATGTAGGGTGGGCCTGCAAGAAAAAAAATAATTTATAAATATAAACATGTGACAGCTATATAAAAGGCATTGAAAATGAAAGAAATTGTTTGTCCATTAATAGGATATGATCTATACCTGAAGGCTTTTACAGACATTTAAAATTGAAACATGCTTAGTTTTTCTTCAGTTTTTATTATAGGTAAAAAACAATTTCACTTATGTGTGATTTCTGGCAAACTAAATAGAATGTTGGTATTGTGGTTTTCTCATAGACTTTAGTGCTTGGATGTGCCCACCAAAATTTCCAGTTATACCAAATTGTTATGTGCATATGATGATATAACATTTTGTTAAATTATTCTCTATAATGCTTAGCAAATAAATGATCAATCCATCTGTAAAACATTAATACATTTTCTATGGCCTTTTGGGAATGGTAAAAATACCTCCGATTTTAGAGTCTGTTAGACAGACAGATAGCTGATCCAACTGTTTCGATAGACTGGCCATTCGGGCATTGCCCGAGGGCCTGGGGTCAGTAGGGGGCCCGGTGAGAGACTCACTGGGCACAATTCACTAAGCAGTATCTTACTGCATCTCTCTCTCTCTTCCCTCTCTCTTCCCTCTCTCTCTCTCGCTTTCCTACCACACCCTCTCTCTCTTCCCTCTCGTTCTTCTCTCTCTCCTCTCTTCTCTCTCTCCCCCCCCCCTCTCTCTCTCTCCCCCTCTCCTCCCTCTCATTCCCCCCTCTCTTCCCTCTCTCTCTCCCCCTCACTTCCCTCTCTCTCTCTCTTCCCTCTCCTCTCCCCCCCCTCTCCCCCTCTCTCTCTTCCCTCTCTCCTCTCCCTCCTCTCTCTCTTTCTCTCTTCAGTCTCTCTCTCTTCCCTACCCCCCCTCTCTCTTCCCTCTCTTTCTTCTCTCTCTCCTCTCTCTCCCCCTTTCCTTCTCTCTCTTCCCTCTCTCCCCTCTCTCTTCTCTCTTCTCTCTCTTCTGTCTCTCTCTTCCCTATCTCTCTCTCTCTACTCTCTCTCCCTCCTCTCTCTCTCTCCCCTCTCTCTCTTCTTTCTCTCCTCTCTTCTCCCTCCTCTCTCTCTCCCCTCTCTCTCTTCTCTCTCCCCTTTTCTCTCTCTCTCCCCTCTCCCCCCTCTCTCTTACCTCTCTCTCTCTTCACTCTCTATCTACCCTCTCTCTTCCCTCTCTCTTCTCTCAGATTGTATGTGACTGCACACACACACACAGTATGATTACCCCACCTTCTCCAAAGGCTGCTGATTTTCGGGCAGCAGGAAATGTGGGCAGGGGGTGGTAATCATACTGTGTGTGTGCAGTCCCATATGATCTATCCGTGATGCATGGATGTGTGAGATGGGGAAACAGCTCTCATTGTTTGAACTCATATTGTGTCGTAGTAAATTAATGTTTTGACTGACATTCTGCGGTTTAGCCACAAGATGTCACTGTTTTTCTAACACAACCTCAGACTGCATAGATCAGGGGTGGGCAAACTTTTTGACTTGAGGGCCGCAATGGGTTCATATATTGGACCCGGGGGCCAGACCAAGAGTAGATGAATGATGTGTATGTGTCATCCATAGTAAGTATAGTAATATTCCCCCATAGTAAGCATAGTAATTAATCCCCCATATAGTAATTCATCCCCCATAGTAATTCATCCCCCATAGTAATTCATCCCCCATATAGTAATTCATCCCCCATAGTAATTCATCCCCCATAGTAATTCATCCCCCATATAGTAATTCATCCCCCATAGTAATTCATCCCCCATATAGTAATTCATCCCCCATAGTAATTCATCCCCCATATAGTAATTCATCCCCCATAGTAATTCATCCCCCATAGTAATTCATCCCCCATATAGTAATTCATCCCCCATAGTAATTCATCCCCCATATAGTAATTCATCCCCCATAGTAATTCATCCCCCATATAGTAATTCATCCCCCATAGTAATTCATCCCCCATAGTAATTCATCCCCCATATAGTAATTCATCCCCCATAGTAATTCATCCCCCATATAGTAATTCATCCCCCATATAGTAATTCATCCCCCATAGTAATTCATCCCCCATATAGTAATTCATCCCCCATAGTAATTCATCCCCCATATAGTAATTCATCCCCCATAGTAATTCATCCCCCATATAGTAATTCATCCCCCATAGTAATTCATCCCCCATAGTAATTCATCCCCCATATAGTAATTCATCCCCCATAGTAATTCATCCCCCATATAGTAATTCATCCCCCATAGTAATTCATCCCCCATATAGTAATTCATTCCCCATAGTAATTCATCCCCCATATAGTAATTCATCCCCCATAGTAATTCACCCCCCATAGTAATTCATCCCCCATAGTAATTCATCCCCCATAGAGTAATTCATCCCCCCTATAGTAATTCATCCCCCCTATAGTAATTCATTCCCCATATTAATTCATCCCCCATATTAAGTCCCCAAGTCCCCCCTGTGTCAATTCACTTACCTTTGCTCCGCGCGTTCCTCTCGCCGTGTTCCCGTGCCATTCCAGTCTTCAGGGCGGACTGTGAGAGGAGCCTAGCTCCCCTCACGTTCCTCACGCTGCCCCGCCTACACACATTCTGGCAGCTGATGTTTGCCACGCTCCGCGGGCCGGATTAAAAGGTCCGCCGGGCCGTATACGGCCCGCGGGCCGTAGTTTGCCCATTGCTGGCATAGATATTTGTATATTCATAAAGAGGTGGGGTTTTGCACACAGAGAGTTGGAGAGAACAGGAAGGAGAAGGAGAAGCCATGTTTTGGAGCATGGTGAATAAGGGGCCGTGTGAGCTCAGAATCTGATGACATCCAGGTGTGAAAGTGTCCCTCAGTAACCAGAGATTGCTGCCAGGAATGCTGATGAGATTGCTGCCAGGAAGCTGATGAGATTGCTGCCAGGAAGGCTGATGAGAGCAGAGGAACTAAGCAACATATACGGCAAGACTGCATGCTTGTTGGAGCAACATTTGTTCTGTTCAGAGTCACCAGTGGATGCAAAGCAGACCCGGGTCGGTAAGATCGTGCACGCACCTAATTTCATTGTTGGCACCACCCCCCTAAAAATTGCTGCCTTAGGCAAACTCCTTGTTTGCCTCGCAGTAGATCTGCCCCTGGCCGTGACTGTAACCCAAGCTTGACTTTAATGTTTGCCTTTGTTAATTTCCACCACATGGTGGATTGATAGGACTAGTAGTTTACACAATAAAGATAAGGTTGTTTTTGTTTCTTTTACACTAACAGGAAGTTTCTTTGATATTGCATTTCTGGCAAGATTAACAGTTATTTTTTGCACTTGCAAAAAATATTCTTAGCCTGAAAAGTGAAAACTAATGCAGTCACTACATCTAAGAAGTGGTAAGCTGCAAAATATTAAATTTTTGTTTTTTGTTTTAAATATGCTTTAATTTGAAAGTTTACATTGAATGACTACACTGTTTAAGTTGCCATTGCTCTTTATGGTGTTCTTGCATAAAAGGGTAAACGTGCTGTTTGGTATTTATTTAAATTTTTGTTTGGACTTTATCAAGATTTTGTCTTTGATCTAATTGTTTTTCCTGTTTTTCCACCCTGCAAATTACTTTTAAAATTCCCACATAGTATGCTTTTCCCAAAAGCCATGCACTATAATCATGTTCACACAATGTATTAGCACTTTATATAGCAAGTTCCCATGGTCTGAGGACCTAAGCTATATGCTACAGTAGGTATACAAGCAGGTCTAGCACCATTTGTGCTACATTTATTTATGTTGGTGGTGGATGTTATAATTAGACATTATCAAACTGCAAAGCTTGCCCCATAATTTTAGCACCAAAAGCATAGTTTTTAAAAATGTAAGATAATGTTCGCTTTCCTATTTAGAATTGCATTTACTATATGACACACATGGGTCAGTGCCTTAGACAGAACAGCTAAAGGGGACAGAACAAGCCTCCAAATATACAAATTGTGATAACATTTTCCTCATATTGTTTTACTCTTATATCCACCATTGGGAGCATGAAACATTTTCTCTTTTCTTCAATGCTGTATAGGGGATTAAAATTAGCTGATATAATTACAGACTGAGTTACTTCAAATATAACTATAAAATTACATGTGTGGTGTAAGCTGCCCATACCAACAAGAATGGTCTCCATTTTTAAAGTGTTACTAAACTCAAAATAAGTCTGTATTTTCAGTAAAACATGCTTGTTATACTTACTGTAGAACCTAAGGGGTTAATCCTCCGCATTGTGTAAAAGGGCTGTTTGAACTTATCTTTTCTGATCCTCCCCTTCTTTTACTGTCCCCAATCCATCTGCCATAGTACAGAGCAGCAGTGGCAAGTCTGAACATGCTCAGTTTGGTGTGTATTGCTAGAGAGTTTTGTTTTATTTTGGGAGGGTGCTCGTCACAGGGCCAATCAGCACTGCCAAGACATAGGGTCAGGGGTCATGCAATTTCATAGCACAGTCAGAGGAAATTAAAACTCCTTCTACAAGCTTTAACCAGTGCTCAGCTGGACACTGATAGAAGTCACAAGACTGCTATATGCTTCTGATGAGAAAAGTTATTTAGCAGTTTATATTTACTAAAATAATTGCACTTCCATGTTGTGTGTACTGTGGGAGACCATATAGAGAGAATGCAGGGTCCTGGGTTTACTAACACTTTAAGTACTCCCTGTAACATTTTGTAAATGCATATTGATCCTGCCAGTAGAATAATTGGATAGGCACTTCTGTTGATAGGGTGACAATGGTCTTCCTTCTGCAGTGAAATCTCTGCACTGTTGCCATCTGCCACTGTATATGCATGGATGTTGGCTCAGTTAATAGCCCTATCTGTGAATAATCATAGCAGTGAATAACCACACCTAGCTGTGTCCAAAGCCCTTGAGCAGTACATTGCTCTATCTGCAGGAGCTTAGGGAAACGATGTAAAAGCCCTTTTTGTCCCTCCTCCCGTCAAGCAGTATGCAGAATAAATTCATTTACTATTTAAAAAGAGTTCAATTACATTTCCTTAAGGCATTTATCATGCCAATAGAGAAAAGTATACCTTATAGTGCTGCTTCAAGCTATGGATGGAAGGAAAAGGATTACCCCACCGGCAAGTGAGAAGAGGGGAGCATGAGCGATTCCATTGTCAGTCAATACAAGTGAGGGGATGGACGCTGCTCAACGGACCCCAGAAGTCCAATGTTAAGGAATGGCCATTCCTTAACACTGGACTCCTGGGGTCGGTTGAGCAGCGTCCATCCCTTCAGTTATTTAACATGCCAACTTGCATTAAAAAACGTTGCTGTATTTTAATATTAGCAGCTGTTTTACATTATGCATGTAATGCATTTCTTGTATTTTTTGTTGTTTCAAGCATAGTTGTCTATTAATGCGTTTGTACGCATGACCCCATACTAAATCTTACTCTGAAATGGTAGCAGTAGACTGAGGGTGAAAAAGATACAAAACAGGCATCACTAAATGATGGACCATGGTCCAGACTGAGTGACAGTTTCATCTGGCCACGCTACTTTGCATTCTGAGTCTCCTCTCCTGGGTGTCCTCTTGTCACCCTTCTGCCACCGTTGTGATCCTCATAGCAGAGCAGAGGGCAGGAGGAGCAGCAGGTCTGGACAGAGGACATAGCTGTTAAACTTTTTATAGTAACAAGTGAGCGACTGGTTGCTAGAACCACCCTGTGCTTGTTAAAATGAAAAGTTGGGCAGCTTCCACCCTCCATGCACACCTACTGCACCTCTTGCCTTCTGCACTGTGAACTGTGATGGGAAGAGGGGGTTGGATGATGTAAAGGGGATTGAGGACACTGATATGACAGGAGGACTGTGATGCAAAAGGCAGGGGACTATTATATAAAGGGGGGTGGGGGTGGGTTATGATGTGAAGAGGGGCTTGAGGACACTGATGTAAAAGAGGACCATGATATAATGGGGGGGGGGCTGTGATGTAAAGGGGGCTGAGGATACTTGAGGATACTGAGGTAATGAGGGTACTATGATGTAAAGGGGGACTGAGGACACTGAAGTAAACGGGAGCTGTGATATGAATAGGTGACTGAGGGCACTGATATAAAAATGGGGGCTGTGATTTGAAGAGGGGACTGAGGACACTGATGAAAGGAGGGTCTGTGATGTGAAGGGGACTGAGGACACTTATGTAAAGGAGGGACTGTAATGTGAAGGGGATTGAAGACACTGATGTAAGGGAGGGAATGTGCTGTGAAGGGGCCTGAGGACACTGATGTAATAGAGGGAGGGTGATGTGAAGGGGAACTGAGGCCTCTGATGTAAAGGAGGGACTGTGATGTAAAGGGGACTGAGGACACTTATGTAAAGGAGGGACTGTAATGTGAAGGGGATTGAAGACACTGATGTAAGGGAGGGAATGTGCTGTGAAGGGGCCTGAGGACACTGATGTAATAGAGGGAGGGTGATGTGAACGGGAACTGAGGCCTCTGATGTAAAGGAAGGACTGTGATGTGAAAGGGACTGAGGACACTGATGTAAAGGAGGGACTGTGATGTGAAGGGGACTGAGGACACTGATGTAAAGGAAGGAATGTGATGTAAAGGGGACTGAGGACACTGATGTAAAGGGGGGTCTGCGATGTGATCAGGGACTGAGGGCACTGATGTCACAAATTTAAGACTTTACTGAAATATCTACCAGAAGAATTGGATTTCACTGCTACTGAATAATAGTTTTGGCTCAATTCATAGAATATATGTTACCAAATGATCCTATGTGATGCCGACTTTTTCATATAATCATAGGATATTGCTAGCAGTAGTTCATGGAACAGCAGACTCACTGTATAAACTACAGTCAGGTCCATAAATATTGGGACATTAACACAATTCTAACATTTTTGGCTCTATACACCACCACAATGGATTTGAAATGAAATGAACAAGATGTGCTTTAACTGCAGACTGTCAGCTTTAATTTGAAGGTATTTAAATCCAAATCAGGTGAACGGTGTAGGAATTACAACAGTTTGCATATGTGCCTCCCACTTGTTAAGGGACCAAAAGTAATGGGACAATTGGCTTCTCAGCTGTTCCATTGCCAGGTGTGTGTTATTCCCTCATTATCCCAATTACAATGAGCAGATAAAAGGTCCAGAGTTCATTTCAAGTGTGCTATTTGCATTTGGAATCTGTTGCTGTCAACTCTCAAGATGAGATCCAAAGAGCTGTAACTATCAGTGAAGCAAGCCATCATTAGGCCGAAAAAACAAAACAAACACATCAGAGAGATAGCAAAAACATTAGGCGTGGCCAAAACAACTGTTTGGAACATTCTTAAAAAGAAGGAATGCACCGGTGAGCTCAGCAACACCAAAAGACCCGGAAGACCACGGAAAACAACTGTGGTGGATGACCGAAGAATTCTTTCCCTGGTGAAGAAAACACCCTTCACAACAGTTGGCCAGATCAAGAACACTCTCCAGGAGGTAGGTGTATGTGTGTCAAAGTCAACAAACAAGAGAAGACTTCACCAGAGTGAATACAGAGGGTTCACCACAAGATGGAAACCATTGGTGAGCCTCAAAAACAGGAAGGCCAGATTAGAGTTTGCCAAACCACATCTAAAAAAGCCTTCACAGTTCTGGAACAACATCCTTTGGACAGATGAGACCAAGATCAACTTGTACCAGAGTGATGGGAAGAGAAGAGTATGGAGAAGGAAAGGAACTGCTCATGATCCTAAGCATACCACCTCATCAGTGAAGCATGGTGGTGGTAGTGTCATGGCGTGGGCGTGCCAATGGAACTGGTTCTCTTGTATTTATTGATGATGTGACTGCTGACAAAAGCAGCAGGATGAATTCTGAAGTGTTTCGGGCAATATTATCTGCTTATATTCAGCCAAATGCTTCAGAAGTCATTGGACGCCGCTTCACAGTGCAGATGGACAATGACCCAAAGCATACTGCAAAAGCAACCAAAGAGTTTTTTAAGGGAAAGAAGTGGAATGTTATGCGCTGGCCAAGTCAATCACCTGACCTGAATCCGATTGAGCATGCATTTCACGTGCTGAAGACAAAACTGAAGGGAAAATGCCCCAAGAACAAGCAGGAACTGAAGACAGTTACAGTAGAGGCCTGGCAGAGCATCACCAGGGATGAAACCCAGCGTCTGTTGATGTTTATGCATTCCAGACTTCAGGCTGTAATTGACTGCAAAGGATTTGCAACCAAGTATTAAAAAGTGAAAGTTTGATTTATGATTATTATTCTGTCCCACTACTTTTGGTCCCTTAACAAGTGGGAGGCACATATGCAAACTGTTGTAATTCCTACACCGTTCACCTGATTTGGATGTAAATACCCTCAAATTAAAGCTGACAGTCTGCAGTTAAAGCACATCTTGTTCGTTTCATTTCAAATCTATTGTGGTGGTGTATAGAGCCAAAAATGTTAGAATTGTGTCGATGTCCCAATATTTATGGACTTGACTGTATTCACTGTCAGATAATTTCCTGAAAAGTCAGTTTCTTGTAGAGATTGGCCAAGGCTGCACAAAAGCATAATAGGAAAATATTATATCTACGTGAGTCCTGCAGCCACCAATATATAACAATACAGTGTTACCTTGCTTTACCTTCGTTTTCACAGCGAAGCCCACACCATCCTTGGGGACAAATGCAACCTTTGAACCTATCACAGGTTCCTCTGGCACAAAGACACTTCATCTTACAGTCAGGTCCATAGAAATCATCTGGACAAGCTGGAAAAGATGTAAGTAATGTCTACATTACTACAAAGCATGCCTAAATAGGAATACTCTCAGATACTAGCTGCTCAAAGGAACAATGTGTGCAATTATGGAACAGATATAAAATCTTCCAAATTGAAAAAAAGTTAAATACACAATGTAATAAGTAATTGGACAATTGTCACATATTATTTGTTCAAGTATGTAAACTCTGTTAAGATAGAAGGAAGAAAGTAAAAATAAGGAAGCGAGTTGAGGAATTCATTAAATCATGCTGATCAGTGCTGGATCCAGCCTGTCCAATGTGAGGGTGCATTGAAAAATATAAAGGGGGCAGAGAATGGGAGGTCAGCAGGGCAGTGTATAGGGGGTCAGTAGGGCAGAGGTTATGGTTAGCAGTTTGTAGGTCAGTGTATATAGGTCAACAGGGTGAAAGACAGAGGTCAGCAGGGCAGAGTATGGGGTTAACAGGGTGGAAGACAGGGGTCAGCAGTAGTAGTAGTAAGTGACGCAGAGTTCTGAGGTCAGTAGTAAGAAAACAGAAGACAGATTTTGCCTAATAGTGGGAGGAGCTTAAAGGGGAACTATTAAACAGAATCTGTGCTTAGTCGCTGTATACTTTGCACACATATAGCACAGTTTGTGTACTTACAAAATACTACTTATTATGTTATAAGTGACAGTCTCACAGATACACATAAACCTCAGAACGAAGGATCAGGGTGCCCAGGTTCCTCAGCATTTTCTCAGGGTTCCAAGAGATCCCCCCCTTACATCAGGGTTCCCAAAACCATCCACCTTACCTCAGGGTCCCTAGAGTCACCCCCCTATGTCAGGATCCTCAGATTCACCATCTCTTACATCAGGGTCCCCAGAATCCCCACTCTCCTTAAATCAGGGTCCCGACAGTCACTCCCTTAATGGAGAGTCCCCAGAGCTTTCCTAGTTACATTAGGTCCCCAGAGTCCCCCCTTTACATCAGGGTCCCCCGTCTATTTACATCAGGGTCCCAAGAGCTATGCTTGAATTACTGTATAAGCAACAATAATGAAAGATAAAGAAGTTGGTGCTTCTAAAGTTAGCCATAGATGGACCGAAATTCAGCTGGTTATTAGGAACAGCAGCCTCAGGACCAAAGTGTAGAATAAGGGGCATGTATGTAGTCGGAGATGCTTCAGGAGTGATATGGAGTAATCCTGAGAATATAATGAAGACATGGCGGGGTGTCATTGGAATATATATACAGTATTGATTGTAAGATTTATTGGTGTACTGGGATGAAATTGCTCTATCATCTGGGAGGATGTTGGGTGTGTTATAGGGATATTCTGAAGCTTGCGCCATAGAGGTTGAAATGCCTATCTATAACCATGTACTCCAACACCTATTTGTTGACTGTGCTCACAATCATCCAATTTGCCATAATGCACTTTTAATGCTGTTGCTTTACTTGATCCATTGGATGCAGCAAGGTCTCCCTTGCGCGTTAAAATTTTACCCATGCCCATGCTGAACTCCTTTATGACCTTTTATAACCCCGGTACATTTACATTATTTCTATTATATACATGCTAGCTTCAAGGGCTGGTTTGTGACTTTGACAGAGCAGAGAAGACGATGTCAAAAGCAAAGGATAGTAGAGGGAAGATATCCAAATTAAAAGCTAGAGGATAACTAGAAGAATGCATGCTAAATCTGTTATAATACACTGTAATAAATAGTTCAAAGTGAAAATTCAGTAACTAGGGACCCCCAGCAGGACAAAGCCCTGTGCAACTGCCATGAACACATAGCTAAAGATGCCTACAGAGATACGAGAATGTTAGCCTGGGGTTGCCATTTAAAGTCGTACTGAGAAATAATCATATGCCTGCAAGCCATCCACTAACCCAGCAGCCATCTCCTGTCTCAGACTTCTAAGGAGGGGACCATTGTCCAACAGTGCCATACCATTAGCCATTGCAGCCCTTATGGCTGTTATGGTGCCTAGGAGTGGGAAGAAACCCTATTAGAAGGGTTGTTGAGACTATTTTTTTTTAACAGGAAAGGTTTTTTGAACACAAAAGATGCATTACAATTATGTGGTTAACAGTGGATGACAACCAATGAACAAATTATCCATACAGTGCGCATTTGACGGGTACTACAAAAGAAAGGCAGATGAGCAGAAGTCATTCCTGTTAAGACCATTTAAACATAGAAATCAGTGTGCATTTGAAGATAAATACTGAATGTCCATCACTATATTGTTAGGAATTGGAGAGATTCCTGTTGACCCTGTACTGCCTGTAATGCAATCATGAAGAAAAATTGTCCCATGTTTTGTAAATAAAATGTGTTTCGCTGTCTTAGTAGTGTAAAATGATTGTCCTCAGAGCTCCGCAGAAAAATCAGCACAAGGGACAAAGCCTATACTCAGTAAGATGTGCCCTATGTGCAAATTTCTTCTGTTTTTTAAAATCTTCCTTTGTTCTGTACCCCCCATCATCCTCCACTGCTGTAATCGGCATTGGGGCACCTGTTCAGGACCTAATGCTGACCTTTGCATCTCTTAATTCTGACCTCTGAGTCATTACTAACCTTTGAACTCTATGTCACATATTACTGACCCCTGATATGTGCATTACTTACTATTGACTGCTGAGTCACTATTGACCCTTGACTTCTGCATCACTTACTACTGACCTCTGAGTCACTATTGCCTTTTGAACTTTGCAACATTTACTACTGACCCCTGACTTCTACATCACTTACTACTGACCTCTGAACTTAGCGTCACTTACTACTGACCCCTGACTTCTACATCACTTACTACTGACCTCTGAACTTAGCGTCACTTACTACTGACCTTTGAGCCACTACTGACCCATTAACCCAGTATTACTTACTACTGACCCCTTATGCTGCCTCTTTTCCCTGACAACGTCTATCCCCAGCACTAGTAGTGTACTGACTATGCTAACAGCTAGTAGTTAACACTTCTGCCTGTCAGTGGTAAGGTACCCAGTTCACCTCCTGGTTAGGACACCGTCTGCATGGAGTTTGCATGTTCTTCCTGTGCTCATGTGGGTACTCCATTTTCCTCCCACGTTCCAAAGACAGGCTAGTAGGTTCATTGGATCCTGTCTAATCTGGCCCTAGTATGTGTAAATATGTATGTATGTGAGGACCATAAACTGCAATTGAATAATTTTTTTCAAATGTATGTATCCTACCTTCATCACACATAAGTCCTTTCCAGCCAGTAGCACAAGAACAGCCGTATGGGTCCACTAGACAGAACATGTGCCCTTTGCAGGTTTCTTTGTCTCCACAGGTTTCTTTGCAGGTTGTGCCAAATCCGTGTTCACCACATGCTGCAAAAAAAGGATTAGCACACATTTACGGCTGATATGTGATATTTTTGTAATGTGTGTGAAAAAGTGGGCATCAGATCACTATCCATGTTCAGTGACATATGGCGAATGACCTAGGTATTCAAGGCACTGTGTTTTTATTGATTGCATTGCAGAAATTCAGGCAAGTCCTTACTTACAGAGATGTGCAGGACGAAAAAATGTGTTAAGTTATTAATTTCGTTTCATCATATCCATTATACTAGAATTATTAATTTTTAGATTTCATTTCATATATTTGGATTTTATTCGTATATTTGTTATTTTCGAATCGATTCGAAATTCGAATTTTGAAATTCGAATTTCAGAAGACAGTTATATTCAATCTATTTTATTCTATTCTATTCTATTTTTTTTAATTTCTATTCTATTATATTCTACTCTATCCTATTCTAATCTTTTATTTTCTTTTGTATTTTTTTATGTTCTATTTTATTTTATTCTATTTGTTTATTTTATTTTCTATTCTATTTTATTCCTTTATATTCTATTCTATAAAGCGGCCTAAGTAGGAATCATCATCTTAGTTCCCACTTATAACTTACTGTATTTATTGCAATAAGTTTCCATTTTAAATTCATTTTCAAATTCATTGTTTAAATTGTTGTTATTATTTGTTTCGGATTCGATGAAATTTGTTTCCATTGCGATTCAGAAATTCAAATACATCTGAATCTCCAAATAACGTAAATTTTGTCAGAATTTCAATTTGTAATGAAACAAATCATACAAGTTTACTTACTCACCCAAAATAAATATGTACAGGAGAATAGAACAGTACAGTTACATTTTGATTTTTGCTGTTCATTTCTTAGTTTCTATTGCAAAATTTGTTTCTATTGCGATTCGGAAATTCCGATACATTCAAATCTCCAAATAATGTAAATTTTATCCAAATTTCAATGAAACAAATCATACATGTTTACTTACTCACCCATTACACATGTTGTTCCCATAAAGCCTGGAGGGCAGATACATTCCCCTGTGTCTTCATGGCAGACTCCACCATTATGGCAGTCTGGGCATGTTTTATTGCATTGTGGTCCCCACTTTTGTGCTCCACATCCTGGGAAGTAAAATGAGACACCCAAAATAAATATGTACAGGAGAATTGAACAGTACAGGTACATTTAGATTTTTGCTGTTCATTTATTAGTGCATACAAAGGTCTTGTTTTTTTAAAGGACACTAGGCAGCAATGCTATTAAAGACCTTTAAAGTTCTCTCTGTGGAATCACATTCACTAAAACAGTTCTAACAGACCTTTTTAGTTTTAGAACTCACAGTGCAAACCTTGCTTTGATGAATACGGAAAACAACACACATTATTTTAGCAACTCCTGAAAGACTTGTAAACCCTTACACGTACCCACTGGAGTGTGTAGCCTCATGTATTACACAGGTGAAATTGTATCTGCTTATCTGCAGCCCTCTGTCCTCTAAAACCATTTAAAACACCCAGATCAAAGGCTATTTCTCAGGGGGCTGAGTGTAATCTGAGACATGAGTGTAAGGAATGGACATATATCCCTCTGCACAGTCCCATAGAGAAGCATGCACAGTTGATGATGTAAATCACCTACTGTATTTTGCGGGAGGGGGTCAAGCCATCTGCTAGGATTCTGTGGTGTCAGCATAGACTATCAGAAGTAATTAATGTAGATAGCAGAGGTTGGAAACAGCAGACAAAAATAACAGTAAGTGCATTTGATTGATGCATGTTCACACTCAGGAGGGATATGCTCTGTTCATTTTTAATTGTAAGTATAAACTACCAATTGTTTTACTGTGTTTTTTTTAGTTTTCTTCCCTATGCATCAACAGTAGTTCTGATTTATACAAATAGGTTGAACCTGATGGTTATTTTAATCACGTTTACTATGTTTCTGTATACCTTTGGTATATGTAGAGCATTTTGCATGAAAAGACCATGTTTATCAGTCAGCATTTTTGGCACCTCACCTGGGTGCCACCGCCAAACAATGCCTCCTGCCCTCCAAACCCTTCCAGCAGACCGATAGCTAATTCCAGCCATTTACCCCAAGCATTGTACACAGAAGAGATGTTGAGGTAAAAGCCAAAGGAAACACTTTAATAAATAGAAATACAAGTTTTTATACACTTTAAAAACAGAGGCAGTTTCCACATGAACAATAAAAAAAAATATTACACATTGGGGTAAACATCCGACAATGGTTAGCTAAGGAGGTAAAGTTGACATAAGACTTATCACGGCAGGAGGATGAGCAAACAGACAGAAACAATAGGTTACTTTATTAACAATCAGAATTCACATCTAGGGAGCACACAATGGGGAAAACACACTCCATATCTAGACAGGGTAGACAAAAACAGGTACACAATAAACAGATTACTTATAATAGCAGTAGACCCCAGCATCAGGTTGTTTTGAGCTGATAATAATTTTCTGCTTTGAGTCTCTGAATCTAGGAAAGGGTTGAAGCAGTCAATGATGCTTTGGGCACAGAGGCCCTAAATCTGTATCCAAGTCCTCCAGTTCTCAGAGTCTGTGTGTTTCTGGGAGATATGGACTTGAATCCAAAGTAAAACTAATCCAAAGGTCCCCCAGGCCCCCCCCCCCCCCCAGAAGAATGGAGCACTCAGATGCCAGGGCCCATAGTCAGTAAGGAAGAGGCTAGCCTGCAGTTCCCTTCAAAAGCCCCTGTCTTTGTTGGGCCTGTCACACATATAAACAGTCATAACCAGGGGTGGACTGACAACTCATGGGGCCCCAGGGCAACAGGAAATCATGGGGCCCCTGTGTCTTCGCCCACACTCAAACCACACCCAAAAAAGCCTATGAAACGTACCAAGGACATCTCATGAGTGAATGGTCAGCCCGCCCCTGGTCATAACGACCATTTTGTCACAATTGTATTACGGTCAGAATTCTATTATGACCAGTTGATGTTGGGCATCACCACAAATAGATTCCACACAATTTTAGCTTCATTGTTTTTTAATATTTATGATTAAATAGTAAGCACATTCTAACATTTATTTTATTTTTTATTTTATTAATTCATACTTTTGATTTTATACTAATGCCCTCTTGAAGGGCTAGCAATATTTCATTACCCATACAACACTGAACTTACTTCTGACAATAAGCCTGGTGATAGCAGTGTTAAAATGGTTGCCTCCAATGTAACGCACTAGGTACACACTTGCATCCTTGGGCTGAACATTTATGATGGTGTGCTCTAGCAGGTTTGGCACTTCGTGTTTTGGTACAGAGTGAAAGAAGGAATCTGGAACACATAAGCAGGAATATAACACAATGTAGGTAAACACACATACATAGTTTTTACTTGATAGCTACACAGATTTGGTTTTATTTTATATGGCACTCAAGAACTTAATGGAAAACATTATTTTAAAACAGTCCTCTGCAGGTCTGAAAATATAGCTGAACATTGAACTATCCCCCCAGACTAAATGGGGAAGCCTGCCTGCCATAGTCACACAATCAGCTGACGTGCTATGAAAGTGGGGAACCTGCATCTCACTATTCCTCTAGAAATGGAATACTCTGGGCAAGTATCTCACCAAAGAGTATTATTATTAATAATAACAATAATAATAATAATAAAAAACTATATTTTATATAACACCTTTAAAGGTAGCTTCTCAAAGAGCATTACAAAAAACACAAGAAATACACAGCATAAAACAAAAAAAACTACTCTAATGCCAATGTGGGGCCCCAAGAGGCAGGACTATAGCTCCCCAGCGGCTGCAGGGTTTTGAGCTGAGAAAGTCTTTCTCTCTCACAGCCCAGAGCCAGCACTCCCCCCTCACATGGACGAGGAGAGAGAGCTGGTTCTGCGCCTTGAACGATGGATCGACTTCAGTAATTACAAGCCTGTCATATTTTTTTCGGTGCAATCACTGTTTGTGACTATAGCTGCCAGCAGTGATCATTGTATTCTGACAGCGGGGAAGCCTCCCACTGTCAGAATACAATAGAGCATCGGGAGGGGTTCCCCCATCAACACTAACTGGAATGATGGGGGAATTGAGTGATTTTCTTTCCTTCTACCTGTGGTGGAAGAAAAGAAAATTGTATAATCTATGGGATGCTTAAGAGTGTGTGTCTGTGTATGTATGTGTATGTATGTATGTATATATATATATATATATATATATATATATATATATATATATATACATACATTCACCTGCCACTTTATTAGGTACACCCGTTCAATTGCTTGGTAACACAAATTGCTAATCAGCCAATAACATGGCAGCAACTCAATGCAATTAGGCATCTAGATGTGGTGAAGACAATTTGCTGAAGTTTAAACCGAGCACCCGAATGGGAAAGAAAGGGGATTTAGGTGACTTTGAACGTGACATCGTTCAGCATGACTCAGTAAGCATAAAAGCGAGACCCATAAAAACAGCCAGGCAACTAAGATTTTTCAGAAGGTCAACTGAGAGGCCTACTTAGTTCTTTTTAAATAATTCCAACTGCTCATGAAACTCCCTAGTAGATGTCAGTTGGTTGGACTGGCGCATGAAAGGGGCAAGGTACCCGTTATGAGGGCTGTTAATAAATTCTTTTTTAAATATCTGTTGTTTTGCCACACTATATGAGCACAATTTGGGGTTTGATCATGGAGCTCTTGAAATCTCCACTAGAGGTACTGTTGACGGGCCCTGATATAACTATATTTGTTGCTACTGTAATGTATATACCAGTCTTCAGATGGCCAGGGCCAACCCCTTCCACTGTAGATGGTTGGTGTTGGTTCCTGGGCTGGGGAGGCATGGGAGGAGGCTATCTGCTTTCAAGATATTATTAACACTGCTGACAAATTTATCTAGTTTAAGTTAATCCATCATCTTCACTATACTACTGTCAAGTTGGCCCCTATGAGATTTGGATCTGCAACCGCTTGTCCTTGTTGTGGCCTCGGGGCGCAGATCTTTTACATATATTTTGGACTTGCCCTATCCTGTCTACATATTGGCAGGATCTCTTTTCTTTTTGATACCACCATACCCTCATACCCCAGAAATTGGACTGCTGGGCATCTTGAATGACTATGTATGTCAGACACATGCTTGTATTTTGATTCGTATGCTTTTAGTTTATGCTTGGAAATTAATTTGCCTGAATTGAAAAAATGCAACTGCACCTTCCATACAACACTTTTATTGTTTGGTCAGTATGGATCTACCTAAATTTGGGTTAATCCAGGCCCGGACTGGCCACAGGGCACACCGGGCGTCTGCCCAGTGGGCCGGTGCCACCTGGATAAAAGAGTCATCCGGGTGGCACATAGAGGACCATGTAGTTCTTGGTT
This sequence comes from Staurois parvus, assembly GCF_062004578.1. Taxonomy (NCBI): domain Eukaryota; kingdom Metazoa; phylum Chordata; class Amphibia; order Anura; family Ranidae; genus Staurois; species Staurois parvus. The sequence continues at coordinate 1,299,560 of NW_028317994.1, read as the reverse complement.
CCTCTATGTGCCACCCGGCCTCCTCTCCTATCCATTTCCTGCATGCAGTTGGCTCCTGAATGCTCCCACTGCGGTCGCCCCCTTCCCTCATCTCCTCCAGTGGCCTCCCTCTTTATCCCCTCCAGTGCCCCCCCCATCTCCTCCAGCGGCCCCCTCCCCCCCATCTCCAACGCCCCCCCTCATCTCCTCCAGTGGCCTCCTCTCTCATCTCCTCCATCGGCCTCCTCATGTCCTCCAGTGGCCCCCCCATCTCCTCCAGTGCCCCCCTCATCTCCTCCAGTGACCCCCTTCCTCATTTCCTCCAGTGTCCCCCCTCATCTCCAGCGGCCCTTCTCATCTCCTCCAGTGGCCCCCTCCCTCATCTCCATCGGCCCCCTAATGTCCTCCAACGGCACCCCATCTCCTCCAGTGCCCTCCCTCATCTCCTCCAGTGGCCTCCCTCCTCATCTTCTTCAGAGGCCCCCCCAGCCCCCTCCCTCATCTCCTCCAGCGATCCCCCTCCTCATCTCCTCCAGTGCCCCCTCATATCCTCCAGCGGCCCCCTCCCTCATCTCCTCCAGCGGACCCCTCCCTCATCTCCTCCAGCAGACCCCCCCCATCTCTTCCAGCACTGCGGGGGATCTGTCAGCAAATGTCTTATCTCCCCCCTTCTTCTCTCTGTCTCCTATTTCTTTTCTTTCTTTTTCTTTCTCTTTCTTTCTTTCTTTCTTTCTTTCTTTTTCTTTTTTATACATCTTTCTTTCTCTCTCTCCTTCCTTCTTTTATTCTATATGTCTCTTTCTTTCTTTCTTTCTTTCTTTCTTTCTTTCTTTCTTACTCTTTCTTTCTTTCTTTCTCTCCTGTTTCTCTCCTTTTCTTTCTTTCTTTTCTTTTTCTCTTTTCCTCTCTCTTTCCCTCTCTCTTTTCCTCTTTCTCTCTCTCTCTTTCCCTCTTTCTCTCTGTCTTTCCCTCCTTCCTTCTTTCTTTCCCCTTTTCTTTCTTTCTTCTCTCCTACAAAAAAATTAAAAAAATAATAAAATATAAAATTGTGAAAAATTAAATAAAAATAAAAACCCACAGACACTAGTGGTGGAATTACCAAGGTCGTAAAGGTCGCTCTTGTGACTGGGCCCTGGCGTTCCACCATCGGGCTCCAAGGAAAGGGTCGCCGGGCTTCGAGCTGCTCAGTCCAAAGCGCCCGTGTCTATTTGTTGTCCCAGTCTGGGCCTGGGTTAATCTATAAGGTTCAGGCCTGCCCCAAGAAGTGTACAAGATCTGGCAGCCCTGGCTTTTTGGGGGGATATCCCACTTTCATAATAATTGTAATCTGTTTTTGGATTTTATCATAACCCTTGGTCTATTGGTGTCATGGATACAGGCCTCATGGGTCTCCTGGTTTTTATAGAGGGGGAACAGCCTTTGGTATGTGTGGACATATGGGTGTACAGTAGTTGGTGGCCTGCTCCTAGATACCACTGTCATTGATGTTTTCTGTGATTTGTGGTCTCTCTGTAGCCCAAACGGTTTATACTGTATTCTTTGAATGTCTCCTACTTCACCATACATGGAGTTTCCATGTATAAAACCAATTGTTTTCACTCTGATTTTGTGCTTTGAGTTGTATAAACTAAAACTTAAATAAACACCTTTAAAAAAAGAATTCCACAGGGATAATAACAGATTATTTTCTAGAAAAAGGCAAACTTTACCTGTTAATGTTGTTCTAGTTTTGTCAAGTATTTATTCTATGCTGCAACAAGACCTGGCCTTACAAATCTTTTTTTTATATAGGTATAATAGAAAGCAATTACAAATATGACAGGCTCATGAGATGGTCTCATGCACTAGGGTGTATTAGGATGTGATCTAAACTTTGGACTTTTGGCTATTGTTATTACTATTGCTGTTACTGTACTGCAGTCATGGAAAACAATAATCTGTGAGTCCATCCAAAAATTATGTTAGTTTTGCAACAATTTATCTTGGCTCTGAATCTGTGACTATGGGATGAACAATGTGGTAATTTACTTGCCAGATTCTACCTAACACCCAATGAATTCTCATTTCTTTTTATCTCTTTATATACAGTACCTGTTATTAGTTGTTACTAATTTTTGTTGGAAATGTCTTAACCACCAGCTGTCCAGGGCAATGTTGTAATTTTTCACATACAAGTAAGAATGAACATTCTTTTGGTAGAATATTACTTAGAACCCCAAACATGATATATTTTCTAAAAGTAAAGGTGCTGGAAAATGAAATGTTGGCTGTTGCAATTTTTTATGTCAAACCATATTCACGCAGTCATTTGTCAAACACAGATTTTCAGGACAAAAACATACATTTAAACGAATGTTAGTGTACACAAATAAAATATAATAGTACATTTTTTGGTGAAATATAAAATATGATGTTGTGTCGGGTAAATAGATACCAAACATGTTAAGATTTTAAAATGTGCATGCCTATGAAATGGCAACAAACTACAGTACCTAAAATTGTCCATAGGCAAGTCTTTACTGTTTATCAGTTTAGAGTTAAAGTGCTATTGAACCCGAAACCATAATATATTGCAGCTTACCAGTCATTAGAAGTAGTGGCTACATTAATTTAATTTTTTAGGCTTTTTTCCCTCTGTTTTCATTTGGTGATATGGCCAATACCACAACTCCTGTATTAGAGTACCCCCACTTTCGATGAAAGAGCACAGGGGACACATTTGGACAGCAAAATTTTAAGTCTGGGGGGGGAGGGGAGGGTTATATGTACTAGCATATTTAAATACACTAACAAACTGAAACCAAACTACAGTAAACACTTTTAAGCAGTTACAACAAACAGTTTTTCCATTTAGGATAAAGGTTTTACATAATTAACTAAAACTGATCATTGTAAGTACCCCTACCAGTGTTGAATGGTTTGCTTCATCCCTGGAACTGATACATGTACAAGAGATATACTGGCTAGATCACCAAATGAAAATAGAAGAAAGCAAGCCTAAAAAAGAAAACTAATGTAGCCATCAGATCGACAAAATGGTTAAGCTGCAATATCATCAATGTTTGTTTTTGGGTTTAACCGCTTCCTAGCTGCCCTATAGCATAAATATTGCTACAGGGTGGCAGGGCTGCGCAAAATCACATATATATATGTGATTGTGTACTTCAGGGTAGGGGGCGCATGCGCCATTCGTGGCCAAAATTCCACTACCGACATTTGTAGACGCTATAACATTCACGTAAACCAAATAATTAGGATTTTTTTTAGCAAAGACATATAGCAGAATACATTTTGGCCTAAATTTATGATGAAATTTGATGAAATCAATCTGATTCATAACAGCTTTGCTTCTCTTCCCGGTGAGCTGTGATTGGCTCCCAGCTCTTACATGGTACATGGGCTAATCACAGCACCCTGTACCATGTGATTAGCGGTAGCCAATCAAAGATCACTAGTATTTTGAACTGTCATGAAGTTAATCCATTCATGACAGTTCAAAGCAAGTACTGCATTGCAGGAGCTCCTGCAATGCTCCTGCAATGCAAAGTGTACAAAAAAAAAACCATGATCACCCCCACAGAGTAGTACAATGTTACTATGATAACATTGAATTACTCTGATGAAATTAGTTTAAATAAAATAGTAAAAAAATTAAAGATGTTAAAAAAAACATTAAAAAGAAAACTCAATAATTAAATGTTTCTATTTCTTTTTTTAACTACTTGCTCTGGGCAAAGCGACTTACACTTATGTAGCTTTCTCATTCTATTTCCGGGTGTGAGCTTGTATGCGTGTGCCCCCACTCCCCCCTGCTGGTCCAGGGAGAGAATAGAGAACACCACACTGTGAGTAAAAGCACTACATTTTATGCACACATGTTAGACTAGCACATTTAACCCTGTGATCCCCCCTATAAACCCATTGATCACCCCTGTAACCCAGCCAGTGCCATTAGTACAGTATAGGTATATAGAATTTTTCACTGATCACTGGGTCAGTTAGCGCCCCTCCCAGCCAGGGTCAGCTAGCTTTACATTGCCCTATCGCACTCACGCTATAGGTTGCTGATCACCGCCATTACTAGTATAATGTTTGTACAGATCAATATATTGATCACAAACAGACCTATACTAGTGCCCCCTTAGTATAGTGTCCTCAAAAATGCAGGGTTAGCAGGATCAGCCCTGTTCGCTGCCAGCACTAGCGTTTAGCCCCTCTACTGTTTTTCACAGAAGATTTATGTAAACTGATTGTGGGCCAAACCATTTATATGCACAACAATACATCGCTGCCCATCCAAAATCAGCTCTTGCCAGACAATTCACATTGAAACCAATCAGTTTCTGAGTTTAAAATGTTTTTTAGCCGCTGGATCGCTTTTACAAGCATCATGAAGGGACATCCCCCACCTTCAGCCTTTCTCATCAAAAGATGCTCCTGTTGAGGTGTTAACTTCCGTGACGGCCTGGATGTCTCTGTGAGATGGCTGCAAATTTTTGTATCACTTTTGCTACAGTATTCTGACTGTTGAGTAAAGCTTTGCTTATCTTCTTGTAGCCTTCACCTTTCTTGTGTACTGAAATTTTTTTCTTTCTCAGGCCTTGTGACGTTTCTCTTCCATGTGGTGCCATTGCTGACAGCATGAAATGGGAAGGGATTTTCTTTGTTAACCCCTTCACGCTGGTGCCTCTCGGCCCTTTAAGGGGTTTCTGACGCCGGGACAGGGTTTAGGGTCATGTGACCACCGTGATTGGCTGTCACGGCAGTTACATGATCGGAAAGGTCCTGATTGCAAGGAGAGATCGGGACCTTTCCGTGGAATGCCTAGACGTGCTGGGAGCGTGCAGGGTGCACACTCTCAGCACGTTTGTTTACACAAATATGCGGCCACTTGGCATCAAGGCGTGAAGAGGTTAAGTAACGCCCTTTTATAATCAGCTGTCTGCTGGACACCTGTTTAACGAATAATTAGACTCATCTGTAGTTGAATTCTTGTTATTAGGATATTCCTGTCTAAAATTTAGCTTTGCTCCTAAGACTTTCATTTTATGTATTCATTTTAGCAACATGGTCTTAAATGAATTTGCGAGCAAAAAATACTTTTTTGTGTGTGCAAATTAACAAATCTTGTTTGCAATCAATGGCCCGTATTTGTGGGAGTATGTTGTAGGATAGTGTCCCATAGAAAATGTTGATTCTGAAAGTAAAGTAAAGGTTTTCTGACAAATCTGTTGGGGTGTACCCATTTATGCTGAGCACTGTGTATATATATATATATATATATATATATATATATATAATTTGCCCATTTGCACCCATGCCTTTTTTTACTTTTAATTTTCCTTTTGCATCAGCAGACTTATGGGTCCAGTACTGACCCAATATAAACAGTATTGATGTCGGATGAAGGAAAACAACCATGCATTCAGGATTAATAAGGATCTTTTTAGCTAGTATTCCTATATTTGATATCCATATCTGGAAAATGCCAATTTAAATAATTTTTAGTGTTGTCAAATAGGAAATGAGCATGATTCTATCACTTACTCTTCTTGTAGAAAACGGCATCTTCATCAGTTGGAACCTTCTTTACAAAACTAAGGGTGATATTGTCCCCTAGACTTCCAGTAACTGTTAATGATGTTGGGATAAATGAAGCTGCAATATAAGGAAAACAGTCATATTAAATCTAAATTCCAGGCAAACAGCATAATACATAAATGATATACATATAAAGCAGCCATAGGATTTGTATTTGTCCATTCATTCCTGAGATTTACACAGCTCTGCCACACCACACAGCCCTGTCTGGCAGGCCAGGGACCTAATTTTTTTTTCTGCAGTAATTCAGTAACACCTACAGGTCTCCTGTACTGGACTGCTGTACAATAGACTGCAAGAGGTTGATGCCAAGCAAATTTAGGAACTTACACTGCCCACATTTAAAAATACATTTAAAGTTTATACCAAAGTAAGTAAGGCCAAAGGTTTTTTGTAAAGTACAACTAAAGGCTCCTATATATTATAAAGGCTTATAAAGTAATTAAAAACCACCCTTTACCGTCCCAGACTGAGCCAAATCCTTCCTCCCAGACACTGCAGCTCACAGTGAAGGCGGGGATTTAAAGGCAGTGCTATCAATCCAGAAAGCAGTGGGCAGGACTAGGTGTGGCCAAGTGCTGATTGACAAGCTGCACACAGTGACAATGCCGATAGCCACACTCCCTGCAACATTTTCTCATCCCGCTGTAGCGTACGCAGGCACACCCAACATGAGAGTGACAACTCTGCTCTGAAATCAGGAGCAGTGAAGTATTATTACTCCATTAAAGGAAACTACATTGGGTGGATCTTACTGACAGGATCAACAGGTATCTGTGGGAATTCACAGAGGTACTAAGGGAAAACTGTACAGGCAGATGCCTCAATAATTAAAGCGATATTAGTCCTTCTGGTGATTCAGCTAGTAAGTCTGTTGTTTTTCAACAGAACAAGATCTCCTACAGTTACACTGATGATGCAATCCATTTATCACTGACAGGGGTGCTTAACATTTTATCTATTTCTGTAAAACGAGGGCTTTTTTTAGTGGGAACGCAGTTCTGGCACCTACGGCACTAAATGAATGTAATGGCAAGGAGTTCTGGGGTGTTCTAGAGGGTCTGTCGATGCTGGCTACTGGTGGATCTATTGTCACTGAAGGGGATCTATTTTTGTATGGTGGTTTGTTGTTGCTGGTGAGGCATATTGCTGCTGGATAAGGATCTATTGTTGCTGGAAGGTGAATTGTTGAAGGGATCTACTTTTGAAGGGGGGGTCTATTGTTGTTTGTTGATAGGAGATCTGTTGTTGCTCTTGGGCTCTATTGTTACTGAGGGGGTGTTTTGTTGCAGGGGCCCTTTGTTGCTGGAGGAATCTATTGCTGAGGAGGGGGGGGCTATTTTTGATAGCTGCAGGAGATCTACTTTACTGCTTTTCTTGCTATCATTAACAAATTCCATACAAAATGATACTTGGCTTTGTATTCTCCAAAAGGAGCTCTACTGGGAGGTGGGTAGGGGGTGGAAGTGAGGAATGGTACTCAGGGGTGGAAGGGGGTGAAACAAGGGGTGAAGCCCTGTGTAAAACCTTTATCCCAAAAGGAAAAAAAACTTTGCTGTAACTGATTATAAAGTGTTAGCTGGAGCCTGGCTTCAATTTGTCATCACTTCCCCAGACTGAAAATGCTGCTGTCCAAAGGTGCCCCCTTTGCTCCTTCATCTAGAGTGGAGGCACTCTAATGTAGGAGATGTGTCTTACTGGCCACATCACCAAAGGAACACATATGGAAAGAAGAACTCTAATGCAGCCACCACATCTAAAGATTGGTTAGCTGTAATATATTACTTTTTTTTGGGGGGGGGGGGGGGTTAATACTGCTTTAAGTGCTGCAGCACATATTTTTTTAATAGGAAGCCATAGCTCTACTTTAACCCCTTGGCGCCGACATAACACAAACATGCGGCCTCACAGAACTGAGCTTTTTTCCATGGGTGAGCATATTTGTGTACCTGTCTTTGTGCTGGGAGCGCACTGCATGGAGGCTTAGGGGCCCTTTTGGGTCACAGAGTGGAGGTGAGGGGGCATTTTAGCCACAGGGGATAAGTGTGCTGACACCAACACAGAAATCATCACTTTCATCACTCTGCATGAATTTTTGTTGTTTGAGCACTATTTGGAGGATTTATGAACTTTATTTAATTTTAAGTGGAATATATTTTTGAAATCCTACATCTGAATTAACTTGGTCACATTTTTTCATTGGTCACTTGAAGTGTGGTTTATTTATTCATGAGGGGTTGATTTATATACAATGATACACATATTGATTGGTTAATAAGGCACAGTTTCTGAAACTCAGGTCACAGGAGTTGAACACTCTTTTTGGAGCACATTGTAGCACTGTATTTATATAATTTTTGATATGTGGTTGGTTCAATTTAGCGCTGCACTATTAATAATTAAAAAAAAAAAAAACTAACATGCGTTTTAACTATTCCCTACTCTATCCTAAACTACAAAAAAAAGTTTTGGCTTTAATAAATTCTAAGGATGTATGAATGTGTATTTATAGCTTCCTGGAGTTCAGCATTAAAAGAAGTTAAAGAGGCTGTAAATATTTCCTTATACCCACTGGCCTCAGGTGCTACCTGTTTATCTACATTCCCCCTACATCCATTCCAAGTGCGGATTTTACATAGGATCTCTCAGCTCTGAAAAGCAGGGGCAGGGAATCTAAAATTTCTTTCAGTGAGGAGAGCTCTGAGAGCTGATTGGAAGGAAAGGACACCCCCCCTTCACACCCGCAAACAAGCTGAGGCTATCAATCACAGGCTGTGCCCTCTCCTGTCACCATTTTTCCTTTGGCGTCAGGAAAACTTGTCAGGAGTGGCTCATGCTGATAGCAGTGGAACGAGGCAGCAGACAGTGCTCTGGATTGAGACAAGTACACATTATACAAGAAAAAGCTTTGTTCATATCTCATGTCTCAGGTTTACAACTACTTTAAAGTGCTTTTAAAACCTTAAGGTTTTTTTTACTTTTCTAACATTTACATTCTTTCTTTACATTTTCTGCATTACTAAACCCACAGCGGTAAAGTCAGTCTGTATATGCAGTAAAGCATGCTTGTTATACTCACTGTGAAACCTAAGGGGTTAATCTTCTGCATTGTGTAAAAACGCTGTTTGATCCTGATTTCTCTGATCCTTCCCTTCTTTCAGTGCCCCCCCCTCTTATCTCCTGATAAGACATATTGTGTGGAGACACTCTAGCAATACACACCAAACTGAGCATGTGCAGACAGGCTTTTTTTTTCTTGGGAGAGTGCATGTGATCAGCACAGGGCACATCAGCACTGTCCAGACAGAGGTCAGGGGTTCTGCATCCTCCTAGAGCAAAATGAAAACTCCTCCTACAAGCTTTAACCAGTGCTCTGCTGCACACTGATAGAAGTCACAAGACTGCTCCAGCTGCTGATGGGAAAAGGTATTTAGCAGTTTATATTTAGTAAAATAATTGCATTTCCCTGTTCTGTGTACTGTGGGAGACCAGATATACTGAATGCAGGAGTCTAGGTTTAGTAACATTTTAAGGTAAAAAGCGTTCTGTGCCAGACGATCCCCCTAGCCCTCCCTTATACTTACCTGAGCCCGATCTCAATCCAGTGACATGCATGTGAACAGAGGCTCTCTCCCTACTGGGCAGAATGATAGCAGTGGGAGCCATTGTCAATGAAATTTGGTGATGAGGGTGCGGGGGGGTGGGGCCAAGCCACCCTGTCTGTGTCTATAGACACAGACAGGGTGGCTTGGGTGCAAGCCCACATGAGTGCCCCTATAGTAAGCAGCTTTCTATAGTGGGCACTCGCCAAAGAGGTAGAGTCAGGTGCACCGGTGAGGGACCTGAGAAGAGGGGTATCGTGGCTGCTTTGTTAACAGAGCAGGAAAGTATAACAAGTTTATTATTTTAATTAAAACAAAATCAAAACTTTACTATCACTTTAAATACACATCATATAATACAATATCTTTGGAAAATATGTTGCTTAGTTGAAGTTGCCATGTTGTATTGGTGAGCTGATGGAGTTTTCAGTTTGTGGAAGTGCCCCTTCCTCTTGAAATTCCTGCTGTAGCAACAAGGAATAATTTTCCTTTCCAGGAGTCCCCTTGTTCATCAGGATAAGAAGATAATAGAGATTACGAATGAGCAAATATGCTCTTTATACTGCAAGGGGATTTTCACTCTGCAAGGGAGTTTTGCTCAGAGTTTAGTGGATGTTGTGAATTTTTCTTTGCAAAAATATTAAATCACATGCAAGCAAATAAAGAAAAAACAACAAAAAAAACAAAAAAAAACAGCAATTTTGCATATACATGTTCGGTTGATGGAGGTCAATGGAGTTTCATCCCATTCCTTAAGCTCTGGGGAAGATTCCCCTGCAAAATACAGCTTTTCATGCAAGATTGAACAGTCTATTTGACTAATTCACCCTACACTGCAGTATGTCAGTAGACAATAAGGGCTCAAGTACACGGGACGTTTGGAAAACTCTTCTGAACGATGGAAACTGACTGCTGGAAAACGTAGGTTAAAAAATGTCTGTTTCATTTGCATACCGCGTTTATGCGCGTTTGCGTTTAGAAGCGTTTTTTTTAAGATAATGCCCAGAATGCACTGAAAAACAGTACAAAAATTAACTATTTCAGATATTTTGAGAGAAATAGAGAGAGCAGAAGCAGAGAGAGCAGTATGTGTTGAGATTACCTATCTTTTCTGGTTGTTTTCACTATGGATCCCATCATGAGTATAATGCAGCATGTTCTACCATTTTATCCTTCACGCAAAACCTGGAACTGACTGCGCTGGTGTACTGGGTCCATTTGCATACATGGAAAACACTTTGCATGCATTTCTGATGAAGGCTCTGGACAGCATCTGGAACAGTTAAAAAACACTTCTAAACGCAAACGCTTATAAACGCGGTTAGCCGCGTTTACATGCGTTTACAAGCGTTTGTCGTTTGAAACGCTGATAAAATCTGCTCCTGAACGCAAGTTTGGTGAGTTAAAAAAAACTACTGTAAACTCAACTGCCTGTAAACGACTGCATGTAAACGACTATGTGTACATGAACACATAGGAAAACATTAGGGTGAGTTCAGGAGCTGCTGAAAAAAACATAGAAAAGCTCCTGAACGTGAGTTTATCAGCTGCAGTGTACATGAGCCCTAAAACAGGGAGCTTCACCACGCTTGGATAAAAAATATCCCAAACAAATACAATTAAAGTATACAAAAAATGGTAGAAAATAAGCTGCCATCATAAATCCTATTGATGCGCTTATTGCACAGTCCATAAAATGATAACTGTATGACTTGTTCTAGAAGGGAGTATAAAAAGAGAATCCCGACATCAGTCAGGGCATATAGCTTCTTCCGCATGGCACTACAGTGGTAAAACTAAACTGCTTACCAGATATTAAAACCCTCCAATTATAGAGTGGTCTTAAATGCGCGATAGAATCCTGAATATTCCCGGTTAAGCAGCCCTTATTTGCTCACAACCTTCACGGATCAGTCATATGGATCTCCCCCATTTAACTCGATAAAGGATGGCCGAAGACTCAGAAGGAAGGGTTATGCCTTGATTCCTTTCATATGTGTGGTCTGGTTGTGCATACACCTTCCTTCTGATTTTTGGGCCATCCTTTATTGAGTGAAGTTTGTGAGCGAATAAGGGCTGCTTAACCAGAATATTCAGAATTCTATCAAGCGTTCGGTTTTAGCTCTGTCAATAGAGTTTCATCTTCCTCTCTAAGTGGCTCACCTTGTAATTGATTCTCTTATAGCAGTATTTCATTACCTGTATTGATTGCACTGACACACAAACAAGTATTTGAGGAAAGCCCTACATATCTTTTGATGAAAAATATGCTGAAAATAGTTTTTATCAAGAAAAGAAAATATAAAAGTAAAATCAAAATTACTTTCAGGAAAACTCAATAGGTACTCACTGAACACACATGATAAATCCTATTTATGTCTCTTTCTCTGCTAAAGTGAATTTCCCTTTTACAGATATATTGGGATAACACATTCTTTATCGTTGTTACGTGTTATCATTCACATAGCATAACATAAAAAAAAATTTGAATTGCAGCTTACCTTTTTTTAAGATTTTATGCTCTGGAAATTGTCAGCACTGTAAAAAAATACTAGTTCTCTTTATATAAAAGGGGGCTGGGCAACTGTTTGCTATAATTAATCCTGTATGTAATGCGCTGACAGATCTTGTTATCAGTTGTAACCACTAGGGGACCGCCCACAGTACATATACTGCGGCAAGGCTGCCCCTGTGCGAAGGATCACGTATATATAAACGTGATCCTGCATATCCCAGTAGGGGCGCGCATGAGGCGCGCGACCGCCCTATCCGTGCCGCCAATCGTGGCCCCAGGTGTCAATCACCAGGTCCCGGCCAATGATTACCCGCCGGAGCCCAGTGATTACTGGCGATTACCGACAGAGAGGACGGCTGCATTGAGCACAGCCATCCCTGTCAGTGTGCTTACAGTGAAGCACACACCCCCTGCCCCCTAGTAAAAACACTCCCATCACACAGTTAACCCTTTGATTGCCACCAAATGTTAACCCCTTCCTTCCCAGTGCCATTAGTACAGTGTCAGTGCTTTTGTTTTTAGCACTGATCACTGTATTGGTGTCACTGGGGATGTCAGTGACCCCAACTCAGTCCCCCCCCCAGTGTCAGAATGTCCACCGCAATCCAGCAGTCCCGCCATAAGTCGCTGATCGCCGCCATAAGTTGCTGATTGCCGCCATTATTAGTATAAAAAAAAATTCCAGTATCTATACCGCTATTTGTAAACGCTGTAACTTTCAGATAAACCAATTAATTTACACGTATTGGTATTTTTTTTAGCAAAGACATGTACCAGAATACATTTTGGCCTAAAATTATGATGAAATTTGATATTTAAATTTTTTTACTGGATATGTTTTATAGCAAGAAGTCCAAAATATGTTTATTTCTCAAACTTGTTGGCCATTTTTTTTCTATAGCGCAAAAAATAAAAAATACACAGGCAATCAAATACCACCAAAAGAAAGCTCTATTTGTGGGAAAAAAGGATGTAAATTTCATTTGGGAGCAGTGTTGCATGACCGCGCAACTGTAAGTTAAAATAACGCAGAGCCGTAACGCAAACCTCTTCTGTAACCGCTTCCTGACCGCCCTATAGTATAAATACTGCTACAGGGTGGCATGGGTGTGCAAAATCACGTATATATACGTGATTCATGTTTTTCGTGGATTTCACACCCCTCCCAGATAGCGTCAGATTGCCCGTCAGTACACCAGTAATCACATTTAATCCCTTGATTGCCAGGAACACGCTCATGTACAATAAACCTCTATTGCTAGTATAGTGTCTGAACGGATCAATATCTTTGATCAGATCAGCACTATACCAGCGTTCAACATAGTATAGTGTCCCCAAAAACACAGCGTTAGCGGGATCAGCCTTCGCACATACCAGCACCTGCGTTTAGCCCCTACACTTACCCCCCCCCCCTTCTCCCCCAACAAGTGCAGTGTCAGTAGGTCACTGTCACTTGATGCACTGCACAAAAAACTGCAGTGTTCGCAGAATCAGGCCTGATCTCTGTTAGCACTTGCCGGTAAATTTTGATGACTCTCATACGCAGCAGAGTGCCAGTACTAGTGCCGCTCTACCTTTTGGTGAACTGGCGAGTACCAGCGGTCTAGTACATCCTGGTCTTTCACATACCAGCACTGCAGTATCATTTGGTGACGTGGCGAGTCCCATAAGTGCAGTACAAGCTGGTGCGGTAGCTAGCACTAGTAGTGTCCCGCAACCACCAAGAATTTGCACACAGGCCCGTAGAGCCCCTAATATCCTTCCGGATGTGTTTGCACATCCTGATTGGCAGCCAACACATTCTGCAGCACCCTTACTTCCCCCATTCACTGCCAAACCCGGAATTCAGGTGGAAACAGCAAATTTAACTACTCTTCTTGATTTTTTGGAGCTGTTTTTTACTTAAGATCTGTATGCATTGATTGTGGATCAAAGCAATTTATATGCACAACAATTTATCGCCGCCAACCCAAATTCAAACCTTGCCAGACCATTCGCATGGAAACCCATTACGGTTTCCGAATTTAAATTTTTTGGGGGTCTAACCCTCAACATGCGTATTACTAAAAAACATTAATTGTGGTTGTATTGGTCCACAGACCCGATTCATCATATGCCCCTGTTCTCTGCTTTCATGACCAGGCATAGATAGATGAGAGTATACAGGTGAAACTAAAAAAAATAGAATATCGTACAAAAGTTCATTTATTTCAGTAATGCAACTTAAAAGGTGAAACTAATATATGAGATAGACTCATTACATGCAAAAACTGATAGTTCAAGCCGTGATTTGTCATAACTGTGGTGATTATGGCTTACAGCTCATGAAAACGCCACATCCACAATCTCAGAAAATTAAAATATTGTGAAAAGGTGCAATATTCTAGGCTCAAAGTGTCCCACTCTAATCAGCTAATTAAGCCATAACACCTGCAAAGGGTTCCTGAGCCTTTAAATGGTCTCTCAGTCTGGTTCAGTAGGAATCACAATCATGCTGACCTGACAGTTGTGCAGAAAACCATCATTGACACCCTCCATAAGGAGGGAAAGCCTCAAAAGGTAATTGAAAAAGAAGTTGGATGTTCCCAAAGTGCTGTATCAAAGCACATTAATAGAAAGTTATGTGGAAGGGAAAAGTGTGGAAGAAAAAGGTGCACAAGCAGCAGGGATGACCGCAGCCAGGAGAGGATTGTCAGGAAAAGGCCATTCAAAAGTGTTGGGGCCTTTCACAAGGAGTGGACTGAGGCTGGAGTCAGTGCATCAAGAGCCACCACACACAGATGGATCCTGGACATGGGCTTCAAATGTCATATTCCTCTTGTCAAGCCACTCCTGAACAGCAAACAACATCAGTAGCGTCTTACCTGGGCTAAAGAAAAACAGACCTGGTCTGTTGCTCAGTGGTCCAAAGTCCTCTTTTCTGATGAGAGCAACTTTTGCATCTCATTTTGAAACCATGGACCCAGAGTATGGAGGAAGAATGGAGAGGCACACACTGCAAGATGCTTGAAGTCTAGTGTGAAGTTTCCACAGTCTGTTGATTTGGGGAGCCATGTCACCTGCTGGTGTTGGTCCACTGTGCTTCATTAAGTCCAGGGTCAATGCAGCCGTCTACCAGGAGATTTTGGAGCACTGCATGCTTCCTTCCACAGACAAACTTTATGGGGATGCTGACTTCATTTTCCAGCAGGACTTGGCACCTGCCCACACTGCCAAAAGCACCAAAACCTGGTTCAATGACCGTGGGATTACTGTGCTTGATTGGCCAGCAAACTCGCCTGACCTGAGAATTTATGGGGCATTGCCAAGAGAAAGATGAGAGGCATGAGACCGAATAATGCAGAAGAGTTGAAGGCATCCTGGTCTTCCATAACACCTCAGCAGTGCCACAGGCTGATAGCTTCCATGCCATGCCACATTGAGGCAGTAATTGCTGCAAAAGGGGCCCAAACCAAGTACTGAGTACATATGCATGCTTATACTTTTCAGAGGTCCGATATTGTTCTGGCCCTTGAACCCTTGTGTATCACATTGTATGGTTATTGTACTGTAGCATGTACTGTCCCCCATTGTAATGTACAGCGCTGAGCAAACTATTGGCGCATTATAAATACTGTATAATAATAATAATAATGTACAATCCTTGTTTTATTGATTGCATGTAATATTCTAATTTTCTGAGATTGTGGATTTGGGGTTTTCATGAGCTGTAAGCCATAATCATCACAATTATGACAAATCACAGCTTGAACTATCTTGCTTTGCATGTAATGAGTCTATCTCATATACTAGTTTCACCTTTTAAGTTGCATTACTGAAATAAATTAACTTTTGCACGATATTCAAATTTTTCGAGTTTTACCTGTAATGTGTTTTATGCATTTCAACAACAATACACTCTGTCATCTTCGAGGTGACCCTGAATTTGACTGGCTCCACAAAATTCAGCCCCTCATAAATCACCTTAACCAAAAAATATACTCCCCAGCAAAACATCTGCGTTGATGAGTCCCTCATTAATTTTTTAATAAATTAAAAAATGTAAAATATATTAAAAATATTTTTTTTTGGTATGCTGTGTGGATGGGACCACAAAAGTTGACTGAAAAAATACACTTTAATAAAAGCAGGTCAGGAAATGATGTGATAACATGCATTTTACCTTGTGCTGACATCTTCATAGTCCGTATCCTGGTTACTGAGTCTCGGGATTTCCATTCACAGTAATAGGCTCCAATAGCCTCACTTGTCTTTTCTTTTTTCCATAACACCCTTTTGGCAGCTGTCCGTGTTTCATCCTGAGTAACATTCAATGGATCCTGCAGCGTATTTACAATGGCATCAAAGTCTCTAACAATAGATATGGTCTCTGAGGAACTCCATCGAGGTGCAATACAAATCATAGAAGTGTCCGAATTAGAAATTAGGGGAAGTGAATTCACCAAAATCAGGTCTCTTACAGCTTCCGCTCTATCTAAAAATCAAATCATATTGTAAGTTACTGTTATTACATAGATTCATGAAAGATACATTATGGTTTAGGAAATACAAAAATAGGTTTTCATTAGAATGAAACTCTAACGAAAACGTTTTCTAGATTTGGGTGGAGTAAAGACTTGTTAGAAACATTGTCAGGTTTTCATTGTTGCTAATGTCCCTGTTTTTGAACATGCACTTTTACTTTCTGTCCTGCCAACCTTGTTGCTTGGGCTTAAAAAAGTGGAAAATCTAAAATTTTGTAGTTGTCACTAAAACAGTTGTGATATGAAATGTCCCAACAGGGCAACCTCTTCTAGCAAAAAACAACAAACAAAAATCCCCAGCTCACTTACCAGCCAGCCTGCAAACTGAATTAACCCTGCCTAACAGTTCATGTTAAAACAAGGGGTTTAATTTGTGCACATTTGCAAATATATGCATAAGCTGCAGAGGCCACACAACAGCACCCCAGTATTATCTGCAGTATGCAGCCTGGAGGGAGTCCACCCCTCCTTAAAGGTAAATGGATGCACTGGACACCCAGCAATAGCACAATGGCAGTGAAGGTATCCAGTGTATCCCCATACCAATTCACCAACAGTACAAACAAACGGTAACCACCCCAACCTATAACCGGCCTTTACAGCAAAGAGCAGATGGAAGGACAACACATGTAAATAAACTTGAAATAAAAATTCCCAGCTCACTTACCAGCCAGCCTGCAACAAACTGAATTAACCCTGTCTAACAGTTCACATTAAAACAGGCGGTTTAGTTTGCACACACTTATATTTTTAAGCTGCAGAGGACATGTCATCACACCTCAGTGTATTTCAGTCCTTGATTATTGTTATTGATTTCATGCATCTTTTCCCCTTTACACATTCACGCATGTGCATGCGTGTGTGTGTACACACATATAAATATATATATATGTATGTATGTATGTGTGTGTGTGGGCATGCGTTCATATGCACATGCATATATTTTTTCTGACTCATTCACCATCATTTTTTGCTACATCCATCTGTGAGGTCATTTTTTATTTCATCTCATCCACTCATTTGTTCATTTATTCATTTTTATTTCTGGGTCATCACCCCCTCATTCCCTTTTCCCATGGAGCACAGCTCATGCACACGTCTCTACGGAGCAAAATTCGAGTAGTACACACACCAGGAGTGCACATGCAGGAAGTAGCCAGAGCTGGCAGTAATGAGCCCGGTGTGAGCTCAATGACACAGAGCAATATCAGCTGCCAAGTCCTCTTCCGTAGTGCAACTATAGAGAAATTCAGTTCAGCCATGTGGTGACCTGTCCCTGCCATCAGGATACCCAGGCCCCCTACATGTGTATGGGCTGTCTCCCCTAATGGCGGCCCTGTGCGCAGTGCGCATAAGCATCGCAAGCATACTGGCCCGTTATGGTGCCTGGGGGAGCCACCCACTAGCAGTAAATTTACTGCTGGCAGTTGACAAATAGTTAAAGTGAAACTTGGCAAGGCTGTAAACATTCAAATATTTACATCTTAACAAGCAGTAAATGAGTTTCAACCTTTTCTCTGCCAGAGCATTTTTCACGCACATTATAAATGCATATTTTAGGTCTGAAGATTAGCTAAAATCCCAAACATTGTATATTACCTGAAAACAAAAGCCATGGAGAACAAAATTAGTTTAAATTTTTTATGTCATGTGATATTAGCACAATGGTTTATCAAACACATATTTTCTGTAGAACATACCAAAACATTAATTTCAATGCACACAAATGCAAATATATTGCCCATTTTTGGGGGTAAATTATAAGAGATTGTGATGAGTGAATACATACTTAATTATGTCAAGACTTAACATTACATGTGCCCTTGAAATGTCAAGAAACTTTGGTACACAAAAATTTCCATAGGTGATGCTTTACAAGTATAGAGACTGAATAGCACCCTGGTGCAATAGTCAGAGAGTCAAATTATGGTCAGGGCTTAGAGGCTCTGCAGATCAGCTCTCTGATACTTGGACTTATCAAGTATAAGAGACTTGGAGAAGTCTCTAGAACTCAGTGGGCCAGAATGAGGAGTGGTTGGCCCAGGGGCGGACTGACAACTCATGGTGCCCCCGGGCAATAGAGGATCATGGGGCCCTTGTGTCCTTGCCCAAACTCAAAAAAGCCTATGAAAAAGGTACCAGGGGCATCTCATGGGGCCCCCTACTGACCCCGGGCCCTCGGGCAGTGCCTGAGTTTCCAAATGGTCAGTCCGCCCCTGGGTTGGCCTGTATGCCTAAAGGAATTATAGGAATCTGCAGATCAGCTCTTTGATACCTTTCCCTGATCTAGAGACTTAGAGAAGTATCTAGAACTCAGTGGTCCAGGGTGAGGAGTGGCTGACCTGCATGCTTAAAGGAATTATAGGATTCTGCAGATCAGCTCTCTGATACTTCTCCATGATCTAGAGACTTGGAGAAGTCTCTAGAATTCAGTGGGCGAGGGTGAGGAGTGGCTGGCCTGCATGCTTAAAGGAATTATAGGATTCTGCAGATCAGCTCTCTGATACCTCTCCCTGATCAAGAGACTTGGAGAAGTCTCTAGAACTCAGTGGGCCAGGGTGAGGAGTAGCTGGCCTGTATGCCTAAAGGAATTATAGGATTCTGCAGATCAGCTCTCTGATACCTCTCCCTGATCTAGAGACTTGGAGAAGTCTCTAAAACTCAGTGGGACAGGGTGAGGAGTAGCTGGCCTGTATGCCTAAAGGAATTATAGGATTCTGCAGATCAGCTCTCTGATACCTCTCCCTGATCTAGAGACTTGGAGAAGTCTCTAGAATTCAGTGAGCCTGGGTGAGGAGTGGCTGGCTTGTATGCCTAAAGGAATTATAGGATTTGTAGTGTACACAGAGCAAGCAGAAAAGATGAGGTTTGGGAGTTCACAGAGATTGTTACAGAGGCAGAAAAACACACTAAGAAACCATTACATGGAAAATAAATGACAGGGCCATTAAAGCGGAACTTCACTCTATCGATCAACATTGACAATGTTTAATCCTTATCCTGCAAGCATTAGTAAATAGATCAGAAAGTATATCATATTTACTTGTTTTAAACATTTTTGTCTTCAATTAATTCCTGGTTTCCAGGCCTAAGCAAGTGATTTCATATATCTCAGGAGTCTTCAGGAGGGGTTTTCTCAGCCAAGCACACCCTTCTGCCTGCATGCCTGAGCTAAGGACAGATGGATGCCAGGAAGTAAATGGTATATGAATCACCTGCCCCTACTCAAGAAGGCAACAGCCAGAAATGCTAAAATAGCAAAATAAAGCATGGAGATATGGATGGTTTGAATTTTGGCCATATCTTAACTTTTAATCAAGCCATGAAGACAAAACATGTATCCGTAATCTTAGCCCTACCACCATCCAACTCTACCCTAGCTATAACAATACCTACAAAGGAAGCTACTCATAAACATGAGACAATGCTTGTCACACTTTCATGTGAACCATATTTAACAAAAAGATATTTTGTATTCAGAAAACAACCATACAAGGATATCATTTAATAAATAATGCTTTCTAATACAAAAAAAATTTGATTTGCATTGTGTACAGTTGTTTGACCAGGATGGAAAAGCATTATGAAAGTATAATTTTTCCAACAGAATTCAGCTCAACGGATCAATTGTTCTGGAAACATTTATCTATAAAAGATCTTTTGTATGAATGGTGTTTCTTACGTGAACATTTGAATTAACTGTTTCTTTATACGTAGCCTTAACCCTAACAAAAACAGAAAAAACAGAAAACAAACAACAAGAACATGAAGAAAGCAGAGTACTTAGTACACTATTTTAAAATGTTATCAGAGCGCTCTGTTACTGGACTCTCTGCTGAATGGCTGTGAATAGTACAGCACAACAGCACAGTGGTGAAGTGGTTAGCACTTCTAGCAGTACTAGGGTCGTCGGGTAAAATCCCAACCACGGCACCACCTGGCTGGAATTTGCATGTTCTATCTGCGCCTGCGTGGGTGTACTTCAGCTTCCACTCCAAAGACATGCAGGTAGGTTACTTGGATCCCATCTAAATTGGTTCTAATATGTGTATGTATGAATGTGAGTTAGGGACCTTAGACTGTAAGCTCCTTGAGGGCAGGGACTGATGTGTATGTGCTATATATATATATATATATATATATATATATATATATATATATATACAGTATATATATGTGTGTGTGTGTGTGTGTGTGTGTGTGTGTATGTAAAGTATGCTATATAACTACCTATAAATAAATAAAAACCTATAAATAGATAGAATAATAAATAGTATCTCCAAGACAGAGGCTGTTAATAACTGGCTGATTATTGTGCTAGAAGAATAATTAGGTACAGGTATCCCAGAGGGTAGTTTCAGCAGGAAATCTGGGTGCTTTTTTTTGGGAACACTCGCCAAACAGACTTACTGCCTATATATAAAGAAAATGCAGCGCTGTGTGATGTTACTATATTGCGGGCAGATATAAATAATAAATGAAACCAAAGCAAATGAATAAATAAATCAATAAATAAATAAATCACAGTCCAGTAATGGTGCTCGCTGATTCCGAGGGCAAAAGTTAGAAATGCGCACTAACCAGAAACGTATTAATAATACGCATGTGTATATGATATCATGGAGATTCCCCTCTCTTTTCTGGTCTGGTAATGGGCAGGAGCTGAAGATAGTAGAGATGAAGCGCCCTCGTGTGGCGAAATGGAGGTCCAGCAGGTCACAGAAATCCTTACAGAAGTGTGTGAAGTAGAAAATTCCTCCTCTCAAAGGCTGGTGCAGGGATCAATCTGGGTCTGCAGAAGCTGAAAAGGCTCATCGCAGAAGACACAGGAAAGAACCCATAGTGTAGTAGGTTGATGAAAATGATTTTATTCAAGAAAAACAGGAGCCCAGGACGCCATTGACACTACGCCGCCGGTGCCACGTGGAGGCCCGGCGGCCATCTTTAATCTTAAAGGGTCAGTCATTTGATTAAACCTGGCACCATTGTGAGTTTTTCCTGAACACTCCTGTTTTTCTTGAATAAAATCATTTTCATCAACCTACTACACTATGGGTTCTTTCCTGTGTCTTCTGCGATGAGCCTTTTCAGCTTCTGCAGACCCAGATTGATCCCTGCACCAGCCTTTGAGAGGAGGAATTTTCCACTTCACACACTTCTGTAAGGATTTCTGTGACCTGCTGGACCTCCATTTCGCCACACGAGGGCGCTTCATCTCTACTATCTTCAGCTCCTGCCCATTACCAGACCAGAAAAGAGAGGGGAATCTCCATGATATTATATACACATGCGTATTATTAATACGTTTCTGGTTAGTGCGCATTTCTAACTTTTGCACTGGGAATCAGCGAGCACCATTACTGGACTGTGATTTATTTATTTATTCATTTGCTTTGGTTTCATTTATTATTTATATCTGCCCGCAATATAGTAACATCACACAGCGCTGCATTTTCTTTATATATATATTTTTGGGACTTTTATGTGTTTTCCTTGAATGTTCAGCTGCTGACCATTGGAGCGCTCACTGTATTTTTTATACTCTCAGACTTACTGCCTATGGTTGTCAAGAGGTGACTTCCTGCTTGTTATAACATTTTAGGTAACTGACAATATTGTTTTAAAGAGTTACTAAACCCACAACATTACAATTAGTCTCTATATGCAGTAAAGCATGCTTGTTACACTCACTGTGAAGCCTAAGGGGTTATTCCTCTGCATTGTGTAAAAAGGCTGTTTGATCCTGTCTTCTCTGATCCTTCCGTTTCTTCTACTATACCCAATCTTTCTGCTGATCGAACAGAGCTTTGGGGGCAAGCTGCACATTCTCAGTTTGGTGTGTATTGTTAGAGAGGGTTTTTTTGTTCTTTGGAGAGTGCATGTGATCAGCACAGGGCCAATCAGCACTGTCTAGACAGAGATCAGGAGTTCTGCATCCTCCTAGAGCAAAATGAAAACTCCACCTACAAGCTGTAACGAGTGGTCTGCTGGACACTGATAGAAGTCACAGACCGCTCTAACTGCTGGTGAGAAAAGGTATTTAGCAGTTTATATTTACTAAAATAATTGCATTTCTATGTTGTGTGTACTGTGGGAGACCAGATATAGTGAATGCAGGATCCTGGGTTTAGTAACACTTTAAGTACATACAGGCATTGGTATATTAATTATGTTAAAAATACTAACGTGATTTGGATTTTATAAATGAATTTGTAAATCAACTTTTTTCCTTCTACAGGGTAGTTTGAATAGAATTCAGAAGGGGTGTGGGAGTAGGTTTAAGCTTAGTTAAATAATCTGGGATTAAATTACAGAATTTACACAGCTTTTCTGAGCTTCCAGAGGCAGGGGGCTGGATTTGATGTCACAGCTCAGAGAGGAGAGCTAAGTGTGATCTGAGACCTGAGTGGAAGAAAGGGACACACTCCCCTCTACACAATCTCATAGGGACACATACACAGCTAAGGCTATTAATCACAGGCTCCCTTCCCGCCCCCTCTATCTTATGGAGTGGGCAAAACTTCTCAGAAATTACTCATTCAGATAGCAGAGGAATGAGACAGCAGAGAGATATCACACTCAGTGCTTTGGATTGAGACAAAAACACACTGTAGAAGGATACGCTTTGTCCATATTTCATGTCTGAGGTTTACAACCACTTTAACAACATAGCAGAAGGCTTCTCATGAGATCACATATATTGGTGATATATTTGAGTGTAAAGCCAGCCATAGATAGTCTGAATCTTAGCCATATCAGCAAGAACTGGCCAGGATTTGATCCATGTATGGGCAAGCTGAATGTGCCCAAGTGAATGGATTGATCAATTTGGGTACAACCAGCTTGCCGGATTTCACATGAGATTATTGCTAGTGGATATTATAGCTGCTAGCAGTAACCACTGTGTTCTCCCGGCGGGGATGACTCCCACTGGCAGGGAGAACACAATGGCTTTGGGGGAGGGATTCTCCCTTCAACAATGACCTATTTTCCATGGTTGCAGGAAGGAAAAACACTCCATCTATGGCCGGCTCAACTGTTTTAGCAAGAGGAGTGAAACGTCATGATGGGAGTGAGAATGAAGCTGGGAACCATGAAAGAGAATCCAGTGGGTGGCTCATGATAAATGAAATAACATGTTTGGATGGACTGTCACAAAGTTAAGTAACTCTCAAGAACCATTTATCAGTCATTTGTCATTGTCATCACATCTCTAAACCAACACAATAGTATATCTGATTAGTTATTTGCTCTGTTTTATTATATATTAGATTCTGCCTGTACACAGATGCATCTTCCACAGTTTTATTAATACTCAGTGGAATTTCCTTCCTTATACATAAAAATATGCAGCCTTCAGTACTGATGTTTCCAAGAACTGAACTTTCCCTGGAGCGCTGAGAGCTCTTGACCTAAGGGACTTCCTTACTTTAGGGAGTTGCCTAACTTTTGTCCAGAAATCAGTGATAAGTGCAGCATCCAAAGGAAAGGAATCTTTAATCAAGTCAACAAAATCCTTAACTGTCTGTGTTCCAATACTATATGCTAATATACGCTGTATAAGCAGTAAATAAGTGTAGCGCTACCCCTGAAGGAGCTTCTTATATGTTTTCCACAGGCTCCCCTTGCTTCGCCTCTCAGCCAGACACAGTGTATTTCTGCAGCCAAATACACTCACACATACTTCCGCTTGTTGTCTTCAATGACCAGTCTAGGGGATGTTTTGGAATTTATTGAAGAACTGGAGATAGGAATGGGGAATTGTAGTAGGGTACTCCAAAATTAGAACTATTCACACTGAGGACTTCTAGCTGATCTTTTGGTTGAGCACTTATGAAGTCATGGCTGACAGTAGATAGCAGACTGTACTTTGTAGCAAGAAGTAGTTTTAGGAGTGAGCAAATTCCCTTTTTTGTAGTAGTAGTTGCGGGGCTGAGCTCCTCCAGTATAAGCCAGTTACAACAGCCCAACAGTAACGTAGCTGAGCAAAGTCCCTTTGCAGTAGCAACACTCGGGCAAGCTCTAGCCAGTGTTTCCTTTTCTCAGACCTACGCCGACTATCAAGTACCAGAGGGGTAGCAAGCACACAGAGTCTCCAAGATCTCTCAGACTCTGTACTCACAAGTCCAAAGACAGAATGGCTGCCTCCTTCCAATCTTCCAAGCAACTCTCTCCAGTGATACCAGACAGATCTTTGGCAGACAGCTCCTTCTGTCTACGTTCAGGCCCTCAGGCTGACCCACCTGGGGCCACATTGCAGCAAGTGCCAGGTGGGGCAGCCTGCCTTCAGCCTGGCTCTGTGCAATCCTCTCCTGGGAAAGACGCTGAACCCATGAGCTCCCAGAATATAAATACCACTCCCAGCATTCGATGGGGCAACCCTCCCCTGCAATTGGCCAGGGCTGTATCCATATTCATGCTGTGCATATGCCTAGCCCCTTCCAATGTTCTGGAAGGCTCTCATAGCTTCCTGAAGGTGAACAGAACTCAGACAAACTCCAACAGTAGCAGACCAGAAGGAGCAGACCTGACTAATCAAGCACAACACTCTTGCCCTCCTGAGGATTTACAACCCTTAATAACCTGGCATCTTTTTGCTACTTGGCTCTGCACTAATTCAACTGATAATTGTGCAGTCATGCAATGCTGTACCCAAACGAAATTTATGTCCTTTTTTTCACACAAATAGAGCTTTCTTTTGGTGGTATTTGATCACCTGTGTGCTTTTTATTTTTTGCGCTGTAAACAAAAAAAGACCGAACAATTTGAAGAAAAATGATATAGTAAACTCAAAGTTAGTTGTAAATTTAGACCAAAATGTATTCTGCTACGTTTTTGGTAAAAAAAAACCCCAATAAGTGTTTATTGATTGCTTTGTGTGAAAGTTATAGCGTCTACAAACTATGGTATAGATACTGTAATTTACGCCATTTTTTTGCTATACTGCACTGCACTAGTGTAATTGACAATTGCGCGGTCATGCAATACGGTACATAAATTAAATTTATGTCCTTTTCTTCACACAAATAGAGCTTTCTTTTGGTGGTATTTTATCACCTGTGTGCTTTTTATTTTTGGCGCTATAAACGAAAAAAATTTTTGAGAAACATTTTTTAAAAAAAACGATATTTTCTCATTTCTGTCATAAAAAATATCCAAAAAAAACAAAAATTTCATCATACATTTAGGCCAAAATGCATTCTGCTACATGTTTTTGACATGTATATGACAGTACAAACACCCCAAAATTACCCCTTTTTGGAAAGTAGACACCCTAAGCTATCTGCTGAGAGGCATATTGAGTCCATGTAAGATTTATTTTTTTTCCAAAAACATTTTTTTTTCTTACACAAAGTTGTCAATTAAATGATTTATTTCTCGCACAAGCCATGGGTATATGTGGAATTACACCCCAAAATACATTCTGCTACTACTACCGAGTATGAGGATACCACATGTGTGAGACTTTTTTGGAGCCTAGCCACATACAGGAGCCTGAAATCCAATGACCACTTTGAAAGCCTGAAGGTTCATAACTTCCTCATTTCACTTCCTCACTACCTATCAGAGTTTTGGAGGCCCTGAAATGCCAGGATAGCACCACCCCCCCCCCAAATTACCCCTTTTTGGAAATTAGACACCCCATGGAATTTAAAAAGAGGCATGATGAGTATTTTGCAGATCTCATTTTTTCTCACAAGGTTTTGAAATATAAAAAAAGAAAAGAAATAATATGTTTTTGTTTTTTTTCTTCAAATTTCAAAAACTTGTGGCAACAAATGAGATCTGCAAAATACTCACCATGCTTCTGATCAAATTCCTTGGGGTGTCTACTTTCCAAAAAGTGGTAATTTGGGGGGCTTTGGTGCTATCCTGGCATTTCAGGGCCTCTGAAACTGTGACAGGTAGTCAGGAAGTGTAATGAAGAACTAAAGCCCTTTAAAAGCCTGATGGTGCTTATTGGATTTTGGGGTCCTGTACTTGGCTAGACTGCCAAAATGTCTCTCATTTGTGGTACCCCGATACTCGGGAGATGTAGCAGAATGTATTTTGGGGAGTAATTCCACATATACCCATTGCTTGTGTGAGCAGTAAATCATTCAAGTGCCAATTTTGTGTAAAAAAAGAAAAACATTTTGTGCCATTTTCCAAAAATTTGTGGTAAAAAAATAAATTCGTCTATTGATTCAAGATGCCTCTCAGCAAATAATTTGGGGTGTCTACTTTCCAAAAAGGGGTCATTTTGGTGGGTGGGGACATTTTATGCCCAGCATTAGAAGTTTATGCCACACATCACTCACTCTTCTAATCACCTGAAGACCAAGCCTATTCTGACACTTTTTGTTCACATGAAAAAAAATCAGTATTTTTTGCTAGGAAATTAACTTAAACCCCAAATATTATATATTTTTTAAAGCAAACACCCTAGTGAATAAAATAGTGGGTGTTGCAATTTTTTATGTCACATAGTACTCGCGCAGTGATTTTTCAAACTCAATTTTTAAAAACAAATACACTTTTTTTACTTTTAATGCACAAAAACACTAAATATTGGCCAATTATTTGGTGAAATTTAAAAGATGATGGTATGCTGAGTAAATAGATACCAAACATGACATGCTTTAAAACTGTGCATGCCCGTGCAATGGCGACAAACTGCATACGTTTTTAATATCCATAGGCAACGTTTTAAAAGCCTTTACAAGCTACCATTTTAGATTTACAGAGGAGGTCTAGTGTTAGAATTACTGCCCTTGATCTGATGTTCACGGCGATACCTCACATGCATGGTGCAACCGCTGTTTCCATACTGGCATAGGGTCAATGCTCACGAACGCAGATGCGCGCATGCGCAGGGGGGCCAGGGTACTTTTTTTTTAAGTTATTTTGATTTTTTTATTGTTTTTACACTGTCCCTTCATTTTTTTTATCACTTTTAATGCTATCACAGGGAATGCAAATATCCCCTATAACTTCAATGGGCATTGACATATATTCTTTTTTGAGAAATCTGGGTTCTATCAGACTCTAGATATCTCCTCTGCCCTTACATTATCTAATCAAACCAAGATCGGTGTGATCAGATGCTTTCCCAATTTACAAATGGCGCTGTTTATATCCTGTGAAACTGAAGTGATGAAATGCTCGTAGCTTCCGATTTCTTAGGCTATAGAGATGATTGGCACCATTCTGGTCTCCAATCAGCTCTATGGTAAGCTAGCAGAAACAACGGCTGCATTCTCAGGTTCCCCCGATGGCACGGGACTGCCCGAGAAGGCCGTGGAAGGCAGTGGGGGAGGGGGGGCATCATCTTCTGCTGCTTGTAAAAGCAATCCTGCAGCTAATTAGCCACTAGGATTGATTTTACATGAAAGCCGATCGCCGGCTGAAAAAAACGATATCAAGATGATGCCTGCAGCTGTAGGCATCATCCTGATATAACCATTCAAAATCCAGTGATCTACCAGTACCTCGGTTTACGAATTTAATTCGTTCTGCAGGACATTTCATATAGCGAAAAATTCATAAACCAAAACACTGTTTCCCATAGGAATGCATTAAACACCAATTAATCCATTCAGAAGATCAGAAAAATAGTAAACGCTACTAAAATACCACATGAGTTATTTTATTAACTCATGCGATATTTTAGTAGTGACAACCATGTGTTAATATTGCAATGTAAAAAATTTTTTAATTGCAGGTAATTCACTCAGCTGTCAGGTGCCAGTTTTTAAATGTAATTACCGTTTTTTTTTTTCCCTTCACTATACAGTAGTTCAGAAATTCAGTAGTTACTTTCCCCCTCCAGCTGAAAGAGAGAAAATTTCCTTTAGTTTATTTCCCCAAGTTAAAAGATACAATGTTTACTTTCAGTTTCTTAAAAGATACAATGTATCCTTTCAGTTTCTTAAAATATACAAAGTATCCTTTAGCTCTGGGAAACTGACAGCTAATGTGAGTTATACTGAAGAAAAAAAAAAGACGGCAATTGCATTTAAAAATCAGCACTGACTTATACTTAGTATTGTGAAAAAAATTAGTAAAACATTTGTAAACCAAGGCATTATTTTCAATGGATTTTCATTCGTAAACCGAAAATTACGTTAACAGAGGCATTCGTAAACCGAGGTATTACTGTATATGCTATGTTCTTTTTTTTTTTGTATGCAGCCTGTGGACTGAATGAAAAAAAGAGAAGAAATCTCTGCCAGAAAAAGTGTGTGGTATGCCCACCATTGGAATATACCGCCCTGCATCCACCCACTTCTAATGGTGGGCACACATTAGGTCACACTTTACCACATGCACCAGTTCCAAGATTGAACAAATGTCTAAATAGTGGCACGCTTGAATAAAAAGTGTCTACGTATAAGTGGTACCCCATGTGGAGAAGGGTGACATCAAGTCCCAAACTATCTTTCCACTGCTCCCCATGTAGTCTGGGCATCTGGGGGGCTCCATGTGACTATTTTTTCCCTTGTAAATCTGAACAATACTTGTGTTCGCCACCGAACCAGCTTGTACTACACTTATAGTACTCGCCACGTCGCCAAGTCATACTGCAGTGCTGGTATTATTATTATACAGAATTTATATAGTGCCAACAGTTCAACAGTTTGCGCAGCACTTTACAATATAACGGGAGACAATACAGCAACAATACAGTTCAATACAAGAGGGTTAGGAGGGCCTGATCCTGGGAGCTTACAATCTAAGAGGTATGTGAAAGACCAGGATGTACTAGACTGCTGGTGTCGCTAGTTCACCAAAAGGTAGTGCGGCACTAGTACTGGCACTCTGCTGCATATGAGAGTCATCAAAATTTACCGACAAGTGCTAACAGAGATCAGGCCTGATTCTGCCAACACTGCGGTTTTGTGTGCAATGTACCAAGTGACAGTGACCTACTGACACTGCACTTGCTGGGGGAGAAGGGGGGGGGTAAGCGTAGGGGCTAAACGCAGGTGCTGGCAGGTTTTTTTATACTAATAATGGCGGCGATCAGAGACTTATGGCGGCGATCAGCAACTTATGGCGGGACTGCGGGACTGCAGCGGACATTCTGACACAGGGGAAAACTGACTTGGGGTCACTGACATCCCCAGTGACACCAATACAGTGATCAGTGCAAAAAAAAACCCACTGACACTGTACTAATGGCACTGGGGAGGAAGGGGTTAACTTTTTTAGGCAATCAAAGGGTTAACTGTGTGAGGGGAGTGTTTTACTAGTGGGCGGGGGTATGTACTTGAGAAGAACACACTGATCCCGAGAGCTAAATTCCGCTCTCAGGAACAGGGTGTTGGGAACTGACAGGGAGCAGTGCTGCATTGAAAACAATGCAGCTGGGCTCTGTGTCACTGTTTGCCGGCAATCGCCAGGACCCGGCGGGTAATGACCGGCCAGGACCCGGTGACTGACACCCGCCGCACTATCGCAGTCTTGTTATAAGTCACTTATTACCACCATTAGCAGTATAATAAATAAATAAAAATTCCAGTGTGTATGCCATAGTTTGTAAGAGCTATAACTTTCATGCAAACCAATCAATATACACTTATTGGGAGTTTTTTTGTATCAAAGACATGTAGCAGAATACATTTTGCCCAAAATATATCAAGAAATTTGATTTTTGTAAAAAAAAAAACTTTTATTGGATATGTTTTGAAGCAAAGAGTAAAAATATTGAGTTTTTTTTCCAAACTTTTCAGTCTTTCTTCGTTTATATCACAAAAAATAAAAAATCCAGTGGTGATCAAATACCACCAGAAGAAAGCTCTATTTGTGTGAAAAAAATTATATAAATTTTGTTTGGGTATAGTGTTGCATGACTGTGCAATTACCAGTTAAAGTAGCGCAGTGTGGTACAGCCTAAAAATGGCCTAGTCAAGGTGTAAAATCCTCCGCAGCTCAGTTCCTTCAGGAGTAAACAAAGAGCATAGGATAAATACATATTGCATGGTTTAAGTATCACTATTGGGGGCGTGTCCCTCGGTAGCTCCCGGTCCTCACTCCTCCCGCAGGGCTATTTACCCTCATCAACGATCCTTAAACCCCACACATTGGCAGGAACCAGCACAGGGACCCCAAGAAGTCCAAAGGGGGCCATTCTGGAGCTGATTTGGGCCGCTTCTTCACTAGATCCACGGCCTTGCAAACCCCGGATGGCAAGATGGCGCCGATGCCTCTTTTCTCCTCCTGGTACGGATCCCTCGGCCGACCTACACGTGAGCTCCCGCAGCCGCCTCTCCCCCCCTGGAGGCTCAGATCAGCTCTCTCAATGCTCCCGCAGCCTCTCCCAAACTTCATTATGTTCCGGGGATGGCTGGGACCTGCAGTCCCACATCAGATCTGTGCATTCCTATATTAAATACCTACCTACCTAGGATGATTTTGAGCATTGTGTAAAGCGCATTGAAAAGATATATAAACAGGAGATATCAGAACTTAAGAGAGATATATGTGTCCGCATGGAACAAATTGAAAAAATTCCTCTGGACTTTGTAATGCCTTGCAATCCCATGAAAAGACTCTTAACTCTCACATGGTACTATTACAGCAACTTATGTATCAACAGGATGACATAGAAAACAGGAACCGTCGCAACAATATCAGAATTCGGAGCATTCCGGAATCTGTGGAACCTAAGGAATCAATTAATGCAACAGCCCAAAGATGCACCCATTGAATTGGAATGGGTACATAGGACCTTAGGCCCAAGAAATCCTGACCCCACATTTGTTCACGGCACGCTGTGTAGAGTCCATTATTAGAAGGTCAAAGATGCCATTATGTGTTCAGCCAGTACACAAGACACCATACTCTTTAACAAGAGTCCTATCATGCTCCTTCTTGACCTCTCCCATCAGACCCTGAATGTGCCGCTCATGCAGTTACTTCAAGATCGCCAGATCTGGTACCAGTGGAGATTCCCTTTTTCAACTCTGAGTCTCCCACAATGGCAAGTCTTCACAGTTTCGCACTCTTGGGGATTTACCCAACTTCCTTGGCACCTTTGAACTGCTCAAAGGGTCTTTACCGGATTGGCTTTTTCCACTGACAATGCCGGGATTACCTTTCACCCACCAATGGCAATGACAAGGCAAGAAGAAACGTTCAAGGTCCTCCTCTCACAGGGCCCCGGACGACTGACCGACTCTCTGCCTTAATTGGATGGTTTTCCCTCTTTGCCTCCTCCTTGAGGGTTTTTACCTTATGTGGTTTCACTGGTTGATTGCTTCTGTTGATATCCATTAGTGATTTCAAACTCTAACCACTTTGGATTGTGGCGGGCTCCCAAATCCCCCCGTATGTGTCCCCTAGGTATGGGTCTTCCTACAATCCTCTGGGGTATTTTACAATTATTGCCTTCATGGTATTCTCGGAACTCCCTATGCAGCACACGTAATCCGTTTTTGTGGTTAACAAAATCGTATATCTCTTTTTTTTTTGTTTGAGGGTCTACTTCATCTTTTTTGTGTGTTACTCACTCAGTTGAGTGGCCTTCCACTCCATTCATTCCCTGTGGGAGGCCTGGGCCGGGATCTGCTCTGTGTGCCTTTGACGTTCCCCACCTAGGCCTCTCAGTGCTACCTGCTACCGTTATGCTACCGATGTTTGGACAGATTTCTGTCTGTTGGTTATTTGTTATATGTTTACTGTACTCTTTGTAACCACCTTGTGTCTCTGCCTCTTTTCTTAATTTTCAGGTGGATTCCATCTCCATATCTGCATTCCTCCACGACCTTCCCTATCTGGAGTTGGCGATCCTACCCTCTCTCTCCTCTACCTTCCTTTCCTGTGTCATTTATTTTTCCTATTTTCCACTTCTTTCTGACCATTACTTCGTCTGTATCTTCCTTTTTCCCATCCTTGTCCCCTTTCCCTCCCCCCCCCCTTTTTTTTTTCTCCTGCAGGAGTCAAGACCAGTATGGGGTGGTGTTACTTGAGACCCGCTTCCCCCTCTTTTTCATTTTGTTATGTAGTCTATAACCAAGTTAGACTTTCCTCCATTAATTGTAGAGGGTTTAATACCCCAGAGAAGCGGAGCCAGATACTGTACCATTTTCATAAAGCTAGATCGCAAATTCTATTTCTCCATAAAACTCACTTCCACTCAGATAGCATCCCAGTTTTAAGTAACCATTATTATACCCAACGGTATCACAGCACCAACCCACAGGCTAGATCTAAGGGGGTGTCAGTGGCCTTTAATAGAACTTTCATCCCTGAGGTCTTGGACTGTCTCATAGATCCTTCTGGTTGTCATATTTTTCTTAAATTGAAGTTCCAGAACTTTGTCTTTGTATATGTACCTAACCAGGACCAGGGGCACTTTCTCTCCACGACCCTCACTAAGTTTTCCTTATTTGGTGGTCCTCCTCCAGTAAGTCCTCTATATCCTGCTCCACACTAGCTCAAATTAAATCACTTTTACACAATATGCAATTAGTGGATATCTGGCATGTTCAACACCCCACAGAAAGGGATTACAGCTATTTTTCAGTCGCTCACAATTCTTATAGCCATATCGACTACTTACTTATCTTTCAATCTTTACTTGACACCTCTATCTCTGCCTCTCTTGGCCACTTGCTATGGTCAGACCACTCCCCTATACATCTCAACATACACAGCCTCCCTACGGCTTCTCATAGTTCT
Organism: Staurois parvus; assembly: GCF_062004578.1. NCBI lineage: Eukaryota > Metazoa > Chordata > Amphibia > Anura > Ranidae > Staurois > Staurois parvus. The sequence goes on along the minus strand of NW_028317994.1, from coordinate 1,266,675 downwards.
TGACGTTTAAACGACAACTTGCTCAAAGATTTCCTGTGTGCGACGGATGTCACGCGTGCCATTCAAAACTTCGTTCTTGACCATGCTACTATTACAGCGGGTCCCCTCAACCAATGGGAAGCCCTGAAGTGTGTCCTTAGGGGTGTTTTTATCCAACACGACTCTCATTTGAAGAAAGCCTGAGCCTCTGAAATGCATCGGTTGCTCTCGGTTATTGCAACTCTAGAAACCTCCCATAAGCAAACCCTGGACCCCTCGGTTTATGTAGATTTATCTATTGCCCGTCGTGATCTCCTTCAGCTATTAGATTCTTATTCTCTCATCGCCCGGGATAAGGTGTAATTACCATTACTCTTTAGCTAATGAATGTGGTCAACATTTGGCAAGGGTGCTCCATCCACGCCCACCTTGGCACCTTATCCAATTTATTCACGTGTCTGATAACACTAAAATACACCACAACCGGGGAATCTCCTCCTCGTTCGAAAGATACTACTCTCAACTTTACAATCTACCTTCCTTTTTCTCCAGTGACCCCGCTTACCAGTTATTGATGCACAGGACACCTCAGAATTGAAGAATCCTTTTCAGTGCTAGAAGTATTAGGTGCGATTAAACTCTTAATACTCAGAAAATTTCTCGGCCCTGATGGGTTCTCTCCCAGGTTTTTTAAATCTTTCACCCCCTTATTGGCCCCGCTTTTAGCCAGGGCCTTCAACGCCATTGACGACTCCCACCTCCCTTTCAAGGATTTACTATCTGACAATATTTCTGTTATTCCTAAACCGGGTAAAGACCCCTCCCAATGCAGCAGTTACCGTCTGATATCTCTCTTTAATTTAGACATCAAATTGTTCGCAAAGATCAGAGCAACTCATTTGTCCCCACTCCTGCCCTTTTTAATCCACAAAGACCAGGTGGGCTTTGTCCCTGGCAGGGAGGCCAGGGGGGACAACACCAAAACTATCCATCTCATCTCCTATATTCAACAATACAATTTAAAGGTATGTCTTCTCTCATTTGATGCCAAGAAGGCTTTCGACCCAGTTGACTGGCGATTTTTATACCTTACTCTAGAGCAGGTAGGTTTGGGACCTGGTTTTGTCACTAAAATCATGTCCCTCTATCCCCAACCCACAGCCTCTGTGCTGGTAAATGGTACATCTTCTTTTGCCTTTTCCCATATCGAAAGGCACTAGGCAGAGATGCCCCCTCTCCCCTTTGCTCTTATGGAACACCTTACCCACGCTTTATGGAACAATAACTCCATTGTTGGTATCCAAATCCCTTCCTTACACTATAAACTTTCCTTATATGTGGATGATCTTTTAGTCTACATCCAACAACCACATACCTCACTCCCCTGCCTACTACAGGAACTGCTTAGGTTTGGAACTTATAGCAACTTTAAATTGATTATAGTGATAACGGAGGCATTAAACATCACTCCTCCCCCCACCACGATGTTGCATTTGCATTCCAATTTTTCCTTTCAATGGCAACCTAAGGCCATCTCCTATCTCGGCATTCTCATTCCTTTCATTCTCTCAGATCCTTATATGCTTAATTATGTTCCCCTATTATCCAGCATTCGTAAAGACCTAACATCATGGGGAGCTTCCTCCTCACCCTGGTTTGGGCGCATCAATACCATAAAAATGGATACCCTTTCAAAATTGCTCTATGTTTTCCAGACAATCCATGTTTCAGTGCCTAGGAGTTTCTTCCTCACGATATGCTCCCTGTCAATCCGTTTTATTTGGCACCGCGGTTTTTACAGAGTAAAGCACAAAATGCTTACTTATCTGAAACTTCAAGGCGGGGTAGGCCTGCCAGATTTTGAACTTTATTATAAAGCCACCTGTACCCTGACACCACACTATACATTATATACAGACCAGCCTGTACCCTGACACCTTACTGTACATTATATACAGACCAACCTGTACCCTGACACCACACTATACATTATATACAGACCAGCCTGTACCCTGACACCACACTGTACATTATATACAGACCAGCCTGTACCCTGACACCTTACTGTACATTATATACAGACCAACCTGTACCCTGACACCACACTATACATTATATACAGACCAGCCTGTACCCTGACACCACACTATACATTATATACAGACCAGCCTGTACCCTGACACCACACTGTACATTATATACAGACCAGCCTGTACCCGGACACTATACTGTACATTATATACAGACCAACCTGTACCCTGTCAGGGTACAGGCGGGCCTGTATATAATATACAGTATGTTGTCAGGGTACAGGCGGGCCTGTATATAATATACAGTATGGTGTCAGGGTACAGGCTGGTCAGGCTGGCCAAGCTGGAGCTGAGCCTGGCCGTGTGTAGAGGTGGTGGGGCCCCACTATGCATTCACCTTGTCAGCAGCTGGGATGGAGATTGGTGGATGGTGAGTAGGCAGATCACTCTTCTCATCATTGGCTGCCTGCTGATCTGAAAGATAAGTGCTAAGCTTTGTATGGGATGGGGGGGTCATCACCGGCCCAGTACGGACCAGGTCCCATGATTTTGCTCTGCTGAACTCCTTAACAAGATCCGGGATCCTCCTCTGTGTTCCCCAAGCATCACCCAAAACTGAAAGTCTGGCCTTCAGGGAAAGGGAGAGCAGCTCAGGAGAGTGTGATCAGGTAAGTGATTACCACTATGATTCGCTGCTGTCACTGACCAACAAAGGAGGGAGACGTTTAAAGGCTAAGTTCACTTTTCTGAATATGTTACATGTTCTACCAGGGGCGGACTGACAACTCATGGGGCCCCCGGGCAATAGGGGATTATGGGACCCTGTGTCCTTGCCCAAACTCAAAAAAGCCTATGAAAAAGGTATCAGGGGCATCTCATGGGGCCCCCTACTGACCCCGGGCCTCGGGCAGTGCCCGAGTTTCCAAATGGTCAGTCCGCCCCTTTGTTCTACCCATATTTAAGGTGGAACATGTAACATGTTCCAGCTTCTGCCATCTCTCCGTTAGATCCCCTCCTCATTGTGACAGTGGGATGGCAATAAAAGGGATAACTGTGTACCTTACAATGTGTATAGTGTGTGGTATATGCTGTTTTACTAATAGATGGTTATCACTTCTGCCTGGGTACTAGGGTCGTACTATTCGAATCCCAGCCACAGCACCACCTGCCTGGAGTTTGCATGTTCTCCCTGTGCATGTGTGGGTTTCCTCCGGGTACTCCGGTTTCCTCCTACACTCCTAAGACATGCTGTTAGGTAAATTGGCTCCTGTCTAAATTGGCCCTAGTATGTGCATGTATAAATGTAAGTTAGGGACCTTAGATTGTACACCCCTTGAGGGTTAGGGACTGATGTGAATGTACAATATATATGTAAAGCGCTGCGTAAATTAACGGCTTTATATAAGTACCTGTAATAATAATAGATGTGTTTGTTTCTTTGCTTTGCATTGCAGGAGAAAAAACAGCCACACTGACTCTGTACAGAGCCCTGTGTTGTTAGCAAACACAGGGCTCTGTACTGTCATTCGCTACGGTGATCAGCAGGAAAATACAGTGTATGCCTTATGGGGAGGGAGTTTGCAATGTGGAAGGGAGGGGGTGGCAGGAGGACGGTTTTGGGGGGGGGGACCAAAATGCACATTTGCTAAGTAGACAAAAATCCTTGCACCAGCCCTGGGTGACACCATCAAGTAGGAAGTGATATCCGACCTTGATGGTGTCACTCCCTCCATCCGTGACAGCGCACAGATTGGCTTTGTGGCACCAATCGCATCATTTACAGGGGTCGGTTTAGGGGGCGCACTGTGTGCTGCCAGCCCAAAATTAACCTGCCCAGCACCCTGCAGGACACAGTGGCAGGCTAGGCAGGAGAGAGCCTGATGTGCTAGCCTGCCCAGTATCTACTGCTCTGTCCTGTTTAGCAGGGGGGGGGGAGTGATACCATGTTTTACCACACCAGGTGAAACCAACCCTAGTGACGCCACTGCAGATATTTTATGAGTGTTTAGAAAAATGTTGGATACCCAGCCTGGGTATTCATTAAAACGTCCATAGGTTCAAGAAAAAACATAGGGCCACTGAACAGAGGACAGAACACACAGAGTAAAATAACCATTCCATATGTGGCTGGAGTTTCAGAAAAACTCAGAAGGATTTTAACCAGCTTTGCATTCCCATGTTTTTTAAGTCCAGCAACAAACGAGCATGGAACTTTGTACATCAAAAAGCCCCAACACCCAAACAAGTCCAGTGTACTGAGGAATGCAAATCCCTGTACACTGGGGAGACAAAACAACCTCTCAGTCTTCCTACACTTTAAGGAAAAGGGGACATTTTTTCAAGGACAGTGATATGCACAGAAAGGACTATTGGTTTTGAAGGGACATGAAAGGTTATCTACATCTCAATGGAATAACCATCCCAAAACAGGGGTGGGAGCCTTCAACTCCATATAGTGGATTTACTAAGACTGGAAAGTCTAAATCTGGTGCAGCTATACATGGTAGCCTATCAGATTCTAACTTAAGCTTGTTCAATTAAAGTGTTACTAAACCCACAACAGTAAGATCAGTCTGTATATGCAGTAAAGCATGCTTGTTATACTCACTGTGGAACCTAAGGGGTTAATCATCTACATTGTGTAAAAACGCTGTTTGATTCTGACTTCTCTGATCCTCCCCTTCTTCCAATGTCCCCCTCTTATCTCCTGATAAGACATATTGTGTGGAGTCACTCTGCACATACTCAGTTTGGTGTGTATTGCTAGAGAGGTTTTTCTTTTCCTTGGAAGAGTGCATGTGATCAGCACAGGGCCAACCAGCGCTGTCCAGACAGAGCTCAGGAGTCCTGTATCTTCCTGCAGCTACATAGTTACATAGTTAGTCTGGCTGAAAAAAGACAAAAGTCCATCCAGTTCAACCATTAAAAAAAAAAAATAATCCTAAACCCACAGTTGATCCAGAGGAAGGCAAAAAAAACAGCTAATTTGCTCCTGCAGGGAAAAAAATTCCTTCCTTATCCCCCGAGAGTCAACCGGATATTCCCTGGATCAACTTTCCCTATAAATGTTAGTATCCAGTTATATTCTGTGTATCTAGGAGAGAATCCAGGCCTTTTTTAAAGCAATCCTCTGAGCTGGCCAGAACCAACTCTTGGAGTCTATTCCACATTTTCACAGCTCTCACTGTGAAGAAACCTTTCCGTGTTTGGAGATTAAATTTCTCTTCCTCCAGATGTAAAGAGTGCCCCTTGTCCTCTGTGATGACCTCAGGGTGAATAGCTCTACACCAAGTTCACTATATGAACCACTGATGTATTTATACATGTTGATCATATCCCCCCTTAATATCCTCTTCTCAAGAGAGAATAAATTCAGTTCCTCTAATCTTTCCTCATAGCTGAGCTCCTCCATGCCTCTTATCAGTTTGGTTGCCCTTCTCTGTACTTTCTCCAGTTCCCAGTTCCCCACTGTATTTAGCAGTTTATAGTTACTAAAATAATTGCATTTCCATATTCTGTGTACTGTGGGAGACCAGATATAGTGAATGCAGGGTCCTGGGCAGGGGCGGACTGACAACTCATGGGGCCCCCGGGCAATAGGGGATCATGGGGCCCCTGTGTCCTCAACCACACTCAAACCACACCCAAAAAAGCCAATGAAAGGTACTAGGGGCATCTCATGGGGCCCCCTACTGACCCTGGGCCCAAGTGCCCAAATGGTCAGTCCGCCCCTGGTCCTGGGTTTAGTAACACCTTAAACGTTGACAAAAAAAAACTGGAAACTGATTGGTTCCTATGCAGAGCTGCACCAGATTATGCACTCTCCAGGTTTATTAAATCAATCCCCATCTGTTACTCACTTTTAATGAATTTTTAACATCTCTACACTGGTGATTTGACAACAGTTCACACCTGCAGCCATGGAAATCAAAGGATTAACACCTGTCCTAGACTTTCTTGCAGCATGGTGGTTGGATTATGTAAGTATAACAGGGTTTTTCCATAAACACTCACATGTCCTATCCTGTTTTTGGACACTCAACATCTACCTTGACATATTCCATGGTGTTTGGATCATGGTGACTGAGTTCCTCAAGTGGCTATAAATGCTGGTGTAAATTTGTGAAACTCATTAGAAGCTTTTTGATAAATTGCAGATTGCATGTCTAGTTGAATGTAATGTACTACTAGCTAGGTACTAGGGAAGCTTATTTTTCAGTTTAAGTTTAAGACAAGCCAAACATCTATAGTTTCTCCAAACTAGTATTAGGTTACAATTACACAAATAAAATTATGAAAGCTTATACCAGGGGCGGACTGACCATTTGGAAACTCGGGCACTGCCCGAGGGCCCGGGGTCAGTAGGGGGCCCCATGAGATGCCCCTGGTACCTTTTTCATAGGCTTTTTTGAGTTTGGGCAAGGACACAGGGGCCACATGATCCCCTATTGCCCGGGGGCCCCATGAGTTGTCAGTCTGCCCCTGGCTTATACCCACAATACTGATACCTGCTGCAGACATTCAAATGTGCAATATGGGCAAATACATGATTGTTCCAGAAGTGTTAGTACAGTCACTGGGTCACATTCTTTCTCCATGGTTTTGCAATGCACTCTGGCCAATGCTTTTTCTTATTTCTGATCAGAGCTGACAGCTCGAGAGGAGAGGAGAGCCGGTAATCGGCTTTCCGCGGAGGGGACATGTACACTGATCATCAGGGCACTGATGATCAGTCTGCCCTGATGATCAGTGTAGCCCCAGCAGTGCCACCTGTCAGTGTCCATCAGTCCCAGCAGTCAGTGCTCATCAGTGCCACGTGCCAGTGCCCATCAGTGCCACATCAATGCCACATATCAGTGCATACCAGTGCACATCAATGCCACATATCAGTGCCAATCTGAGCTGCCTTTCAATGTCACCCATCAGTGCCAGTCAGTGCCACCTAGCAATGCCAATCAGTGCCACCTATCAGTGCTGCCAATCAGTGCCACCTATCAGTGCCAGTCAGTGTTGCCTATCAGTGCGCATCAGTGCCGACTATCAATGCCAGTCAGTGCCACCTATCAGTGCCTGTCAGTGCCGCCTAACAGTGGCAGTCAGTGCTGCCTAACAGTGCCAGTCAGTGCCGCCTATCAGTGTCATGTATCAGTGCTGCCTTTCAGTGCCCATCAGTGATGCATGTCAATGCCCATCAGTGCAACCTACCAGTGCCTCCTCATCAGTGCCCATCAGTGCCACCTATCAGTGTCCATCAGTGCAGCCTATCAGTGCCCATCACTGCAGGTTCATTAGCGCACATCAGTGAAGGAGAAAAATCACTTATTTACAAAATTGTATAACAAAAACTAAGAAAAATGTTTTATTTTCAAGATTTTCAGTGGATTTTGGTTTGTTTAAGAAAAAATAAAAATCCCAGAGGTGATTAAATACCACCAAAAGAAAGCTCTATCTGTCTCAAAAAAATGATAAAAATTTCATATGGTACAGTGTTGTATGACCGCACAATTGTCATTCAAAGTGTGACAGCGCTGAGAGCTGGAAATTGGCCTGGGCAGGAAGGGGGTATAAGTGCCCTGTAGGCTAGTGGTTAAAGTAGGTCAACTTCTGGAAAAGTCACACCATAATGCTTCCTGTATGATGTCATAATTGCCAGTGGAGCTGAGAGCATTTAGCTCCATGGGTACTAAATAAACATGGGCCAACTCTTCCAAAATTAATTCCCACAGGCACAGTGCTTTCCTGATTTTTAAAGCACCCCAACCATGCTGAAAAATACATTGGTCTTTCTGCTCTAGGTGCTGTACAGGTGAGTTTACATCTCTTTAAAAGTCCTGATAATATGACTGCTGAAAATTTAGTCATTTAAGATCAAGGTGACAGCAAACAGTGCTATTTTAAATAAATATTTATTATAATAAGGTGTCTCCGTAATATTAGATACAGCAGATCAGAAGGAAACCAGGGTGGCTCCTTATTTGTAGCTCTCTTTATCCTTTGGATGCCATACAGACTTTGATAGTGGAATTTAATAGATAGCTAAAGTGTTACTAAACCCACAACACTAAAATCAGTCTGCATATGAAGTAAATCATGCTTGTTATTCTCACTATGGAACCTAAGGGGTTAATCCTCTGCATTGTGTAAAAAAGGATGTTTGTCTTCTGTGATCCTGTCTTCTCTGATTCTCCCCGTCTTTTGCTATCCCCAATCCATCTGCCATAGTTAGAGCAGCAGTGGCAAGTCTGCACATGCTGTGTTTGGTGTGCATTGCTAGAGTTTTTTTTTTTTTTGGGGGGGGGGGCGCCTGTGATCAGCACAGGGCTAATAAGTGCTGACAAGACAGAGGTCAGGGGTTCTGCATCCTCCTAGAGTGGAATGAAGAATCCTCCTACATGATTAACCAGTGCTCTGCTGAACACTGATAGAAGTCACAAGACTGCTATATACTGCTGATGGGAAAAGGTATTTAGCAGTTTATATTTACTAAAATAATTGCATTTCCACATTGTGTATACTGAGGGAGACCAGATATAGTGAATGCATGTTCCTGGGTTTAGTGACACTTTAAGATACAATTATAATTTATGATTGTACATTAATGATCGCATCTTTGTTTCCATCATGTCATTTTATAATCTGATCAATCGATATACAGTCATATTTTTCAACAAAGTATCTTGGTTCTGCAGATTGATCTAAAACTATAATTAATAATCCACCCTGGCTGACTGGGTTTGATTGACTCAGAAATCGAAACTGAGTTTAAATTAGTTGAAAGGGAAATTACGATGATTAGATTATTTGTGGATTTAATCAGTTTTATCAAATCACACATGCTGTATACTTTGCGAAGCCTATAACACTCATGGTCCAGGCCCAGTCCATAGGAGGGTTCCATTACGCAGCAGGCCCTAATGCTGGGACCCTGCCACTTAGAAGGTTAGACCATACAACCACCAATCCACCCCTCCAATGGAACCTTCATCACTGGTCACTGGCCTCCTCTCCCTCCTCTTTCCTTCTTATTCTCTATCATCCTAAAGGCTAGCATAAAGCTTTACACTTAGGTTCTCATTCCTATTCACTGTAGGAGCACACTCATATTCTCTTCACAACCAATTCAGACCAGACATTGTTAGTAAAGCAGAATTTCTGAATAAAATGGTGTAAAAACAACAGTTTCTTAACATCTTCACATTGCAGTTCTCCAACAGGCAATATGACATGCTAGCAAACATAATGGTACTCCTTCTCTCTTTTGTACTCTACATGCAGGACATGGGCAAGGCTGTGATGCTCAAACCCTTAGCTTGTGGTAGTTTCCAACCGGTACTGCTTTGGCTCTTACTATACAGTCTCTCTTCAGTGTCCCGCAACAGGGTAACCCCTCTCTAGATGCGACCAGGGGCGGACTGACAACTTATGGGGCCCTCGGGGAATAGGGGATCATGGGGTCCCTGTGTCCTTGCCCAAACTCAAAAAAGCCTATGAAAAAGGTACCAGGGGCATCTCATGGAGTCCCCTACTGACTCCGGGCCCTCGGGCAGTGCCCAAGTTACCAAATGGTCAGTCCGCCCCTGGATGCGACTGTACATCATCACGCGTATGGCAGTTCCAACTCCTATGATCAACTATCCTCCTGGTCTAATCCCCAGCACATTAACCTCTGAGTCACCAGACATTAACCCATTAGTAAAAAGCACCTGCTTACAAACTGTCAGTGGTATAAAATGCCACTAACATAATTAACACATCCCCATCTAATAAAAAGCAGGACAGTGAATTAGTGATTACAGCATACACAAGTAAAGGGTTAAATATAGCTTCCCATTGAATGTTTGTCTTATTTAAGAACAATACAAAGGAATGTAAGTCTGTGGATGTTAAAGCAAACAATAACAATGCTTGTTTTGCTAGAGAAAATTAGGAGAGAAGGGACAGGAAGAAAGATATCAGACTAGGAAGTACATAAAGACATGATTCCTCAGCAAGATTTGAGTGACCCCATTAAGAATGCCCTATCACGTCCCATAATACCAAGATCTACCACAACATTATCTGTGACATTTTAGCAAGAGAACAAGAAAAAACTAAATCTGGCATGACCAGAACTCCTATGTTTTTTTTTTTTTTTTTTTAATGCATGGCAATGACACATATTTTTTTAATTAAAGTAACAGTGCCCAATCTTCCACGTATCTAATTTCATGTATTATTTAATTTTATGTTTATATTTTCTATTAATTTCATTTTTATTTTAATATTTATACTTTTTTTTTCATTTTTATTTTACTTTACATTATCTATCCTTTTTCTTCATTATTTTGCTCTCTTATCCTATCTCTTTTTTCTTTTCTGGGAGGGGGCCATAAAAACAGGAAGCTGAGCCTAGGTTTTGCTGGTCGCCTGGTGGAATTCTAACTTCACAGCCTAACAGGGCTGTACCAATACCTTGGTTTGTGACCACTGCAATTTTAAACTTGGGCTGCAGAGTTTGGCAGGCCTGTCAAACTCACCCATTGAGATTAATGGGGCTGCACCGTAACTGCGAGCCAGATGAGGTCCTGCAATGTAAAATTTCCATTTGGCAACTAAAAAAAGTAAAAAAAGCAAAAAACAAAACAGGCATCAGGAGCTGCCAGGCACTGCTATATCACCCTCTGAGAAGTGATCCACCTGTCTAAGCCTGTTTAACAGTGATGTGGTGTGGAATTTGCAACGTTTTCTGTGCAAATTCTGCACCACATCAAAATCGCACCCCGTTCATGCGAACTGTTGCAGGTGTGTATACTAAGTTTTTTTTTTTATTCCCCAAAGTTTATTGAGAAAACACAAAGCATACAAATTGTACAAGGAGATACAATGTGCCAATGAGAAACGCGGTGGAAAACAAATCGCAGATGACAAACAATAAGAAATACTCTGGTGAACAAAATGAGAAAACTATCTCATGTCTCTTGTAATAATAATGAAGTTCAACTAGGAAGAAGAACGTGTTCACAGCAAGAATAAAGGCAAACACTAAGCATAACCACTACCCCATATATCTTTTATCGCGTATGCTAAGTTAACACCCCAAAATTGGTCCTCAAAACACGGTGCGATGTGCAGAATAGGGTCGCAAAGGTGTGAAAACCCATGCAATTCGATTCTAGTGCGAACCCAAAAAAGGGTCCTGCACCTTTCTGGTGCGGATGCAGTGTGATTTGAGCCATACAAATGTATGGCTTAAATTGCACCGCACAGAATTCACCAGTGATTTGCACAGGGATGCGGTGCGGTTCCTGTGCGAATCACATACGATGTACCGCACCACATTAGTGTGAACCTAGCTTGAAAGAGATTTTAAGCATCTCTACCTGATTTCCATGGTTAAAATCCTGGTGTTGAAAAAGTATTTCACATATTTTTCTAGTCTCTCCACTTGCTCCATGGCTAAACTCTGTAATGATTCTTACTGGTGCTGCTGTATACCAAAGATGGTTTTCCAATGGTCATATACACGGTCTTTCCAGAGAAAAAAAATATTTATTTGCAGAATGTATTAACCTTTCTCCTGATCTTTAAAGTTGTGAGCAAGTTTCCTTAAATCACTCCCCGTCCAAAGATCTTTTTTCCTCTTTTGTTGGTCCCCAAGATGGTGATGGGGCTACTGGAGCTACTAACTGAAAAAAAAAAACAGTTTCCAATTACAATACCATCAGTCAAATATTTTATTATTTTCCCATTGACACTTCTGTAGCTGTTTGTGTCCTTAACAGGGAGCTTTTTATCATAAAAAAATTTGTAACTACACAGAAAGGAAATTTGCGACTTGTTAAAAATCAGGTCAAGGGCCTGAACCGGTCAAATATGGTTTTGGCAATGTACAAATTTTTGAAATGTCTTAAAATAACAATTATAATAATCGGTTTGCATTTTATTTCAATGTACATAACTAAGTGTGGCGGTCCACACAAAGCAAAGACAAAACAAATGTACAGCTGTCTGATTTTGTACCATATTGTTAATTGCATTTCCATTATCCTGGGAAAAATGCCAGCAAGATTAATAGTCATTTCCAGGCAGATGTTTTTCTTGTTTTGGGATAAATGATCTGCAGCAATTACAGCAATATAGTTATTTTCTTTCTTCTCCTTTAAATGTATTCAGTCTAAAATCTGGGAGCTCACATGGTAAATTGGTATTAGACATATATTTTAAAATCAGAACAGAATTATTATTATTAATATTATTATTATTTAGGATTTATATAGTGCCAACAGTTTGCACGTTTTGCGGCAATTTTACCGTGTTAGAGTATTGCCAGTAATTGTAGAACACCCAGATGTGAACAGGGCCTTACCTTTTGTTCTGGTAACAATTCTAAACAAAGGGTGTACAATTATTCCATGCAAAACAAAACAAAAAAAGCTTTGTCTTTACATACACTTTAAAATGGTTGTAAACCCGTACATATACCCATTGAATTGAATAGCCTCAGGTGATACCCAGAGATTAAACTAATCCTCCTACATGAGTTGTACCTGTTTATCTGCAGCCGACTCTTTTCTACAGTCCTCCAAAACACACATTTAACACAGCATCTCTCAACAGGAGAAAGCAGGGGGTGGGGATCTGATGTCACACACACTGCACAGAGCTGAGTGTAATCTGAGAGATGATTGGAGGAAAGTAACACACCCACTCTTCACAGGCTCAGAGAAACATAGAACTGAGGATATGAGGCATCGTGTATTAAGGGAGGTGGGCCATTTTCCCAGAGGTTAAGGTTTTGACTATTATGAGTGAGTCATGCAGATAACAGAGGAGAGGAGAGATCATAGAATAAACATTATCCTTGCTTTGGAATATAGTATACACTGTATAGGGATATGCTTTGTTCATGTTTGATGTTTGAAGTTTACAACCACTGTAAGGAGTCAGGTAGGTACGATAGAAATGGCCCTGGCATGTTTTATCTATAAAGGTTTTAAAGTATTTTGAAAACTCAATTTTAAACACATCCCGCCTGGCCCATTGTAAAATGATTTGAGCAGGAGCACTATTATTCTGGGTGGATGTCATATGACGTCTTCCAGGTGCGTGCCTTATGCGCACCCTAGAAACTGCGCAGCAGTTTGATCTGTCAATTTCTGTGTTTATTGGACACAATTTAAGAGAAATCATTATATTGGGCCAGGCCTGGTACCATGTGATCTTTGTGACCAATCACAGTGATCGCATGTCAATAGCACATGAAGGCTTTCATTCATAGCCATTAATTATGATCTGTGTGCTTGGTCACAGTGATTACATGGTACAGACAGGGCCAATCCCTATGTCCTTGTACCATGTGATAGCTGTGGCCAGTCACAGTCAGTTGTACACAATGGCACATGAATAGATACCATTCATAAAAATGATCATCACTGTAATTGCCAATTATAGTATAATCATAATCACTATGTGCTTGGCTTATATTCGGTATCCTGATTAATGGATCATCTGCAAAACAAGTGTTCCACTGTGCTCGACAAAAGTGCCCCACATGGACTGACACTCATCCTTAACCAATGACCATCTATCTCTAGAATGTTCCTTAATGCTTGCGGGAGATTCCCAGTAAGCCAGTTGTCTCCAGATCTTTACCCTGTGACCATCTATCCTTGGGGTGGTCCGTGATATTTAATGGACAATTTTCAAAGAGCCAGCTACAGTATCTCCACACCTCCGCACGAAGGGAAAAGTATATCACCATATACAAAGAAAGAGAAGGGGACATCCCATAGTGTAAAACTGTTTGGTAATTTTATTGGGAGTACCTTATAAAAAATACACTCACAAAAGAAGTGCCTATGCCTGGCACCTGGTGTACTCAGCCTTGTTACTGCTCAAAATGGAAGCCGCTGTACTGATCAATCCTCGGAGCGGTGTGCGTTCTGCAGATGGATGTGCGTTTTTCTGTTAAGGGGACAGGACAACTGCACCGCATCAAAGGGAAGATGGACAGGGCAATGTACCATCAAATCTTGGGTGAGAACCTTCTTACCTCAGCCAGGGCATTGAAAATGGGTCGTGGATGGGTGTTCCAGCAAGACAATGACCCAAAACACATGGCCAAGGCAACAAAGGAGTGACTCAAGAAGAAGCACATTAAGATCCTGGAGTGGCCTAGCCAATCTCCAGACCTTAATCCAATTGAAAATCTGTGGAGGGAGCTGAAAGTTCAAGTTGCCAAACATCAGCCACCAAATCTTAATGCCTTGGAGAGGAATGAGCCAAAATCCCTCCTGAGATTTGTGCAAACCTGGTGGCCAACTACAGGAAACGTCTGACCTCTGTGATTGCCAACAAGGGATTTGCCACCAAGTACTAAGTCATGTTTTGTGAAGGGTATCAAATACTTATTTATTTCCCTCTTGAACATGCAAATCGGTGCATAATTTGTTAGACATGCATTTCTTTTGAATTTTTTTGTTGCTATTCTGTCTCTCAGTGTTACAATACACCTACCATTCGATTTTTAGACTGATCATTTCTTTGTGAATGGGCATGCATTCAAAATCAGCAGGGGATCAAATACTTATTTCCTTCACTATAGATGGTCATTGGATAAGGGCAAGTATCAGTCCATGTAGGGCACTTTTGTCGAGCACAGTAGAGCTTTATTTTTTTTAGATGATCCATTAATCAGAATACCGAATATAAGCCGAGCACATGCATATGCACTTGTTTCACTAATATGGGACTGGTTTATGATATGTTGAATATATGCACGTTTATGATTATGCGCGGTCCGTTTGTTTTTTCTATTTAATTTTTGTGATATTTTAACACAAGTATAGGACTGCTGCAAAAGGTTTATTTTGTTTTAATAATTGTGGCACATCCATAAGTGCATTAGCATTTTTACTATTTATCGAAGTGGTTAAACTCACTCTGTGTTGCCTAAGCTCCACCCTAACACACTAGCATCAGTAGTATGCATTATGGATTTACACAGTTTTGCAGTGGACATTTTAGGTTTCCAAAAGATACTTATCCATTGGGGCATTTTTTTTTATATTCATGTTGAAATCAGCATTTTTTGCTCTGTTGTGCTCTTTTTTGTCTCAAACATTAAATATTTTCTGAAAGCAGAGGCCCTGGAGAATAAAAAGGTGGCTGCTGCAATTTTTTATGTTACACGATATTTGTGCAGCCATTTACAAAATACACCTAAATAAATATAGTGCACACAAACGATATAATACCCAATTTTTTGGGCATATTATGTTGCTTTTCGTAAATAAGTACAAAACATCTGTTATAGTTGAGAATGCATGCGAAATGGTGACAAGCTACAGTACCTAAAATTGACCATAAGTGAGGGTTTAAACACATTTATAGGATATCAGGTTAGAGTTAAACATGAGCTCTGGCACTAGAATTATTTGCTCTCACTCCAGTGTTCCTAGAGATATCTCACATGTGTGGTGCAATTTACATATGTGTATGGGACCTACATGTGCATTTGCATTTGTGTGTGAGCACATGGGAAAGTGGTGATTTCATTTTTTTTTACTATTATTTTTATGTATTTAATTATTTTTACACTTTTTTAACACTTATTTTATTTCTCATTTATACTAATGTTTATATTATTATTTAAATTTTGATTACATTTATTGCAATAACAAGGGGTTAAAAAGCCCCTTGTGAAAGCTTTGTACAGTGACAGGTACTCTTTAACTACGTGCCTACTGGGCACTTTTACCCCCTTCCTGCCCAGACCAGTTTTCAGCTTTCAACGCTGTCACACTTTGAATGACAATTGCGCTGTCATGCAACACTGTATCCATATGAAATTTTTTATCATTTTTCTCACACAAATAGAGCTTTCTTTTGGTAGTATTTAATCTTCTTCTTCACTGATGTGCGGTGATGAGGCTGTACTGATGGGCCCTGATAGGCATCACTGATGGGCACTGATGAGGCGGACTGATAGGCATCACTGATAGGCTGCATTGATGAGGCAACACAGGTGGGCATTAATGAGCAGGCACTGATGAGGCTGCACTGATATGCAGCACTGATTGGGGGCAATGATGGGCACTAATAGGCAGCACTGAAGGACACTGATAGGCAGTACGCACTGGCGGCACTAATGGGCACAAATTGGCAGCACTGCTGGGCACTTTTGGGGCTACACTGATAACCAGGCCACTGATAATTAGTGGTCTGATTATCAGTGCAGATGTCTCCTTTTACACTTGCTGGTTATCAGCAGTTCTTTCCTCATGCTGTGATTGGACACAGCTGATCAGGTGGTAAAAGGCCACTGTGATAGGCCTTTTATCGTGTCATGTGATCAGCTGTCCAAAGGACACCGATCACAGAGAGCACCGGGTGTGTACCTCTCGGGGCACGCGGGGGGCGCTGTTCTGGGAAGATGTCATATGATGCCCTTCCAGAACTGGACGGCTGTAGCCGTCATTCAGCTATAG
Organism: Staurois parvus; assembly: GCF_062004578.1. NCBI lineage: Eukaryota > Metazoa > Chordata > Amphibia > Anura > Ranidae > Staurois > Staurois parvus. Next base: position 1,250,198 of record NW_028317994.1, on the reverse strand, counting down.
CGCGGTCAAGAAGTGGTTAAGGAATGTAAAAATATACAGTAATAGCCAATTTGGAGTAGTCTCTATCTTTTTGGATCAGTCTCTCAACAGTAGTAGTAGTAGTTGTCTCTCAACAGTAGCCGTCATTCGACTATAACGCAGTCAGGAAGTGGTTAAGGAGACATCTCTAGTCTATTAGATCCCTGATGTCTACTCTGCCCTTCAAAGCAGACACAGGTCTGTGTGATCAGCTGCTTCGCTGGCTGGAATGGCCAATGAAAGATAGCTCTAAAACTGGAAGTGATGAAATCCTTGTCACTTTCATCTTTATTCATCACAAAGTACATTTTATAATGGATGATGCAGAGCATGCACCCATGATCCTGGTATAACTGCTTGTTACTCAACATGCTTATATATGTACACTGGGCAGCAAGTGGTTAAAGTGCATCCAAAACCAAGCTTTTTTTCTTTATTCATTTTGGATAGAATAGAGAAGGGTTAGAACCTTTAGTCTTGTTGGATAGACTCACTCTTTTATTTTGATCTTATGACCATCATCATTGAGGAGATCTAAAAATGTGAGTTACCACTGAAACAGGAATAGAGAGAAATCTTCCAAAGTGGACACTTGTACTGCTGACAACTATCTAAGCCCTGGTTCACACTATTGTGGGACATGCAGTCTGTGTTTTCTCGGGCACGGCAGCCCACCTATGTTTCTGCACATGTTTCTGCACAAAAAAGGTGCATACACACAGAAAAACCCCATGGTCTGTTTGACCATGGGGTTTCCCCGCAATCACACTGCGGGCTGAAATGTGTGGGGGTGTCATTCACAATGATTGGCAGCCCTGCGCTTCTCCTAAGAGTAGTATGATTGGGCTGCGGGTGGTTGCAAGTGCCGGCACCGATGCAATAACCGCACACGCAACCAAAACGTCCAGTGTGAACCGAGGCTTACAGAAGTTCCTCTAACTTCCTGTTGTGTCACAAAACAAGAAGTAAAGGAAAATATACCCAGAAGGACACAAATACCAATTACAAAATAAAAACAAGATGTTTGAAGCATTCTCTATTCTACCCAAACCAAAAAAAAAATTATGGCTTTGGATATACCTTACCAAAAAAAATTAAAAACCTAATCTTTGTAGTATGTACAGAAGACTCTGCTAGCATTTATTAAGATTTGCTACATTTAATATTTAATTGATAACACATTCTACACTCGACATTGTTCTTGGGTTTTATAGGGCTAGCCATACATATACAAATTTATCTGATTCCCCCACTACATTATTGGTGTTTCTGTTATCTCTTTTGCATTGCTATCCATAGAGTATGTGGGTGACCATTTGGAGATTGTCAGGCAAGGATTTCCTGAGTGGGATAGATTTGTGGAGGTTGTACCCCACCTTTAAGCCTGTTTGAGCCATATCAGCTAAGAGTCCACTGCATCTGGTGAGTGTGGGCAGGATTGGAATTCACGGATGGTGTGGGCACGGTGGAGAGTTTTTTGAGCACTCTTTTCTGATTGGAACACAATATTTACTACTCATTTGGGACTTTTGGACTTTTTGTTTATCAATATAATTTATTTATTATTTTTTGTACATGTTTATTTATTATATAAGTTATTTATTTATATACTTTTTTGCACTGCGGTTTGGTTACACTGTTTTTCCAGCATGTCTGTTCAACAGAAGCTGGACGTTCGGCAGGCTTCCATTGGACAGGCTGCTGTACACAGGGGTCGAATGCCAACTGGTTTCTGTTGAACCAGCCAATACCAGTTGATAATTGTCCCATGTGTGGGCTTAAAGGAATTCCAAGGCAGTGTTCTTTCATATATCCCATAAGGCAAAAAATATCTATTAAAATATACCTAAAGGCAAAACTTTTTTTTTCAGATTTTGATTGGAGTGGTGAGCAATTAGAACTAGGGATGAGCTTTCTGTTTAGTCCAAACACAGGTTGGGACCAAACTTTGCTGTTCGGGCATTCTTCTGAACACCAGGCTCAGTGGGAGCTGAACATCATATATAGTAGTGTTTTTTTCCGTGTCCTTAGTATCCAGTGAAGTCACCCAACCCTATTCATTTGGCCATATTTAGGCAATGATATTGACTTGGTACATGTGTCCACTCCCACAAAACATTTGTTTGACAACCCTAGCTCATTATCCTAGAACAGGGGTGGGAAAACTTTTTGACTTGAGGGCCGCAATGGGTTCATATATTGGACCCGGGGGCCAGACCAAGAGTAGATGAATGATGTGTATGTGTCATCCATAGTAAGTATAGTAATATTCCCCCATAGTAAGCATAGTAATTAATCCCCCATATAGTAATTTATCCCCCTTATAGTAATTCATCCCCCATAGTAATTCATCCCCCATATAGTAATTCATCCCCCATAGTAATTCATCCCCCATATAGTAATTCATCCCTCATAGTAATTCATCCCCCATATAGTAATTCATCCCCCATATAGTAATTCATCCCCCATAGTAATTCATCCCCCATATAGTAATTCATCCCCCATAGTAATTCATCCCCCATATAGTAATTCATCCCCCATAGTAATTCATCCCCCATAGTAATTCATCCCCCATATAGTAATTCATCCCCCTGTGTCAATTTACTTACCTTTGATCCACGCGTTCCTCTCGCCGTGTTCCCGCGCCGTTCCGGTCTTCAGGGCGGACTGTGAGAGGAGCCTAGCTCCCCTGACGTTCGTCACGCTTCCCCGCCTACACACATCCTGACAGCCAATGTATCATGCTCCGCGGGCCGGATTAAAAGGTCCGCCGGGCCGTATGCAGCCCGCGGGCCGTAGTTTGCCCATTGCTGGCCTAGAAAATGGCAATTACTGTTTTTTTAACATTTTAGTTCCTATTGACTTCAATGGGATTCGGATGCAGCAGTAGAACTTCATTAATGTTCACCAACCCCAGATACATTCAGCTCATTCCTATTTGTACCTGTTAAGGAGGTTTACTTTCTCTCTGACTGTCTTGGTTATTATTGTCACTGGGAATGAAAATGACGGTATATCAGAATTTTGCATGGCCACCAGAACAGGAATTGAGGGGAAATCTTCTGACTGGGAACACATGTTCCCTTGACAACTATCTAAGAGAAAATATCCATCAGGACAGGAAGTGAAGGGAAACCTCCCTAATGAGACACAGATTGCAAGAAAAATAAACTGACAGCAGTTTTTAATCCTCCCCTACTCTATCAAAAATAAAAAACATTTTTTTTTTACTTTATACAGTATATTCCATTAAGTTTGGCTAGAAGAACTCTTGGAAAATATGATGGTTATACAACTCCCTAATGCTACTGTGGTGTAAAGCACATTGATATACTAAAAACTGTTTCTATGCTGGAAAAATGTCCTTCATGTGTGGCCTTTTCTGACATTAATGATTGTGTTGTAAAAAAGATAATTTGTGAAAGGAAAGAATGCCTTGACATCTAGGCAATTTAAGCTCTAAGCTTATGGTGGGCAAAAAATTGTTGTATGTCTTTGAAATGTTATGCATATTTAAATGAATGCTGCATTCTATCCCTCAACAGGAAGTTGGGGTAGTGGCTTATTGTAGTGTGTGAATGCTCTGATAAGATACTGTTTAAGTCCTTGTCTGCATTACTTTTTTCACTCATGCACTATTTTCCTAATTGTTGTACAAGTAGCACTTACATAGCAGCGTGAAGGCAGAAAAAAACATCAAGACTGCCCCATTCTTCAAACTTCAGAAATAAAATATGAACAAAGCATATCACGCTATAGTGTGTGCCCTACTCAATCCAGAGCACTAAGTTTCATTTATGTCTGCTGCTTTGTTTCTCTGCTATAGGCTTGAGTCACTTCTGATAAATTTTCCTGACAAGAGAAAAATGGTGATGGTGATACGGGAGGGCACAGTCTGTGATTGACAGCCTCAGCACTGTTCCTGTGTGCTGTGTGAAGGTGGGTGTGTCCCTTCCCTCCAACCAGCTCTCAGAGCTCTCCTCACTGATGTAACTTCAGTTCCCTGCCCCCTACTTTTCAGAACTGAGAGATCCTGTTAACATTCTACACTTTGAATGGATGTAGAGGAAAGATGGCTATAGATAGACAGTTACAACTTATGTAGAATGATTTGTTATATCTCTGTGTATCACCTGAGGCTTGTCACTTCACAGTGTATATGTGAAGGTTTACAACCACTTTAACTTTTTTGTCTAAGCATAGATATATGTATGTCCCAAGCATGTTTGAATCCACTTAATATTGAGTGACTCACTGCCTGTATTGGAAGTCTATTCCAAGCATCAACTACTCTTTCAGTAGAATAATACTTTCTAAGATTAGTTTTGAACCTTCTTCCTCCTAATTTGAGATCATGTCCATATGTTCTTGATCTTAGCTTCATATTGAAAATATTGCCCTTCTGAACCTTACTCCTCTCCTTGATGTACACCACTTCCCACCCATATGATGTTATATGACGTCCTAGACTTTGAGTGGAGATATCTGGAAGATGACCGCAGTTACAGGCATCATCCAGATATCTTTTTTTCAGCCCACAATTCCCTCTTTAGTAAAAGCCATCCTAACGGCTAATTAGATGCTGTATTGCTTTTATAGGCAGCTTGAGGCAATGCCCCCCTCTCCCGCCACCCAACAGCTCCTCTCAGTGCTCTCACCTGCGATCAGGGAGCTGGAGAACCGATCCGGCGGTGCCGGCCATCTCTATGATCCTGGAAGGTCGGACACGACGTCATGATGTCACATCCAGCTCTGGCAGATGTAAACACTGCCTTTTTTTTAATGAAAAGCCTGAGATAAGTTCTTTTTTTATCTCACGCTTTCCAGCATACAGGAGAGATGTGGGGTCTTATAGACCCCACATCTCTCCATAAAGAGAACCTGATGTGCCTTATTCCTATTACAAGGTATGTTTACAATCCTTGTACTAGAAATCAAAGTATAAAAAAATAGTTAAAGGTAAAGTGTAAAAAAAAATGCTTAAAGCACCCCCATCCCCTCAAGCTCGCACGCAGAAGTGAATGCATACATAGGTCATGTCCGCATATGTAAACAGCATTCGAACCACACATGTTAGGTGTCGCCACGAGCGTTATAGGTAGAGCAATAATTCTCATGCTAGACCTCCTCTGTACCCCTAAACTAGTAACCTGTAAACATTTTTAAAGTGTTTCCTATGGAGACTTTTAAGTATGGTAGTTTGGTGCCATTCCATGAGTGTGTGCAATGTTAAAGCATGTCATGTTAGGTATCTATTTAACATCATCTTTTATATGTTTACAAAAAAATGGGTTATATATTGTATTTTTTCGTGCATTAAAAATCATTAAAGTGTATTTTTTTAAAAAAAATTACATTTGAAATATTGCTGCGCAAATACTGTGTGGCGTAAAAAAAAAATATATATATTGTTTGGGGGTTCTGAGTAATTTTTTAGCATAAAATGATGATTTTTACATGTAGGAGAGAAATGCCAGAATTGATATGGAAAGTAGTTAAAGGTATCAGTCATGTCTCCTATTCTGACTCACCTACGAAGCCATAAACTTTATCTCCCACGATGTATACAGATATACCACGTGGTGTTGAATTTATCCCTTGCATTGGGTCAGATAGTTTAAGTCAATGAATAAACTCACATGTTGAGGAAGTCAGATGAGGAAACCCATTCAAATGTTCTGTTTAATGGTGAATATTCATAGGCAGGAAAATGTTAATGTTGTAGCCTCATAGAAAGATACATTTTGCAAGACAGGATACAGTGGAATGACTACCAGGGAGAGGCAGGGGGGAGGGATATACACAACTACGGTGAGAGAAAGAGTTCAGCTTAGACAGAAGGAAACAACTTAAAGACACAGAGCAATAATAAACAAGTAATGGTCACAGAGAAATAATAATAAATCAAATAGTGTAACACAACATCTCCCCTTCTTTTCTCCAGACTGTACATATTAAGTTCCTGACATCTCTCCTGATACATTTTGCTACCCATATCTTGACATGTTCTATCTTATCAATATCTTTTTGTATGTGAGGCCTCCAGAACTGGACCTAGTATTCTAAATGAGGTCTAAGTAAAGATCTATATAGTGGAATTGGGACCTTCTTTCTTCTGCTTGTGACCATTTTAGTGATGCGTTCTAGAATCCTATTCACTTTTTCCACTGTATGGCCCCATTTTGCTCATTTAGCAATCAGCAGAAATAAGTTTCTTCAAATCCTCTGTAGTGCTGGCCAACACGGTATCCCTGATATTGTACTCTACTAAGCGATTCTTTATCCCTAGGTGCCTTTTCATCACACAAAACGCAAGTGCCAGATTTCCTATTGGAAATAGACGTTAAATAAGAAGGACTTACAGTCATGGCCGAAATTGTTGGCACCCTTGATATTTCTCCAGGAAATCATGTATTTCTCACGAAACGTATTGCATTAACACATGTTTTGCTATACACATGTTTATTCCCTTTGTGTGTATTGGGACAAAACAAAAAAAGGGAGGAAAGAAAGCAAATTCGACATAATGTCACACAAACCTCCAAAAATGGGCTGGACAAAAGTATTGGCACCCTTTCACAACTGCGGATAAATAAGAATGTTACAAGCATGTGATGCTCCTGTAAACTCACCTGGGGCAAGTAACAGGTGTGGGCAATATAGAAATCACACCTGAAAGCAGATAAAAAGGAGAGACGTTCACTTAACCTTTGCATTGTGTGTCTGTCTGTGCCACACTAAGCATGGACAACAGAAAGAGGAGACGAGAACTGTCTGAGGACCTGAGAACCAAAATTGTGGCAAAATATCAACAATCTCAAGGTTACAAGTCCATCTCCAGAGAACTAGATTTGCCTTTGTCCACAGTGCGCAACATTATCAAGAAGTTTGCAACCCATGGCACTGTAGCTAATCTCCCTGGTCGTGGACGGATGAGGAAAATTGATGAAAGATTGCAACGCAGAATAGTCCGGATGGTGGATAAGCAGCCCCAAACATGTTCCAAAGACATTCAAGCTGTCCTGCAGGCTCAGGGAGCATCAGTGTCAGCGCGAACTATCCGTCGACATTTAAATGAAATGAAACGCTATGGCAGGAGACCCAGGAGGACCCCACTGCTGACACAGAGACATAAAAAAGCAAGACTACAGTTTGCCAAAATGTACTTGAGTAAGCCAAAAGCCTTCTGGGAAAACGTCTTGTGGACAGATGAGACCAAGATAGAGCTTTTCGGTAAAGCACATCATTCTACTGTTTACCGAAAACGGAATGAGGCCTACAAAGAACAAAACACAGTACCTACGGTAAAATATGGTGGAGGTTCAATGATGTTTTGGGGTTGTTTTGCTGCCTCTGGCACTGGGTGCCTTGACTGTGTGCAAGGCATCATGAAATCTGAGGATTACCAAAGGATTTTGGGTCGCACTGTAGGGCCCAGTGTCAGAAAGCTGGGTTTGCGTCCAAGATCCTGGGTCTTCCAGCAGGACAATGACCCCAAACATACGTCAAAAAGCACTCAGAAATGGATGGCAAAGAAGCGCTGGAGAGTTCTGAAGTGGCCAGCAATGAGCCCAGATCTAAATCCCATTGAACACCTGTGGAGAGATCTTAAAATTGCTGTTGGGAAAAGGTGTCCTTCCAATAAGAGAGACCTGGAGCTGTTTGCAAAGGAAGAGTGGTCCAAAATTCCGGGTGAGAGGTGTCAGAAGCTTATTGATGGTTATAGGAAGCGACTGATTTCAGTTATGTTTTCCAAAGGGTGTGCAACCAAATATTAAGTTAAGGGTGCCAATACTTTTGTCCAGCCCATTTTTGGGGTTTTGTGTGACATTATGTCATATTTGCTTTTCTGCCTCTGTTTTATATTTGTTCCAATACATACAAAGGGAATAAACATGTGTATAGCAAAACATGTGTTAATGCAATACCTTTTTTGTGTGAAATACTTGATTTTCAGGAAAAATATCAAGGGTGCCAACAATTTCGGCCATGACTGTATTTGTATATACTGCAGAGATGAATGTAAGTTGGTGACCTAGTTCAGGATATAACCTTCACTATGTCTGCATAAAGAATTCTATGCTCCACTACACAATAATGGTTTGGCCCATGGAATGACTTCCTTATCAAGATATTTACTGCACCAGTATAATTGAGGCTCATGGAACATTAATCAAAAACATAATGTGTACATGTTACATGTCTAAAAAAAGTTTTGTCTTCTGAAAAAGTTTCAATCTACAAAATACTTTGTAAACTAGTAACAAGAGTAGTCAAAACAAAGGTGGAGTTTACTTGGCATTTGAAGCCACGGTGAACACCCAGGCTGCCAGTTTAGTAGAAGGGTAATGATGTCCTCTCTGTGCCCTTTTTACTTCCCTTGCCTGCAGTAAATGTCAAGATTGCTTTTATGACCTTACTGAGAACTTAGCATTGTCTTTCTACAAGTCAGTAGGAAGCATGAAATCACTATGTAACAAAAGAAGGAAAGCTAACATGGCGGGCGAGATGGGTAGAAGATTTAAGTTTGTATAAAAGTCGAATCCCTGTAATATAGTCAAACAGAAATGCAAAATAGCAGTGGAAAGTTCAATTTGCTGTTTGATAATCTAGTTTGTCTAGCTTGATTCCAAAGAGAAACCATGAGAGAGCAATAGAAAAGTAATAAGAGCATTACTGAACAATTATTGGGCAAAGATTCAAACAACACTAAGAACAACATCCATACCTGCCAACATTCCGGGATCAAATATCCAAACTAGTTACAGTTCACAAAAAGCACTTAAATCCTGCTTCCAAATGTAATAGCTTAGCATTTATGAGAAATTTCTGCCACTAGTCTCTAGTACTTAGAGCTGTGGGCAAGTAAGTATAATTATCTAGGCTGCTGGTGATGTGTGGAGAGGTGATACTCCAACCCAAGAGCCTTAACTGGCTGCTGTAGACCCTCTAACGTGACATACTCCATAAGGTAAATATGCAGATAATGCTCCTCCTTGTGCCTCTGCTTTGCTGATAAATCAAGTTGTTTTAGTAAAATATGTATCAGGATGGGCTTTCCTTAACTGTCTGGTGTTTAAACCACAAAGCTGATGGTAAATTCAATTCCAGTAAATGCTGATGTTGGATAATGCAAGCAAAACATAGGTTTTAGTACATGTTAGATGCTGTAAATCTTGCAGTTAAGTTCAGTGACCCTTTGTGGTTTAGAACCATAAAAGTGGTGGAAAATTCTGTTCCATAATTAGAGACTGATGGGACTTCCAAAACGGAGGTTTAAGCTTTTGTTAGATGCTGACTATTTGAATGACCCATCAATGTATTTAGCTTTCCAAGACTCCAGGGGTAACTGTTTTTGATATCTGAACCTGCTGCAAACTTGACATTCAAGCCCAATGACCTTGCTTCATCTACTGTACTGTAGCCATTAAATAAGGAATTGCTGTCCTTACTTTTTTGTTGTTTTGTTTGTTTTATATAATAGAACACACAGTTTTGGAGGGAAGAGAAGGAGGTTTTATGTTCTTTGACAAACTAAGACTTCAGGGAACTTACCAGCACTGGAGTCCCAAAAAGTAGATAATTAAACAAATTTGCTTCTAACATGTATAACGCACACTCTCATCTCTAAAATTTGCTAACAAAGCATTTTTTTGTGGAATGACCCTTTCAGCAGCAACAATTTACCTCCATATCACAAAATGATTTTTGTAGTACATAGTGATAAACCAATTTGACCAAATACAGTGTGACCAGTAGTAAAGTTCCAGTATCCTGTCTGCAGTAAGGGTGCAGTATACATTCTAATTCACATTTTTATTCCTCTCCTACAATATGATTGATTTAAACTTGATATGATCCCTCATCTTTACCTGGTCTTTTGTAAGAGCCTCTGAGGAAAATTATATACTTTCATACTTTGCTGCATCAAGAGGTAGACAATATACATTTAGCATTTTCCTTAAGTGACTGTTAAAACTGGTTTAACTACAAACCAAAGTCAGAACAGATATAACCAAAAATCAAAATGGATCTCATTATTCTAACCTATAGCAGGATCACAAAAAGAAACAAAAGAGGAGCACCCAAAGCTTAGGGTACAAAATAATTGTGCCCTCTTGTCCCAACAATTTAAATCATAACATCAGGGAAGTATGTCGCACTTACACTTTTTAATAATTTATTTTCAGCCCACCAGTATGTATATTTTGTTATTGTAGGCAATATAAAGCATCAGGGATTGCCATTTGTGCTGAAAACTTTAGAAAGACTGCTAGATCTAGTAAATCATTTTGTAGTTTTTACTTTCTTGCCTCAAAAGTCATAGGATTTGATTTACAAAAGGCAAATAGGCTGTTTACTTTACTTTCACTTTCAAGAACATTTTCCCTTAGCTTAATAAGCGTAGTGACATTTTATTTTGCAAATAATACCCCATCACATGCAAGGAAAATACAATTAAATATAGCATTTTGCTTGCACATGATTGGATGATGGAGGTCAGCAGAGGCTCCCCTCATTCACTAAGCTAAAAGAAAATATTCATGCAAATGAAAGATTCAAAGGCAAAGTAAGCAGCCTAATTGCTTTTAGTAAATGAACCCCTATATCTCATGTTCTACATACCATATCAAACCTGAACATGCAGGTCTTCCCTGCCAACTCCAAAATCTGATGTCTCTGGCACCTACAGTTGTGTCCAAAATTATTCAACCCCCACTGAAATTGAGTGTTTTGGCCAGTTTGACATTGCTTTTGATCATTCAGTCATCTTGCTTACATTTACATTAAAGAGGCACTTGTAGGTCAGACAAATATAACATAACAGTTATAATGAAATAACCACAAATGTCTTTTCTGTGCTCACAGCATTATCAGTTTTATTCAACCCCCAAGTGACATTCAATCTTAGTACTTAGTACAGCATCCTTTTACAGTTATAACAGCTTTTAAACGTGAAGCATAGCTTGACACAAGTGTCTTGCAGCGATCTACGGGTATCTTCGCCCATTCTTCATGGGCAAAGGCCTCCAGTTCAGTCACATTCTTAGGCTTGCGCACTGCAACTGCTTTCTTTAAGTCCCACCAGAGGTTCTCAATCGGATTTAAGTCTGGTGACTGCGATGGCCACTCCAAAATGTTCCAGCCTTTCCTCTGCAACCATGCTCTAGTGGACTTGGAGGTATGCTTGGGATCATTGTCCTGTTGAAAGGTCCAACGTCTCCCAAGCCTCAGGTGTGTGACGGACTGCATCACGTTTCCATCCAATATCTCCTGGTACTGAAGAGAATTCATGGTACCTTGCACACGCTGAAGCTTCCCTGTACCTGCAGAAGCAAAACAGCCCCAAAGCATGATTGACCCTCCACCATGCTTCACAGTAGGCAAGGTGTTCTTTTCATCATAGGCCTTGTTCTTCCTCCTCCAAACATAGCGTTGATCCATGGGCCCAAACAGTTCTAATTTTGTTTCATCAGTCCACAGAACACTATCCCACAACTTTTGTGGTTTGTCCACATGGCTTTTGGCATACTGCAGTCGACTCTTCTTATTCTTTGGAGACAGCAAGGGGGTACGCCTGGGAGTTCTGGCACGGAGGCCTTCATTACGCAGTGTGCGTCTTATTGTCTGGGCTGAAACTTCTGTACCCACATCTGACAAATCTTTTCTCAGTTCCTCAGCAGTCACACGGGGACTTCTCTCCACTCTACGCTTCAGGTAGCGCACAGCAGTCGAAGTCAGCATCTTCTTTCTGCCACGACCAGGTAGCGTTTCAACAGTGCCCTTTGCCTTGAATTTGCGAATGATGCTTCCTAAGGTGTCTCTTGGTATGTTTAACATCTTTGCAATCTTCTTATAGCCATTGCCCTTCCTGTGAAGAGAAATCACCTCTTCTCTTGTCTTCCTGGACCATTCTCTTGCCTTCACCATGTTTGTAACCACACCAGTAAATGTCTAGAAGGAGCTGAGTATCACAGTCATTTTAAAGCTGCCTAATTGGTGCTTATTATGCTTGATTGCTGCTCGGTGACATCCACAGGTGTTTTCAATACCTGATGGAAAGCACCTGTATGAACCTCTGTTCTTCAAAGTGGTAGTCTTTAAGGGGTTGAATAATTGTGGCAATGAAGAAACCACATAAGAACCATTTACTACTGTATTACATAAACAATTGATGTCATTTTAGTTGCATTTGGGTAGTTACAACGTCCTTGTAGGATTTGATTCTGAATACAATTCCAAATGTACACTATAGTCCCTAAACCCCTTTACAGCATTGGGGGTTGAATAATTTTGGACACAACTGTAACTCTCCTCTTCATAGTATGTGAATAATGGACTGACTTGCCTAAAATCTGGTGTCCCCATAGCAGCTAATTTTAACGTGCATTAACTCTGCACAAGGCTTGCACACAAAAACGACCTATCCACATATGTATACTTCCTCTTTCTCAGGGTAGACCTATGATAAGAAAGGAAGAGACATTCACAAGTTCCAAAGCCCCTGGCTAAGGGTTGTGCCAGTTTGTCCCAGTGTATAATGTCAGACTTCCCAGCAGACTCAACACAGATTTCTCAAGTTGGCCCTGACCCATACATTTGTCCCCTGGAAACATGATAGACAAATCAGATGGTAATTGCCTTCTACTCTTAAAATCATATAATATATACATTCACATTTTTAGATTGTGTATGAATTTGAAAATGCGTTTTCACATAATATAATCGGCCAAAGACAATAAAGAGCTTTCCTAAGTACCATAATGGGCCCTTTGGCCTATACGAAAACTCTCAGGGAATCAAAGGGGTTCCCTGCTGTCCAGGTGTTAAGACAGACTACACAAGCATTAGTGTGTCGTACAACTGCCCAAGGCTAAAAAGGGAAATGTTCTTTTGGCCAATGATGCCTTCAGGTTCATGCCAAAGATGATATGTTACATTACAGTGGTACAGCTGGAACTGGAATTCATCGGTTCAGATGTTTTTGTTTTTTTCCAGTCACCAGCAGTCCTCTGCTGATGTCCCTTGCTTTCAGTGGTTTACTATCAAATGCATCCAAGAATATGCATTCTGATATTGGTATGTTTTTATCACATATATTATGTTATATTGTAAAGCTATTATACTTCAAGATGGTGCTTTGACATTATAACCCAAGTCATCTCTGCCCCATGGTCATCTTCCATGACATGGCATACTTTGAAAAAGCCTAGCAAGTCAGTGGTCCTTCCTCTTCCAAAGCCAATGATCTGTTTATTTTTATTAGAAGCCACTTTAAGCCAATTCTCAGCCACTTTCACATTCAATCAATATCTATTTACAGTGCTCAGCAAACTGTTGGCGCTATATAAATCCTGTATAATAATAATAATAATATTTACAGTGTATATATGTATACATATATATATATATATATATATATATATATATATACAGTGAAGGAAATAAGTATTTGATCCCTGCTGATTTTGAATGTTTGCTCACTCACAAAGAAATGATCAGTCTAAAAATTGAATGGTAGGTGTATTGTAACACTGAGAGAGAGAATAGCAACAAAAAATTCAAAAGAAATGCATGTCTAACAAACTATGCACTGATTTGCATGTTCATGAGGGAAATATGTATTTGATCCCCTTCACAAAACATGACTTAGTACTTGGATGGAAATCCCTTGTTGGCAATCACAGAGGTCAGACATTTCCTGTAGTTAGCCACATGGTTTGCACACATCTCAGGAGGGATTTTGACCCAGTCCTCTTGGCAGATCCTCTCCAAGTCATTAAGGTTTGGTGGCTTACGTTTGGCAACTCGAACTTTCAGCTCCCTCCACAGATTTTCAATCGGATTAAGGTCTGGAGACTAGCTAGGCCACTCCAGGACCTTAGTGTGCTTCTTCTTGAGCCACTCCTTTGTTGCCTTGGCCATGTGTTTTGGGTCATTGTCATGCTGCAACACCCATCCAAGGCCCATTTTCAATGCCCTGGCTGAGGAAAGAAGGTTCTCACCCAAGATTTGTTGTAACCCTAGGCTATTCTTCTTATGATGTATTACAAACATGTCCATATCTCTTCATCTGTATTACAAGGAGGGGCAGAACAATTAGTAGTTTACAGAGGGTAGTTAAGAAGGAAAATATTCTAATTTACAGCTGACAGGAAGTGACAAGGACATTGCATTTCTGGCAGGATCAACTGGTAGTTTCTGTACTTTCTGAGAATGTTCTGAGCTTATATAAAAAAAACTAACACAGCCAGCACATCTATGGACTGTAGGGGGCAGCATATTACATTGTTGTTTTTGGGTCTAGTTATCTTTTAATTGAAACATAACAATGTACGTTAGTAAATTGAGCTAGTACTGATTACTTAAAAAAAAAAAAATAGAATACAGTGTCAATCCAAAACTTTTTTCTATAAATTAAACAATTAAGCTACACATATCTGATAAGTATAGAAATACTAAATATTCCCTGCAACTTGACCTTGTCAGGAAAAAAATGCTAAAGGAAAGTATCTGCAAGAGATACTGCACTGCAGTCTCGATCGTTTTTTCTCGTATTGGAAACATCTGGTAACAGGGGTGGACTGACAACTCATGGGGCCCCCGGGCAATAGGGGATCATGGGTCCCTTGCCCAAACTCAAAAAAGCCTATGAAAAAGGTACCAGGGGCATCTCATGGGGCCCCCTACTGACCCCGGGCCCTCGGGCAGTGCCCGAGTTTCCAAATGGTCAGTCCACCCCTGTCTGGTAGTGTTGGCTGCTTGTGTTCACGCAGAGTATTGTGATTCCACCCTCTGACCCCTACATCACTGTTGTGTCTAGTGACATAGAGGTTGGAGGATCGGACACTCCCAGAAGTGTAGAATGCTGAAGAGCCTAAAAGCAGAACCAAAGTTCCACTGTTATTCACTGCAAGCAGGCATGTTTTTCTTAATTGCAGAAGAGACATGTATGTTTCTTCTGCAATAAAATTCACCTACCTGCCTGCTTTGAGCAATTGCAGTCACGTAAACTGGGATGCGCATGTAGAGCTCAGCTAACAGTGGCTGGCCCAATCTCTGAATGTTGGAATGTTGGCCTCCTGCAAATGCACAGGAGTGACGTCATACCATGCCAGCCAAGAAGATGACCTAAAACTGCACACAGAAGATGCTGGCGAGGGACGGGGACCGTTGGATGAATGGTATGTATAGCTGCCTCTAGTTCCACTTTAAATTCCACACATATTTACTTCTGCTCCAAAAATGAGATATCCCCTGCTGGCACTGACATCTTTATTCATTTTGATGCCAAGGTGGACTAAGAATGTACACTGAGCTGCACATGTGTACGTTCTAAAGGGAAAACAGATTGGGATATTTTGAAAAGCTGCCAATCACAACCAGCAGTGAATTATTTGTACAGAACACAACAAATGCTAAATTCCAAGCGTTCAGAGGGAAAGGGTTTATAGAGCACTCCTATTGACCTTAATGAGTGCCGCAAAGCATCTTGGCCATGGCATGTGCACAACCCTGTCTGGCTGCAATGGTAGAATTAGGTAGGCAAGTAGGCAGTTGATAACTGCGTGACCACCTGTTTGGTACTGTCCTTTGGTATGCTCATGTAAAAGAGCCCTTAGCCCTTTTTCGATACAGCTGACTGATCCTTCTATAAACATTGCCTAATGTTATATATTAATCACCAGGTTCTCTGAACATGATACTCTAGCATATTATCTTAATCAGTATTTTAACCATACTGCATTTTGTTGTGGATGTCAAGATTTTACTATGTATTTGGTGGTTAACATATTGTAAATGTAGTATTTTTCCATGCTATGCATCTCTCATTCATGCAAAGGTTAGGAATTTTTCTTCAGTATGCTATGCAAACTTGTATAGACTATGCAGATATATCTAAATATCATGCAAATATGCCTCCCTTTTTAAAGACCATCATAGGCCTAAGTGGTTGTGATGGGTATGCTACTGGATGATCTACCACTTGCTGCCTATCATCAAATTTGAACCACGCTTAATGTGCTGCAAATGAAGAGAAGGCAATGAAAAGGCTAAAGTGTATGTAAAGCCAAACATTTTTGTTTTGTCTTGGGTGGAATAGGGAACGGTTAGGGCTCTTGGCAGGCTTTGTATATTGTCTATGTTCCACTGGAGAGATTTACCTTCACTTCCTGTCCCTGAGACACTGCAGGAAATCAAAGGAGAAGATTTACTGTACATACAGTTGCAAGAAAAAGTATGTGAACCCCTTGGGATTATGTGGAGTTTTGCATGAATTGGGCATAAAATGTGCTCTGAACGTCATCTAAGTCACAACAATAGAAGAACACAGTCTGCAGAACATAATACTACACAAACATTAGATGTTGCCATGGTTTAATTGCACATAACATGTAAACATTCACAGTGCAGGGAGGAAAAAGTATGTGAGGCGCTAGCTTAATGACTTCTCCCAGAGCTAATTGGAGCCAGGAGTGAGCCAACCTTGACTCCAATCAGTGTGATGATATTGGATGTGTTGCTGACAGCTGTCCTGCCCTTAAAAAACACACACCTGTTTTGGGTTTACTGGTTTCAAGAAGCACTGTCTGATGTGAACCATGCCTCGCAGAAAAGAGCTCTCAGAAGACCTACGATCAAGAATTGTTGACTTGCATGAAGCTGGAAAGGGTTACAAAAGTATCTCCAAAAGCCTTGATGTTCATGTGTCCACGGTAAGACAGGCTGTCTACAAATGGAGAACGTTTAGCACTGTTGCTACTCTCCCTAGGCGTGGTCGTCCTGTAAAAATGACTGCAAGAGCACAGCGCAGAATGCTGCATGAGGTAAAGAAGAATCCCAGAGTGTCAGCTAAAGACCTACAGAAATCTCTGGCACATGCTAACATTTTTGTTGACACATCTACAATAAGGAAAACATTAAACAAGAATGGAGTACATGGGAGGACACCACGGAGGAAGCCATTGCTGTCCAAAAAGAATATTGCAGCACGTTTGAAGTTTGCAAAAGAGCACCTGGATGTTTCACAGCACTACTGGCAAAATATACTGTGGACAGATGAAACCAAGATTGAGTTGTTTGGGAAGAACACACAACACTATGTGTGGAGAAAAAAAGGCACAGCACACCAACATCAAAACCTCATCCCCACTGTAAAACATGGCGGAGGGAGCATCATGGTTTGGGGCTGCTTTGCTGCCTCAGGGCCTGGACCGATTGTTGTCATTGATGGGAAAATGAATTCCAGAGTTTATCAAGACATTTTGCAGGAAAACGTATGACCATCTGTCCGCCAACTGAAGCTCTGCAGAGGATGGGTGATGCAACAGGACAATGACCCAAAGCATACAAGTAATTCAACAAAACAATGGCTGCAACAGCACAGAATACGCCTTCTGGAATGGCCCAGTCAGAGTCCTGACCTCAACCCGATTGAAATGCTGTGGCATGACCTTAAGAGAGCGATTCACACCAGACATCCCAAGAATATTGCTACACTGAAACAGTTTTGTGAAGAGGAGTGGTCCAAAATTACTCCAGATCGTTGTGCAGGTCTGATCTGAAACTACAGGAAATGTTTGGTTGAGGTTATTGCTGCCAAAGGAGGGTCAACCAGTTATTAAGTCCAAAGGTTCACATACTTTTTCCTCCCTAAACTGTGAATGTTTACATGTTATGTGCAATTAAACCATGGCAACATCTAATGTTTGTGTAGTATTATGTTCAGCAGTCTGTGTTCTTCTATTGTTGTGACTTAGATGATGTTCAGAGCACATTTTATGCCCAATTCATGCAAAACTCCACGTAATCCCAAGGGGTTCACATACTTTTTCTTGCAACTGTACACTTTAAATTGCTTAGCAATGGATTGAAGCAAAGTGTTCCTAAGTAAAATATGGACTGCCATTTCTGAACTCTTGTTTGGCTGTTTGCTGATCTTGTGGTTTGAAAGCTGAGTTAACCAGTTATTACCATACTTGTTCTTGGTTAGTAACTGGAAAAAAAAATACATATCTCAATTTCTGCTGTCAATAGGAAAGTGTGACACCATGGATTGATGGATCCTGGGAAAGCTGAGGATGCCAAATCCTGCATTAATGAGCTTATGCACAGTGATAGAGCATCTGCACATGTCAGTTGGGGTCCTCGTTTCTTCAACGATCCCATATGAGGCTGTAGGCAGTAGGAACTAAGTTGCTGGAATCTTCTTATGCTTTATTTTTTTTTTGTTAATACTTCAGTTAGCAAAACAATTTTGATGGGGTAAGGGTTTGGGACTGAAGGGTAAGTGGATCTTACTTGATTGGTCCATTTTAATAATAAATGTTTTTCTGTCCTCAAGCTACTTATTATTCAGGCTCTTCAGCATGGTAGAATGTACCAGAGCACTCTGGTCTACCGCTGGTCTAACTCTAGTAGTACACAGGAAAAGTGTGACAACGCTGCAGATGTACTGTGTAAGGATTGCCACACTAGTTAAGGAAGTGTTTGTGGATACACCTTGGTATGATATAATTAAAGTGGTTGTAAAGGCAGGCATTTTTTTTACTTTAATGTATTCTATGCATTAAGGTAAAAAAAAAACCTGCATGCAGCTTCTGCCCCCCCCCCCTTCTTTTACTTACCTGAATCTGATCTCAATCCAGCGATGTGCACGAGAGCCAAGGTTCTCTCCCTCCTCATTGGCTCACAGGAAGCAGTAGGAGCCACTGCCCCTACTGCTGTCAATCACAGCCAGTGAGGAGGGAGGGCGGGACCAAGCCATGTTCTGTGTGTCTTATGGACACACAGAGTGGGACTCATGAGGGGTTGCTATGAGGGCACTTGCCGGGGAAGAAGAGCCAGGAGAGCTGGTGGGGGACCCCAGAAGAGGAGGATTGAGGGCTGCTCTGTGCAAAACTAAAGCAGGTAAAAAAAAAACAAGATTTACAATCACTTTAAAAGCAAGACATAAAGTATTTAATTTTTTGACATTACACATACAGCAACATATTTGGTTTAAGCATGTGGGATTCACTATAAAGCCCTAATCCAGCCTAATTTATTTGGGTTTTAGTTTTAGATTGAGGAAGGCTTAGAACCTCTATCAGGTTATTTATTGCTACTTCTCTTTTGGGGAGACTTCCTCTCATTTCCTGAACTTGCTGACATCTTGAAACAACATGACACTTATTGTTTCACCATGAAAAGAAGTGTGGGAAAATCTTCCCAGTGAGGACACAGACATTAGGACGGCATGCAGACTGGAAATAAAAAATGCTCATGGGGGGCACTACATACAGAGCTCATGGTTCAGGATTGTGCTATGTACACAGTGCAGGATTCAGGAGTGTGCTACATACAGAGTGGAGGGTTTAGGAATAAACAATGTACAGAGTGTAGTGTTCAGGAGTGCAGGGTTAAGGAGTTTGCTACATACAGAGTTCAGAATTCAAAAGTGTGCTACATGCATTTTAAGAATACACAATGCACAAGGTTCAGGAGTGAGGAAAGCCAAAGTGGATAGTGTTACAGGGAAACCTGTGTAACAAACTGTGCACACCTCCAGGAAAATATCACCTGTGATGAGCCCAATAAGGTAGCTTAGCAACTAGCTAAGCAATTTTCAGAGAATGATTAGGATGGTGTGAGTGTGATGAAAAAAAAACAATGAAATTCTAAATATGAGTCTGAGAATAAATATATCAATCCAAAAGTGCAATATATATCTAATAAATGATAAAATATACAAACAGTGAAAAAGCAATATGGATATAATATCTAAAAGCAGGTAGCTCAAATTAAGAAAACAGTCCAAAAGCTGCTATACGAAGAGGGTGCTGCTGCTGAGCTGCATGGACTTATGCTGCAAACCTGTGTATAACAAAAAAGGAAAGAGAGGAGCGCACATCCCATAGTGTAGCATGCATAAGGAAGTTTAATGGACAAAATAAAATCAGTAGTTGCACTCACAAACTATGGGGTATAGAGGATTGTAAGGTGGCTTGGAGAATAAGCCCAGATTCAGTGTATGAGTTATTCCAGATCCCCAGCTTGACCACTGGCTGGGAAAAGCACGGGCTGAAGTGGAAATGACACTGCTGCCAGAGATGGATGGAGCTGCTGCAATGTCTAGAGTCCAAGAACTGAAAGCCTCCTCTTGTCAGCACTGTGTACCCCAGAATACAGGGATGCGTTTCGAAGCACTCCTGCTTCTTCACAATGTACAGAGTACAGGGTTCAGAAGTGTACTACGTACAAAGTGAAGGGTTCAGGAGTGTGCTACAAATACAGTGCAGTGTACAGGCGTGTGCTAAACACAGAGTGCAGGGTTCAGGAGTGTGCCACATGCAGAGTGCAGAGTTCAGGAGTGCAAATCTCACTGGCCATTTTACAACCAAAAATGATAACCTTTTTTCCCAAAATCCCCCCCCCCCCTTCTATCACCAAATTCCCCACCTTGACAGTACCAGAAAGACAACTGCTGCTACATAAGAGCATAAGAGCAGCTACAACTTACCCCAGGAGAAGTGTGGAGAGCACAAGCTGAGGGCAGGCCCAGGCTTCAGGAGCAGCTGTGACTCCAGACTAGCATGGGTATTTATATGCCTCTCCCACTCCTCTACTGTCATGGGCAGGGGCAGACTGACAACTTATGGGGTCCCTGGGCAATAGGGGATCATGGGGCCCCTGTGTGCTTGCCCAAACTCAAAAAAGCCTATGAAAAAGGTACCAGGGGCATCTCATGGGGCCCCCTACTGACCCCAGGCCCTCGGGCCGTGCCCGAGTTTCCAAATGGTCAGTCCGCCCCTGGTCATGGGGATATGCAAGGCAGGGATGGTTCAGTAGAGCTGCCAAGAAAGTAACGCTGTCAATTGTAACAGTAGTGAATGGCAAGCACAGGGCCATCATGTACCGGCTAAAAACAACCCTGCTCAGAGCTACAGCATATACAGTACTATATTCAGTGCTCTATATTTCATACTGATACTTTACAGTTTGTTTGGCTAGGGAGAGTGAAATGCAAACCCATCTGCATTCACTTTGATTTCCTAAGACCCAACAGTCCTTTTATTCAGGAAAATAACAGGCTGATTGATTGCTGCTGGCTGAAATATTACTTCTCTCTGTGTCATAAATTGCCTTCACTTAAAAAAGAACTGTTAATGTAGATCAAATCTGTTGAAGTAGTTGTATAGTTAAATCTGCCCGATCTGTATCATAGAAACAGTGCCCCCCCCAAAAAAGGGTATAAAAGGTGTGCTGGTGGTACTTTAATTTGCACATGTGCATGGAAAAAAGTATATAAAGTTCAATCTGCTTTGTCTTTCTCTCACAAAAAGGTTTCAAAAGGTATGTATCAGCTCTATAATATTTGTCCTTCCTCACTCTGTGAATAAAGGCAGCCCATTTTTTGGGAAGGTTACAATTCGGTTACTCTTTGTTTCATAAATTGTGTCATTGTGTCAGGAATGGACTTGCCAGTAATGGTGGGACTCACCTGCCTTGTGGGCTGCAGTACCAGGGCTGGCCAGCGGGTGCTCCCAGCAATCAGAGACTCAACCCTGCAGCCAGCCAAACACCTGAAGTTGATTATACAGGTGTATTTAAGGGATGGCCAGACCTGCAGTCTCGGCCTTGGTGTGTGTTTTTCCTGGGCCCTGGTTCTTGTTCCTGCATCCCTGTGCCTGTCCCTGTCCCTGTCCCTGTCCCTGTCTGATTCATTGCTGACCCTGCCTGATCCGGACCTCTGCTGACTTCTCCTGTTTCATCCCTGGCTTGTGACCCCGACCATTCTCTGCCTGACCCCCTGTACCTACCTGCCCGATTGTTATTGACCCGGCCTGCCTGACGACGCTTGCATTGTATGTACTGTTATCTGTGGGTGGTTTGGTTTGGTTCGTTTGCACTGTGTTATGTTTTAGTATTGCACTGCGTTTATGTTTGTATTGTTAGTCTTTAATAAATTATATTGTTTATAACTTATCTGAAGCCTGCGTTTCCCTGCATCAGTCACATACCTCTGGTCACACCCCGGAGCCCTGACATTACACCAAGGCCAATCCTGACCAGAAGTGGCTGCACAGGGAAGCCATCTTGGCTTGTTGCTGGGAAGGATGGATCTTGATGAGGTTGTGTATTTATCTCTGCTAGTGTTTGATGACAGAGAGTATGCTTATCAAACTCTGAAGGAGTATACCCGGGATTAACTGCTAGAATGTATACGGATCGCTCATTGCCTAGTAGATCAGGGCACAGAGTTCTCTGAGGTGCAGCCATTGATTCAGGTTTGTGCTGAGTTGGTTTCATCTGGTACCCCCGAATGCAGGGATGAATTTTTGCCGCCATTTAGTGCCGACCAGGTAGAGTCCCTGGTATGGTTATTAGAGGATGATGTGGATTACTTTCTGGAGCGTTATTCTGCATGTTCACCACAGATACTAAGAGATTGTATAAACGCAGTGCAGTCATTGACCAGACAGGCTTTGTGTAAACTGAGCTTTGTTCAACCCATACTGCAGACATGGTCAGCCTCAGTCAGCTTACAACATCATTCCTCCACTCAAGACACTCTTCCTGCATCCCCGACAGCACCCCCAGTGACTGCCCAGTATACTCTAACTACCACATACCAGTCCTCTGCTCCCACTCGCTGCACCTATCCTTTCTTTAACCCGGTAAAGAAGTCCTCTGTAGCAACTGCTCCCTCCTCTGTTCCATCTTCCAGCTCTTCTCTGTCCTCAGCTGCTCCATTCGTTTGCAGACCTGCGTTTACTTGCAGTGCCCCAGTAGTTAAAACCAGAAAAAAGCAGAAATTCTTTCCAACCAATACCATCCTGCCAGTATCCAAACCGGTGAGCCTGTCGTCTGAGAACCTGCCTTCCGTGGTTCAGCCTGGTGCCTCGGCACCCGCACTTCAGCCTGATGCCTGTACCCAGCCTGATGCCTGTACCCAGCCTGATGTCTGTACCCAGCCTGATGAACTGATCCAGCCTGATGATCCTATCACGTCTGATGACCCAGTGCCCGCGGTCATACCTGGTGACCCGATGCCCGCTGTCGAGCCAGACAATCCAATGCCTGATGAACCAGTGCCCGCTGTCATGCCTGGTGACCCGATGCCCGCTGTCGAGCCAGACGATCCAGCGCCAGATGACCCGGTGCCCGCTGTCGTGCCAATTGACTCAGAGCCCACTGTTGTGCCTGGTGACTCGGTGCCCACTGCCTTGCCAGATGACGCGGTGCCCGCTGTCGAGCCAAATGACCTGATGCCTGGTGACCCGATGCCCGCAGTCGGGCCAGACGATCCAATGTCTGACATAGTGCCCGCGGTCATGCCAGATGACTCGGAGCCCACTGTCGTGCCTGGTGACTCGGTGCCCACTGCCTTGCCAGATGATGCAGTGCCCGCTGGCGAGCCAAATGACCTGATGCCTGGTGACCCAGTGCCCGCTGTCATACCTGGTGACCCGATGCCCGCTGTCGAGCCAGACAATCTCATGCCTGATGACCCAGTGCCCGCTGTCATGCCTGGTGACCCGATGCCCGCTGTCGGGCCAGACGATCCAATGTCTGACCCAGTGCCCGCGGTCATGCCAGTTGACTCGGAGCCCACTGTCGTGCCTGGTGATTTGGTGCCCACTGCCTTGCCAGAGGACGCGGTGCCCGCTGGCGAGCCGAATGGCCTGGTGACCCAGTGCCCGCTGTCATACCTGGTGACCCGATGCCCGCTGTCGAGCCAGACGATCCAACGCCAGATGACCCGGTGCCCGCTGTCGATCCAGACAATCCGGTACCTGATGACCCGGTGCCCGCTGTCGTGCCAATTGACTCAGAGCCCACTGTCGTGCCTGGTGACTCGGTGCCCACTGCCTTGCCAGATGACGCGGTGCCCGCTGGCGAGCCAAATGACCTGATGCCTGGTGACCCAATGCCCACTGTCGAGCCAGACGATCCAATGTCTGACCCAGTGCCCGTGGTCATGCCTGGTGACTCGGAACCCACTGTCGTGCCTGGTGACTCGGTGCCCACTGCCTTGCCAGATGACATGGTGAGCCAAATGCTCCGCCTGGGGGCCCGGCACCCGTCGCTCCTCCTGGGGGCCCGATGCCTGTTGCCCCGCCTGGGGGCCCGATGCCTGTCGCCCCGCCTGGGGGCCCAATGCCTGTCGCCCCGCCTGGGGGCCCGGCGCCCGCCGCTCCGCCTGGAGGCCCGATGCCTGTCGCCCCGATGCCTGTCGCCCCGCCTGGGGGCCCGATGCCTGTCGCCCCTCCTGGGGGCCCGGTGCCCGTCGCCCCGCCTGGGGGCCCGGTGCCCGCTGCTCCGCCTGGTGGCCCGGTGCCCGCCGCTCCGCCTGGTGGCCCGGTGCCCGCCGCTCCGCCTGGTGGCCCGGTGCCCGCTGCTCCGCCTGGTGATCCGGTGTCCAGCTCGATGTGCCTCTGCCCGGAGTCCAGCTCGATGTGCCTCTGCCCGGAGTCCAGCCCGATGTGCCGCTGCCCGGAGTCCAGCCCGATGTGCCGCTGCCCGGAGTCCAGCCCGATGTGCCGCTGCCCGGAGTCCAGCCCGATGTGCCGCTGCCCGGAGTCCAGCCCGATGTGCCGCTGCCCGGAGTCCAGCCCAATGTGCCGCTGCCCGGAGTCCAGCCCGATGTGCCGCTGCCCGGAGTCCAGCCCGATGTGCCGCTGCCCGGAGTCCTGCCCGATGTGCCAGTCTTTGATATCCCGCCAGTTACCAGACCCGGGCGGTGGAACATTTTGCCCAGCTAGGCCTGTTTGGAGCGTCCTGAGGCCGCTCCTTGAGGGGGGGTACTGTCAGGAATGGACTTGCCAGTAATGGTGGGACTCTCCTGCCTTGTGGGCTGCAGTACCAGGGCTGGCCAGCGGGTGCTCCCAGCAATCAGAGACTCAACCCTGCAGCCAGCCAAACACCTGAAGTTGATTATACAGGTGTATTTAAGGGATGGCCAGACCTGCAGTCTCGGCCTTGGTGTGTGTTTTTCCTGGGCCCTGGTTCTTGTTCCTGCATCCCTGTGCCTGTTCCTGTTCCTGTCCCTGTCTCTGTCTGATTCGTTGCTGACCCTGCCTGATCCGGACCTCTGCTGACTTCTCCTGTTTCATCCCTGGCTTGTGACCCCGACCATTCTCTGCCTGACCCCCTGTACCTACCTGCCCGATTGTTATTGACCCGGCCTGCCTGACGACGCTTGCATTGTATGTACTGTTATCTGTGGGTGGTTTGGTTCGTTTGCACTGTGTTATGTTTTAGTATTGCACTGCGTTTATGTTTGTATTGTTAGTCTTTAATAAATTATATTGTTTATAACTTATCTGAAGCCTGCGTTTCCCTGCGTCAGTCACATACCTCTGGTCACACCCCGGAGCCCTGACACATTGACAATGAAGGTATCAAGCATGTTTTTTAAATGAACTGCATAGTTTTATGTTGCCCATTGAGCTGCTTCAAAATGGCCTCTCCCATTGAACAATCATTTTTAAAAATGAATTTTTTGATGCAAGCCCTCCAGGCCAGTACCAGGCATCACACGTCCCTTATGTGTCAGTCTGTTGACTTTTAGTTTTACAATGGACCATTACTGAAAATGAACATTTGGATCCATTTATTTCAATATGTTCAGATTTTTGATCTGAACATCAATAGCATTTCTTCACTGAACCCAGCCGGAGGACATTCATCTCATCACTACTCTCAAGACAAACATTTTTGCACACAAATTGCAAATTAATATTCAACAGCCTTAAATTGGTAGTAAAATTGTTTCTGGTACTTTTACTTACACATAAGCTTATAATAGAGCTTACCTGTAGATCAAATAAATATCTCTTAAATGTGTACCATTTAGAAGATATTCCATGGAGCAGAAGCCGGTGACACCACCGGCACATGAGCTCTAAAGGAAGGGCACACCGTTCCGTTCCTTCAGAAGTCTGTGCCGTAAACCGTGACTCCCACGTGCATGATCTCTTCGTGGCCCAGCCAGTCTGAAAATGCTTCTTATACAGATGTTTGTAGTTTTTTTTCTTTCAGCCTGTAGCAGCAACCCTATGGTAGTCTTTGTGTCCATGCACATTTGGGTGTTTACAGGCATATTTGAAGAGGAACTTTACAAGCTGAAAAAAATCTCATCACAAGCGCACTTTTTGAGAGGGGCTTTCAGGTAGAAAAAATGCTTGATGCGCATAAATGCGTGTGCAATACAAGCCATTATGAGTATTTTTTATGAGCATACCTATTTTTGCCAGAGGTTCTGGCATTTCTTCAGGTGCCTAGTGTGCATGGACCCTAAGTCACCGGTCACACCACTGCGATTTAAAATCACGCGATTTGTGTGCAATTTCAGCGTGATTTCTGAAGAATTTATTGCTACTTGTGAAGATTTTCAACTATTTCTTGCAATTTGCAGTGCAATTTCCATTATATTCTATGTATGTGAAATCGCAACAAAACTGCAGAAAAAGTAATGCCAGAACTAATTTAGAGATCCTGCTGCAGCAAACCGCACATGTTAAGACACTGACATTCACTAGATGCAATTTCAGGTGCGATTTCAATTCAGTACAATACAATTCAATACAGTAATTCTAACCTTTCAGCACTCTAGTGTTGCGTTGTTAACATGAGAATATGCGTGTATGTTATGTTATGTTATGTATGTTGTCCTGCAGTGCATTTATCCCAATTCATCTGCATGAAACACATCACAATGCAAAATAACACACTACTGTGCATTTTGGTGCATTACATTATAAAAAATAGTGCATATACCTTTTTATGGTGTGTATTGATGTATATAGACTACCTTAACATGTGGCATGATGCACCTTAACAGTATGAATCCAACCTAAAGGTATACTTTTATTGATGTTTGTGTCTTGGCAGGAGAGATTTTCTCGTACATCTTCTCCAAATTACAGGATAACAGGAAGTGAGGGAAAATCTATCCAGTGCATACATACTGTAAATAGCAATAAAAACCTAATAGAGGTTCTAAATCATCCTTTCTGAAACTTAAAAAAAAATGTGCTTTTGTTAGTTTAATTAAACTTATATAACATAAATGCATTATCACACAAGCTATAGTTAAAATATCTTTGCTCCTGCAAATAGAATGGTCTTAAAAAAAGAAATCACAATCTTCACACGAACTTCCGCAGTTTAATGCTGTGCCACTTAAACAAAGCATTTATCGCTGTAACAAAACTATGCAGTTGTACAATAGTGGGTCAAAACATGTTTTATAGGTCATTGTTTTTTACTTCCAAAATAGGTTCTCTGTGCAACTTATGTTCCTAACAGGAACACGTCTGAAAAAGAATCTTTGTTTCATTTTCAGCTCTGCAATGCAGAATAGACAATTGAGAGCTGATAGGCAACCCCTAAAGTGATATTAAACCTTTGTTTTTTTTATTTTATTAAAATAACAAACATGTCTATACTTATCTGCTATATGCAGTGCTTTTGCACAGAGCATCCCCCATCCTTCTCTTCTGGGCGGGTGCCCTCATGGAGCACCTTTCCATTGGGGCACCCGTACGGACTTACTCCCAGGTCTCCCTATGTCCATTGACACAAAGCGGACGTCTTGGCCCCGCTCCTGTGTCACAGCCTTTGATGGACTCCCGCTGCTATCAGTCTGCCCAATGAGGAGGGAGACAGAGGCTAGAGCCGCTGCTCTCCTGCATATTGCTGGATCGGATTGGGCTCAGGTAAAAAAAAATAGGGGGGTAGCTGCAGCATAGAAGGTTTTTCACCTTAATGCATAGAATGAATGAAGGTGAAAATCCTTAAGGCTTTAGAACCACTTTAATGTTTATGTTAGCACATTTTTCATACATAAGCCTGCAATATTCACAAAATTGCAGCCTAAATTGGTTGTAAAGGCAGAAGTTTTTTTACCTTCATGTATTCTATGCATGAAGGTAATACATCTTCTGTGTGCAGTGGCCCCCCAATTCTTACCTGAGCCTCCTCCAATCCAGCATCGTTCACAACAGCCTCTGCTGTCTGGCCTATGACTCCCGCATGCATGATCTCTTCGTGGCCCGGCCATTCTGAAAATGCTGCTTATACAGATATTTGTAGTTTTTTTCTTTCAGCCTGTAGCAGCAACCCTATGGTAGTCTTTGTGTCCATGCACATTTGGGTGTTTACAGGCATATTTGAAGAGGAACGTTTACAAGCTGAAAACAATCCCATCACAAGCGCACTTTTTGAGAGGGGCTTTCAGGCAGCAAAAATGCTTGATGCGCATAAATGCGTGTGCAATACAAGCCATTATGAGTATTTTTTATGATCATACCTTTTTTTTTGCCAGAGGTTCTGGCATTTTTTCAGGTGCCTAGTGTGAATGGACCCTAAGTCAACCCTATGGTAGTCTTTGTGTCCATGCACATTTGGGTGTTTACAGGCATATTTGAAGAGGAACTTTACAAGCTGAAAAAAATCTCATCACAAGCGCACTTTTTGAGAGGGGCTTTCAGGCAGCAAAAATGCTTGATGCGCATAAATGCGTGTGCAATACAAGCCATTATGAGTATTTTTTATGAGCATACCTATTTTTGCCAGAGGTTCTGGCATTTCTTCAGGTGCCTAGTGTGCATGGACCCTAAGTCACCGGTCACACCACTGCGATTTAAAATCACGCGATTTGTGTGCAATTTCAGCGCGATTTCTGAAGAATTTATTGCTACTTGTGAAGATTTTCAACTATCAGGCAGCAAAAATGCTTGATGCGCATAAATGCGTGTGCAATACAAGCCATTATGAGTATTTTTTATGATCATACCTTTTTTTTTGCCAGAGGTTCTGGCATTTTTTCAGGTGCCTAGTGTGAATGGACCCTAAGTCACCAGTCACACCACTGCGATTTAAAATCACGTGATTTTTGTGCAATTTCAGGGCAATTTTTGAAGACGTTTCTGCTATTTGTGAAGATTTTCAACTATTTCTTGCAATTTGCAGTGCAATTTCCATTGTATTCTATGTATGTGAAATCGCAACAAAACCGCAGAAAAAGTAATGCAAGAACTACTTTAGAAATCCCGCTGCAGCAAACAGCACATGTTAAGACGCTGACATTCACTAGATGCAATTTCAGGTGCAATTTCAATTCAGTACAATACAATTCAATACAGTAATTCTAACCTTTCAGCCTAAATTGGCTGTAAAGTCAGAAGTTTTTTTACCTTCATGTATACTATGTATGAAGGTAATAAACCTTCTGTGTGCAGTGGCCCCCCAGTTCCCAAATTTATACCTGTGCCTCCTGCAATCCAGCATCGTTCAAAACAGCCTCTGCTGTCTGGGGACTCTTTCTCCTCATTGGCAGAGAAAGCAGCAGGAGCCCATTGGCTCCCACTGCTGTCAGTCACAACCGGTGAGCGAATGAGGAGAGAGCAGGGTATCTTATGGATGCATAGAGCAGTGGCTCAGGGACTAGTATGCAGCGGTGCCCCCAGAGAAAGCGGCTTTTTCTGAAGGCACTGCTCAAGGGAGGAGCCAGGAGCTCCAGCGGGGACCCGAAAAGAAGAGGATCAGATCTGCTCTGCGCAAAACCACTGCACACAGCAGGTAAGTATAGACATATTTGTTATTTTAACTGCTTTCCTGCCGCCCTATAGCAGATATACTGCTACAGAGAAGCAGATATATATGCAAAATCATGTATATATACGTGATTTTGAATTTCCGGGTAGGGGGCCACGTGCGCGCCCATTCGTGGCCTCGGCTGTCAGTGATTACTTGCCGGTGATTACTTGCTGGCACCCAGTGATCACTGAGCATTACTGACAGGGGGAGAGAACTGTATAAAAACAATATAGTTCTCTCCCCTGTAAGCTCCTGCACACTGCTTTGTATGGCTCTGCATAGCAGAGCCATGCAAAGCAGTGTGCTTACAGTGAAGCACACACACAGTAAAACACACACAGCACACAGTTAACCCTTTGATCGCCCCACATGTCAACCCCTTTCTGCCCAGTGCCATTAGTACAGTGTCAGTGCTTTTTATTAGCACTGATCACTGTATTGGTGTCACTGCCCACCACAGTCCCGCAATAAGTCACTGATCGCTGCCATTGCTAGTAGAAAAAAAAAATCCCAGTATATATATTTTGTAAACATTATAACTTTCACGTAAACCAATTAATTTACACGTACTGGGATTTTTTAGCAAAGACATGTAGCAGAATACATTTTGGCCTACATTTAAGACAATTTTTTTTTTTTTTTTTTATTGGACATGTTCAATAGCAAAAAGTAAAAAATATAGTTTTTTTTCTCAAAGTTGTCGGTCCTTTTTTTGTTTATAGCACAAAAATTAAAAAATGCACAGGCAATCAAATACCACTGAAAGAAAGCTCTATTTGTGAGGAAAAAAAGGACATACATTTAATTTGGGTACAGCATTACAAGACTGCGTGATTGTCAGTTAAAGTAACGCAGCGCCGTAACACAAAATATGGCCTGGTCAGGAAGGGAGGTAAATCCTCTGGAGGGCAAGTGGTTAAAGTGGTAATCAACCCAAAACCAAAAATGTAATAGATTACAGTTTATGGATCGATTCTTAAAGCAGTATTAAAAGCAAACATTTATTATATCACAGCTTACCAATTCTTAGATGTGGTGTCTGCATAAATTTAATTTTTTTAGGCTTTCTTACTTCTATTTTCATACGTGATCAAGCCAACAAGTCTATCGATTTTTCAAAAGCTCAAGTAATGCAGGAGACTGTATCAGTTTACATGGATGAGACAAACCATTTACTACTGACAGGGGTGGTTAAAGTGATCGGTTTGTATTTATTTATGTAAAACCTTTATCCCAAAAGAAAAAAAAATGTTTGCTGTAGTTTAATTAAAACGTGTGAGGTGCAGTTTTGAAGTAGTGTACTTAAATCTGCTAATACATTTAACACTACCCCCCCCCCCCCAAGTCTGACAATGCTGCTGTCTGCTGTGCCTCCTCTGCTCATTTGTCCACAGTTTTGTCTTACTAATACGGGAGGTGCATTACTGGCCAAATCACCAGATGAAAGCACAGGAAAGAAGGTTAAAGAAAATAAAATGAATGCAGCCACCACATCTGATTGGTAAGCTGCAATATATTACATTTTTGGTTTTGGGTTTAATACCATGTTAAATGTGGTCACTTTCTTTTTTAGGCTCGTTTTCCTTTATTTTCACCTGGTGATCTGCCCAGTAACATTTTTCTTGTCTTAGGCCAGCCATACATGGGTCGATTTCCAAACGATTTTTCGTTAGAAAATCAGACCTAAGAATAATCGACCGATTTTCCTTTTGTTAGTGGGGCAATGGCACTGGCCGATTTTTTCCTCCCTATTTCGCTTATCGAACATGTTGGAAAATTTGTGAAAAACGACAGATTTTCAAAATCATTGGTGGCACCATCGCATTACAGAATGAACGACGTTTTCGTTTGAAAAATCGTTCGGAATGCGACCCATGTATAGCCTGCTTTATGGTGTTTCCACTCAGGGTAGAGGTAGTATTGGATATATTAGCAGATTTAAATGAATTTGACTAACAAATGTAAACAATCTCCAGCTAATACTTTTTAGGCAGTTACAGAAACAGTCTTTTACTTTTGGGATAAAGGTTTTACATACATTATTAAAAAAATGACTATGTAAGCACCCCTGCCAGTGTGAAAGAGATTCTAAAGGCTTTTTTAAACAAACATGTCTATACTTACCTGCTGTCTGTAGTGGTTTTGCACAGAACAGCCCAGATCCTCTTCTCAGGTCCCCTGCAGGCTCTCCTGGCCACTCCCTCCTGTTGGGTGCCCCCACAGCAAACAGTTTGCTATGGGGGTGCCCACTGCTCCATGTGTCCATTCACACAAGGAGCAGCAGCTTGACCCCGCCCCCTCTCTCTTCTCATTGGCTCACTGGCTGTGATTGGCTCTGGCTTCTGTCCCAGCCAATGAGAAGAGGGAGTCCTTGGATAGCCAAGACTCCAGTTCACATAGCTGAATTGAGAGATGGGCTTAGGTGAGTATTAGGGGGGCTGGGGGGGGGAACTGCAAACAGAAGGTTTTTTACATTCATTATTATTATTATACAGGATTTATATAGCGCCAACAGTTTGCTCAGCGCTTTACAATATAACGGGAGACAATACAACAATACAGTTCAATACAAGAGGGATGGGAGGGCCCTGCTCCTTGGAGCTTACAATCATGAAGGTAAAAAACCTTGAGAACCATTTTAAGTAGTTTGCTTCAATCCTCTAACTGTCGCCTTTGCTGGACAGATTGGCATGTTAAAGGAAGTTGAAAAATAACGGACTTACTGGCTGGATCACCAGGTGACAATAAGGAAAAGAGCCAAAAAAAAAAACGCCAAAATCTAATACAGCCACCACATTTAGGGATTGGTAAATTGAAATTTAATAAATGTTTTTTGAGGGATTAATACTGCTTTAAATAATTAATATAGCACCACATAAAAAGAATACACCTGTGCTATTGACTGGAAATGTGTTAAACATAAGTTGCCACGACTTTGGAGGCACACAAAGGTGACGTTTACTTTAGACATCATAAGTGAAACACAGATCAGTAGTTAATAGCTAGTACTGTAATCTAATAGACTCTTCCTATAGCATGTGCAATTATCCTTGGCATTAACTATGAACTATCTGATGACATTATGCCTGCTTGTCCTAGCTTCGGCTGAAGTAACATAAGGAGACCCCAGTATAAGATGCCCTGTATCACACTCTATTACATACCATATATTTATACACAAAGTAACATGATTTTCTTACCTGAGACCAACAGTCCACATAAACAGAGAGCAAAAAATGCTAAAAAATCCATGCTTTCCAGAATATATCCATCCAATTTCCACAGGCGTTCATAGAAAGAGTGGCGCTCACATACTATTTGTGCTTGTTCTGGGTTTGTGTGCTGTGCTCTAACATGCAGTAGTTTTCCCCTGCTTTCCCATGGACACTGCTCCACTACTGTCTCGCTGCTGTCTAAGCACAGGGAGTTTAAGTTCCTTTTTCCTGTTTCCTTTTTAGATTAGGATGTGAAAGGCAGGATCTTTAAGGTATTTCGTACTAGAAAATCTGACAGTATATGGAAAATATAGTCAGTAGAGTAAGGAAGGAGAAGAGATAAGAAGCTATATCCAGTCATTAATGAGTTTTGCTAGTAGCAAATAGGTGGAAATTAAATAAGGATCTGTGAAAGACTACAATAACCACTAAAACAATATTAGCTCGGTTCTCTAAAACGAGTCGTAGAACTCAATTTGGTATTCTATCACATCTCTCTTAAAAATGTTCAGTGCTAGTATAGCTGAAGCATGGAAAAAAAAACCCTGTTTCTGTCACTCAAACTAAACATAAGAGCTCTTGGGTCATGATGCATGGAAAAATAGCCAGCATCATTTCTGATAAAAAAAACTATTTGAGAATACTTGGGACCCTCAGACTCAATAAAAAGTCTCTCACAGCGTCTTTAAACAAATAACCCCACAGTGATTAAATATTCCTTCTACTTTGTTCAAATTCCTTCTGTGCATGGTTACTACTCCTTTATCCACTTTTTACCCTAAAAAAAAAGATATAACGTACATAGTGTATTATCCTCAATATATGTAAAATTGTGATTCCGAATCACACTTACAAAATTCATGTAAAATGTGCTCCACACTCCACCACGTGTCCACGTCTAAATATCTGTAACTCTTACCCTCTAACTACTTCAAAATCACCTCATAAAACATTCTACCAGTAAAATTCTTCCACAAAATAGACTTTTCTTCTGTCCCTCCTTTACCATGTGGTGGACCCTCCAAAAAGATCAAAATACAATATGATGTCTTGATTCTTCAATATAGTGCTCTCTTGTGCTCCCTTCACTCATCAATATTGCCACCAGTGAAAAGTGAATCCACGTTCCACCACCTCACAGACCATGCGCCTTACCGGACCAGGCTAGATCATCAGCATAGGACAACACCAGCTCCTCCTGGCCACTATTGCTCCAAATACCATATAGCAATCAGGCTACACCAATTCTCCAATGATGAATAACAATGGTTTAGCCTATGATACTTCCAATCCCAGATGTCAGTATATAATGGATCAAAACAAGAAGGCATCCATAGTGTAATAAAGTTTTAAAATCGGCTATTTATTCCATAAAAAGTGCTTACATACAAACATATTTTAATAGCATTTTCTCCTTTAAAATCAGCATTTGCTCACTATAGACCTCGTCCAAGATGGCTGCTCCGCAACTTCCGGTCCACGTCTGACGTCATGGCCTGACGCATTTCACTTCCGACTTTATCAAAGGACTCCATAATTACAAGCCATACCTTTCTGTTAACCCAACATTGGCAATTCTGTTAGAGGAAAATCTCTTTGGTTTGAAACATTTACTTTTCCTTCTTTCTGTTTTCTGTTCTTTCCTTTTACCTATGATCTATATGAGAAGTTGTGTTCTTCTTTATACTTCATAATATATAAACTTTTTACTTAATATGAAATAAGACATTACCGATGTGGAGAACCATATCCTTAACCCAATGTATTGTCCTCTCCAAATCATATACATTTGTAACTGTGTAACAGGTAATGAAATCACACATTCCCGTTGATATTTTGAATACAATTTGCATTGTAACTTTCTGAATAATAAAAATATTGAACAAAAAAATGTCAAGTGCACAAAATATTACTTTGATGTGAAATAATTTTTTGCCGAACTAAAGTAAAGAAAATTATGTGTCTCTTCTGTGAAAAATTGTAATCTGTAAAATGCCAACAATAGAGTGCTGCTGTTGGTAAGAGAATAGAGCTGGGTGCTGGGGAATTACACAACCAATGGCAGAAGAAAAAAGATGCAGGGTTATAATCTGTATTCAAACTTTAGGAAAAACTACAGAGTTAAGAGCCAGTCACTTTAGAGACTTAGTATGAACGGGTTATTTGAGGGACCTTTTTTGAAGATCGTATACTACTGATCTTTAAAGTGTTGCTAAACCCAGGACCCTGCATCCACTATACCTGGTCTCCAACAGTACACATAACATGGAAATGCAATTATTTTAGTAAATATAAACTGCTAAATACCTTTTCTCATCAGTAGTTAGAGCAGTCTTGTGACTTCTATCAGTGTCCGGCCCAGCACTAGCTAAAGCTTGTAGGAGGAGTTATCTTTCTGCTCTAGGAGGATGCAAAACCCCTGACCTCTGTCTGAAGAGTGCTGAGTGGCCCTGTATTGATCACATGCACTCTCCCATGGAAAAAAAAAAACTCTCTAGCAATACACACCAAACTGAGCATGTGCAAAATGCCTATGGTCTGTCTTATCAGGAGATAAGAGGCGGTCGCTTGAAAAAGGGGAGGAACAGAGAAGAAAGGATCAAATGGCCTTTTTACACAATGCAGAGGAATAACCCCTTAGGCTCCATAGTGAGTGTAACAAGCATGCTTTACTGCATATATAGACTGATTTTACAGTTGTGGGTTTAGTAATACTTTAAGAACATTGATTTTGGCCTATATGTTCATGTGCCAGCTGATTGGGATGTTTGCGACTATTGTATTATTTACCCTGTAACCTGGTCGAGTTAAAGAATAAAAAAAATAATGCAATGCGATAGCAATAAAATGACAAATAAAACAAAGATCTGGTATTAACAGAAGAGGCCACATTGGTTGTTAGGCTAGCCACAACTAAACCCATTATAGCACATGCCCTTAAGCAACTGCAGTTATGTTTTAAAAAGGCATTGAACTGTTGAAAGGCTTATTTGCTATATCCTCTTGCATACACATACAACCTATCACCTGTAACAGGCTAGATGTACAGTATATCATATAGCATGGATCCACCTTTCTGCAGTTAGGTGTTCATGCCACCTTCCACTACCTGTCATACATACTATTGTGAGGAACAACGATTGGTTAGCTGTGATCCCTTGACATCTCTATTTTCTATCTCAATCTGCACGCATCTGATGGAAATTTGTCTCAGGCTTATGGGTGCACACTAAACATGTCTCTTACTTTTGCTGTCTGGCAGAACTCAAATTAGATAGTATAGGCACCAACTTTAATGTTTCTGCATCTTCATTGTGCGTTTCTATTGCACTTTAAGCTGTTTTTCTGTACAAAGAATTACTTTCTGTTACCATGTTCTTCTTTTTTGGTTGTAAAACCATATAAGTGTCCCTTTAAACTAAACAATATCTGTCAGTTTAGATGCATGGCAATGTGGTCAAGGACCTGCAGATCATCATATTTCACTAAATATGATAGGGCACTTGCTTGGAAGTGGTCACACAGTAAGGATACCAAAGAGCTGAAGGGTTGATGTTGGTAAAATGAAGACTATTCACAGAAATGGTTCCCTTAGGATGTATATATTAGGCTTTTAGCTCAGGTTGCCTATTATTTGATATTGCTTATTTATTTGGATAATACAACCTTTGAAAGATCATTACAGGCAGCTCCTGACTTACATAAGGATATGAATTTAGGGCCAAGTTTATGGACAGACACACATGGGTGAATTCCACCTGCACAACTACTTCTTGCTTATGATAGTGTGGAGAAGACTTGGAAACTCTATAAGATTTTATTGATGTCTGTGACCCCACTGCTGGGACTTCCCCTCATTTTCTGTCCACGTAGTACCCAACCAACCAACCTACCACAGAGGGGCCATTTCTCTAATGAGAGGCTCTAACCCATGGGTGTAAAACTGGTGGCCCTCCAGCTGTTGCCAAACTACAAGTCCCATAAGGCATTGCAAGATTGACAGTTACAAGCATGGCTGCCAAAGGCAGAAGCATGATGGGACTTGTAGTTTTGCAACAGCTGGAGGGCCGCCAGTTTGACACCCCTGCTCTAACCCATTCCTAAAAAAAACAAACAAAACATTATTTGTAGGTTGTAGGTTATTTGTAGGTTGTGTTTTCTGGAGAGAGTTACCATCACTTCCCATCCTGTGGACATCCCTCCAAAATATTGAGTAAACTGAATGACAGAATAGTGTACAGTATCAAGACATGGTATTACTTATGCTCCAGCATACAAAGACAATTTAGACAACTGCACAGAACCAACAAAGCCAGGTCCTTAAAGACCTGGATTGATGAGTTTGGTATAGGTGACTCAAGTTGCTTACACGAAGCCCTGACTTCAATCCTACTAAACACCCTTGGGATGAAGTCAAAATGCCAACTGTAATTCAGGTCTTTTTGAGAATCCTCAGTACCTGACCTCAACAATTTTTTGGGCTGAATAGACAAGAATTCCCACAGACACACTCCAAAATGTTGTTGAAAGAAGAATGTAAGTTGTTATACTGTATATGTATTTCATGCAGGTGTGACTGCCAGATGTTCACAAGCTTTTGGCCATATACTATAGTTTAATGTTTCAATATAATACTCAAAACTGAGGGAACAACCATTATATTAATAAAAAATAAATATGAAGTGTTAGTTTGTATAAACACTTTTGTCACTTGAACAACATTTGTCACAACTGTATAACTTCTCAAAACTATTCATTTAGGAAATCCCAACAAATGCTTCTCAACATAAAAATATAGTATCTTGCTGACCATCATAACTATTTCTGTTCATCTGGATCCTGATAATACTCAAAAGGAAAGTCACAGTAACACGGAAAGCATGCCAGAACTCATCCACCCGAATGGTTAAGCTAAGTAATATCAGTTTGTATTTGGCAAACATTTCAATGATTTGTCAGGCATGCATTATAACATCCTCAGCATTCTACTGTCTCTCCTTTTACATTAGGTGTCCCATTTCCACTTCCTCCACTCAGGGACTATCTCTGGCCCGTTCACTCCTTTTCCTGATTACGCCCTGCAAGTGATCAAACCCATTTCATACCTCACAGCATCCACACCTAGCAGGCTTCTAGTCAAATGAACTCTTCCTCTCTCTCACTGCTGATAAAGCACTGGCTTCCCTTAGGCAGTAACACTTGGAGCTATGTCAATGAATAGAACTGCCAAGCTTTAAATTAGGAAGCTCCTAATCTGCAGACAACATATAATTTATCTGATCACATTCTTGGATTGTAAACTCCAAGGAGCAGGGCCCTCCTAACCCTCTTGTATTGAACTGTATTGTTGCTGTATTGTCTCCCTTTTTTTGTAAAGCACTGAGCAAACTGTTGGCGATATAAAAATCCTGTATAATAATAATTATTAGGAATTAATTTAGATGAAACACAATTCAGCAGGAAGAAGGAGATCTTTTGGTACTGGCCATGGCAATTGATCAGCCCTAGGGATCCATATGCAAACTACCAATCCTGGAAATCTTAAATGATATAAGAAGAAAGAAGGTGACAGTGTCAGCAGGCATCTGCCTTTAACAGAAACGCAGTTTAGGGTTTCTGACGTTGGACTGATGGGAGTGAAGGGGACCCAGGGACTGACCATTCAGGCATAGCCCCAGGGCCCGGGGTCAGTAGGGGGCCCTTGAGAGGCTCAATGGGCACAATTCACTAAGCGGTATCTTAGTGCATCCGAATATGCAGTAGGATACAGCATAGCATTTAAAAAAACAAAATATTTGAATTCACCAAAAAACACTACTAAAATACCGCATGAGTTATTTTATCAAGTCATGCGGTATTTTAGTAGTGAAAACCATGCATTCATTTTACCTGTCAGCGAGATTCCCCACTGACAGCTGAATGTAAAAGAAAGAATTGTCAGCAATTAAAAAAATAATCTAAAAAACGGCATGGGGTCTCTACTCCCCCCATACCAAGGCCTTTGGGTTTGGTATGGATTTTGAGCGGAACCCCCACGTCAAAATTTAAAAAAATGGCGTGGGCCCCCCCTCCCCCAAAATCCATACAGACCCTTATCTGAGCATGCAGCCCAGCAGGTTAGGAAAGGTGGGGGACGAGCGAGCGCCCCATCCCTCCTGAGCCATACCAGGCCACATGCCCTCAACATTGGGGGTGCTTTGGGGAGGAGGGGGCTCCCCCCCCAGAGCACCTTGTCCCCATGTTGATGGGGACAAGGGCCTCTTCCCCACAACCCTGGCCAGTGATTGTGGGGGTCTGTGGGTGGGAGGCTTATCGGAATCTGGAAACCCCCTTTAGCAAGGGCCCCCCCCCCCAGATCCCGCCCTTCCCATGTGAATGAGTATGGAGTACATGGTACCGCTACCCATTCACAAAAAAAGTGTAGTGTGCAAAAAGACAGGAGACCGTCTTTGACAAGTCCTTTATTAAAAGAAGAGAAATAAAAGAATGTCCCCCAAAGAAGATCCAATGTCAGTCATGATGCCCACCGCTGCCGCCACCCGAAAGGAGAAGAGAAAAAAAAGGCTGCGCTCCTGACACTGCTCCACTGGCTTGACAGTTTTTAAATATGTAAGGGGCGGGGCCACCCGGGGACTTCTTGTGTGTGACCCTGCCCCTTGTGGCATCATCAACCGGGGCATGCTGGGTCAATGATGTCACAAGGAGGTGGGGCGACACACGTGAAGTCATTGGGTGGCCCTGCCCCTTACATATTTAAGAATTGTCAATGCAGAAGAGCAGACAGATGGCCGTGAGCCAGTGTCGGGAGCGGAGCCTTTTTTTTTTGCAATTGACATTGGATCTACTTCGGGGGACACTCTTTTGTTTTTCCTCTTTTAATAAAGGACTTGTAAAAGACTGTCTCCTGTCATTTTTCACACTACACTTTTTTGTGTTTGTGAATGGGTAATTATACCATGTATCCCATACTCATTTACATGGGGGGAGCGGGATCTGGGGGCCCCCCTTGCTAAAGTGGGCTTCCAGATTCCGATAAGCCCCCTGCCTGCAGACCCCCACAACCACAGGCCAGGGTTGTGGGGAAGAGGCCCTTGTCCCCATCAACATGGGGACAAGGGAGGGGTGTGGCCTGGCTATGGAGGAGACAGGACGTGCAGCCTGAGAGCTTCTGCTTGCTCGAGGCCTGGGCTTCCAAGACTGGCGATACTCCAGTGATGTGCAACTTCCTATGGGCCCAGACAGCTGGCAACCGGCTCCTCATCGCAACTGTCGACATCAATGTCAGAGACAGCAGACTTCCTCCGACTCCTGTTGACAGTCTACTTGAAGCGTTTAAGTTTTCTGGTTTAGTGTTTTCATGGTTGTTTACAACTAGCTAATTATGCAACTTAAATGCCTTTCTGCATGTTATATTGAAGTGCTCTTCCTCTGTGCCCTCCTGGCTACACACTTTCCTTGGCTGGTGGTCTGGGGGCGCAGAGAGAGACAGATTTTGGTTACACCTTATGGGATTCTCTGTTAAAGTCCCTCTTCTTACTTATTTACTTATTCCCCGAGCTGGTGTCCTTCTCTCCCTCATGGTTAGTCACTACCCTCAAGTAGGATTCTCATCAAGCCAGGGAGATATTACTGTGAATTACAGTTCTTTAGGGGATCCGGGTGGAGGTCTTACCGGGCCCTGTCCGGACCCGTTCTTCCTCTTTTTTCTCGATATGTGGCATGTGGTTCTCTCTGTGGGTTCCTTGCCCTTTCTT
Source organism: Staurois parvus (assembly GCF_062004578.1). Taxonomy (NCBI): domain Eukaryota; kingdom Metazoa; phylum Chordata; class Amphibia; order Anura; family Ranidae; genus Staurois; species Staurois parvus. Next base: position 1,209,622 of record NW_028317994.1, on the reverse strand, counting down.
TCTACCCCCTCTCTGTTTTCTATCTCTTTCTGTTTTCTGTACACAGGTTTTGGAAATATCTTGGGGATTGGGATCGGGGGGGGGGGGTCACTTGGTTTTTCCGCTGCTTCCTGGACTTGGCCTCCTGGAGTGGAGATCTTGGTCACCCCTTAGGTCTGTCTGAATGGCGTCTTCATTGACGGTAGTTTCCTATAAAGTCCATGATCTATGCTCCCCCTCTAAGTGGGGGAAACTTTGGCAGGAATTACGCCGTATAGGCCCGACTGTGTTGCTGCTCCAGGAGACCCACTTCACGAATACTTCCACACCCAGACTTCCCCAATCCGTATTTACTCAGTGGTTCTCCTGCCCGTCCCCGCTCCCTAAAACACGTGGAGTGTTGATTTCAGTCCATAAGTCCTGTACTTTTGTCCCTGTTGACCAGCTGGTAGACCCGGAAGGTAGATTTTGTTCCTTAAGGGTACCATTAATGGTGAGGTTTACATGTTTGCTAATTTGTATGCTCCCAACTGTTGACTTTCTTTCTAACACGTTGAAGAAGCTACTGACTTTTAAGGAGGGCCTCCTTGTGTTGGGTGGGGATTTTAACCTCCCCCCAGACACTTATCTAGACTCTTCATCTGGGAAGTCAACCTTTTCATTTAAAGCTCTTAAACATTTTCGTAAGTGCTTGCTGGAGGGTGACCCATCCTTCTGACAAGGACTATAGCTATTTCTCCCACGTTCATAACTCTTATTCACGGATTTACCTAATTTATCTCGATCAATACCATTTAGGCCACATTGGTGCCATGGAAATTGGCTCTGTAACTATTTCTGACCACGCTCCAGTTTCGCTGACTCTGACTCTACACTCCCCCCGCAGATCTGCTTGGACTTGGTGACTGAGACTTTGCTAGATGATGCCACTACTATCGCCACCTTTGAATCCTCCATTGCTACTTACTTCCAACTCAATTTCACTGATGGAGTTTCACTGGGGGCATGGTGAGAGGGCCACAAAGCAGTAATTAGAGAAGAGCTGATTGCTCACGGTTCCCGACTCAAACAAGCTAAGGGTTTAGAAATCGAGACTTTGGTCCAAAATATTCACTTACTTGAACAGACTCATAAAAGTAGACTCAGCCCTTCAGATTTGTCTGCATTGATGAATCTTAGGGCCAAGCTGTCGGACTGCCTTGAGAGACAGGCTAAAAATAAGATGAGGTATTATGCGCATAAATTTTATGAGCATGGGAATAAGTGCGGCTGTCACTTGGCTCGCTTTCTAAATAAAAACGGCAGGCCTTATCTCATGTGCATGAGCTGATAGTTTGCGACAAACCTGTGGTTGACTCCACCCTGTATTGCACATGCTTTCCGGGAATATTATAGCTTCTTGTATAATATCAAACGGACTCCTGTCCAACCCCAGACTATTCTCCATAGGACCTTTATCCGTCAATATCTTAGTGAGGTGAAGTTCGGTTACTCCTCTTGAGGTAGTCTCGGTTATCTCAGACCTTCCTAATGGTAAGAGCCTGGGACCTGACAGCTTTTCTAACGCTTATTATAAACACATGGGTCACCTTCTAGCTGGTCCAATGAGTGAACACTTTAATGCCCTCACGGCCTCCTTCCCTTTATCTAGAGAATCCTTGCTAGCTCATATTGTTGTTATTGCTAAACCAGGGAAGGACCCTTGTACTGTCAAAACTATCGTCCCATTTCGTTGCTGAACTCTGATGTTAAGATTTTCTCTAAGCTTATAGCAGCCAGACTGAGGGAACTCCTTCCAGGTGTCATCCATCCTGATCAGACGGGGTATATTTTGGGCCGTGAAGCCAGAGATAATACGATTCGAGCCCTGAATGTCCTTCATTGGACCCGTTTTGGTCCACATTGTTCCCCCCTTCTGACGATGTCTACGGACGCTGAGAAGGCGTTTGATAGGGTGGATTGGCAATTCATGGAGGAGATCTTGCTGGTGTTGGGGTTGGGGGAGAAGATGATGGGTTGGATTATGGCCCTGTATGCTGAACCTGTGGCTAGAGTTAAGGTTAATGGGACGTTCTCCGAACCACTATATATTTGTAATGGTCATAGACAGGGTTGCCCTTTGTCCCCTCTCCTGTTCACCTTGGTATTAGAACCACTTCTGCGGAAAATCCGGGGCAATGATGATATCAAGGGGGAGTCTATTGGCTCCGGGGTACATAAACTTTCGGCATACGCTGACGATATTTTGTTCTACATTACTAATCCCCTCATTACTCTACTGGTGCTTTTGTCTGAATATGGTATGGCCCCCTCTCGAATTTTAGTATTAACTACAGGAAGTCAGAGATTCTTCCGGTTACGATCCCCCCGAACCTCGCACTCATTGTCCGGCAACCCCAGGACTCTAAATTGTTATATTCAGAAAATTACGGGGTGCTCTTACGAAGGGTGGAGAGGGACCTGGATGTTTGGCATGACACGGCTCTCACTTGGTTGGACCGAATTAACACTTAAAATGACGATCCTGCCTAAAATTTTATATTTACTCTCGACGATTCCGATCCATCTCCCACCAATATTTTTTTAGCCGATTGCGTCGGATGTTTATGACTTTTATTTGGCAGGGGAGGAGGCCTCGATTAGCGTTTTCACCTCTCTGCAGGCGGAAGGTGGATGGGGGATTGGGAGTTCCAGATGTTTCCCTTTACTATAAAGCTATTGCTCTGGTTTGTATTCTAAATTGGATGCATCACGCTACAGATACGGTATTTGACTGGAGCTCCTTGGGTCCCGCATGCGCATGGAGGGCTGTCCAGTTGGACTAGTCCGGTTAAGCTTAACACGTTCAGGGTTGGGTGACCTCTCCCCTCTGACCTTGCCCCTCGCACCGTTGAGAGGTTTCCCTTGGTTTCTACCTGGCGAGGACATGTCCTTTTTTAATGTCTGTGGAGGAGAAGGGATTGTTAGAAGTCAGACCTTAGTCCCATCCGGGAGTCTTCTACCCCTGGATGGTTTACGCAGGTCCTTCGACTCATTCCCTATGGATTTTTGGCACTATTGTCAGATTCATGATTTCTTTCAGGGGTTGCTCCTCAGAGTGCAAGCCCAGGACTCCCTGACTTCCTTTGAGACTTCATGTGTAGAGCTGGGGGATTCCAGATACTTGCTATACCTGATGTACAGAGGTTTACTGTCCACTTTTTCTCAAAATGACTAATTATATTCGGGAATAGGAGGCTGAATTGGGTTTTACCTTGGAGCCCCCCGCAGTTGAGGAAAATTATTCAGATGACTCTTGCCTCGTCCATTAGCTCCAAAATGCAAGAATCATGCTATAATTTTTTATCTCGGTGGTATAGGACACCCTCTCAGATAGCTAAAATTTTCCCTGGTGCTGATAATAGATGTTGGTGGGGATGCCCTCAGGAAGGCACCTTTTTACATCTTTGGTAGCAATGCCCCAAGATTCAAAAGTTTTAGAGGGATATTTCCCCATGGATCCAGAGAACGACCCTTCAGCCTATTGATTTCACCCCTTTACATTATCATGGCACCCCTTCCTCAATCAAAATTTATAAACGTAGTGTTACCCCACATCTTGTGAATGCCGCTAAGAGCCTAATTCCACACCTATGGAAGCAGAGTAGATGCCCTACTGTGGTGGAGTGGAAGCGAGAGGTTGATAGGGTCTATCAGGCGTTATACTGGATCCATACTGTCAAAAACATGCTGGAGAAATTTCATGGCATTTGGGATGGGTGGTTGTACTACTCTATGGAATTGGAAGACCCGGTTACCTCTCCTTAAGATACGGGCTCTATATGATTTTTGATCCTTTCCTTGGGTCCCTTGTCTGGGCCCCCAGACCCCCTTCCCAGCTGGTCCCCTATACTTGCTCAGAGTCAGCATCCCTATAGACAGCTTGCCATGTAGTTGGTCCCTCCAGGGTTCTTCTTTCCAAGTTGCTCCCCTTCTGTCCCACCCTGAGCATTGCGCCCTCAATCCTGTGTTGCTATTACTATTTCTATTCTACTGGCCCTGTATGACCTTTACTGTTCTTTCTTCCTTTTGCTTTTCCCTCTTATTTTTCTTTTTCTGGTTGTTTTTTTATATGTCCCGTTTTATCGCACATGAGTGCTGAGTTCCTGCAAATGCCCTTTGTGCTATATGTGTTACTTATACAATCTATGTTTGAAGCTTGAAGTACACGGGGGCATGTCTAGCCTTTCGCCTTGGGATTGGCTAGCCTCGTGCAGAGACGTAGCTTCTGTGTGGCGGTCAGATCTCTAGGTGATAGGTTTTGTGCTGCTTCTCACTGCCCAGACGGCAGGCAGGGGGTATGTAGCATGTTATCTGTTATGTACCATGTGCTGGACTTACACTTGTATTACATTATTGTACACTGGGTCTACTGTTGGACCCTTTTCAAATACTGCTATTTGCCTTCTGTGTTTCAGTACATCTTATTCTTACTTCTCCTTTACCTCCTGTTTTGAAAATCTGAAAATCTTTAATAAAAACAGATTATAAAAAAAAGAAAAAATCATTGGGACAAGGTGCTTTGGGGGGGAAAGGGGGGTGCTCACTCATCCCCCCCTTTCCTAACTTGCCTGGCTGCATGCTCGGATAAGGGTCTGGTATGGATCTTGAGGGGGACCCCACGGATTTTTTTTTTTATTTTGGCATGGGGTTTCCCTCAAAACCGATACCAGACCCATAGGGCTTGGTATGAATGGAGGGGGGACCCCACGACATTGTTTTATTATTTTTGTAATTATTTTTAATGCCCTTTCTATGCAGCTGAGCTGCAATATGTAGGTGGGGTGTTGTGTGGGTGTGGCTTTGGCTTGAGTGTAGGCAGAGACACAGGGGGCCCTAATATCTCTTATTGCCTGGGGGCCTCATGAGTTGTCAGTCCGCCCGAGGGGACCGGATAGTAAGTGTTAACGAGTGGCGCTGAATTAACGGTCCCCACTAGAGGAAACCGTATCAGTGAGGGATTTGGAGGGGGGAACTCAAGTGAATATAACTGACTTCACCAGGTAGGGAAAACTTTACATCAGGCAGCATGGGTTAGAGGGAGCAATCGAATTTGGGTGGTGTTGGACTTTAAAGTATATATAAAGTCAAAACTGTTTTTTTTTTTGTTTTTTTTAGAAAGCGTTGGGAAGGATTAAAACCATTGTGGTTTTAGAAATAATCACCTCAAGAAATGCTTTCAAAATTAAAGAGATTGTACTGTTACACCCACGATATGTATTGCTATCTACCCTAGAGCTCTTCCGCAGTAAAATGCTTTAATGCTTGCATAGTATTTCTAACTCATCAGTGAAACTGCTAGTGGTTACTCCCATCACTGCTCTGCATTATTAAAAAGAAAATCTTGGTATTGTAAAAAAAATTACATAAATAAAACGAATATAGCACTACATTATAAATATGATTTTTATTTTTCAGTTTATGACATGGCATACTTTACCAAATATTAAATCTGAATATACATAAATATGTATAAAGCATATGAGGTTGAACTGTTGTGGCTGCAATTGAATGTCAGTGACAAGATGACACTGATCACTTTGCCAACTTGCTAGTGTGCAGGAAGGAAGAGCTGGATGGTTCAGTTCCTGGAGTTCTGCAATGCATCTATGAGAACTTTATTGTACTCTGCAATCTGTTTAGTTGCATTCTTCATCACTTGCTTGTAGTCACTTTCCTGACTCTTTGTAGCTATAACTGGGCAGCAAAGTCAAGGAAATTCATTAACAAATACCATGTTTATATCATGAATAAATATTCACACTATTAATCCCAAAATATAATATACTCTATTACAGGTCTGCTGAATTTAATTAAAAAGCCACTTCAAGTCTAGTACACACGATCAGAAAATTGTACGAAAAATACCACTTTCGAAGTGATTGTACAATAATTTGATCATTAGTAGACAGTCCAGTGGCTGCAATCAATGGGAATGTGGCTAAAACTGACAGGCAGACTCCCGCCTCCTGGTGTATATGATGTCAATTCTGGGTCACGGCTGTCACTTTCCCAGCTACATTAGCTGGGGAGAGATGTATTGTAATGCAGTCTGCATTGCAATACATCCATTGGAGTCTCCAGTGGAGACCCTGCATGTTTTATTAAAGAGAACCTGTCACCTAAAAAGCATCACACATGGGAACTTTGTGTCCTCTATGTGTTGAGAAAAATGTAAGTAAACTTTTGAATTTTTTTTGCAAAAAAATAAAGATACACTCAAGCAAATAATATCCCTCCCCAAAAATGTTAGAGTCCCCCCACACATATATGTACGTCCAAAAACAAACGTACATGTTAGGGCACGTACGCATGAAAACATTGATTGCGGTGCACATGTTACAGAGTGAGAGCAATAATTCTATTCTAGCACAAGACCTCCTCCATAACACTAAACTGATGACCTATGGGGGCTTTTGAAGCGTTGCCTATAGAAAATATAGGGTACTGAAGTTTGTCACCAATTCATAGGCGCACACAAATGGTTTCGCATGTTGGGTATCTTTTTACTCGGCACAACATCATCTTTTATATTTTACCAAAAATGTGGGTAATATACTGTGTTTGTTTGCCCTAAAAATCACGTTAAAAACGTACAATGATCCAATGAAACCAGGAAGGTGTTATAATACTGCCAACATCCCTATACATAGTATAAAAAAGCAGTGACCAAGAGGTCAAGAGATTCCCCACCAGGGGACTTTAAAGGCAGAGGATAGAAGACATGAAATATATTAAAAAACAAATAGTTAATCTTTACTATTAATTGCAAAAGGTGGCCAAATGGCCAGTAAAACGAAGATAAAATACAATGTGATACACCAAATATTTGAGCCAACATATACCCAGGTGTATTTAGAAATACAACAATATAGATACAGGTCTTGCTTGGTGATAATACAATCTTCCCATGATTCCCAACATGTTTCGGAAAGGAGTTCCTTCTTCAAGGGAAATTACTGGTATAAGGGAGCTACAATACAATAATGTCATATAAAGATTACAGCATATATTCAAATTGTAAATGGATATATAGCACAGCAAAAAAAGGAGACAGGAGGGGAGGAGAATTTAGTAAGCAGATACCTCCATAGTTACAAAACCTTACAATTGTTAGGTGTATCTATATAACTTGATCCAAAAATAGACACCCACAACGCAGAAGCAGTCGGACCAAAATCAACATAAGATCTTTAAATTCACTTTTCCAGCTCTGAAAGAGTCACTGCAAGGATCCCAGTGGGGCACCACCTGGGAGAGAGGCCAATCTATATGGAGTATAAACATCAACTAAGGTTTGACTCACCAAACTAGTGACCATATACATAAAGGTGCAGACCACAAATTAAAAATATTATGATTGATGATGGTAAAATAAGGATGCTGCGGTGGAATAAATCCACAGGGCATGTATCATAAAGCTGACATTTGTAAAGCACATAATGATCAACATGCAGGAGGTATACATCCATGTCACGGAGTATCCCAATAAAATAAAGGGCAACTGGGGTAAAGGGAGAAAACCTAGCAAAATACCTGGTCTCAGCAGTATAACATTCACAGCAAAGGCGTGCTCAGCAAGGGAGTCATGAAATAAGTGACTGAATAGTTGTATTATATAGGTAGAGGAAGGGGAAGATCGCCTCTAGTATGGCCAATAGTGTCTCCAGGAGCGGACACACGCCTGCCACACAGGTGCATAGCAGTGCACCATGTGACCTGGGATCTCCAGACATTACGCGCTGGGCAGGTGCGCGATGATGTCACGCGTCATCACGCCTCCAGCACGCACAAGGAGGCGATCACGCTGGAATTTGGCAAGCAAAGGGGACATGTCCAGCGCCCAGAAGAGGGCACAGAAACTTCTCCGCCAAGCCAGATGACATTAGCGGCCCATGACCCCAAGGGGAACCCGTGCACGCTGGGCAGTAGACCCAAAGGAGGAGAGAACAAAAGAAAAAGAAAAAAGCCATCACAGCTTGCCAGAAAAAATAAATAATAAAGGAAGAAACATCAAAATCATAACAAATTAATAATTGATAATATAAGGAGGAATATGTGAAAGGAGTAGGTTGCATAAATTTGAGATGTTCAATGAAAGCATACAATATTTTAGTTTTATGTACAGAGATGTATAGATATTTACAGAAATAATAATGCATATGGAAATGGTAACCACACATACTCCATAATGCATACAATGAGGAACAGAAGTATTTGAACACCCTGCGATTTTGCAAGTTCTCCCACTTAGAAATCATGGAGGGGTCTGAAATTCACATTGTAGGTGCATTCCCACTCTGTGAGACAGAATTTAAAAACAAAATTCAGGAAATCACATTGTATGATTTTTAAAGAATTTGTCTTGCACTGCTTAACATAAGTATTTGAACACCTAAGAAACAGCAAGAATTCTGGCTCTCAAAGACCTGTTACTGTGCCTTTAAAAAGTCCACCTCTACTCCACTCATTAATCTAACTTAGTAGCACCTGTCTGAGCTCTTTAAAGACACCTGTCCACCCCACAGTCAGTCAGACGCCAACTTCTACCTTGGGCAAGACCAAAGAGCTGTCAAAAGACACCAGAGACAAAATTGTGGACCTCCACAAGGCTGGAAAGGGCTACGGGGCAATTGCCAAGCAGCTTGGTGAAAATAGATCAACTATTGGGGCAACTGTTAGAAAACAGAAGAGGCTAAAGACGACTGTCAGTCTCCCTCGGACTGGGGCTCCATGCAAGATCTCACCTTGTGGGGTATCACTGATGATAAGAAAGGTGAGAAATCAGCCCAGAACTACAAGGGAGGAGCTGGTCAATGACATGAAGAGAGCTGGGACCACAGTTTCAAAGGTCACTGTCAGTAGAACACTACGCCGTCATGGTTTCAAATCATGCATTGCACAGAAGGTTCCCCTGCTCAAGTCATCACATGTCCAGGCCCATCTGAAGTTTGTCAATGACCATCTGGATGATCCAGTGGAGGCATGGGAGAAAGTCATGCGGTCAGATGAGACCAAAGTAGAACTTTTTGGTCTAAACTTCACTCGTCGTATTTGGAGGAAAAAGAAGGATGAGTTGCATCCCAAGAACACCATCCCTACTGTGAAGCATGGGGGTGGTAACATCATGCTCTGGGGGTGCTTTTCTGTGAAGGGGACAGGACGACTGCACTGTATTAAGGAGAGGATGAATGGGGCTATTTATTGTGAGATTTTGAGTAACAACCTCCTTCCCTCAGTCAGTGCATTGAAGATGGGTCATGGCTGGGTCTTCCAACATGACAACGACCCGAAGCACACAGCCAGGATAACCAAGTAGTGGCTCCGTAAGAAGCATATCAAGGTTCTGGAGTGGCCTAGCTAGTCTCCAGACCTAAATCCAATAGAACATTTTTGGAGGGAGCTGAAACTCCGTGTTGCTCAGCGACAGCCCCGAAACCTGACAGATCTAGAGGAGATCTGTGTGGAGGAGTGGGCCAAAATCCCTGTTGCAGTGTGTGCAAACCTGGTCAAGAACTACAGTTAACGTTTGACCTCTGTAATTGCAAACAAAGGCTTCTGTACCAAATATTAACACTGATTTTCTCAGGTGTTCAAATACTTATGTTCAGCAGTGCAAGACAAATAAATTCTTTAAAAATCATACAATGTGATTTCCTGAATTTTTTTTTAAATTCTGTCTCTCAGAGTGGGAATGCACCTACAATGTGAATTTCAGACCCCTCCATGATTTCTAAGTGGGAGAACTTGCAAAATCGCAGGGTGTTCAAATACTTCTGTTCCTCACTGTAGATGTAAATGAAAGGGGCCTAGCTAGCAACATACAGTGAGAAAACCCCCATGTAGGACATTATCACTTAGTGTGTAAAATTACATATTCAATTCACTTCCACTTGATCTGAAGCCCTCTAGAAATGGTTTTAAATTAAAGGCCTCATTGAGACCAGGGGGTTCAGTAGCACTAAGAGTATAGATCCACCACAGTTCACACTGGAGAAGGGATTTGTTAAAATCACCCTCTCTAGATCTGAAGTGGATCTTGTCCAGTCCTAAAAAACATATGGTAGGGGTGTGTGTGCGCCATGAACCAAAGCAGCATGATGCCCTAATGTAAAATCTGGATCTTTTTTGCGTATGGTCGCTAGGTGTCTGTATATACGTTTCCAAAACTTTAGTTTGATTTTCCCCACATAAAAACAAACACATTCACAGGTGAGAAGATAAACCACCCCCCAACGTCTTACAATTGACAGTGTCTGGGACAAAAAATTCATGCCATTGGGGAGGTTGATATGAGGTCTAATGTCCATAACAGAACAATAAGCACAGGACCCACATTGAAATGTTCCCATTCATTTACATGGGTCACCTCTGGAATATCCCAGGTATTCGCTATGAACGAGCTTGTCCCCCAAGGATGGGACTCTTCTATAGGTAATGGCTGGTTCCTTAGGCACAAAGTGCCTACCAATTGATCCATAGTAGGTAGACGCCAATACTTTTTCAAAATCTGCCTAATTTGATTGTGTTGAGCTGAATATTTTGTAATGATTCTAGTGATGGAATCCTGTTTGGCATCTCTCGTTGAAAACAATATATTTTGTCAAGATCTGGAACAGGCCCGTCTGTAAGCATTTTTCTTTAGGGAGGTGTTGGTGTAGCTTGTTCAAGGAGGCGTGATCGTAACAGACCAGTCTCCCTGCAAAATGATATATCATCCGAGCAATTCTGTTTTACACTGTACAGTATGGACGTGATAAGGGGTTTAGGATGAAAATTGGAAGCATAGAGAATGGTGTTTCCTGCAGTAGGTTTGCAAAAGAGTTCGCTAGACAGGACGCCATCAACATCCTTACAGATGCGAACATCCAAAAAAGTGACATCCGAAAGACTAAGTCATAGTAAAGTTTAGGTTGTATTCATTGTTGTTCATAAAGGCCAAACACTAGTGCAAAAGGTCAGTGGATCCATTCCACAAAATAAGAATGTCATCGATGTAATGGCGCCAGGAAAGGATATGGCCCACATACATCGAAAAATGGTCATCGGATAATAGTTGGATCCTTGCAATGACCCTTTCAGAGCTGGAGATGTGAATTTAAAGATCTTATGCTGATCTTGGTCTGACCGCTTCTGCATTGTGGGTGTCTATTTTTGAATCAAGTTATATAGATACACCTAACAATTGTAAGTTTTTGTACCTATGGAGGCATCTGCTTACTAAATGTATTTCCCTTTCCCTCGCCCCCTGTCTCCCTTTTTTGCTGTGCTATATATCCTTTTACAATTTGAATAAATGCTGTAATCTTGATTATATGTAATCACCAGGGGCGGACGGACAACTCATGGAGCCCCCGGGCAATAGAGGATCATGGGGCCCCTGTGCCCTTGCCCAAATTCAAAAAAGCCTATGAAAAAGGTACCAGGGGCATCTCATGGGGCCCCCTACTGACCCCGGGCAGTGCCACCCCTGGTAATCACTGATATGACATCATTGTATTGTAGCTCCCTTATACCAGTAATTTTTCCCTGAAGAAGGAACTCCGTTCTGGAACATGTTGGGAATCATAGGAAGATTGTATTATCGCCAAGCAAGACATGTATCTATATTGTTGTATTTCTAAATATACCTGGGTATATGTTGGCTCAAATATTTGGTGTATCACATTATATTTTATCTTTGTCTTACTGGCCATTTGGCCACCTTTTGGAATAATAAAGATTGACTATTTGTTTTTTAATATATTTCATGTCTTATATCATCTGCCTTTAAAGTCCCCTGGGGAATATCTTAACCTCTTGATCGCTGCTTTTTTGTAAAATTCACTTTAGTGATTTTTTTCTGAAATTTTGCATTTCCTAGACCTTTGCGGTAATATCGTGTGACATAAAAAATTGGAGCTACCACTATTTTATTCTCTAGGATGTCTGCTTTCAGGAAATATATAATGTTTTGGGGGTTTTGTGCAATCTTTAGACCTAAAATGATTTTTTTAAATGTGTGCAAAAAATGCAAAACCGGCCCTGGCAGCGAAAGGGTTAAATGTACAAAAAATCTTATGGAAGGATTGTTTTTAAAATAAATGGTCTGGCAACAGGGTCTCTAAGTATGGAGACAGCAATAACTGATGACTTTCACAAGAAGTGTTGCAGTGTCTTTTACTTGTTGGTTGTGATTGGCAGACTGGATTCCCCTTTCTGTAAAGTGGAACTTCACTCTCTCAATCAACATTGATACATGTTTTAATCCTTATACTTTCCTATCCATTTACTAATGATAGCAGCATATCAGTTACTTGTTTTAAACTTTTTTTTTACATTTCTTCAGTTGCTTCCTGGTTTGGTTTCCATGCCTAGGCAAATGATGTCAAAATCCCAGGAGTCTCCAGGAGGGGAGGGGGGTTATTCAGCTCAGCCTATGACTGAGCTAAGGGCAGATGGATTAAATGACAGGAAGGAATTAAATGACACATGGATCATCTGCCCTTAATCAAGATGGCCACTGCCAGAAAGGCCATAGGGTGTTTTTCAAAATACTTTCTCAGCAAAATAAAGCACAGATACATGGATGGATGTGGGAGTTTATTTTGAATTAAATAACATTTTTGGTTAGTAATGCTCAAATGCCGTGCAGTTCCACTTTAAGCTGTGTACTGCTGCCTGTGTCACTGTTTGGGAGATTCACACTCACTTAATGTTCTGGTTGATTGTTGTTACTGAAAAAGTAGAGGTGGAACTCTCCCAGTGGGTAGGTTTCCCCCTCTCTCTTTGGGAAGATAATACTCCTACCTTCTATTGTGTCTCTGGGACAGAATGTGAGATAAAATATTTCAAACGAAGACACCATCAATAAAAACCTGCAAGAGTTCTAACTTGTTCCAAATTTATCCAGGGCTTTAAAAAGTTTTGGCTCATAAGGGTCATAAATGAACATGTGACTGGTTCTTCAGTGCTTCTGAAAAACAGGCAGCTTTGCTGGCAACTAATATTACTTTGAAGGATACATTCTTTCATTACAAAGTTATTTTGTTCATGTTGCTGCCACTTTCTTTCCAGGTTTGTGAGCTGTGAACAAAAAGAAATATTACAAACAGAAAATAAATCATCATGATATTAGTGTTTATAAAGGTATAAGTAAGAATTTTAGAGCAGAAGAGTATAAATCTTTTTCTTGGAGTCCACTAACGGAAACAGAAGTTCAGAAAAAGTCAGGTTATATTACCACCCATGGGAAGTTTAGGACACTGGTAGAAAAAAGTAATACTATACCCAGCATATCTCAGTACCAAGCAAAAAACATAAAGGGAACTGTGTCCCTCAATGGACTTTAATAAATAGATTTTACAGTAAATACAAAAAAACATTTTTCCCCCTTCTTGTCTATTGAGGAGTAGACATCTAAAAGCAGTCCAACTGAGGGTTGGGCAAGGGCAACTGACAGATCAAAGAAGAAACTGGAAAGTTTCTGCACCTCAAATCTACCTGAAGGACCAATGCCCAAATTTGAACCATATGAGGCTAAGAAAAGGCACAGAGGATCAGCAGAGGCTCCATTTCAAGGAACAACAACAAATTTAAATTCCCAACTCAACTTACCAGGCAGCCTGCCACAAACTGAATTGTCCTGTCTAAAAACCCAAAAACATAAAATACTTGATAAAAAAAAAAAAAAAAAAAAAGAACAGACCACCAATGTGATGTCAATAAAAGGACACTGACACAAGCCCCAAAGGACCCTGAGAGGGATTTTTTTGGATAAAACAAGCCATCAAAACAAAACCGGCCTAAGCCTTACATTCCATCCCTTATGATACAGGGAATGAAGATTCCATAATACGATGAAGGTTGCCTGGCCAGATAATCAATCTTGCAAGGAGATATCCAAAAGGATATCATGATATCCCATAAGGATAGCTAAATGGCCCTGAGACTCAGAGAATTCAAGTCGACTGAAATGAGGATAGGGTGTGCAAAGATAGACCACAAATAAAGGTAAACCACAACCAATAAAATGAAGGGGAACAAAGGTAAATTAAGATAAATCAAAATCCCAGACCGGTGCACTTGAATACCAGATAAGCAAGAGGATAAGCAAGACCAATCCCCCTTCAACACCTGGGGGGTTTCTGGGTCCTGGCAGAGGAACCCTACAAGACCTGCCTAACCTTGATGCAGAATACAGTTCCAAGAACCATCTGACCTGCCCTGATCAAACAGCATCCACAGCTGTGAAGTGAGGGGCGAAAGCCTTAACAACAATGCTAAGAACAATGACCTTATTAGGACAGAACCAATGAAGGGATCTGGAGAAACCTTCTTCAAGAAGCTGCAGATCAGCCATGGAAGGAGGATCTATCTCTAGGCAATCAGATCCCATAAGGGCCTCTTGATGTACTCTATCCCCAAAAGGAGGCACCTGCAGCAGGATCCCAGGGTGTACTGGCTGCTGACAACCTTGGAGAGGACAGGGTCCTCCAGCGATGGTTTAACATGCAGGATGTGAGAAGAGTAAAAGGTGCACAAACCACTCCCTTTACAGTGGATACTGCCAGCTGAGGAAAGTCAAATTGTCAATGCATTGTCTTCAAGGAACACTGTTTGATCGGGAGTAGCACTCTGAGTCATGGAGTGAGTAGAGAAATGGCCACTCATCCTGTCACAAGGAGAACTCCCAAACCTTCCTGAAGGTGAAGGTTTTACAACACCTAAGGGATGTCCACTGGAGTCTAGGTCAGAAAGCAGATTTATTTCAGGATCCCCTGGAAAAACGAGAACCACCTGGGTGGTCATCTGAGTGTTCCATAACGGGGATGCCAGGGTATGTCACTAGGGAGGACATAATGTCCAAATCTTTCGAGAAATAGCAGGTGCCTCTGAAGGACATTGAGGGATCAAGTCCTTGCTAGGAAAGGGAGCTGTAGGAACTGGTCCCAGCTAACCTTGCAGGTCAGGGGTATCTTTGAAAAAAGCGAATGCTAAGGGGGACCAAGTACCCTGAGTATCCTAGGATATATAATTCTCCTGAGAAAGGGAATGTAAGTTCCTTTGTTCCTAAAGTCTTCCCACTTGATGAAGAACAAGCGGTCCTAGAGTGTGTTAAACTCAGGAAGAGGTGACAAGCAACTGGAAGAGATGCCAGAAACAAAAGGTTAACCTGTGGGTAAGCAAGGGGTGGCCACAGATGCCAAATGATGGCAAAGAATACTATGGAAGGATCCCCTTGGATGTACAAACAGCCCACCACTTGTAGATGTGTGGTCACATTCATGCAGAAGGCTTATCAAAAGGGTTTAGCTGGCCTCTGGCTTCCAGCCCTATGGGCTGAGTGGGAGTTAGGCTTTGAAGCCCTACGAGTACCTGCTGCAGAAGTAAATAAAGACGAAGGGTATGATTCCTACTACCCTTCCACAGACCTCAAGAGTTGAGGCAGGAGCATACACTGGCCACCTGTAGCATTTCTAATGATGTGTCAAGAGAACGTCCAAAGGGAAGATGTCCCTCAAAGGTTAAGTCAGATACTGCATGCACGTATCATCAGCGTTCATCAGAGTGCCTTCCACATTTGTATGGACACCAGTCCCATTTGAAACAGAAATTTAGATGTTTGCAACAAACCATCAAAACAAAAAGCACATGGCTCCACACATTTGCTTCAGCCGCTCTATAAAACTGGGGGCTTATCACAGCAGAGGAGAAATCAAGAGTATGTACACATTCTGCATGGTCTAACAGATTACAGTTAATACAAGCAAGCGATGAAGAGCCAAACCAATTAATTAAAGCTGAGATATAAAATGGGAATCTAGTTGTCTAGAGATTAGCACCCCCTCAACCAGCCTAATGATCTTTCTGTTAAGGTGGGTCACTGGTGTATCAACGGTTGAAACAGAGCGCCAATTTATAAATTACCAAGACACAAAGCCTGGAACAACAGGCCGATCCTCTAGATGTAGTACAATTGGTTTGAAACATAACTATTTAAATCTGAGCCAATGGGAGAATGCAGCACCTTAACAAAATCTATTTGGAGACAGATTGGTAGGACTCTGAATCTGAGGCAGAGAAGATGACAGTGGCTGCAGGCCTTGTTCAAATAAAGGGCTCAGGAGGGTCAGAGACACACTCTACAAGGGATGTCACTGTAATGTTCTTGGAGCTTTTGCAGGCAGAATGCTCCAGTAACAGCATAGTTCGGTCCATAGTGGACATGGAGTTCCCTGTGGACACAGGGAAAGCCTCAGCCTTATGTGACGGAGCAACAAAATTTCTGATGAGGGCTACCCTGTAACAGAATGGGTCCCAGGTTTCAGATCACAGATGACAGGTCCTTCTGTGGAAACCCAAGTAAATGTCCCTGGAAGTAAATTATGCCCTGAAGTCATAGGTAGCAGCAAGACTATTACCTGTGTGCCTTACAAAGACATGTTTCTTTTGCATAGAGTTCATGAACTGGGCCCAAAATGGGGCAAGACCTCAGGTACTCACAATCCCAAGCAGCTGGTGCTGATGAGGGTTTGTGACCACGCCACATTGGGCAAAAAAAAAAGGAGCCATGCTGAGTAGAGGCTGGCTTTTTGGGCCAGTATTTTGTTTGACAATGTCCTGAACCCCCTGTAGGCAGCAGTAGAATCAGACTTTGTTTGTAAAAAAAATAAATACGTTTGAGATCAAGCACTGCAACTACTTTACCTAAATACACATATGTAAGTATTGTTTTGTAAAAAATGTTTTAATTTTTTTTTTTTAACATAAAAATAACATGCTGCAACAATCCATGTACTAATGCTAAGGAGAAAATGTACAGTAACATACCAGCAAGAAGGTTCATAATATACATTCACTAAAACATCAGAAAAGAAAGATCTTCAAAACTTACATCAATATAAGAGTACCTAGGTGGCTAAAAATACATTTGTAAGTGCAATTTGATTTGATGCTTGATGTAGATAATCTTATTAATCTTTGTTAATGTTTTCAAAACCTTTTTTTAGGTAATGTGGTAATAAAAAATGGGGGCAGCTAAATTTGCTCATTACACGCTATGGTTGTGTTTTACCTCTCCTCACAATGTACAGCAGTAAGTGAACTGACTTAATGAAAACAAAATGATACACAGGGACTTGGGGGTTCCTGCTATGTGGTTCTAGTGGTTTAGTATATTTTTGTTTTATCATCAGGTTCACGTTAAAACACTTCTATTACAAGAACCTATGAATCCACTGAAAGAGAGGGAGACATCAATGGCTGCAAGTCACTCTGCCATGGCAGTAGGCCCTTTTTTGGGCTGCTGCAATATCTTTCTAGTCAGTTCTTTGGTTTTAACATAATATATCACATACTGTAGGTTAACACAGGAATTAGAGGGAGTAAATGGGGTTTAGATTAGTTTACAACATTATTAGCTATTTTATGTATAGTAATTTGTAATTCCTGCTTATAGGCCTTTCATATATTCAACCTTATAATGTAATACCAAGCAGCTGCTAAACTAACCATTATTCGGTTTTTAACATTTGTGCTCATATGCATCCAGGGATACGGTTACCTGAGAGTGAGTTTCATTGTCCTGTAGCTGTGTTTTCAATTTTTCATTTTCAGAATTTAGCTGTGTGTTGGTCTTCTTAAAGGTATCCCTGCGCTTGGTTAAAATGATTTTATCCTCTTGAAGTTTCTGAGGACAAAATAAATATTCATCCACTGGATTGTTTTTAATATGTAAACTTAATTCTTAAATAAAACGACTGTTAAATGTACAATAGTTAGATTTATATATGTTCTATAAAGTCACTGCTAATACTCTGACTTTATTTTGCTTACGACAGCAATTATATTTCGAGGAACTTCAAAGATCCCTTTATGAATGTAGATCTGGAAGATTTTCTCATCTTTCCTCCACTTAGAAAAGCATGACTCGTATGAAAAACAGGATGAATGGAAATGACCTTGGCAAAGTGATTGGGTCTGCAGAATCCCAAGGGTACCACCTTACTTGAGGAAGGGACAGATGGACTGTGTAATTGAAGTGTCTTGGTAACCACTTAAACTAAGCTCACTATAACCTCCTTGTTAAAAGAATTACAGGCATTGGCCGCAGAATCCTGTGTAGCAGCAGAAACAGCAGGAAGGTGGGGACTCCCAAGACCAGACTGGTCTAAAGCCAGACATACATGGATTGAAAAGTGGCTGTTTCATCAGGGACCTGTTGAATTTTGATCCATGTATGGGCTCCCTGGTTGTACACAATTCGATCTGTCGATTGCCTGTTGCTTTTTTCCCCAAATGATTAATGCTGCTGGCTCTAGCTGGCAACATTAAGCATTGTGTTCTGGTGGCAGAACACAACAGTAAAGTGGGAAAGATTCCCCAATCAACACTGACTGTGTTCTATGGCCTACCTAAAACCTTTGAAATCTGAGACACAAACCCATCCATAATCTGAAGGTAGCAATTGCAGCACATAGAGTTAGGTCACAACCACACTTAAAGGAATCACAGAGAGAATCACCCTAAATCCTGCCAATCATAAACTATACTTCCACTTTTGCAGCCAGATTGGGTTAACATCTACTTTATTGCCCTTTCACATGGGCAGAACGATGGGGTCCGCATGTCCGTTGTTCAGGTGGATCCGATCAGACCACTCATTGTTTTCGGGGCCCCCCACACAGTGGCAGAAAACCAGGGCCTAGTCGCAAGTGCAACCTTTACAATCCTGGTAGTTCCGCCACTGGTGTCAGTCTTTTTTTAATTTTTGTTATTTTATTTTTTTATTATTTTATTTATTTTTTACAATGTTATTTCTTAGTTTGTTTTAAACAATTTTTTAGGAGTCCTGTTGGGGGCTTTGGAGAAATATCCGGAGTCTAAACAGACCACTGATATTTCATCTTTGAGACCAAGAAAAGAGATTGAGGACACAGCCCTCAGAAACAACAGAATAAATGGACAGAGTCAGTGATTGGTAGGGATCACTGACTCTCCATCTTGACACATCCCATATTCATCTTAACACATCCCTAGCTGCAGCCGACAGGAGAGGGGAGGGGAGGGGGGAAGCTGGCAGTGCTGCAATGGATAGGGGAGATAGGCGAGTACACAAAAGCTTGGGGCAACAAAAAGTGGATAAGGAGTGGTGGGGTGGCATGCAGAGGAGCCGATTCCCTACATTTCCCAAAATAGAGGGGATCGGTTCCTTTATATGCCAGCCCTCCTATCCAGGTGTACAGGGGGCTGTGGGATGAGTGGCAATACTGGCTGGAGGATGGGATGAGTGTCAGCGCTGGAGGGGGGATGGGATGAGTGGTAGTGCCGGTGGGTGGATGGGATGAATGGCAGTGCTGGAGGGAATGGGGTGAGTGGCAGTGCTGGTGGAATGGGGTGAGTGGCAGTGCTAGTGGGGGGATGGGGTGAGTGGCAGTGCTGGAGGGATGGGGTGAGTGGCAGTGCTGGGGGGGAATCAGCAGTGGTGGTGGAGATTAGGTTTAGTCGCAGTGTTGGGTGCCAGGATCAGTGACATTACTTGCTGTGAGTGTTCACTCGATTCCCCCTGCAATGCTCCATGTCTCTTTCGGCTCCCTCCATTCCATGTGTCTCCACTGAAATCTATCTGAAGATGGGGTCTCCTCACACAGTGGCTACAACCTCCTCCCCCTTCATTGTACTGTGTCAGCTGACTTTCTTCTAGATTCTGCTTCCTGACGACATGCCCCATCATCTGCCTGCAGCTGCAAATTTAAAGGTGGGACCCTGAAGAGAGACTGTGTAGACAGTCCGCTGTGCAGTGAGTGTACTATCTCCCTGTTCTGACCCAAGCACAAGTCAGCGGGATCCCCCCCCCACACACACACACAGTGGCGGAACACCAGGGCTCGATTGCAAGTGCAACCTTTGGGACCCTGGTAGTTCCACCACTGGGATAGAGTGAGTTGTCCCTCATTTCAAATTGTTCAGAGTAGTCTGCAGTCAGCCCAAGGCCTGCTCTAAACAACCATCTAACAAGGTAAGAAACATTTTTTGTGTGAGGTTTTCTCAAATATGATTGCAAAAGTAGATAGACACTTTAAGGACACAAACGGTACAAGTAGAAAACCAGCTCTGCTGTGGAAAGCTAGCAGCTACATTATGACCAGTTCTCACAGTGCAGAACACTGTCCACAGAATTTACACTGTAGTGACAAAGTCAGGATGCAGGGCTGACGCATTGAAGCACCAAGATTAATCCAGGTAGAAACTGCACTTACTGGGTGCAGGAGAGACTACTAAAGATTTTGTAATAGCACATCACACATCACAAAACTAGCCTAAACTAAATGGCACTAGCAGAAAAAATACTCTGCTCTGGATAAATCCAGTAATCTAAAATCAAGAAGAAGAACTGGTGGAAAAGTTCTACCTCCTCAGGACACTAAGCTACACTGAGCTCTCTAGCCCTTCTCCATATGTATTAGGTTATATTTCAATGTTCATTAAAAAGCTAGGTTAAAAGTCAGGGTTAAGTGTTAGTGACAGGTTAAAGGTTAGAGGTTTGTGTGTATGCATTTTTACTAACATTTGTGTTCAGCTCCAAAAGGCGTTTGGTAGAAACAAATGTGAAAGGCTCCCACAACTGACATTCAATGTAATGCACTGTAGATGACAGTTATTTGGAATATATATGTTATTCGATTCAAATGAATTCATATACTGTACATTATTTTGATTATATAGTTATTTTTAGGTCTCTTTCTCTACTTGCCTCACTGTTCTCTTACTTGTTTGCCACAGTCATACAGTTCCTTTTTAGATTTTAAATAAATATATATATATATATATATATATATATATATATATATACACACATATATATATATACACACACACATATATACACACACACAGTACTGTGTAAAAGTTATAAGCAGTTGTGAAAAATGCTTTGAATTAAAAATGCTTTCAGAAATAGTAGTGGTAATAGTTTGTTATCAGTTGACAACATGTAAAGTAAATGAACAGAGAAATCCAAATCAAATTAATATTTAGTGGCCACCCTTTTCCCTCAAACAGTATCAATTCTTCTAAGTACACTTACTCACAGTTTTTGAAGGAACTCAGCAGGTAGGCTAGTCCAAATATCTTGGAGAAATAACCACAGATCTTGTGTGAATGTAAGCTGCCTCAAATTCTTCTGTCTCTTCATGTAATCCCAGATAAGACTCGATGATGTTGAGATCAGGGCTCTTTGGGGGCAAACCATCACTTCCAGAATTTTTTTTATACTATAAAGCAAGGCTTGAAAAAGCTGCTCACCCGCTCGCCAAATGCGAGGAGAAATTCTTGTGTGGCGAGCGGCGAGCACAGATGATGGAGCTCCTGCACTCCAAGCCTCATTGTGAAGCTGAGTTCCGATTTCCAACTTCCGGTTTCCTGCTTCTCCAGCACCGCCATTACACTGGCAGTACCACTGAGGGGACAGGTGCAGGAGAGGTCCGCTCTCCTCTGCTGAGAGGAGACACCCTCTCCACCACCACAGGGGACACGAGGAGAGGTCCGCTCTCCACCGCCTTGGGGGAAATTCTTAATTGAATATAATGCAATCCACACACAGCCATTGAAGTGGTATTTTGCATCAGAAAAAGGGTATTACACAAGTCTTGGTCCTACTGTACAACACAAACCATGGCTGCTCTATTAGCACATCTTTGTTAATATGTTTACTATTGTTATACCATGTTTTTTGGCATCTAAATAAGCACTTCTTTGTTTTTTCTTAATGCACTACTCTTCTAAGCTCTCTTTTAATAAGATGCTGGAGATAAAAAATGCAAAATGTTTACTATTGTTATTTATTTTATGCAGTGTTTTTTGGCCATCAAAAAAGGCACTTCTTTCTTTTTTCTTAATGCCACACTTCTCTAAGGTCTCTGCTGGAGATAAAAAATACAACATGTTTACAGTAACTATTATTCCATGTTTTTTGGCATCAAAATAAGCACTTTTTCTTATGCTATACTTCTGTAAACTAAACTTACATCTTTTAAAAGAGACTTTAGTTATTAAAGTCTATTTTTAAAGATGCAGGAGCTCAACAAAAACAATACAAAATGTTCACTACAGGTTTAAAGCTGTAAAACTTGATATTTTGATTGCACCCTATTGCTATTAAGCTATTGCTGTTATGTTTAAATTGACATAATAAAGCTACAGTGAGGAACAGAAGTATTTGAGCACCCTGCGATAATTTCATAAGCTTTAAGGGGGCGTGGTTGGGGGCCGGGGTTGGGGGACGGGACAGGGGTGGGGTTGGAGGCAGACCTGGGCAAGGTTGGGTGGGGCAACTAGTGGTAAGGTTTGTGCCTGGCTAGTAGGTCTAGACTCAAAATTTTAAGCCCTGCTATAAAGGGTCTATTATACCCCCCAAAAATTACATTCATGGGGCAGAATCAATTCACCTTGCTGTCTGAGATGCTCTGGCACTGACAGCTCTTTAACGAATATGCTCTGGCATTGCTCGAAGCTTTTTATAGATATAGGACTAGTATTTTTTTTGATGTTCAGGATCTATGCAGTAGAACACTATTACCAGATTCTAAGCTGGCAATTCTGGGTATTTTTTCTGAGGACCTTATATCACCAATATTTAGGTTAATGTTGACACATATGTTTTTTCTTGCTTGTAAAACGTATAGCTTAAAGGTGATTGTCTCCTTGTCCTCCTACATTTCCACAATGACAAAAGGCTGTTAATGCTATCTTAGAAAGAAAAAGATTGTCATACCAGCACAGGGGCTGGTCAAAAAAATTCCAAAAAGTATGGTTTTCTTGGTTATGATGTACCTTAGTAGATTCCTCCTCTGGTCCTTATCTATCACTCCCCACTTGATTTAAAGTCACAGTAAAGTTTCTAATTGCATAGAGATTTGAGATAATTGTTATATAATTGAGATAAATGTGGTCTTGATGGGTTTTTTTGGGGGGGGGCGGCGAGGGGGGTATTATTATTATATTTTTTTGTACTTGAAAGATATGCTTTCAGGGATAGCTTTTGATTTTTCTTGAAATAACGTGTTACTAAGATGTAATGTTTTGCATGTACTCGTAATTGCTTCTTTACAAGATAAGTGTGTTGTGAGTGTTCTGTGTGTGTTGTTGTTTTGTGTTCATGTAATTTTTGTTGTTTTGAATTCTATTTTGATTTGGGTTTTTTTTTTTTTTGTTACGGTCTTGTATGTTTTGTTAGCACTTTAATAAAATTTACTTAAAAAAGTTTCCTTGGCTGAGCACTGCATCTACGGCCCTCACCATTGGCCATTTTTTCATGTTTCTTCAGAAGAGCTTGAAGAACTGAATTGATGCTGGTTTGAAGCAAAAGGGTAGTCACACAAAATATTGATTTGATTTAAAATTTTCTACTCTTTGCTCACTTTGCATTTTGTATACTGACAAAATTAAACAATTATAATATATATATTTTTGAAAGCATTCTTACAGCATTTTCCCACCTGTAGCTTTTGCAGAGTATTGTGTATGTGTATGTGTATGTGTATATATATATATATATATATATATATATATATATATATATAAAGCTGGGATTTTACAGATATATCGAACCAATTTCCATTAAAAGTGGGCAGAGCATAACAGAATCAAACCTTACCTTTTTCTTTTCTTCTGCAGATGCTCTAAGGGCATCCAAATTACTGTATGTCTTTAATCCTTCAGTCATTTGCTGGATTTTCTCCTTAAGGGATGTCAGTTCACTGTTTATCTTGGATTCCAGCTGCTCTACTTTTTGAAGATCCTGTTGTAAACGCTGGCTTTCTGAGAACACACACACATACACATACATAATGCAATAAATTTAATATAAAATCTAAACATTTGTGTAACCTGTTCCTGTACCTCTTTCTTGAAAGGTATAATGAAAACTAAGCCTACCATAATTAAACTGTATACTGTAAACACTTGCCAAAAGGCACTTTGAGACACATTACTTTTTCAGTTCAAGTTGTTTTTAGTGTGGAAATTGGACCCTAAAACAAATTTGCCTAAACCCTTGAACATAGTTGACAGGTTTACATAGACACTTAACCTAAATCCTAAAACAAACTTGTCAGAAAAATAAAATGTAAACCCATCTACTCTGTGTGGGTTTGCAGCTCTGATGCAAAAAAATGACCCTTTATCACTGATCCTTGCTGTTCTAATCTTCAGTAGAATTTTTTGGTACTTAATGGGCGAGCATGACATGTCCACATTCTCCAAAAATACAGCTTTTGGTGACTGAGCAGACAATTGCTAGGTGTACTGTCATACTGACAAGAAGTGTGCTAAGGAGTGTGCAAGTATCATCAAATATTGGTTATTATTCTTGATTGCCAGAAACATATCAGGAGGTGGTGGAGATCAAAACAAAACAGAGCCTAAGGATGATTCAGGCACCGGATTGTACATATCACAGAATAGATGGTTTTCTTTTTGGAAAGTTTGCTTTAACATAACCTTGAAATTAAAGCCCTATCCCTTGACTCCAATGCTAAACTAACTTTTAGCACTAAATTAAGTCCTAAAAACATACATTATCAGGCACCATGACAATAAGCACCAAGATCTACTATCACTAACATGGCAAGAAACACTGATTTGCTTTAAATGTTTACTTAGACTAGCACTGCTGTTGCAGCACTACCAGGAAGAGCAACTGGATTATTTGGGTTCTTGTCCACTGATGTCCCACCCTATACCTGTAACATTGAAACACTTTAACAGTTTACAGGGATTTTCCTGTTTCAGTAAAGCCCACTGTAAAGAAATATGGATTGAAAGAAAATGGAACATCAAGTAAGCACACAAGAGCAACATCATTTCAATAATTATAGGGTAAAAGCAATTCACAATGCACAATAACAGAACCATCTCAACAACTGACACCGGCAAATCATCAGTTAACAGCACCAATGACAGACTCAAATTGAAAGCAGCCCATCTGTGAGCCCCAGCCCCAGGGAATATGTATTGCTTAGTCCTGCTAGCATTGGGGAACTTTCCTTTACTTGTGGTGGATAATCTACATGGAGGGTAAGGGTTCCAATTCCCTCTTGTGATGTCCTGTCCTAAACATCCCACAATGGTGTGTGGGGTAAAGAGCAGGGGGTGTCACTCACTGGTATACTGACAATTTGACAGAAGTTTTTAAAGTAACTTCTGAAGGCAAGGAAAAGGATGTTTTCCCTAGACCCCGAGTCTCCACTTTCTCTGTTGGGGTCTTCTTCTCTTGACCCAGATGCTGATACACTAGGCACAAAATAAGGTGCACATTCTCTGGTGGAAAGTCACATCTGGAGGCAACAGGAGCTAGGAGCCCTCTTACCAGATCCATGTTAGTTCCCAAAGAACTTCTTGTGGATCCTTGAGGCTAAGAACAATGTTAAATTAAATATACAGAATGGATAATTTGATAGGTACTGAGAAATATATCCATGAGTTCTGTCTGAAGTGGTCCCTCTGGTATCAAATGCTCTTGAACATCAGGTGAGGGGATAGAGGTGAGGTGGAGGGGTGGAATTTTTTTTTCTTCCCCACCTCTTTTTTAAAATGTTCTTTACTTTTGCAGAAACGGCCATGCCAATGGGGGGGGGGGGGGGGTATTTGCCCCTATGGGCATTTGTCTTTGTGAAAAGCCTGATTTCTTGATTGTATGAAGCCTAAGTGGAAAAAAGTATGCAATATATTTGCATATACTTCAGGTGCTTGTTTTAGAAGTCTTGAGGCAGCAGAGTCACTTGGGCACCTGAAGCAAGTAGAGCTCTTGTGTAAATACCTTCAATTTGTAAAGGTACCACAGGTGAAGGGACTATCAGCTTGACAGGGACTTTGGTAGAAGTGTTTGAAGTAGTAGGTCTAGCTAACTGGACTTTCTTCTAAAGGCATTTAAAGGGATGCTTCTCTCTTTTGAACAGTGTAACTCAATACAGAAACAGACATCTTCAACTGTCTCTTTGAAGTGTACAGCAAAGATCTAAGGCTTAAGTCTCCCCTTTGCTTCACATCTTACATGGGAGGTTGCTGATGTGGTCTGATGCCTGACTGGCTCTTACAACCTGGCTACTCTGTTACTTCTGCAAACTTTCTATCTTCTATTATGAACTTGGGCAAATTTAGGTTAAGTGGCACATCAACAACTGTAACAGACCACTGAACATGGTGACTTCTTAAAGAGGTCAGCTTGTGACATCATCCAAGTTGCATTGTGACTCTTGTTGATCGTAAAGTTACCATTTCCATTATTTGAGATAACTCTGTCTTTAGCATGGCTATTTCAACACAGATGTCAGCTGCGCTTGTTGGCTCAACTCCCACAGACAGTTTCTTTTCCTCACACAACCTGGCAAAGGTGACTGAGCCCATTTTGGTAACATGACTCTGGTGCAACACAGACATTAGCTCAGTTTTAATTACTGGCACAAACAAATGTCAGACAATAGCAAAAATGACAAAAGACTCATGTATTGAGCAACCTATCTATGAGTCTCAGTCCCTGGCTAGGCAATGGCTAAAGGAGAATATTTATTATTCAGTCCTGCTGGTGTTGGGTCCCTTAGCATTCGGTGGAGGACTTCCTCTAAACCAAGAGATTTGCTATCCATGGAAATATTAAGAATTCCAGTCCCTTCTTGGCAGAACGTCTCTCTTAAAACACAATGTTAACAATAGCTGTATAACACAAGGTGGTCAATAGGCCACCACTATGTTACTTTAGTAAAGCTCTCGCAGTCTGTTCTGGTGATGATCACTATCACACTCAGGATGGCTGTATTGTATTTTAAAAGGTAGGCCACAGATCCTGAGTAGGATCAGGCCAAAGGTGGCTGGGCATGCTGGGGCCTACCTCTCCAGCCTGTGCCTCTTGCTCTCTTTGCAGCAACACTGGAATGGAAGTGCAGAACACAGCAGCAAAGTCTCAAGACCTCTCCCTGGTCTTCATGCAGATATGAAGCAGCAGCATGTGGCTCACATACAGCAAGAGCATCATGTACCAACCACTCTCTCATCACAGCATGTGGCCCTGAGATCACTAGCACACAGAGCAGACACAGCTTGCAGAGCTTCAGCGCTCTCTGTGGAAGTCTCCACTTCCTCTGCCCAGCCAAGGACACCTAGTATTGTCAAAGTCCTGGATAACAGAATGCAGCAATGCCTCTATGCAACCCTGCCTCTCCCACAGTTTTCCCACAGTAGCACCTAAGCCCCCATTTTCTGGGTTCCTGGAAGCATGTGTCCCCTCAGACATACAAACTTGCTCGTCAAGCAGATCTCGGCTCCACTCTGTGCAGCTCAGCACTTCCAGTGGGTGTCACTGTAACAGGGTCACAGTGGCGGACAATGGGAATCCGTCTCTGCCCTGTTGCCAGGAACTAGCTTTCTCCAGGCTGCACTGCAGTCAGTGATTATCCTCTCATGACTTTCCTCTCTCCCTGTATTCTGTCTCTGACAGAGAAAGAATGCTCTGCTGGATGGCTTAAAGGGACCCCAACAGGTGCTACACTATAAAGAAGAGTCCCCATGATTCATATATTTCACTGGAATTACATAGTGGTGTAACTATGGATGTGATACTTACCAGCAATGTAAGTGTGTAAAATTGTATATAAAAATAGGATTTAAAAAAATCTACTACATTTTTGTTGAAAAATTTACATACTATACTATACATTTTTCTGCATGTATACTGAAGCAAAAAAAGAAAGGGATTAGTTGTTTCTATCAAGAAATAACTTTACACTTTAATTATGAGCCCATGATCGTAATACAACCTCTTATAGCTACAATAATGTGAAAGCTGGAAATCCTTAAATAAATTCAGGCAGAGGGCAAAGGACTAGTCATCAGTATAGCCTATATGGTCTTCACATAGATGATCTTTCTTCATTTCGGATTTACCATGCCACTGTGTTTCAGCATGGAGACAGCCATCTTGATAGAGGCAAGGTTTTGCTTCCGTATATCAGAGGTTTCAGAAAGGAAAACAGTAAGCAGAACAATAGTGCTTTGACCAAATCTTACACTAAGAATAGCAATCAGAGACATCAATCTATTAAATCTCACACTGCTATGCACAGAACTGTATATTCGCCGCTGGCTATCCCCGCTTCAGTCCATCCTGAATACGGCTGCCAGACTCATTCACCTTTCCAACCGCTCCATTTCTGCCACCCCCCTCTGCCAATCCCTCCACTGGCTTCCGATTGCGCAACGGATCAAATTTAAAATCCTAACACTGACGTACAAAGCTGTCCACCATACTGCCCCGAACTACATCACCGACCTAATATCCAAGTACTGCCCAGCACGCACACTCCACTCCTCACAAGACCTCCTTCTCTCTAGTTCCCTGCTCTCCTCCTCCCATGCCCGCCTCCAGGACTTCTCCAGGGTGTCACCCATCCTCTGGAACTCCCTTCCCCAACCCATCAGATTATCACCTACTCTCCTCTCCTTTAGGCGCACCCTGAAAACCCATCTCTTCAGGGAAGCCTACCCCCTGCTAACTTGACCGACCTCCTCCACTCTTCCTACCACTCCATCCCCCACAGCTATCTCCTCCTGTACCACTATCCCCTCCCTCCTAGATTGTAAGCTCGAAAGAGCAGGGCCCTCGATCCCCTCATGTTTTGCATTGTATTGGTATTGTTCTGTCACATGTTCTGTCCCCCTTTGTAATGTACAGCGCTGAGTGAACTATTGGCGCTTTATAAATACTGTATAATAATAATAATAATAATATTCACACACCAGAAAATATCCTTTTTGGGTGGAACTGCTTAAGCAGAAGCAATACTTCTAAACATTCCTATTAATGTAAATTTAAACTTTTTGAATTCAGGTCCATATTAATGTAATAGGATAAATTCTCGAAACTGTAATGTCTGTGTTAATTGCATAAAGGATCTTTAATTTTCAGCCATGTGACCTAAAGTTTGGAAAACATAAAACATTTCTCTTATTTTACGTGCATCTCCAAATACACAACATAAAGACCAATGATAATTTTTTAAAAAAAGGCCATACTTTTATCCTACAGAAATTCTGTAAGTCTCTTTGTCTCACACTACCAATGATTTTCTGTTTGCAGCAAAAGCACTTAGCTGCAATGTTGTCGCTGCTTCTTAAACAAATGATATGATGCACAATTATAAGAATGGGTCAGCCCAAAAATGGCTTCTTCAATTGTGACACTCTTAGCCAACAACATTCTCTTAGCCATTTTCTTGATTATTATAAACAATCACTGCATGCTTCTCCTCTGACTAGATGGAGAAATCCAACAGGACAGCTCTATAATTCATCTTCTTCTTACAGTGTGAGCAGAGAAACTGCTGCAAAAGGACAAAAAATAAATAAGAGCTGTAGTCAGGAAGAGGATACAGGCCGGTTCCTTTAGATATGCACTCAAGTGGCAGAAGGTGTGTACAAAGCAATTCAGACTGAGACCAAACTTCTTGACCTCAGAACAAATATCTGAGAAACAATAGCATTAGTGAAATTGTTTACGCTGGGTAGTTTCCTTTTTCTCCAGCAGCAATGCTGATCGTTTTTTTCTTAAGCCATCTCGAGCCATTAAAAAGAAGACTTGATTCTACTTCACATTTTATGCTGGCCAACAAAGTTAAGATTATTTAGTGAATGCAGTATCTATAATCTTTGTATATATGGGTAATGAATGATTACTAACCCTTCAGAATTTACAAGTGTAAAAAGATTCTAGCATACAGAATGTCTGCAATAAATTAACAAATTCAGCAGGAAAACCTATGGTTTGTAAACATATCTAATGATAAAAACAGAAAACTAATATATTGTAGCTTGTCACCCCTTGTGGCCACATTCATTTTAATGTTTTTCAGAATAGGAACGGTTTCCTTCAACAGCACAGAAAATACCTGTTAATACTGCCAGAAGCGCAGGGTCCTCGTCATTTCCCCTAAGCTTAAAGAGGAGCTTCACCATGCTGAAACTCTCCTCCTGATGCTTATTATTTATTACAGGTACTTATATAGCGCTGGCAATTTACGCAGCAATTTACATGTGTTTGTGTGTGTGTATATATATATATATATACAGTCAGGTCCATAAATATTGGGACATCTACACAATTCTAACATTTTTGGCTCTATACACCACCACAATGGATTTGAAATGAAACCAACAAGATGTGCTTTAACTGCAGACTGTCAGCTTTAATTTGAGGGTATTTACATCCAAATCAGGTGAACGGTGTAGGAATTACAACAGTTTGCATATGTGTCTCCCACTTGTTAAGGGACCAAAAGTAATGGGACAGAATAATAATCATAAATCAAACTTTCACTTTTTAATACTTGGTTGCAAATCCTTTGCAGTCAATTACAGCCTGAAGTCTGGAACGCATAGACATCACCAGACGCTGGGTTTCATCCCTGGTGATGCTCTGCCAGGCCTCTACTGCAACGGTCTTCAGTTCCTGTTTGTTCTTGGGGCATTTTGCCTTCAGTTTTGTCTTCAGCAACTGAAATGCATGCTCAATCGGATTCAGGTCAGGTGATTGACTTGGCCATTGCATAACATTCCACTTCTTTCCCTTAAAAAACTCTTTGATTGCTTTTGCAGTATGCTTTGGGTCATTGTCCATCTGCACTGTGAAGCGGCGTCCAATGAGTTCTGAAGCATTTGGCTGAATATGAGCAGATAATATTGCCCGAAACACTTCAGAATTCATCCTGCTGCTTTTGTCAGCAGTCACATCATCAAGAAATACAAGAGAACCAGTTCCATTGGCAGCCATACATGCCCACGCCATGACACTACCACCACCATGCTTCACTGATGAGGTGGTATGCTTAGGATCATGAGCAGTTCCTTTCCTTCTCCATACTCTTCTCTTCCCATCACTCTGGTACAAGTTGATCTTGGTCTCATCTGTCCATAGGATGTTGTTCCAGAACTGTGAAGGCATTTGTAGATGTCGTTTGGCAAACTCTAATCTGGCCTTCCTGGTTTTGAGGCTCACCAATGGTTTACATCTTGTGGTGAACCCTCTGTATTCACTCTGGTGAAGTCTTCTCTTGATTGTTGACTTTGACACACATACACCCACCTCCTGGAGAGTGTTCTTGATCTGGCCAACTGTTGTGAAGGGTGTTTTCTTCACCAGGGAAAGAATTCTTCGGTCATCCACCACAGTTGTTTTCCGTGGTCTTCCGGGTCTTTTGGTGTTGCTGAGCTCACCGGTGCGTTCCTTCTTTTTAAGAATGTTCCAAACAGTTGTTTTGGCCACGCCTAATGTTTTCGCTATCTCTCTGATGGGTTTGTTTTGTTTTTTCAGCCTAATGATGGCTTGCTTCACTGATAGTGACAGCTCTTTGGATCTCATCGGAGCTCAGGCAGGATCTGTCATTGGCACTGGGAGCAGTCAGACTGCTCAATAGCTGAGTGCAGTGAAAGCAAAGGAAGGAGTGTGTGCTGTGCTCTCTGCCTCCCCCTAGAGTGCAGTACCCGGCTCTGTGAGTAAACAACGAAGTACTGCAACATTTTATAGGGCTCTGTGTGTGTGTGTGTGTGTGTGTGTGTGTGTGTGTGTGTGTGTGTGTGTATGTGCCTACCTAATTTCAGCTCATTCTGGTCACATGATCCTCTATGTCAGCTAGTGGTGGCTTCAGGGGAGAGGAGAGAGCGCTTGACAGCGTACATGGGTGTGTGTGTGTGTATGTACATGTGTGTATCTGTACATGTGTCTGCGTGTATGTGTGTGTGTACATGTGTCTGTGTGTGTGTGCATGTCCGTGTGTATGAACGTACATGTGTCTGTGTATTTCTGTGTATGTACAGTACATGTATCTGTGTGTATGCGTGTCTGTACGTGCCTTTGTGTGTATACATGTGCCTGTATGTGTGTGTACATGTGTCTCTGTGCATGTGTGTACATGTTTCTGTGTGTGTATGTACATGTCTGTGTGTGTGTACAGGTGTCTGTTTGTTGGTGGCGAGTAACTCTTAAGGCCTGGCTAGTAGCTCAGGACTTGAAATTTTAAGCCCTGCAGTATATATATATATATATATATATATATATATACAGTCATGGCCGAAATTGTTGGCACCCTTGATATTTTTCCTGAAAATCAAGTATTTCACACAAAAAAGGTATTGCATTAACACATGTTTTGCTATACACATGTTTATTCCCTTTGTATGTATTGGAACAAATATAAAACAGAGGCAGAAAAGCAAATATGACATAATGTCACACAAAACCCCAAAAATGGGCTGGACAAAAGTATTGGCACCCTTAACTTAATATTTGGTTGCACACCCTTTGGAAAACATAACTGAAATCAGTCGCTTCCTATAACCATCAATAAGCTTCTGACACCTCTCACCCGGAATTTTGGACCACTCTTCCTTTGCAAACAGCTCCAGGTCTCTCTTATTGGAAGGACACCTTTTCCCAACAGCAATTTTAAGATCTCTCCACAGGTGTTCAATGGGATTTAGATCTGGGCTCATTGCTGGCCACTTCAGAACTCTCCAGCGCTTCTTTGCCATCCATTTCTGAGTGCTTTTTGACGTATGTTTGGGGTCATTGTCCTGCTGGAAGACCCAGGATCTTGGACGCAAACCCAGCTTTCTGACACTGGGCCCTACAGTGCGACCCAAAATCCTTTGGTAATCCTCAGATTTCATGATGCCTTGCACACAGTCAAGGCACCCAGTGCCAGAGGCAGCAAAACAACCCCAAAACATCATTGAACCTCCACCATATTTTACCGTAGGTACTGTGTTTTGTTCTTTGTAGGCCTCATTCCGTTTTCGGTAAACAGTAGAATGATGTGCTTTACCGAAAAGCTCTATCTTGGTCTCATCTGTCCACAAGACGTTTTCCCAGAAGGCTTTTGGCTTACTCAAGTACATTTTGGCAAACTGTAGTCTTGCTTTTTTATGTCTCTGTGTCAGCAGTGGGGTCCTCCTGGGTCTCCTGCCATAGCGTTTCATTTCATTTAAATGTCGACGGATAGTTCGCGCTGACACTGATGCTCCCTGAGCCTGCAGGACAGCTTGAATGTCTTTGGAACATGTTTGGGGCTGCTTATCCACCATCCGGACTATTCTGCGTTGCAATCTTTCATCAATTTTCCTCATCCGTCCACGACCAGGGAGATTAGCTACAGTGCCATGGGTTGCAAACTTCTTGATAATGTTGCGCACTGTGGACAAAGGCAAATCTAGTTCTCTGGAGATGGACTTGTAACCTTGAGATTGTTGATATTTTGCCACAATTTTGGTTCTCAGGTCCTCAGACAGTTCTCGTCTCCTCTTTCTGTTGTCCATGCTTAGTGTGGCACAGACAGACACACAATGCAAAGGTTAAGTGAACGTCTCTCCTTTTTATCTGCTTTCAGGTGTGATTTCTATATTGCCCACACCTGTTACTTGCCCCAGGTGAGTTTACAGGAGCATCACATGCTTGTAACATTCTTATTTATCCGCAGTTGTGAAAGGGTGCCAATACTTTTGTCCAGCCCATTTTTGGAGGTTTGTGTGACATTATGTCGAATTTGCTTTCTTTCCTCCCTTTTTTTGTTTTGTCCCAATACACACAAAGGGAATAAACATGTGTATAGCAAAACATGTGTTAATGCAATACGTTTCGTGAGAAATACATGATTTCCTGGAGAAATATCAAGGGTGCCAACAATTTCGGCCATGACTGTATATATATATATATATATATATATATATATATATATATATATATATATATATATATATATAGTAAATTCAAATCAGTCCCTAACCTTCAAGGGGTGTACAATCTAAGGTCCCTAACTCACATTCATACATATTCGTACTAGAGCCACTTTAGAGAGGAACCAGTTAACCTACCAGCATGTCTTTGGAGTGTGGGAGGAAACCAGAGTATCCGGAGGAAAGCCACACAGGCACAGGGAGAAAGACATGCAAAGGAAAGGACATGCAAATTCCAGGCAGGTAGTGCTGTGGTTGGGATTCAAGCCAACGACCCTAGTAGTGCCAGGTGGAAGCACTTAACCACTGTGCTGCCCCACAGATGCTTTTCTTCCCTGCTGCCATCTTGAAATATCCCATACATGCACAGATGTGCAGGTCTCTGACAGATATTTGAGATGTGTTCCTCAGTAAAACGTTGCCCCTGGGATGTGTGATATGGCAGCAGAGGAAATCCCTATGCCATTCTTGCCTATGCCAGGAAGCAGAAGGTGTTGGGCTGCAGCACAAAAAAGGCACTAAATGTTCCCAAAACTGATTAAATGTTCTGTTATTTTGTAAGAGGGAGGGGGGAGGAAACAGGAGTTCTTTAATTGATACTTTCACACAGAGAATCTAGCCACTTTGTATCCATCCCTGGCCTTTTAGTGTGCCAGGGAGGCACAGGTTGAGCATTCAGCCCCGCTGCCTACAACTTGCCAAAGTCTATAACGGGCTGCTCGATGTAGTACTCACATTCCCAAGCATTTATCACTAAACGCATAGGGCCCTAAACAAGGGTACCAGAGTTTAGCTGCATCCAGGCAGCAGTATATTTCAGCCTGTCATAGAAATTGACAGGCTGCAGTCAGCGTGGCTGGATGCTGCACCTGTGACCGTTTGCTATAAAATTGACAGAACTGGATGCACATGGTCTAGACCAGCAATGGGCAAACTATGGCCCGTGGTCCGTATACGGCCCGGCGGACCTTTTAATCCGGCCCGCGGAGCTAGGCTCCCGCTAGGCTCCTCTCACAGTCCGCCCTGAAGACCGGTGTAGCATGAAAATCTGTCTCCTATGAGGATCTGTCCCCCTCGACGTATGTGCGCATGTGCCGGAGATCGCCGATCGGCTGCTAATGCCTGAAACTGGCACATGCGCAGATACGTCGAGGGGGACAGATCCTCATAGGAGACAGATTTTCATGCTACACCGGAACGGCGCGGGAACACGTAAGTGAATTGACACAGGGGGGACTTAGGAACTTAATATGGGGGATGAATTAATATGGGGAATTAATTACTATATGGGGGATGAATTACTATAGGGGGGATTAATTACTATAGGGGGGATGAATTACTATATGGGGGATGAATTACTATATGGGGGGATGAATTACTATAGGGGGGATGAATTACTATGGGGGATGAATTACTATGGGGGATGAATTACTATAGGGGGGATGAATTACTATATGGGGGATGAATTACTATATGGGGGATTAATTACTATGCTTACTATGGAGGAATATTACTATACTTACTATGGATGACACATACACATCATTCATCTACTCTTGGTCCGGCCCCCGGGTCCAATATATGAACCCATTGCGGCCCTCAAGTCAAAAAGTTTGCCCACCTCTGGTCTAGACACTCCATGTGCAAGTAGGTAGTGAGTGAAGATACACTTTAAAAGATAGCACAAATAACCTAATCTTTGTTGGGTAAACGACATGTTCCACTGATTCATCATGTAACCAAAATGAACAAACAGACGTGTGAAGTCTGTGTGATGATCATAGCTCCTTCCACAGATACAAATAAATGATTGTAACCACAACGAGACAGAATGTTTGTTATTTCCAGGATGGCAAATGAAACTAAAGCAAAACTACATCTAAGGACTGGTAAGCTGCAATATATAATATTTATGTTTAGGGGTCTATATACACTTTAATTGCCATTACCATACACTGTATATTTTATTTCTATAATTATTACTTTCATAAAAAGTCCACATTAAAACAGCCACTCACAGTCCCTTGCCATCAGAGTTCCCTTTCAGGTTTTGATGTATGCTAAGTATTATATATGGATTTTACATATGGTTAGCATTTGCTGTTTGGACATATTAAACAAGACTTTTTCTACTACAGTAGTATATATTATTCATGTAATCATATAAATATGAATATTTATGTATGTATACATCTGCTATATCTATATCTTTTACAGCTTATGTAGTTGTACAGAAATGCCTAGCTCTAAGATGCAATGCAGCGATCACTAATGTATTATCAGTAATATCTTAAGGATATCCTAGGTATAAATGTGTATAGTTTTCCTTAGGAGGAGCATTCCAAACCTCAAACTGATGGAGTGCCTTGTAAATCAAGAAGCAGAGGATTGCAGATCATGGCATCTGCCCCATGCAGAAGAAGGGTGTCCAATCTATTCCTCTTGTTTTTTTTTTAAATTTTTAGTCTTTTATAAAACTGCATGTTAAAAAAACAAGCTATACATCACTGTATATTCAAACGTATTATTCTTACCAGCTGTCAAATTCTTTGATGTGCTCTGTGATTTGTGCATTTCAGTTTCTTTAAAACTAAGATCTTCTTGCATAATTTTAAGTTCTTGAGCAGTGACCGAGGATATTTGTTTCATTCTATTTATATTCTGTGTGAAAGTAAAATAGTCCCAACATTAATAAAGCATCAACTGGAAACAAAAGTATCATGGCAAAAACTAAGAACCAAGAAAAACCCAAACATACACACTATTCAGTTAAAATATCTGATGCACTGTACTGCAGTGCCTTAGCACACTGCATTCTTAGTGCCATATAACAAAGGATATAATTGCTTCTGAAAATGATCTCACCCTGCTTGAGTGTTCCAGCAGCATGACAATGGTTGCTTCTATCTCTGATTTCCGTTCCATCTCCTGATTCTTATTTTCTTCAAAACTGGCAAAAAAGTCTGAAATGAAAAATTATAGACCTGTAAAGAATGCTATAAAACAAAGAAAGCTTAGCCACTTTAATTCTTACATTATACAGTCAGGTCCATAAATATTGGGACATCGACACAATTCTAACATTTTTGGCTCTATACACCACCACAATGGATTTGAAATGAAACAAACAAGATGTGCTTTAACTGCAGACGGTCAGCTTTAATTTGAGGGTATTTACATCCAAATCAGGTGAACGGTGTAGGAATTACAGCAGGTTGCATATATGCCTCCCACTTGCTAAGGGACCAAAAGTAATGGGACAATTGGCTTCTCAGCTGTTCCATGGCCAGGTGTGTGTTATTCCCTCATTATCCCAAGTACAATGAGCAGATAAAAGGTCCAGAGTTAATTTCAAGTGTGCTATTTGCATTTGGAATCTGTTGCTGTCAACTCTCAAGATAAGATCCAAAGAGCTGTCACTATCAGTGAAGCAAGCCATCATTAGGCTGAAAAAACAAAACAAACCCATCAGAGAGATAGCAAAAACATTAGGCGTGACTAAAACAACTGTTTGGAACATCCTTAAAAAGAAGGAATGCACCGGTGAGCTCAACCACACCAAAAGACCCGGAAGACCACGGAAAACAACTGTGGTGGATGACCGAAGAATTCTTTCCCTGGCAAAGAAAACACCCTTCACAACAGTTGGCCAGATCAAGAACACTCTCCAGGAGGTAGGTGTATGTGTGTCAAAGTCAACAATCAAGAGAAGACTTCACCAGAGTGAATACAGAGGGTTCACCACAAGATGTAAACCATTGGTGAGCCTCAAAACCAGGAAGGCCAGATTAGAGTTTGCCAAACGGCATCTAAAAAAGCCTTCACAGTTCTGGAACAACATCCTATGGACAGATGAGACCAAGACTCAACTTGTACCAGAGTGATGGGAAGAGAAGAGTATGGAGAAGGAAAGGAACTGCTCATGATCCTAAGCATACCACCTCATCAGTGAAGCATGGTGGTGGTAGTGTCATGGCGTGGGCATGTATAACTGCCAATGGAACTGGTTCTCTTGTATTTATTGATGATGTGACTGCTGACAAAAGCAGCAGGATGAATTCTGAAGTGTTTTGGGCAATATTATCTGCTCATATTCAGCCAAATGCTTCAGAACTCATTGGAAGCTGCTTCACAGTGCAGATGGACAATGACCCAAAGCATACTGCAAAAGCAATGAAAGAGTTTTTTAAGGGAAAGAAGTGGAATGTTATGCAATGGCCAAGTCAATCACCTGACCTTAATCTGATTGAGCATGCATTTCACTTGCTGAAGACAAAACTGAAGGGAAAATGCCCCAAGAACAAGCAGGAACTGAAGACAGTTGCAGTAGAGGCCTGGCAGAGCATCACCAGGGATGAAACCCAGCGTCTGGTGATGTCTATGCGTTCCAGACTTCAGGCTGTAATTGACTGCAAAGGATTTGCAACCAAGTGTTAAAAAGTGAGTTTGATTTAGGATTATTATTCTGTCCCATTACTTTTGGTCCCTTAACAAGTGGGAGGCACATATGCAAACTGTTGTAATTCCTAAACCGTTCACCTGATTTGGATGTAAATAACCTCAAATTAAAGCTGACAGTCTGCAGTTAAAGCACATCTTGTTCGTTTCATTTCAAATCCATTGTGGTGGTGTATAGAGACAAAAAGGTTAGAATTATATCGATGTCCCAATATTTATGGACATGACTGTATATCACTTTATTCAATTACCTAGTACCAGTGCAGGACCCAGCTTTTCATTCTAGCCTGTGTTGCAGGAGCGTTAACAGCAACCAGCTGTAATGCACTTCATTCATAAATACAATGAATAATGTTGTCAGACTGCATTCTGTTACAGTTTTTAAAAGCGGAACAAAGAATCCCACTAACCCACATCTGTGTGTTACTGTAAAAAATTGAGTTTTTAATTGAGTTTTTAGGTTACCTTTAAAATCTTTTTCTTGGAGTACATCACAGGACACAGGGTATTTTTATATCCATTACTTTAGAGTTATAATGCCACCTTCAGGTGACTGGGTACTGGCAAAAAAAACAAGATATCCCTACCTAGGCATAATCCCCCCAATCTAGGCATAGCATCAGTATAGTAGGAAGCCATGAAACAATTAAGGAAAAGGGTGGGATCCCTTTGTTCTGTGATTTACACCAAAAAAGGATTTTACAGGTAAACCAAAAATCGCATACACAAAAGATATGTCATGTTATAGCTAAGGAAGTCTCGTGATGTGATGTAACACTTAGAGTGGGCCAATGATGTCAAACTGCAAACAGGAAGTTTACGAGCCGCCATCTTGGAAATTCCTGAACACATTGAAAATAACAAGGTTTTTTACTGTGGTGTCCCAGCAGGACACTTTTAAAAGTGAGTGCACTTTGTTTTTTTAATAAATCACACTATATTTATATACTACA
This sequence comes from Staurois parvus, assembly GCF_062004578.1. Classification (NCBI taxonomy): domain Eukaryota; kingdom Metazoa; phylum Chordata; class Amphibia; order Anura; family Ranidae; genus Staurois; species Staurois parvus. Next base: position 1,170,437 of record NW_028317994.1, on the reverse strand, counting down.
CTATGGCAAGCATTTCTTTTTACATATGCGGAGGATATGTGGGATAAAGAGGACACGAGACCGTTTGCAGCACAGTGGGGAGGAAAGTGGAGTCATCTACACAGTATACCTACCCGAGTTAAAAGGGAAAGGCAGTATTTGACCTATGCAATTTGGGTCATAAAAGGAGGTGAGAGTATATCTGTATGTCTCTGGTGGAGGAGCACCTATAGGAATATATGTGGATATAAGCAATAAAGCGCACCTGTTTTTGGGAACAAATTATAAACGCACGGATCAAGCACACATTATGGACTTTTAAGCTGTATTCAGTGTATCCACTATTGTTGCATAATCACATGGTTTGGATGCTTTAATTCATATATGAGGTTATAGAGATATATGCGCGGCACTATTTTATGACAAACCAAAAATCCCATTTCCTTTATTGCACATGCAAGAACACAGGGTATCTTCAAATCCATTGCAATAGGGATATCCCGAAGCACAGAATAAGAGGGGAGGGCAACTCGGCAAGAAGCTAACAGACCCCAAACAACCAAACTAAAACAGGTCAGAACCTCAAGCAGCAGCCTGCAGTACCTCCCATCCAAAGGTTGTGTCCACAGAGGCCCAGACATCCACCAGGTGAAACTTCATAAAAGAAGTATGAACCAAAGACCAAGCAGCAGCCTTGCAAACTTGAGCTATCGAATTTTTGAAGCTGAACATCCACCAAGATGGTGGCACATTGCCTTTCAAACCGTAAGCTTGAGAAATAAGCTGATGGATCCAAAAAGATATTAGTAGATGTCAAAGCTGCATGACCCTTCTGTGCCCCTTTTGAAAGCACAAAGAAGGAATCCCACTGATAAATTAGAGCAGTCAACTTCAGGTAAACCCTGACTACACCAACCACATCCAATATATGTATCCAATATCCTGGTTTAAGACGGAATGAGGAAACCACCCTAAGTAGAAAGGATAGCTGAGGCCACAAAACCACCTTATCATGATGATCACCAGGAATGGTTCCTTGCAGGCAAAAGCAGCTGCTTCTAAAACTCTGCAAGCCAAAGTAATGACAACCATAAAAACAACCATCTATGTCAGAAAACCCACAAAGGCATTTGGATATAATGAAAAATGGGAACCCTGTAATTCCTTGGATAAGAAACCTTCCACCCCCCTCCCCCAGATAATTAGCTTACTCTTCCACCTCTTCTTCAGCTAGCTTCTATGCCATGAAGAAAGAGGGAGGAGGAGAAGGGGGCATTTCTGCTTGCGCCCATGACAGTCCAGACTGGAATGGACTCCAGAGAACTAGTGTTGTTGTAACCTAGCAATAAGAGATGAAAATTTCACCCGTGACACAAAGAAACTGAAAGAAGCAGCAGGTGTGCAGACTGAGGAATCGAAGCACAGCAAGCTCTTCAACAAACCATTGGGAGATGTAAGAAATTATCAGGTGAAATATCAGTTTTGGATGGACTGACCTTATAAGCGGGAAGGGGAGAGGAAAAAGTTAAAGGTGTTTTACAACCAAAATGGACCCTCGATTCATGGGGCTTACTGTAGTACATCAGAAACCTATAATCGAATTAAACCTGTAGCCTCTCCCTTAAGTATTGCAGTAGTATTGTATCTTGTCCATTCTTAAATAACTGCTCTTGCATCTTGTCCATTCTTAAATAACTGCTCTTCCAATTTTTTAAGAGTACTGCTGCATCATGGATGGACATATTGACTTATGCTAAGGTAAAGAAAATAAGAATGAGTATCCAGTCCTTGCTAGGAAGAGCTTGGCATACATAGAAGGTATGGATTGTATTATAACTTGAGCAATTGACTAAAGCATCAAAATGCCATCTTAGTCAGCTTTATGTGTCAAGTCTAACATTGAACTCTATCACCTATTCAGATTAGTGGTAGAACTACGCTTGCAATTACTGTAAATATCTTTGCAGCGGAAAGATGTAACCATTCATCAGCAGTAACCTCATCTGTGTAACACATTGAAGTCAATGTGATTATAATAGGAAAACTGCCAACGAGTAGGTAAATCTCAGCACCTCTTAATACATACAGTGCATACCAGCTAGCATCTTTCTCTCTTTTATTTTTAAATTTCACTTTAATGGGCCCAATGACAATAGATGATCAAACTGTGTGACAGTACAATATCTAATAATAGCAAATGGCAACCCAGAATGAACGTTCTTGGGAAAAAAGCAATCAGGCAGGTTATTTACCTTAATTCAATAAAAAAAAAGAAAAAGAAAAAAAAGGAGGTTCAAAATCGACTTGCCAGCCAGCTTGCCAACAACCGAATTAACCTGTCTAACAGTATGCGTTAAAAACAGGGGTTTAGTTAGAACACATTTGCAAATGTGTGCTAACTAAACCAGTTTTTAAACGTGTACTGTTAGATAGGTTAATTAGGTTGTTGGCAAGTTGATTTTGAACCTCTTTTTTTTATTTTTCCTTTTTTTTATTGACATGCATCACCCGGTTCACGTAGTCCTTGCTTCAAAAGCCAGTTATAGACTGGGGCGGGTGCCATTTTGCTATTTACCTTAATTCCCCATCGTGGGACTGTTGCGCAGAACTCTTCCTTTACTATACCTAACAGCAACCTTTGCATAACTAAAGCTTTTCTGATAGGCAAAGTGACATGGGCAAATAAGTCATACATGTATAGCTGTACACTAATGTCTAAGGCCAGCTTAAGAGTATTAGCTGTCTGATTAGCTCCGTGAGCCCTAAAGTCATCTGATCAATAATACTTGTCCATGGATGAGCTCAGTGCTCTATATTCCTCCTTTTGGTATAACTTATCTTAAGAGGTTCTTCTGCCAAAATAAATACCAAAATGTGAAATAGTTTTGTTTTCTCAACACATATAATAGTCAGTTATGAAAAACAATTTTATTAATAATGTAGCTATATATATTTTTTTCATTTATTTCAAAATCCTAGAATGGAAACCTGTATAAAGGTTGTGCTTTACTGGATGTTAAAACCCCTTGAAGATGCAATTTTATTTATTTTAAGGGCCATATAAATATTGGATTGTGGATATAGAAAATTTCAGGAAACAAAGAAACTTAAATTTCCTGCCAAGCTATTTCTTCCTTTAAAAGAAATCCCAACTCTCAGCGGAAGCCATATAGGTAAACAAGAGCATTGTGTGCAAGACAAATTTTGACATAGTACTCTTATTTTCAAAAGTGAATTTCCTATTTAAAATAAAATAAATTGTACACATAGGAACAAAACAGAAAACACGATGTAGTGCAGCAATGAAAAATGTATGCACTAGTAAAACTGAACAACAGACAATAAGAACTTTTTCTGTTGATTTAAGATGTGGCACCTAGCTTTTTCATATTTTTGTAAATTCTTAAGGGCCAATTCACACTGACTTGCACTAAAATGCATGTACATTTCCATCCATTTTAGTCATGTTTTAACAAGCGTTGACGTCCATTGACATACATTTTGACGTCTGTTGGCATACATTTTGCGTTTTAGCGCAACACAATGCACATTATGGTGTGAATAGGACACATTGGAAATAATTGTTTTTCAAATGTCGTTCTGCTGATCTATGTTTTACAGCTGTGCTAAAATGCACTTGTGTGGATTGGTCCTAAGTTACAAATGCATCCCACAGATGAAAAGTAAACTTGGACTAGTATGCCAAAGTTTATGTCGTAAGAACTCTCTGCACTGATCTAAAGCAGACCATGAGATTTAAATATTCATTAATATGACAAAATTAGGTGGGTAGCCTGTATTACCAACAAATGTCATCAGACTATTACACTGTCTGGAATTGTCCAGAGCGACAGGTGTAACACATGTTGTGCTGTAGAGAGACACTAGAGGGGAAACCTTGGGATTGTCTAGGTTGACAGCTGACACTTTAGGCTGAATTAAACTAAGGTGACAAAGCAAAAAGCAGAAATTACATCAGGATAGGCTGGAGGTCATTGCTGGAAGCAGTCAGGAATTATAAACCAAAGGCAGAGGGAGCAGAAATCAAGGATAAGCCAACAGACAATGCAGAATAAAAGTTTGTTTGTAATGAGGAAAATAGAGAAGGTCTGAGGTTCTCAAATGCAACCTACCAGTTCAGGATATAGAAACCTTTGATCAGGTACTGGTTGAATGTTTTGCTCTGTATTTTAACACTACTTATTATGGTCAGGTGTACAGCTACAGTAGAACCAAGGCACAGTTCAGAATATCTTCCATTAGATGACAGGCCAGGTATCATACATCAGGACTGACCACCCTAGGAAGACTGCAAATGGTATAGATCTGCAGGGTGCTTGTTACGATGAAGCAGTAAGTTCTGTGTCCGGATTGGAATCATATTGGATACTTTCTGGCTAAACAGAATTCTTATGAAAATAGGCAACCTTGACCAATAATTTCTCTTTAGCCCTAGGTAGGCCAGCATTGAGACTGTGTTTATCCCCTCTTCCTAAAAGAAACACTGCTATGTCACGATAATTCTTGTTTAAACCTGCTAATCAGCACTAAGCATCTACTTCTGAGACCCAGTTCACATATATGTGAATTGGATGCATTGTAAACCACATCCGAATCGCCTGACATGTGAACCAAAACCCTTTTCTATGGAACTGATTCAAATACAGTGAGGAACATAAGTATTTGAACACCCTGCAATTTTGCAAGTTCTCCCACTTAGAATTCATGGAGGGGTCTGAAATTCACATTGTAGGTGCATTCCCACTCTGAGAGACAAAATTAAAAAAAAAATGCAGGAAATCACATTGTATGATTTTTAAAGAATTTATTTGTCTTGCACTGCTGAACATAAGTATTTGAACACCTAAGAAACAGCAAGAATTCTGGCTCTCAAAGACCTGTTACTGTGCCTTTAAAAAGTCCACCTCTACTCCACTCATTAATCTAACTTAGTAGCACCTGTCTGAGCTCTTTAAAGACACCTGTCCGCCCCACAGTCAGTCAGACGCCAACTACTACCATGGGCAACACTAAAGAGCTGTCAAAAGACACCAGAGACAAAATTGTGGACCTCCACAAGGCTGAAAAGGGCTACGGGCAATTGCCAAGCTTGGTGAAAATAGATCAACTGTTAGAGCAATTGTTAGAAAATGGAAGAGGCTAAAGACGACTGTCAGTCTCCCTCTGACTGGGGCTCCATGCAAGATCTCACCTTGTGGGGTATCACTGATAAGAAAGGTAAGGAATCAGCCCAGAACTACAAGGGAGGAGCTGGTCAAAGACATGAAGAGAGCTGGGACCACAGTTTCAAAGGTCACTGTCGGTAGAACACTACGCCGTCATGGTTTCAAATCATGCATTGCACGGAAGGTTCCCCTGCTCAAGTCATCACATGTCCAGGCCCATCTGAAGCTTGCCAATGACCATCTGGATGATCAAGAGGAGGCATGGGAGAAAGTCATGTGGTCAGATGAGTAGAACGTGTTGGTCTAAACTTCACTTGTCGTGTTTGGAGGAAAAAAAAAAAAGGATGAGTTGCATCCCAAGAACACCATCCCTACTGTGAAGCATGGGGGTGGTAACATCATGGTTTGGGGGTGCTTTTCTGTGAAGGGGACAGGACGACTGCATTAAGGAGAGGATGAATGGGGCCATTTATTGTGAGATTTTGAGAAACAACCTCCTTCCCTCAGTCAGAGCTTTGAAGATAGGTCGTGGCTGGGTCTTCCAACATGACAACGACCCAAAGCACACAGCCAGGATAATCACGAAGTGGCTCTGTAAGAAGCATATCAAGGTTCTGGAGTGGCCTAGCCAGTCTCCAGACCTAAATCCAATATAACATCTTTGAAGGGAGCTGAAACTCCGTGTTGCTCAGCGACAGCCCCGAAACCTGACAGATCTAGAGGAGATCTGTGTGGAGGAGTAGGCCAAAATCCCTGTTGCAGTGTGTGCAAACCTGGTCAAGAACTACAGGAAACGTTTGACCTCTGTAATTGCAAACAAAGGCTTCTGTACCAAATATTAACACTGATTTTCTCAGGTGTTCAAATACTTATGTTCAGTAGTGCAAGACAAATAAATTCTTTAAAAATCATACAATGTGATTTCCTGAATTTTTTTTTTAATTCTGTCTCTCAGAGACCCCTCCATGATTTCTAAGTGGGAGAACTTGCAAAATCGCAGGGTGTTCAAATACTTCTGTTCCTCACTGTATGTGTATGTTGGCCGCAATGTGATTTTAAAAAGAGTCTGATACGATTTTCAGCCCGGCTAGAATCGCACCTACAACGCGGAACGCAACCGCAGCGGACTCTTTCACAAAACGCACTGCAAACTGGCCCTGCAGATATGTGAACCCAAGCTAATGCTGATAGTTTTATTGTGAAAACAAATGTTTTAAGAGTATTAATTTTTCTTTAAATCTGTAGATACTCTTTAAAACCGAGAATTCCTTAGCCACGTTATTCAGGTGCAATAAGTCCTTAATGATCGCCTGATTCCCTAAAGGGCAGTTATGAAATAATAACACCCAGGCTCCGCTCAAAACTTCAGGCTGGGATACCTGCCAACACTGTAAGGTATCAGAGGTCAAGTATGGTATTCTAACTTGCTTAAAAGGTAAATACATTTTCATGCTGATGACTTCTCACTAAGCTGACAGTAGTATAGAAGTTCTAGAACTAGACGTATACATATACCTTGGGACTTGTTTATAGCAAGCAGTACACAGGACAAAACATCTGTATTGCCCACAGCAAACAATCTCATGTTGGTTTTCATCTTCTGGAAACTCTTTCTCGGATTAGTTTGGGGCTAAATATCTCCTTTGTCCCTGCCTCCTGATCCCTCTCTTCTTGTCCTCTACTGTCTCTACAACACGTTTCTTTTTTTCTTTCTATACTCTCCTACCTTTTTTCTTGTTTGGGTTTATACATTGAATTATACAGAGTTATTTTTTTTTCTGTTCCCCATGTTTCACCCAGGGGCACCCCCCTGGTATTTGACACCTCCATATCCATTACTGTTGATCCTGTTATATATCCGTTACATAGAGTTATTTCCATTTACTCTCCTGGATTATCCTCCCGTTTGAGATTTCTGTACATTTACTCACTTGTACATGTTATCACTATCTGTTATGTTCTGTTTTGTAAATTTGCTGTAAAACTGTAATAAATACAAATTTGCCTTTAAATAACTCCTTTGTAATGCACAAAATTACTATAATGTATATACAGAGGCAACTTAGATGCCAAGTGAATAGCAGTCTGTCCATGCTAATGTAATGGCACTGTTGTGCAGTGATGCTGCATTAACAATCAGTATATGGAAGATATATTTGTGGAATGTCACTTACTGTCCAAGTTTTCCTCTTTTTTCTTAAGCTCTTTGTACTTTTGCTTCTTCTCTCCTAAAACATAAAACGTAAAGATGTTATTGGATAGCCATGGTTTATAAGGTGGTGAGCTATCACAGCCATTTTGGTGCCAGTACTGTAATAGCCTATATGATCAGATCTTTTGCCAGTCTAATGTAATAGCCAACAACTGCTCATACTGTAAAGGACCCATAAGCATCTCAGACACTCATGTCCTTTACTTTTCAAAAAAATCAATATGTGACCTTTTGATGCAGAAACTAGGCTTCACACCTAAATGATGATCTGGATGCTTAATCTAGGCCGTGGGTGACTGGATCTCTGCCAGTTCTGGCCATAAACACTTGCACCTTGGGGCTGGTTTTGCCCCATTCAGGGTGACAATAACATGATGTTTCGTATAACAATTTCCTCTTGAGGCACAATAAATCTCATTTGTAAGGTTACCTTAATACAGAGTGAAGATACACATTTATAATTAATCTAATGGCCATTACATAGCAGGCCCATCAGGATAAAAGAACAAAGCCCCCACATCCTTTACTATTTGTTCACCAGAGTTAGACAGATTTTCAATTGCTTATTGATTCTCCGACATCTTCAGGACAGGAAGTAAGGGCAAATTTCCCAAATGGGAACACAAATTCAGATAGAAATTTTAACCTTTCCTCAATCCAAATCAATAAAAAAAAAGTTACATATGGAGAATAATTTAAAATGCAACGGAAATATAGTTTATATCAACAATATGCATTTTGCTTCAGTCTTATGAGTAATAACAATGTTTCTTTCAGATCCACAGGTACATAGATGAATGTAAAATGGCAGCACAGTGGCTAAATGGTTAGCACTTCCGCCTGGCAGTACTAGGGTCGTTGGTTCGAATCCCAGCCACGGCACCACCTGCCTGGAGTTTGCATGTTCTCCCTGGGCCGCATGGGTTTCCTCCGGGTACTCCGGTCTCCTCCCACACTGCAAAGACATGCTGGAAGGTTAATTGGATCCTATCTAAATTGGCCCTAGTATGCGTATGTATGAATGTAAGTTAGGATTGTATGCCCCTTCAGGGTTAGGTACTGATGTGAATGTACAAATGTACAATAAATAAATATATATATATATATATATATATATATATATATATATATGTAAAGCGCTGCATAAAATTGATGGTGCTATATAAGTACCTGACATAAATAAATAAGCATATTGGGCAGTTATAGTCTTTTAATTTTTTTTCTTCAGCTATACATGTGAAGGTGATAAAGGAACATTTCTATCCATGTGTGTTGATGTGTTAAAACCCTAGTTTCTATGCTTTATTTGTAATAATCTACAGTATGGGGGCACCCATATTTCCTCAAACATATGTAGGCTCTGCTTCCTTAGTGTCTTGCTGATCCTCTTTTCTCCCTGCAAGTCTACCAGAGTGTGTCTATCTAAGGCTTAGTTCACATGGGCAGTCAAGGTATGTGAAAACAGATAGTTGATCTGCATTTTTATTGCCACCCCCCCCGACTACCCACCTACAGTGTGATACTCACCCATTGAAGTCAATAGTATTGCACTGCAACTGCATGCCAAACACAGCTATGGCAGTTGCAGTGCTTTAGTTCAATGTGAAATCCTCATTGGGATGGAAAAATTTCCCCTAGGGATCAAAAGATAGGTGTGCAGAAGGAGGCAGTAGTATCGCCACCTGAATGCCTGCGAACCAGCTCCACACTGCTTCCAAAAAAACAATACACCACAGATCACTTTTCAGAGGCATTGTAGAGCCTGCTGCCCATGTGAACGATTCCTTAAGGAAACAATAGATTATCTGCAGTTTTTAATAATTGGTAGCCATAGGCCATGTGATCTAGACTGCCTAGGTTGGCAGCAGCAGACTTTTATCCATGGCAAGACAGATTAACATTTTATGATCACAATAGTTGTGCTAATTTGTAATGCTGGCATCCCCTGCTGAATAACTTGGAATATGAATTATGACAGGCTGCCTGCCATTTAAGTGGAAGATATCTAATACACTCCATGGACTTATTCAACAGACCTCTGCTAAACCGATTCAGGCGAATTATAGCTTATGATCACGAGTCAGGGTTTCTCAGCCAGGGTTCCATGGAACCCTAGGGTTCCTCCAGAAGTTGCTAGGGGTTCCATGAGCAATCAGCAAATTCTGCCTCTCAAATAAGTTCCCATTAACACCATTGATCTTTTTAGCTATCTGTAGGGGGGTCATTCTTCACAATGACCACAAAGGTAAGGAGCATTCTTCCCAATGACCATTACACTAATGTATCATGAGTTGTAGATAAAGTAATTTTTATCAGGGTTTTCCTGAGACTGGAAAGGTTTTTCAAGGATTCCTCTGTGATGAAAAGGTTGAGAAAGGCTGACATATGTAAATTAACGATAGCTATAGAAATAGACAGAGACAATAGTTTACAATAAAATCTGTATTTAACAGCCAATTTATTTTCACCATTCTTTTTTCTTATTCTGCCATATCTCACTTGAAAAATCATGTGTTAATGAAATGCTGAAAAGGCACTTTGGCCAAATGGAATTGCATCCGCATCCTCTTTCCTTAATTTACTGAATAAAACAATAAGACATTCCAGTGGGACTCACAGCAAAGATTTCCTTGCAGCTGTAGGATGTCTTGCCGGCTTCCCTTCGAGCCATGCAGAAATTAAGAAGACTCCTGCATTTCCCCTCCCTTTCCTTAATCCCCACAGAATAATAATACAAACAAAATCAAAACAATAAGGACTGTCCTTATTTGGCAAAGTGCTTCTCTTGTTGTTTTACAGTAAATGGCACCATAAAAAAAACCCAACAGAACCTGAAAAGTATACAAACCATTTATATTGGGCTCTTTCTAAAGGAGCTAACATTCTTATATCCCTACCACACTTTTACAAAATGCACACATACCAATTAGGGTAGGAGCGAATTATACTATTATAACCCAACTATATGTTCCTGGATTGTCTGAAAAAAATTGGGAACACAAGAGGAATCCTATGAAAACAGGCACATATAAACCCTTTCAGAGAGCACTGCTGGTGGGACTGAACATGGGATGCTTTAAAGGAACAGTCCTTACTGCTAAGTTACCATGCTTCCTTATAGCACAGAGATCTTGAGGTTGATTTACTAAAAGATTTAGGAATAATCATATAGTAAAAATTGTTTAAAGAAAATACCTGTTTTCCTATTTCATCTTCATGTAACTGGATAATTAACATGAACACAACTTTTGTGATTTTCAAATCCTTTAGTAAATTAGCCTCAGTAGTTCTGTGCTATTAAGGCAGGATGGCATTATAATGGTAAGGACTCTACCTTTGCAGCACCTCAATTGTCAATTGTAAAATGATTTTCCTCTTCACTGTATAGACATTTACAGCTTTACATTTTGCATTTACTGTCAATGGTACAGTATGCGAGTGATTCAAGTAACCCTGTCAGGTTAAATAAAATGCAGATGAAAGTCTAATGGCAGCTGCAGCACAAAAAATTGAGGTGAAATGTGCCATGGGAGAGGTGAGTTCTTTTATTGCAGGAACATTTCATCTGCATTTTTAAACTGCGATAGGGTTGCTTTAAAATATATATATGGCTTTTTTTGTTTTTTGGCCAGAAGGCCAAAGAAAAAAAAATTACAGATTCCATTATCTACAAAAACGAGACACTGGAGGCTGAGGTAGAAGAGGTATGCTTTGAAATGCATTCCTATCCTTTAGCACTCCTCCAGCAGTGTCAAGCTTCTCCTGTATCTAGGCTCCAGCTTCCACCCCCCTCTGGCTCATCCCTCTGGCAGTCGAGTGGCTCCTGGACTGACAGTATTCCTCTTCCCCTTGCAAATACTTGTAGCAGGGTCATCCCACAGAGGCTTTGAGCTTCAGAGGCAGCAGCTTGAACTTGTCCTCTGCATATACTCCCTTTTTTGTGAGTGCATTTTATTTATTTTTAAATAAACATCGATCATTCCTTTATACTACACTATGGTTGTGCTTGCCTATTCCCTTTTACCTTCTCAGTGTCCCAGTTATTACCCATGGCTGGTTTAAGCTGTAGCTTATAACCAGTAAACAGAGAATGTGTGTTTAGTCTATGGGCTAACCACCTTACTAGTTACCATTAGATTCTATCATTATGATTGTTTTTTATGGTTTCTTATGGTTTGCAACATTGTAATAATTTGTTGTTTCACTGTCAACACTGACAGCTCACACAGACCATGGCTATTGCTCTTGATATAGCAAATCCATCTAGTACATTTAACTCCTAGTATACTTGTTTTAAAAAAATATTTCTGCATTCCTTAGAGCCATGTTTCTCAAATAATGAATCGTAGCCCTAAAGTGGGTTGCGATCAGGGGTGGACTGGGTCGGGGGGCAAGTGCCTATCATCATAAATTTAGGCCAAAATGTATTCTGCTACGTGCAATACGTGTAAATTAATTGGTTTACGTGAACGTTATAGCATCTACAAATGGCGGTGTATATATACTGGAATTATTTTTATACTAGTAATGGCGGCGATCAATAGGAAGAAGGGTCAGCCGCATACTGGAGGATAGATGAATATAGTATGTATTTATTGATCCATAGGACACACTAAACACCAGGACATGAATACAGGACCTGTTAATGCATTTCACACGATATCGTGCTTAATCATGATTAAGCATGAGATTGTGTGAAACACGTTAACAGGTCCTGTATTCATGTCCTGGTGTTTTGTGTGTCCTATGGATCAATAAATACACACTATATTCATCTATCCTCCAGTATGCGGCTGACCCTTCTTCCTATTGCATCATGTGTCGTGGTGAGCCAAAGCCTGCCTGTTTGCCTGAGCGTTATACCTCTGTTCTTTGAATGGCGGCGATCAGCAACTTATAGAGGGACTGCGGCAGGCATTTTAATGCTGGGGGGGGACTGTCTAACTGTCACTGACATCCACAGTGACCCTAATACAGTGATCAGTGCTAATAAAAAGCACTGACACTGTACTAATGGCACTGGGCAGAAAGGGGTTAATATCTGGGCGATCAAAGGGTTAACTGTATGCTGTTTTACTGTGAATGTCTTTCACTGTGTCAGTAAATTGCTTTGTACTGCTCTGCAATGCAGAGCAATACTAAGCAATGTGCAGGAGCTGACCGGGGAGAGATTTGTATTGTTTACATACAGGTCTCTCCCCATCAGTGATCCTCGGCGATTGCCGGACGCCGGCAGAAAATCACCTGCTGGGAACCGGTGATCAACAGCTGAGTCCGCAATTGGCAGCGCACGCCCCCTACCTGGAAATGAAAAACCACATATATATATATTTCAAAAGAAATACATGTCTAACAAATTATGCACTGATTTGCATGTTCATGAGGGAAATAAGTATTTGATCCCCTTCACAAAACATGACTTAGTACTTGGTGGCAAATCCCTTGTTGGCAATCACACAGTTCAGATGTTTCCTGTAGTTGGGCACCAGGTTTGCAGACATCTCAGGAGAGATTTTGGCACACTCCTCTTGGCAGATCCTTTCCAAGTCATTAAGGTTTGGTGGCTGATGTTTGGCAACTCGAACTTTCAGCTCCCTCCACAGATTTTCAACTGGATTAAGGTCTGGAGACTGGCTAGGCCACTCCAGACATTAATGTGCTTCTTCTTCAGCCACTCCTTTGTTGCCTTGGCCGTGTGTTTTGGGTCATTGTCATGCTGGAACACCCATCCAGGACCCATTTTCAATGCCCTGGCTGAGTGAAGAAGGTACTCACCCAAGATTTTAGCAGAAAAACACCCCCAAAGCAGAATGTTTCCACCAGCATCTTTGACAACTGGGATGGTGTTCTTGGGGTCATAGGCAGCATTCCTCCTCCTCCAAACACGGCGAGTTGAGTTGATGCCAAAGAGCTCGATTTTGGTTTCATCTGACCACAACACTTTCAACCAGTCCTCCTCTGCATCATTCAGATGTTCAGTGGCAAACTTCAGATGGGCTTTCTTGAGCAGAGGGACCTTGCATGCACTGCAGGATTTCAATCCTTGTCGGCGTAGTGTGTTACCAATTGTTTTCTTGGTGACTGTGGTCCCAGCTGCCTGGAGATCATTGACAAGATCCTCACGTGTAGTTCTGGGATGATTCCTCACTGTTCTCATTCGCACTCCACGAGGTGAGATCTTGCATGGTGCACCAGACCTAGGGAGACTGACAGTTGTTTTGTGTTTCTTCCATTTGCGAATGATTGCACTAACTGTTGTCACCTTCTAACCAAGCTGCTTGTCGATAGTTTGGTAGCCCAGTCCAGCCTTGTGAAGGTCTACAATCTTGTCCCTGACATCCTTGGACAGTTCTTTGGTCTTTGCCATGGTGGATAGTATGGAATCTGATTGTTTGATTGCTCCTGTGTTCAGGTGTCTTTTATACAGGTAGCAAAATGAGATTAGCAGCACTCCCTTTAAGAGACTGCTTCTAATCTCAGCTTGTTACCTGTATGAAAGACACCTGGTAGCCAGAAATCCTGCTGAATGATAGGGGATCAAATACTTATTTCCCACATGAACATGCAATCAGTGCATAGTTTGTTAGACATGCATTTCTTTTGAATTTTTTGTTGCTATTCTGTCTCTCAGTGTTACAATACACCTACCATTCGATTTTTAGACTGATCATTTCTTTGTGAGTGGGCAAACATTCAAAATCAGCAGGGGATCAAATACCGTTAGTAACATTTTAATAGTGCATAGCATTTTTTTTTCTGCTGAAAAAATGCTTCAAAAAACTACAGTAACAAATATTTTCTCTGCTCTTAGAAGCTGAAGTTCAAAAATCACTAACAGCCTAAAGTAGTGTGCATGGACACATAGGATAACAGTATTTAGCTTCTAAGAGCAGAAAAAAATGCTAATAACAGCTTCTAGAAGCTTTAAAAATGCTAGTGTGCATTGAGCCTTAGGGTCCATGAACACTATGCAGCTGAACAAATTCCAGAACCTCTGACAGAAAAGAAGCATAAAAAAATACTCATAGGGGCTTGTATGGCCCAAGATTTCATGGGCATTTACTTTTTTTCCAAAAATATTCCCCTCTGCTCATTTTTTTACTATATTCAACGTTCACTTGAAAAAGCCAAACAGCCCTAAACACCACGTTTATGAAATTGGTCAAGTGGTTTTTCTGCTCATAAGCCTATATCAAAAACGCAAATCTGATGAGTTTTTTTTATGCTTGAAAACGCTGCTCTGCAAATATAGTATGCCTGTAAACACCCTAATGTACATGGACAGATTGGCTAACACAGAGCTGCCTATATAGGCTGAAGGAAAAAAAACCACCAAAAGCCTGTATAAGCAGCATTTGTTATGGCCAGTGTGCATGGACCCTTACAACAGCTTCCTTTCCCTTAAGTTGGCCATAGACAGATTGGAATTCAGCGGGTTCAGCAGGGACCGGCTGAATTGTGATTCATATGTGGCCACTGCAGTTGAACAGCAGTTGATTTATCAATCGACTCCTGTTCAATTACCCTGTTGGATAGAAGCTGCTTGACCAGGGCATGCAGGCAAATGGCTACAACACTGATCTGTGTATTCTGACAGTGGGGGAGTCTATAGTGGTTCAGACTAGGGATGCATCAAAATTTTCGGCCAAAAACACCCCTTTCGGCCTCTGGCAAAAATGAAAAAAAAAAAACACCAATACATGTGCCAAATAAACCTTGCCCCTTGCCGCCACCGGCCACCGCTCAGTAGTTCTCAGCCTTACCTGAGAAACCATCTAACGATCGCGGTGCTGGGCATAGAGATGAGTGAAGGAAAGATGGCCTCCACTCATCTCTATGCCCTTGGAGGACCAGAGCGATGTCAATTCCGGTTTTGGCCATTTTTTTTTTAAAGCACTAGATCAATGCTTTTTTTGATCTAATGCTTTACATTGCAGAGGAGAGATGTGGGGTCTTATTGAACCCATATCTCTGCATAAAGAGGACCTGTCACTAAATATTTCTATCACAAGGGATGCATGCATCTCTTGTGATAACAATAAAAGTGATTACATTTTTTTTTAAAAGGAACAGTGAAAAAAAAAAAATAACATTAAATAAATAAAAAAAAGTTTAAAGTGCCCCCGTCCCCCCCTGTGCTCAAGGTGGATGCATATGTAGGCCATGCCCACATATGTAAATTGTGTTCAAACCACACATGTAAGGTATCGCCACGAACGTCAGATCAAGAGCAATAATTCTCGCACTAGACCTCCTCTGTAACTTTACACTGCTAACCTGTAGAAATGTTTAAAGCATCACCCATGGAGATTTTTAAGTACCGCAGTTTCACAACATTCCACGAGCGTGCGCATTTTTAAAGCATGACATGTTGGGTATCTATTTGCTGTAACATCCTCTTTCATATTTTACAAACAATTGGGGTATATTTTGTTTATGTTTTTTTTTTTAATCAAAGTGCATTTTTTAAAAAAAAAATATATGTTCATTTTTAAAAACTGCACATTTCGGTTTGGTTTTCGGCCAAGTGCATTTTGAATTTTAGTTTTCGGTACCAGAATTTTAATTTCAGTGCACCACTAGTTCAGACCACTGACTGAATGAAAAAAACTAAACCATCTATGGCCAGCTTAACTGCTTTGGTGGCAGTGGTGATTTTACCACACAGGGAATGAGTGAAAAAACCACTGACAACAGTGGCAGAAATAAAAATAACTTCTTGTTCTCTGTCCCTGTTAATGATTTTCCCTCACTTTTAATTTAGTGAAAGTGATGTTATCAGCACAAGTGAGGGAATATCTGGACAGCAGTCTAATTCTTCCCTATGCTATAGATAAAAAAAAATTTGGGCTGGACATTTTTACTATGCAATTCTTTTTATAAGATAACATAAAGAGAAGACATTTTAGCTTGGCATGAAATAACGTTTTAGTACCATTAATGCATGGCCACATGAACAGTGTCAAACTGCCAGGCAGTGCAGTTGAAATATGGTTTATAAAAGTGGCTATTACTATACAGATAATTAGTAAAGGGTTTCATGACCAAAGAATCTGTATTTTTGAAAAAGACAGCTAATATCATAGGTCTTTTGTATTGACTTGGATAATAGTTCAAAATGGAAAAACAAAAAATGCAACGAGCAAAACTGAAAATTACATGGCAAGCACAGTCAATGGAAACTAAGTATGCTAATGCTTTAAAATATAATTAAGCAAGGAACATGGCAAAATGGTGACACAAAAAGGGACAAAGGAGGACAAAGAAGAAGTCAATTCTATGTTTTTTAATTGGCGGTATCTCAGCATCCTATACTTCTACAAAGCAACAGATTCTCACCTTCTAAATAGTCATCCAAAGAAAAGAAGGGGATATAAAACAATTACAAATGAAAGGAAAATGAAAGAAAGAATGGGTTAAAAGCAACAATGAATGACAGAGCAGAATTACTGTCTGCTGAGTTAATTGTGTCTGCTATAATTACTGCACAGTGTGTAGCCAATAGGTGCTCCCCAAAGTACCCCTATCATAAGACGAAGTAGGAGGGCTGCCACTAATGATCTCCTTCTGAAATTGTCTTTAATACATATTAAATCAGAAACGGAACATACTGTGAACATGTTGTGAATGTGTGTCAGAATTCCTTAAAATGGAACTAAACCCATAAATGTAACTGCTCACCAAAACAGTTTCATTCAAGGCATGCCATGATAGACAACTGTCACAGCTGCTTCTGCTCTCAGCCAAACTGTAATGGCTGATGTCATAACTGATCACATAACCAGCACCATGTCAACTGCAGATTAAATGGAAGCTGATATGGCAACTTCCTTGGCTTTAATGTCTGTATTTGTTCCTGGTCAATGACTTAGAAACAGAATCACCCTTTTCTTTATAGCTTACAGGCCAGTGACTGAAAAAGAGGTGAAGCCAAATCACCAGAAAATAATCTCAAATGGACACACAATAATAGCTGCCTGTTTTCTCCCATGACAGAGCTCTGCTAGTCCCTACACAAATCCAAATTGTTCACATAACAAATGCCACCAGGTTTTGAGCCACCAAAGAGACATGTTTTTACCAATTACCCTCCACGGCCATTTTTCCCTTTCAGCTACAGGCAATAACTTTGTTATTACCATAATACATAAAGTAAAACACATAGGTGTTGATTTACTAAAGGCAAATATACTGTGCACTGCAAGTGCAGTTAGTCCAGAGCTTAGTGAATGAGACAAAGCTTCACTTTGCAAAGAATACCCAATCACATGAAAGTAAAATGTAAAAATAACAGCATTTTTGGTAGCACATGATTGGATGATAGAAAGCAGCACAGCTTACCCTCAAATCTATAGCAACTGCACTTGCAATGCACAGACTAGTTGCCATTAGTAAATCAAACAAATACTGTTTTTTTGGGGGGACAAACAAGGCTTTCCAGTAATTAGATTTTTTTTATTGGTATATTTTATGTAGGGTTAAAAAAACGCATTGCCCATATAACAAAAACAAATAGCTAAGTAGGACATCCCCTATCCTAAAACATAAGGCCTGAGAATATAAAAATTATGGGAAAGCTGAGCTTCCCAAATATTGTTAGAAGGCACCACTGCACAGTCAGTAAGTGCTGAAATTGTTTTGTATAGTAGTCCTGCTCGATGGACCAGCAGCTACACACAAGGGTTTGTACTCAGCTAGGATGGATTTTTAGGACATAGGCCAGCTAGTAAATTTAAGATGGAGCCAGCTAGGTTGAGTGTCTGTCTTGAAAGATCCAAAACAAAATTTACCAATCGTTTTTGTTGTATTTTTGACAACAGAAGTGAAAAAAAAAAAAATGGGGAGAATGCCCCCCCCCCCCAATCTGGTTACAGCAAGTGAACGCAATGCAGAATTAAATTCCCAGTAGATTTAATAAACTGTCAGCTGATTTTTCTTGCATATATCAAGAACTGAAAGATCAGTTTATAGTGGAATGATTCTTTGAGAAATACAAAAACCCTCTCTGTAAAAAAAAAAAAGAAAAAAAAAAGGTTACTTTTTATAGGATCCCAATGGTGCTAAGGATAATACACAAATATAACTGGCACTTCCTTCTCCTTAGAGATGCCATAGGTCTATATAAGAGACTAAAGTGTTTTTTTCCCCAATAAACTAGTACCTACTTATCCATCAAGTATCAGTTAGGATGAGGCAAAGATAGAGGCAAATTTGTCATAGACCTTTAACAGTCTAAACCTCTCTGCCACTACAAAATATTTCATTTTTTAGATTGGAATTCTTCTTCAAAACATATAGGTCTGCTGGCCCCTGCTTGTACTTCCTTTGATTGTTGGTGCTCTATAAAGGAACTAGACATGTACAGATTCTTGTAACTAATTTACAAATGTTGATCAGTCCAATTTAATAGAAAATAATAGGCCACAAGTTTAAAAAGGGTCCTAAAAAACATGCCGGCAACTGAGCACCCCTAAATTTTTTTTTGATTTGCACTGCAGATATACAGTATATCAGATTTCACTTGCCATTTTTTAAGGGGATGTTTTTTCAGTTGCACACAATTTCCTTCTGTCTCCACTGAGAGCTTTAAATATTTCTCATATGCTGCTGTGGACTTTGGGCATACTACAGACAGTCAGGTCCATAAATATTGGGACATGGACACAATTCTAACATTTTGGCTCTATACACCACCACAATAGATTTGAAATTAAACGAACAAGATGTGCTTTAACTGCAGACTGTCAGCTTTAATTTGAGGGTATTTACATCCAAATCAGGTGAACGGTGTAGGTATTACAACCGTTTGCATATGTGCCTCCCACTTGTTAAGGGACCAAAAGTAATGGGACAATTGGCTTCTCGGCTGTTCCATGGCCAGGTGTGTGTTATTCCTTCATTATCCCAATTACAATGAGCAGATAAAAGGTCCAGAGTTCATTTCAAGTGTGCTATTTGCATTTGGAATCTGTTGCTGTCAACTCTCAAGATGAGATCCAAAGAGCTGTCACTATCAGCGAAGCAAGCCATCATTAGGCTGAAAAAACAAAACAAACCCATCAGAGAGATAGCAAAAACATTAGGCGTGGCCAAAACAACTGTTTGGAACATTCTTAAAAAGAAGGAACGCACCGGTGAGCTCAGCAACACCAAAAGACCCGGAAGACCACGGAAAACAACTGTGGTGGATGACCGAAGAATTCTTTCCCTGGTGAAGAAAACACCCTTCACAACAGTTGGCCAGATCAAGAACACTCTCCAGGAGGTAGGTGTATGTGTGTCAAAGTCAACAATCAAGAGAAGACTTCACCAGAGTGAATACAGAGGGTTCACCACAAGATGTAAACCATTGATGAGCCTCAAAAACAGGAAGGCCAGATCAGAGTTTGCCAAACGACATCTAAAAAAGCCTTCACAGTTCTGGAACAACATCCTATGGACAGATGAGACCAAGATCAACTTGTACCAGAGTGATGGGAAGAGAAGAGTATGGAGAAGGAAAGGAACTGCTCATGATCCTAAGCATACCACCTCATCAGTGAAGCATGGTGGTGGTAGTGTCATGGCGTGGGCATGTATGGCTGCCAATGGAACTGGTTCTCTTGTATTTATTGATGATGTGACTGCTGACAAAAGCAGCAGGATGAATTCTGAAGTGTTTCGGGCAATATTATCTGCTCATATTCAGCCAAATACTTCAGAACTCATTGGACGCCGCTTCACAGTGCAGAAGGACAATGACCCAAAGCATACTGCAAAAGCAATGAAAGAGTTTTTTAAGGGAAAGAAGTGGAATGTTATGCAATGGCCAAGTCACTCACCTGACCTGAATCCGATTGAGCATGCATTTCACTTGGTGAAGACAAAACTGAAGGGAAAATGCCCCAAGAACAAGCAGGAACTGAAGACAGTTGCAGTAGAGGCCTGGCAGAGCATCACCAGGGATGAAACCCAGCGTCTGGTGATGTCTATGCGTTCCAGACTTCAGGCCATAATTGACTGCAAAGGATTTGCATTCAAGTATTAAAAAGTGAAAGTTTGATTTATGATTATTATTCTGTCCCATTACTTTTGGTCCCTTAACAAGTGGGAGGCACATATACAAACTGTTAAAATTCCTACACCGTTCACCTTATTTGGATGTAAATACCCTCAAATTAAAGCTGACAGTCTGCAATTAAAGCACATCTTGTTTGTTTCATTTCAAATCTATTGTGGTGGTGTATAGAGCCAAAAATGTTAGAATTGTGTCGATGTCCCAATATTTATGGACCTGACTGTATGTCTAAAAATACTTGATCAAAGTACCAAAAAGGCATATGTAGTATGCTCGTCAGCTGGGGGCACTCCCACCATTGTATTTGCTGGCAATTTCTGGCTGTCGAAATTAAAGCCTGGACTTGCGATGTATTCAGCAGTGACTGAAAAATAAATACAGTTTGCCCTTATTTACACCTTATTAAATGAAAACCAGCCCTACATAACTCCTCCCCCCCTTTAGCTATAATGCTTCTGCTGATTTTTATGTTTAGGTTTGTTTTGTTTTTTTTAACACCATTAATATTTATATTTTTTGTTTGTATTAACTTTGTGCAAAATTGAAAAAAAAAAGCTTTATTTCTTTTGTAAATAATTCCGCAATACTTTGTATCATAAACATAGTTTTAGTGACATTAAAAATAGACAGCGTATAGAATGAAGGGAGGTGATCAGCGCAAAACTGCTCAAGGTCCTGGGCTATCCTGGTATGCGGTGGTGGTGATGAAGAGAGGTAATCAGCACAAGAACTGACTCCTAGGTAGACCTGGTGGTGGGTAATGATGGTTAGGGTGACTGTGGTGGGGGGCCCATATGGCACAAAGGGCAAGCTCCCAAGAAGTACTGTAGCGGACTCTGTTAGGATGAGAAGGAGAAGAAGCGCCTCTAAGTGCAGCATAACACTTTATTGAAGATAAAAGGTAGGAACACTCACATTTATGAGGTAAAAGTAATGCATGATATAATGGTATGATGTAACATCTGACAGGGGAGTGTAGTCATCTGTATAACTGAGCTGTCATCGGTAAAAGGTCTCAGCATGCCGCTGGAGCAGCGTGGTGGCTGGAGGGGAGACAGCTGAGGTGTCGGACGGCGTGCACATCCTCACTCTGAGCCGGGTGGAACGCACGCTGGAACACAACAGCGGTGTGAGCACGATGACGTCAGTATCCCAAGGTGCACTGCGACGTGTTTCGGAGCATGCACTGGCCGGGAAAGGCGGAAGTGTGCTCCTTTTTCAAGCAGGGGGAGGTGGATGCCCGATGGAGTATATATATGGAGATGGGGGCTGATTGACAATCAATTAGCCAATCATAAGTGAAAAAAAGTGATAGAACCATTGTTGTAAGGTGACTATGCGTAGGGGAAGAGGATTAAAATGAATATAGATGGAAAGTCGTGGATAAAAATGGAAAAAAATGATGAAAAAAATGAAATAGATGAAAAAAATTACAAAATCGAAAGGATGGAGAAATGAAGAAAATGAGAAAATGAAAAAATGAAAGGATGTAATGAACTAAATAAAAAAGCAAAAAACAAAAGAATGAAATCAATAATCGATGTATATAAATACAAAGATGTGTTTAAAAAGATGCAATTAAAAAAGGAATGTAAATTGTAATGAAAAATCATTCTGTGTAATGTATAAAAAAATGTAGTATATAAAATATAAAAATTGTCAAAAATGGATAATAATACAAATTGAAACAAAATTAGTACAAAATTGAAAATATATGAAAAATAATGCAAAAAAAAAAAATATTATATATATATATATATATATATATATATATATATATATATATAAATAAAATAAAAAAAAGAATCAGAATAGTAATAAAACTCGAAATAAAAGTAAAGATAAAAATAAAAATGTAAAAATTAACAAACATAAAAATAAAATTAAAAGTAAAATTAATATAAATATAAAACAATTTAAATAATTATTAAAAAATAAAAATGAAGACTAGTGAAAGATAAAAATAGGGAAAAAACACTTTACAAAAGGAGTGTGCATGGTGAGTGGCATGAGATATGGGGATCACCTTGCAACAGTGGTACATAAAATGAAATGGGATTCTTGGATGTTCAAACTTATAACATTCATTTTGTCAAATACACTACAGGACACAGGAAGATTCAGAGATGACTGGATTATAGGCAGGTACCCTCTTCAGGTATATGGCCACTGGCAAACAAAAGCTGTGAGGAACCCCATACATCCCCGCCCACTCACAGCAATCTTCAGTACAGTAGTAAGCAATGAGAACCCCAGTGGGGAGGGGGTCTTTTGTCCTGCACTGTAGTCCAAGACATCCCTTTTACAGGAAAGTCAAAAATCCCATTTTCATGATCCAACAGTACAGGACACAGGCAGATGACTGGGACATCCCCAAGCAATTCCATTGACGAAAGGCAACAAGACAACAAATTCAGGCAACATACCCCTCACAAAAATGTGGAGGTGGGACCATTTAAAAAAACAGTTGTTCAGAACCAATTCAAACAGCAGCCTAAAGTACTCTGCAACCAAATTCAGCTAAGACATGAATGTTCACACAGTAAAACATAGTAAGCATGCAAACCGAAGGCCAGGTGGCAGCCTCACAAATATCAATGCAAAGGCTTGATTCTGAAAAGCACAGGATGCATTAATGTCTGAATGTAGAATGAGCCTTCACTGGAAAAGGAGGACCTTGATCCTTCACTACATGGGCCTGAACCACAACTTGATGAATCCATATGAAAATGGTAGAATGAGATGCAAGAAACCCCCTGCAAGATCCCTCCAGGAGCACAGAGATAGCCTCATCTAAGCAGTGCCAGCAAGGTTGCATAAAGCAGAGCAATATCTCCTGATGGTGTTTCAGAGCGGGACAAAAGGATGGAAGCAGCTGACTAAGATGAAAAGATGATACCACCTTGAGTAAATAAAGATACCTTAGGCTAAAGGACAACTTTATCTATATGAACTACCAGGAAAGGCTCCTTACGAGTTGAGACAGCCAGCTCTGACACTTTCCTGGCAGAAGTGAAGTGAATCTGGACCTCTGAGTTCTTGCCACAGATCTCAGTGACAAGGAACAAATACAGAGGTTAAAGTGGAACTAAACCCTCCTATCCTTTACAGCCACAGAAGATGCCATTTCAGCCTCTATTTGATCTTCAGTTGACATTGTGCTGCACACGTGATCATTTATATTTGATGGCTTGACAGTTCGGTTAAAAGCAGAAGCAGCTTTGATAGTTATCATTCACATCATTCCCAGGATGAGGCCTAGGTATTCCAAGCAATGTTTTAAGACTGAATTTTGGAGGTTGAGAACCAAACAGGAGGTTTGTAACACGAGACATGTACTGAATGTTGTTCGATAAAAAAAGAGCAGACTGTGCCACCAACAGAAGATTGTCCAAGTATCCCACATTGTGAACTCCCTGAGACCAAAGTAAGGCAAGGACTGGGGCTAAGACTTTTGTAAGCACTCAGGAGGCCATGGACGGGCCAAAAGGGAGCACAACAAATTGAAGATGTTGTTCGCTCAGGGCAAATCATATAAATCATTGATGTGTTAGATAACTGTGGACATAATAAGCATCTTTGCTGTTCAGTGAAGGAAGGAAGTCCCCTTGCTGCAGAGAGGCAATGACCAACTGGTAGAGTGCATACGGAACTTTCAGACTCTCAAGAACTTGTTGAGGACCTTGACATCTAAAATGGGATGTACGTCTGTTTGGTTTTTGAACAGCGAACAAATTGGGGTAAAACCCCTCAAACCTTTTGTCCCCCAACATGGGTACAATGACCCCTAAGGACAGAAAGCAAGAACCGGGGAGGGGGGAGAGACAAACTTCAGTTTGTCGCCTTGGGTGATGATGGACTGAACACAAAAGGCCTGGAATTTCCCAATCTCATAAAGCCGAGAAGACTGACAAATGCCTCCACCACCACCACTTGAATGAGTGGAAGTGCCCAGCCATTATGTAGAGTGCTTGGAGCTGGGCTTATCCTGCTTGGGAGTACATGACTTGCATCAGAATTCTTTTCCTAGAGTTGGCTTGGAAGGAGAGGCCTGTGAAGGACAAAAGGAACTCTTACTGTGAGAAGATGTTGGGGACTTACAGGAACATTTTCCTTGCGTTGGCGAAGCAAAACGGTGCTCTTACCTCCAGTGACCATTTTGATAAAAGAGTCGACTTCCATGCTACAGATTCAACCTCCTGTGAAGGGCATCCTCTCCAGCTGCTTTCTGCCTTCCGGTTCCACCAACCTTTATTTATGCCTATTGCCAGAGTCTGGCATACCACCATAGTGATGATAACAGGTTGCAATGTCAGACCAATGAGCATAAAAGAAGACTTGAAGAGAACCTCATATATCTTATTCATGGCGTCTTTAAAAGCCTGGAGATCGTCCACAGGAACTGTCAGAGATCTATTGATGCATGCAATAGCCGAATCAACCTCCAGGACCATCCATTTCTTCAAAAACAAGTCCTCTATGGAATTGCTTAGGTGGCGCATAGACCTTTTTTGCATGCTGCCAGTCACCATACAGTATGTCTTCCATGAGGAAATGCACAGCAAAGTTCTTACTTTTAAGGAAACCTGTGCTGGTAACTTTAGGTGTGGAAGTCTCCAGCATTTCCAAAGTCAAGAAAGTCCTCACCTCATCAATTAACATTGAAATAGTGTCACAGAGTTTTTGCAAAGGAGGCAGCCTCTAACTCCCCCTTCATCTTCCTCATCTGCTCCACTATTATCTTCCTGATCTAAGATCCCTGCCAGGTCCTGGATGAGACCGCAAAATCCAAGCATAGCAAGAGGAGTGGGGTACTCAAGATGGAGCAATGGAGGGAAGAGAATAATGGTTGAGTCCTCAGGTGGGGTAAAAATGATTTATACAGCCCCATTAGCAGCTAGGGTGACAATATGGCACTTTTTCCATGTCCCAAACCTTTTCCTCTTCAGGCTCACCATGGAAGTGAGGGAGAGTCCTAATAGGGTACTTACTATGACCTTAGGGTGAGGAGGGGAGTATGGGAAGGCCTCCAAGTGCCTACTCTGTACTGTTCCTCCCATGCTCTGCCTCAGTGTCCTGTCCCCTGGTATTTTGCCTTTTGGCACCTCCAGGAATATCCTGTATATGCTGCAGCTTCTGTTGTATGTGGCAAGATAAACAGCAACCCAGCCAGTGCATTCATAATGCAGTCACTTTTTTGCCAGTGTCCAATCACCTGAAGGTACCTCCCTTTAAACCAGTCGTCTCTGAATCTGGCTGTGTCCTGTACTGTAGGACCATGAATATGTATACCTTTTATCTACACAATTTGTTTTAATTGAACACTAATCAAAGTAGAAAAAAATACATGTATTGTTTTTTTCCAGTGTCTATGGATTGAACAGAAAATAAAATAATTTTTGCTTGACAATATCACCAAAGGAAAACTGTGTGTTCTAAAAAAAAATCAGCATATGTATTACTTTGGTATTGTAGGTAATGACAAAGCTATTTCCAATAAACAAGCCTAACGTATAACGTATAACTTGTTCTGGTCCATAAGGGATATACAGGCGTGAGAGCTGAAGAGGTTACATTTTTTTTACATCTAATTTTTTTTTGTATTTATAGATTGCACAAAAAGAACATGTGATGTAAACACTGCCCTTTAGCTATGGTTCCTTATAATTTTTTTGGAATGCACTTTTTGAGAATGTGCTATCTTTTATACTTGAGAGTAGCATAGTTCATATCTTTGGTACATCTAGTACATATATAATTATTGTATATAATACAATATACAATATAATAAAATCATAAACAGTACATAACCAGGGGAAGCTGTCCACATTCACCCTTAGTTAGGATGTATTATTTTTATATGTCCTTTAATCATTTCTATCCCCTTCCGAGGCATACATGGTTTTCTATGTGTTAAAGATTAAATGATAAAGTCACGTTCTGTAAAACAAATAATAAATGCACATTTTTTTGTAGGTAAAAAAAAAAAATTTCACTGCAGTCTGACATGGATCCTACAGAAACTCAGGAAGCTGTCTGCCCGTACTTGATACATGCAGGCAGTTACTGAATAGCAGAATGAATCAATGAGCTAAGAGATTGCTCACCAGCACCCACGCAGTTCATTTAGAACTACAAACCATCAACCGCAATAGCTGACAGTACTTGTAGGCTATTCATTCACAGGAAACTGTGAAATAAGGAGGCAGCCAATCAGATTCCTCTTTTTATTCTTCCACTACTGGCTGAGAATGAATTTAAGAAATGACAAGGTTGTTATAGTCAACACACACATGGAAGCTTTTACACAAGATCAGTAGTTATAGATGTAAACTCTTATTGGGTGACAATAAATTGTTAAAGTATTTTGCATTATAAGCACATTGCAGTGTCCCAAGCGGGACTCAGGAGACCACAGCTATCACTGTAGAAGAGCTGACTGCTACAGTGATTTTCAGCTTCCCCAGCAGCTCGTCAGGTATGAGCAGGGGCGGACTGACAACTCATGGGGCCCCCGGGCAATAGGGGATCATGTCCTTGCCCAAACTCATAAAAGCCTATGAAAAAAGGTACCAAGGGCATCTCATGAGGCCCCCTACTGACCCTGGGCCCTCAGTGCCCGAATTTCCAAATGGTGAGTCCGCCCCTGGGTATGAGATATGAATACATTGTGCCAAGCTGGACCAATGTAAGCATGCAGTACAGATAATTCCTGGTAACTATTTAGGCTTCTGCTGTCTTAGGTTGTTTTTTTTTTATACTGAGCATGTGGTGAACCTGTAGTGAATGAGACATTTACTGGACTATAAATAGGATGAATAGTACAGTAAATACAGTTTCCCATTAAAAGCTGGTAGTGGCAATTGTTGTGTTATCTGGAAATATGCAGCTGAATGTTCCAACTTCACAAAGATGGACAGTGAATATGCAGAAAATGTCTTCTTAAATGTGTCCCAGACAGTTGTTTTTTCAGACACTTTTATACATGTTTGTTATAACAGAAAGACAGAACTGCTAATTAAAGTACAGGGCAGAAATAAAAAAAATTTACATCAGCATGGCAACGACAGTAAGCAAGGTAACGTGCAATATAGTACTTATTTTACCCTAGTCTAGTGTCTACACTTTTTGAATAAATATATTAAAAAATAATGGTACCCTGGTGCTCTTCCAAGTCCATATCCAGCCTTCCCAGCTCTTCACTGAGCTGCTTAACCCTTTCCTTTATGTCTGTTAACCTGTAAAACAGGAGTTTAAAAAAGCAACATTAAAAACCAAAACTGTATATTAACTGAGCTCTATGCAACAACTAACAAGTAGTCTCTAAGCCTAAATGGTCATAGAAGGCATCTATTTTCATGTTAAAATTGTTCAGCTGTTTTCATTTAGGAAAAACTTTATAAAATATGTATATGACATATACGATTGCTACCCAAGCCATTTTGTAATGTAATATTATTACAATTTCCATTGCATTTCAATCTGCAGACAGATTTAATTTACCAGAACTGCTCAAAGTTCCACTTTCCTTCTTGCATCCACAACAACAATACATTGCACATGTACAGAATTGCGCAAAAACTTCACTCAGCTATTTATGCAACTGCATCACAAATATTCAAGAAGTCTGTAGAGGGCATAAGGTCAAATACAGGCATCATATGCAAGTGCTTTATCTTTTTGTTGAGATACCTTTAAAGAGTAACTCCACTTTTGTTGAGAAAAAACATTCCTGTCTGGGTCATCAATGTACATTGCAAGGATTTTTAACAAACTTTGTTCCAGAGATTCCTAACTTTTGTTATTCTGAAGAAATCACAGTTTATCTGTGCAAAGTAAATCTGTATGGGAGTGGTTTCATAATTATCAAAAAGCTGCTGCACTAGCAGGGCTCTAGTGAAGAAAACTGCAGTGTCTGCATCCCTTTAGATGTGATTTCCCTTTGGGATTGTCTCACCAAAAGTGTTGTTTTGTTGCAGAGAATGCCAAAAATATGCCTTGTATCCTAGTGCAGACTTGTGCGAAAACAGCACAAGCAGGAAGTTACATTTCTGGGGGATGTTATGTACACCATTTGTGTACAGAACGCCTCCAGGTAGCCATACTGAACTGCACTTTACAGAAAAATGCTGCAATGCTGCAGATTGAAAAGGAAAGGTAATTTTAATAACATTCAATTACAATATGACTGCTGTCACAATTGTATATACTATACTAAAAGTCAAACTGGGACTTTTAATTTTACAGGTAAAAAAAAGGGATGCTAGCATGGCAGTACTACATGCAGTAGTAAGTGGCAAGTGTGTCCTATTACTGATAGGTGGTGCACATGTCTCGGGCCAGTCCAAATCAGATGGCAGACAGCAGTATTAGTGCTTGCATGGAACAGTATGTGGTGATGAAGGCATAAAACCTGCGGATATCTAGAGAAGACTTCAAGTTCCCAGCCCACAGCAACCATTCCTGTGAACATTCAGTGCGTGGAATGCCTGATCCTTGATAATTGGACCCCTAAAAGAGTTCCTTGGAGGTCAGCATTTCAGCAATGATGACAAAGTGAAGCAGGCTGTCCTAGGATGGTTTAGACATACTGACAAATCTTTCTATGCTGAAGCTTTCCAGGCACTAGTTAAATGCCCAGATAAATGTATAAATGTAGCAGGGGAGTAGGCAAAAAAATAAATGCAATTTCCACTTGAAATTTGTTCTTTTATTATATAAACTCAAAAGTCTCAGTTTGACTTGAATGCCCTTCAAATATATGTATTTTATTTGCTTTTTTTCCCCCCACAAAAGTGATGTTACCCTTTAAAGCTGCAGGTTGTCTTCTTACTTGAGTAAAGCTTGCAATACACTAATAGATTTCTTTTGTTCAGCCTATGGGCTGAATGAAAGAAATATAGCAGATTCCTCAATTCACACAAACTAATCCCCCCTGCCATGCTATTGTATTTTGTCAGCTTCTAGCACTGGCTGTTAGAATACCTGAACAGGGCCTGTAGCTGTTTGGCTGCAGAAACTGTTTGACTGACAATTTTTGGCCCTACTTCTTCAATAAAATTTGATTGAGTAATTGATCTTTGTCAAGCCAACAGGGACACCCACTATTAGAATTTAAACAGTGTATCACCAGCTTAAGACTGAACAAGTGATAACTAAAGCAGCCCATAGATGATTCAACTTTCTTTCCTTCCACCACAAGTGGAGGGAAAGAAAATAGCTCGATTCCCCTATCAACACAGTGTTGATGGTGGAATGCCTCCCGCATCGCTTTTGTGTTCTGCCGCCCAACCTTCCCACCCAGCAGAACACGATTACTGCCGTTATAGCTGCTAGCGGTAATTGTATGTAAAAAATCCAACAGGCTGGTTTTACCCAAATCGATTGATGGATCTACTTGGGTACAATCAGCCTGTCCATACATGGATTACATCTTGGTCAGTTCCTGCTGAACTGGCTGAATTTCGATCCATGAACGACCGTCGTAATGCAGACCCTTCCTTTCAGCAGTCACTGTCAGAAAGTGCTGACAAGGTCTACAGCATTATCTAGCTACAGAGCAGAAGCAGGTAGAGATCCGCAATAAATTTACAACATTTAAAATATTTATAGTTTTCCTGGGGAGCACTTTTGTTTTCTCGGAAGCACTGGGGCTTCATTTTACATTACACTTCCTTCCTTCTAAGTATGTTGTTTGCTTTTCACTGTAATATGTATTTCATAGCAAGACTCTGTCAACATCTTTGCATACGGGTGTTAGGTTTTAGTTTCCCTAAATTCTGTTACTGCTCTCTGAGACTGCAAAGAAATGGTCGCAAATGTTATGAGCCCAGGAGAGATCAATAATCTTACTTCAAGCTTCAATCTATTTTTTATCTCCAAAAGCAAAACTACATCAGAGGTGAGATGAGAAGTATACAGACTCTAAATACATTTTTATGTTCAGACATAAATAAAACGTTGTTCTGAATCATTCAATGTTCAGGAACAGCAGCGCCCCGCGGTTTTACAACGTAAGATAATTGGAATTTGACAGCATAACTTTATGAACAGCTTGCCTACATGCAGTTCACGAACCAGAACTGCTTAGAATATAGCATATTTATTTACACATAGCAAGAACTAGCAATTAAAATAATATCACAGTCTGGAAACTACTAAAATTACAATATCTTATATCAACTTGCAGATGCAAAAGTATAAAACACTTACTGCCGCTCCATGCTTGCTATCTCCTGATTATCTTCTTTGACCTGTTAAAAAAAAAATTAAGCAAACGGGAATACATTTTGTACTGTTGTATCAATTAATTTACGTAAGACAAAAGCAACTTAACCACTTGCCCTCCAGAGGCTTTACCCCTTCCTGACCAGACCATTTTTTGCAATACGGCGCTGCATTACTTTAACTGACAATTGCACAGTCATGCAATGCTGCACCCAAATGAAATTTACATACTTTTTTCCCCACAAATGGAGCTTTCTTTCAGTGGTATTTGATTGCCTGTGCATTTTTAATTTTTTGCTTTATAAATAAAAAAAGAGCGACAATTTTGAGAAAAAAAAAACTATATTTTTGACTTTTTGCTATTAAACATGTCCAGTAAAAAAATTTAAAAAAATCTAATTTCTGCATAAATTTAGGCCAAAATGTATTCTGCTACATGTCTTTGCTAAAAAAAATCCCAATACGTGTAAATTAATTAAAAAATTGAAATAATAAGTGATTGACCAACAGTATAATGTACCACATCCCCAATAGAATTGTGCAAAAGAAATCAATAGGCTCAAGAACAGGCATCCTTAGGTGTGATTGTACGGACGCCCAGCGTGCAGTCTTTCAGTCTGAGGACTGCGGTAGTATGTGCACTGCTAGCAGATTTGAGCCTTTTGATTCCCTGTTACCATCATGTGAAGATTTCATCACCTTTAGGGTATTAACAGCAGAGTTTGTTGTGATCTTATTTTACCACTAAATGGCACATTATATTCTGTTAGATTTTTTCTATGTTCTTTGCTGGTCGTCTGACCATTGGTGGCATTGTTCCGATCTTAATCCCTGTAATATCACAGCAGAGTTTGTTGTGTTTTCACTTTGCCACTAGATGGCGGGTTATATTCTGATTGATTTTTTGCATATGTTATGTTGGTCTTCCGACCTTTGGTGGAGTGGTTTCCATCGTTATCCCTGCAATTCTACAGCCTATGCAGCTGTATGGGAGACCTGGGTTGTCTATATCCGCGCATGCGTGGTGATGGCATCCGCACATACGCAGTGACACAACGGACGTCCGTACCTGACCAATGACATCATACATCGGCTGGGTGTACGGTATATAAGGGCTGATTAGATTGGGGATGGTCTTTTGGCCACACAGGCGATTCCTAAACACTGAGGCTGTGCTTGGTCTCTACATTTCTACATCGGCTGGGTGTACGGTATATAAGGGCTGATTAGATTGGGGATGGTCTTTTAGCCACACAGGCGATTCCTAAACACTGAGGCTGTGCTTGATCTCTACATTTCTATAGATCTAATGTTTGGTAAGGCCGATATTGAGATTCTTTGCTGAGCCAGTAGTTGCTAATGTGACTTAAGATTTTCTTATATTCTTGTGAGCAATTTTTCTTGGTTTTTTCTTTCTTAATGTGGTGTCTTGGTGAATGAGGGAGACCTCTGATTTTTAGCAGTGACCCTCTGATGTTAATGATCTTCCCTCCTCCCTTCATTTTTGTAAGTGATTTATGTGGATATAAAATCTGTTTCCCTTCCCTTTTTTTTTGTGAAAGTCTTTCTGATGGTCATATGTGTATACTCTGTTTAGGTGGACATTCGGTCCATTATGTGCCTTCTGCAATTGCACGGACGCCTGGGCATTTGATTCAGCATTTGTCTGTCACTATTTTAATGAATGCGATTGCCAGCATAGTCCTAAGGGTAAGCAGGGGGCTCATAATTTTCAGGACAATTAGTTTTCTCTTTTTTGGAATGTATAAATTTAAATGTTCCTATCTGATGTATATGGTATAATTATATCTGATTGATTAATGTCTTAATTGTAGACTGTACTGCGGCTAACCTGTCTCTTCCCCTGAGGAAGCCCAGGATGGGCAAAACATGTAGGGAAGCACCATCTGAGCTCCGCAGAAAACAGTCAAGCATGTTGTGATTGTCAAGTTCGTTGTACCTATTTGTACTCAATGTAACTTTATTGCAATAAATTTTAAAAAACGGTTTTTAAAATCAGTCGGTGTAAATTAATTGGTTTACGTGAAAGTTATAGCGTTTACAAATGGCAGTATATATACTGGAATTTTTTTTTCCTACTAGTAATGGCAGCAATGGGCAACTTCTAGCGGGACTGCAGCGGGCATTCTGGCACCGGGGGAACTGACTTGGTGTCACTGACATCCCCAGTGACACTAATACAGTGATCAGTGCTAATAAAAAGCACTGACACTGTACTAATGGCACTGGGCATGAAGGGGATAACATCTGGGGAGATCAAAGGGTTAACTGTGTGCTGTTTCACTGTGTGTGCGCTTCACTATAAGCATACTGCTTTGTATTGTTCTGCTGTGCAGAGCCATACAAAGCAGTCTGCAGGAGCTGACAGGGGAGAGATTTGTATTGTTTACATACAGGTCTCTCCCCCGTCTGTGATACAGGGGAAGCGGTTAAACAATGCAATCATTATTTTGCATTTGGATTTCCAGAGAGTTTCCAGCATAACAAGACCAGAATGGTATATTCCTTTTAGATTTGTATTATAGTCATATAAAATTGCTGCAGGAATTTATATATTAGACAATGGTCCTGACAGAAAAAGGAGATGTAAAGAAACCCCTTAATATTTGTGGGTCTCAAGCAAAAAACCCTTTACAGTACACATGAAAATGTATTTATTATTGCATCTGAGATAGAGGGGAAATCAAAAAATGATGTGTGATTGCAACTTTAATATGAACCATTGTAATGAAATATTATCAACAGGAGCTTTCCTACAAACTCAAACCATAAATTTTGATGTTCTGAACCATAAACTAATAAAGCTGTTGCTTGATGCTCAAAAAAAAAAGTCATTCCAGTTCAGAGCTCCATGTCATCATTATTAATTTTAGCTTTATTGTGACTTGTGACTTGATTACATTAAACAAGTTACGGCAAGTTTCTTTGGAATACCTGTTTTAGTAACTTCTCCCTCTCTTCTTGTGGAGTTCCCATGCCTTTGTCTTCTGCAACAGCTTGGTCCCGGCGAGCCTCCAAATTGTGCAGCTTTTCATAAAGCTGTACTGCCTCCCGTTTAATATGGGAATGTGCAATTTCCTGGAGAAAAGAGATGCTGTTTTGTTATGTCTTCAAAATTAAAAAATTGCAGGTGACAATGACAACTGATAAAGAGTAGGTTGGAAAATAAAAGAAAACATAATAAGAAGGAAACACAATGACTTCAGTGATGTGTTATTACAAACCAGAGCATCTGAGAAATGTGTATTCAGATGAGCTGAACATAAAAGTAATTATTGGGCTTGAGCATTACATAATTCCATATACAGAGAAAATTTAACATATGATAGAATAGTATATTGGACAGAGACCCCAGTTTTTCTTTACGGAGGAAACTAATCTCCTGTATCACAAGGGCAGGATAAAGCTACCTATTGCATCTTGTGTTCCCTTCGGACACTCATTCAGTGACCATTAGATGCCAGTAACCAGTCACCATCAATGAATTCGATAAAGAGACTGGCTACCAATGCTGGACATCGGGGATAGGTTACCAATGGAGATAGGAACACCATTGGACACTGGGACTGACCACCCTTGGTTATACAGACTAACAACCACTGGGTGCAAAAAATAATGAATGTTAACCCCAAGGGTAGACCACCACAGCAGCCAAATCACTACAGCTATAAAGTGACCACCACATTCATTTCACTGAAGTCAGGGAATGCATACCACCTTAATACCACTACATCCAAGATATGAGCTGCATTATAATCACCACCAATCCCAGACATGACCAACACAATATTTGTTCTAGAAAGCATCAGCTAAACATTTCTGTTTGGCACCACCCTCATTTTCTGGTCTCCAGCTTTAAAAGCTTCCCAAGCACTGGTGATATTTCTCAATATCACCATTGTGTTGGAGGAGATGTGGGTAAATAGGGACAATGGCTCACATATGGTGGGATTGTACAAAAATGCAGGTGTTCTGGCAGGATATAATCCAATACATACAGGAGATTTGGGAGATATCTGTTCAGAAAGATCTGTGGGTATGTCCTTTTCATAAGACTGAGATGTCAGTGAAGCAATATAAAAATAGTGTATTATACCATCTGATCAGTGCGGCAAAGAGTTTGATTCCTAAGTTTTGGCAGGCCCAGAACCTCCCAACAATAAAGGACTGGATAGATAGAATGGACTATATTAATAAAATGGAGGAGTTACGCCATATAGAGGAAGATAAAATTGATAAACTTAGAAAAGAATGGAGTAGGTGGTATGAATTTAAAACATCAAAAAAATATCTGAAAATGAAAGGGACCCTGGTAGTAGAGCTGGAGAATTTAGTCGGTTAAACTAGATAACTAGATTACAGAAAATAAGTTTACAGATGTGGGTTGATAAACAGGAAGGGGAAGGGGATGGTAAGATTCTATTGGACAGGGAGGGGAGGGTACAGGGGGAGGGGGTTAAAGTGGATGTATACATTGTGATAAGATATATGGCTGTTTGTTTGTTTTTTTATGTATAAAATAAAATTTAATAAAAGATATAATAAAATAAATAAATAAAAGCTTCCCAAGCACTGGAAGTCACCAAAATAGACATGTGCAGTAAAAGATATAAAAGTAAACTAAACAGAATTGCACTAAAATGCTGAACACATAGCTAAAAGTACAAACTTGTAAACTGTTTCACCAACTAAAATATTCCCAGTTTTAAATTTAACGAGAGATGGAGAAATGGGTATTTGTACTGTATCCACGTTTGTGCTTCCGACATATCATCCGCCTTATGCTGTATAGCAATTTACTCTTATTGGATCGGATGCTGGAAATTGGAAAATGTATGTAATCACAGGTTTTGCATGTATTGAACTAATTTTTTCACTCTGCTGGAGTTTAAATAAAAAATGTGTTTAGAAAAAAAAACAAAAAACGTATGTATATATATATATATATATATATATTTTCCTAATTCTTTGCAATCACTTTTATGACTTACATTCCCTTCCACACAACCAGGTACATCAGGCAAAGCACTATAATAATAAAAAAATCTATACTCTTCCTAAAAGTTTTATACACCAGTCCAAAACTGTTACTGTCACTGGTCCAGACATTTCTTGTATTTTTCTGTGTTGTTTAGTGTGGAATAGTCGTATTTGTGTAGGCTGCACAGCGATTACTATTCCTCCCTTTTGCACATTATAAAGGTTTGTGAGGCTTCACACACATCACTGCAGCCCGGTAGTAAGGAAGAGGGAGATAGCTGACATCACATGAACAGCAAAGGAAGTTTGCAGGATGTGAAGTGAGTTAACAGCTTGGCATGCCAAGGTGACTCACTGAATGAGATGGGCTATACCAAGTTATCTACACATAACATATCATTTTACTTGTTATAATAACTTTACAAAGCTAAGTAGGCTAAATGAGATCGTTGGTTACATTTAATGTTCCCTTTAAGGGCCCATTCACACATCTTTCATTTGTTGCAGTGCATTTTTATTGCTATTATACAGGATTTATATAGCGCCAGTGCTTTACAACATGAGGGCAGACAGTACAATACAATTTAATACAGTAGGAATTAGAGGAGCCTGCTCGTTAGAGCTTGCAATCTAAGAGAGAAGCTCAAGAGATACAAAAGGTAATAACTGTAGGGGACAAATTGATGGAGAGCATAAAAGTACAGTTGTTAGGTGGGTACATGGTAGGCCTTTCTGAAGAGAAGGGTGTTCAGGGATTTTTTAACTGTTTATGTGCAAATGGAAAGGCACTTGGAAACTGCACAAAAATGGAGTTGGCAGAATTTCTTTTTTAAACAACTTCACAAAAATTCAAAAGTTGAAAGGATAAGTAATTACAGCATATCTGAAGACAGAAAAATGCTGGTAAGGCTCCACTAGTACACCCCCAGCAGGCACCTTCTGGCATCCTAAGTCTGTTTACAGTGATGAAAGCCATTATGGCATCCAAGTTTCAACCAACATCTATACTCAAGCGCTAGGTATCAAACCTTTGCATGCCTCACTAGAAGCCCATACAGCCACCAATTAAGCTAATGGTCCAATAGGAGAGGGTATAGCCAGGCTCTCAAGCATGTTGTGGTCTAAGTCAGCATACCAGAGCACTCTGGGTTTCAGAAATCTTGATTTCTCTTCTTAGCAAAAAGTTTAAAAAAGAAACCCAGAAACATGGAAGTGCCTACAATGGCGCAGAGGTTCCCCCCCCCCCTTTTTTAACAGTTTTGTATTATGTGACTTTGCTGCTTTCTGTATAAATTATCACTTCCAGCCAGCCGAGGAATGTAATAGACTCAGATAATTGTAAATTATTTAGAAATACTTTTTACTTTTTGTGCACACATATTTAACCACTTGCCTACCGGGCACTTTTACCCCCTTTGTGCCCAGGCCAATTTTCAGCTTTCAGTGGTGTTGCACTTTGAATGATAATTGCGTGGTCATGCAACATTGTACCCATATAAAATTTGTATAATTTTTTTTGCACAAACAGAGATTTAGTTTGGTGGTATTTAATCGCCGCTGGGGTTCTTATTTTTTACACAATAAAACAAAAAAATAGCAAAAAAAAAATAGTTTTTCTTTGCTCCTATTATACAATTTTGCAAACAGGTAATTTTTCTTCTTCACTGATGTGCGTTGATGAGGCTGCACTGACAGGCGGCACTGATGAGATGGCACGGATAGGGAGCACTGATGGGCACTAGTAGGCTGTACTGACGAGGTGGCACTGATATGCAGCAATGATGGGCACTGATAGGCAGCACTGACTGGCACCACTGATGGGCACTGGTGGGTGGCTCTGGTGGGCAGCACTGGTGGGCACTGATCATCAGGGCATTGATCATCAGTGCCCTGATAATCAGTGCAGATGTTCTCTGTGACCGTTGCCAGTTATCAGCAGTATTTTCCTCACGCTGTCAAGTGCTGCCAATAACCGGCAACTGCATTTATTTTTGTGATCTGCTGTGTCATTGGGCACAGCTGATCACATGGTAAAAGGCCACTGTGATTGCTTTTTTACCTAGTTGTGATCAGCTATGTCCATAGGACACAGCGATCACTGACAGCTGGGGGCGCGCGGGGAGCACGTTCTGGGAGGACGTCATAGGACGCCCTTCCAGAACTGAACAACCACGCTGTAGCTGTCATTTGGCTATAGCATTGTTGTAAAGTGGTTAACAATGTTCTAACAAATAAGCATTTCATTTAGAAGTCTAATTTAAAGGATATTTTCTTAAGAAAAAAAAACAAAAAACATTCTCCTCTGGGTGATTTATGTACATTGCAATGGTTTTAACAAACTCTGTTGCAGATTCCTACCTTTTGTTATTCTGAAGAAACAGATGTTTGTGTGTCTGTATCCATGTCGAGAGTGAATCTGTATGGGAGTGGTTTTATAATTATCAATCAGATGCTGCACCTTCAGGGCTCTAATGAGGAAAGTTACAGGGCCTGCATCCCTTTAGATGTGATTTCCCTTTTGGAGTATCTCACTAAAAATGACATTTTTGTTGCAGAGGATGCCCAAAATTGAAATGACAATTTCAGGGGGTGTTCTGTACACCATCTGTGTACAGGAAGCCTCCAGGTTGTCATATTGCATTTTACAGAAAATACAGCTCTACAGATTGAAAAGGTAATTTTTAATAACATTCACCTACAATAAGACTAGTGTTGCAACTGTATATGCTATATTATTTTTTTTTATTTGCTGTTTTTCCCATGTAAGTGGAGTTACCCCTTAAAAAATGTGGGATTTTTATTGCAAATGGTAAGCAAAAAAATAAAACGTATTTCTCAATTGTCTTACACATAATTTTAAAATAACAGATACAATTAACAAATTCAATACCGGGCAATTTTACACCTTCCTGGCCAGGCCAGTTTTCAGGTTTCAGCGCTCTCACACTTTGAATGACAATTGCGCGGTCATACAACATTATATCATTTTCTTCACACAACTAGAGCTTTCTTTTGGTGGTATTTAATCACCGCTGGGGTTTTTATTTTTTGCTAAATTAACAAAAAAAGACCAAAAATTTTGAAAAAAAACACACGTTTTTCTTTGTTTCTGTGATAAAAGTTTGCAAATAAATAATTGTTCTTCATAAATTTAGGCCGAGATGTATTCTGCTACATGTCTTTGGTGAAAATAACCCAAATTAGGATGTATTTTTTAGTTTGTAGGAAAGTTATAGAGTTCACAAACTATGGTATAGATCTGAATATTGATCAATCCTGAAGTACTGACAGCCAATCTAATTTCTTGAGGTCCAAGAATGTCAGAACAGTACAGATATCCCCCAAATGACCCCTTTTTGAAAAGTAGACAGTCCGACGTACTTCATAAGAGGCACGGCGAGTTTTTTGAAGTTGTATTTTTTTTGTCATAATTTTTCGGAAAATGAAAAAATGTAAAAAATTATTTTCACTATTTTTTTTTTTACATATTGTCACCAGTGCAGTACAGCGTCATCATATAACTGGCATGGCGGTGATCAGGGACACTGACTGGTGACAGTATGAAAAAAATAAATAAATAATATATATATATATATATATATATATATATATATAGGGTTTTTTTTTAATTATTTTTTATTTTGTATTTTTTTTTTTTTTTTAAGATTTTTTTTTCATATTTTACTATGACCAAAGTAGTACAATGTTACCATAGTACTGAAGAAATTACACTTTGCTACAATGTAAAGTAGTGAGTGTACAGCTTCTGTAACATTGTAAATTTGCTGTCCCCTCAAAATAACTCAACACACAGCCATTAATGTCTAAACCGCTGGCAACAAAAGTGAGTACACCCCTAAGTGATTTTGAGGGGACAGCAAATTTACACTGTTATACAAGCTGTACACTCACTACTTTACATTGTAGCAAAGTGTCATTTCTTCAGTTTTGTCACATAAAGAGATAGAATAGAATATTTAAAAAAATATGAGGGGTGTTTTCACTTCTGTGAGATACTGTATGTTAGGGAGAACAAGCGTCACTTTTAACTCCTTGTCCTGGTGATATCCTGTCTGTCAAGGTATAACAAGGAAACCAGGAAAGAAAGTACAATATAATCTGACTGCTATACTTGCACGACTTGCCTAAAGGACTGAAGGCTGAAAAGGTCAAGTGTACTTCGGCTTCAGCTAAAATTGGCATTGGTATTTGGTTTACAAACAATGGTGTACATTTTAGGTTTCAAATTGCTATGACGTTTCTCACATCATGCTACCTGCAATGGCTCCCACTCATGAAGGATTAACATATCTAAGAAAACCATTATGTCCTTTAAAAGAAGTCATTCCAGGTTTTTATTTTTCCATAAAATGGTTTTATCCAAAACAAGCATATGTGGGTTTTCACATCAGACTGGTACAGATACTTGGGCACAGTTTAACCTTAAGAACAACAGTACCCAAGAACTAATAGATATACTATGGAAAATTATCCCATAGACAAAATGTACGAAAGGCTCAGAAGAACCAAGTAGAAAAAAGACGAAAAAAAAAAGGAAAAGAAAAATGCAATGGGGGGGGGGGGGGGGGGGGGGTCAGGGGAGAAAAAAAAGAGGGGGTGGGGAGCATAAAACGGGGGGGGGGGGGGGGAAGTGTGGGGGGGTTGGGAGGGGAAGAGAGTAAAGGAAGAGGAAGAAACAAGGGGGTGGAGGAGAGGAGAGAGGTGAAAGATATGGGGAGACCTGTACTGCCTGCTGTCCGACTCCATCCATATTCGTCCACCCTGGGAGACTCCACCCAAAGTGGACTGGTAGAATGTTGAAATCAAGACAATTCAAAATTACTTAAAGGGATATCTATGGTTACCGTCTATCACATTAGGCAGTAACAACAGCTATATAGTGTTAGACCATTAAAAAAATCAAGAGCATTCCCAAAGGAATCCAGGTTTTTCATGTGCAGGCATTTTAAAACTGTACAAGCTTTTTTCTGGGCTTAAATTGACTTTGTGGTTTATGTGGCAAAAAACCATAAACAAAAACATTTACCACTGTCATGTGTTCTGTTTTCCAAATTAAAAAAAAAATAAACTGAAAAATTCACCCACTAATGATCCTTTTTACAAATTGCCCACATGCACACTTTGCCATGCATAAGATGCCTACAGACAGCTGATGGTGGTGAGAAACCAACCAGTGAGTGTTTGTTATAATGACTGTAAATGCAGAATGGCCTCATGTAATCCACAGAGCTTACTGGAAGTTACTAAAGGCAAACAGACTGTTTACTTAGCAAGGGAATTACAATTTGCAAGGGAGTTTTTCCCAGAGCTAAGTGAATACAGTGATACTTTCTTTTGCAAAGAATACTTAATCTCGTGCAAGGAAAAAAAAACAAAAAACAGCACATGATTGGATGATGGAAGTCCGCAGAGCTTCACCTCATTCACTAACCTATTGGGACCCTTCCCTGGCACACTGAATAGTACGTATAAATGTGTTATCAGCTGAGCTGTGCACTTGATTGGTGACTGAAGTGGGTCTATTTTGTGTTTAAAACAGATTAGAAAAGCTCTAGGTTCATTATCATAGCACAGTACACGTCTTCAACTTTGTTTACCTTTATTTCAGTGGTGCTCTACTTAGTTAACTGAGGTTTCATAATCCAGCTTCTTGTCTTATTCTGAGCAACTTCTCTGTACATACTTCTTAAAGTGATACTAAGGCTTTGTGGGTTTTTTTTTTAAATAAATAAAATAACAAACGTGTCATACTTACTAGCTCTGTGTTACTTGGCTTATCTGTGTTACTTGGCTCAGTAGTTTTGCACACAGCTGCCCTGGTCCTCTTCTTTTTGGGTCCCCTGCCAGCCCTCCTGGCTCCTACCCCTCGAGCAGTGCTCCCAGAGAAAGCTGCTTGCCCTTAGGACACCACTGTATGCTCGCTCCCGAGCCGTTGCTCTATGTGTCTATAAGACACATAGAGCCGTGGCTCAGCCCAACCCACCGCTCTCTCCTCATTGATTCACTGGCTGTGATTGACATTGGCTCCTGCTGCTGTCTCAGCCAATAATGAGGGAGAGTCCCCATACAGACGAGGCTGTTGTGAACATCGCTGGATCGGAGAGGGTTCAGGTAAGGATTGGGGGAGCTGGGGGCGCCGCTGTCAGTGCAAGGTAAAAAACTTTGAGCCTTTACAAACACTTTAAATAACAGGTCAAAACAGCCCATCAAAGTAAAATTTGGAGGAACTCATTTGTTGCACAATAACAGTGGTGTTAGAACACCTTGACACATTTCACGCTTTGAGAAAGGGCCTTATGACCAAGGACTCCTCCCACACCAGCAGTTTAGCCATGTTTTTAATGTTATCCAACCGCTCCCACTTACGCAGCAGATGCAGCCGTTGGGGGTGTACACATGCCGCAGCAGGAATTATTTATTATTTATTGCAGGTACTTATATAGCGCCATTAATTTACGCAATGCTTTACATATAGATCGGATTAGATGTTGGCTGGTGTAAACAAACACATATCCTTTTACATCTGCCCCTTCCTCCCCCCGCGACAGCTACAGGCCAGGAGAAGTACCTGTACATCACGCAGCATGCAGATCCTACGACTGCTGTGTCCACTGAACACAGCGAATTGAAGCTCCCGGTACCCAGCCGCTTTGATTGGCTGGAGTATCATGTGATCGCTATGTGATCAGAGTGTAAACACAACTGTTATGAATGACCAATTTTCAAATATACATATATATATATATATATTTATTACAGGTACTTATATAGTGCTGTCAATTTACACAGTGCTTTACATACATATATATTGTACATTCACATCAGTCCCTAACCCTCAAGGGGCGTACAATCTAAGGTCCCTAACTCACATTCATACATACACATACTAGGGCTAATTTAGATAGGATCGAATTAACCTACCAGCACCTCTTTGGAGTGTGGGAGGAAACTGGAGCATCTGGAGGAAACCCACGCAAGTACAGGGAAAACATGCAAACTCCAGGCAGGTAGTGCCGTGGTTGGGATTCGAAGCAACAACCCTAGTGCTGCTAGGTGGAAGTGCTAACCATGTAGCTACTGCTCACTGTTACTACCAAGCGCAACCCATTCAAGTGAATGGGGCCGCTCTACAAGTGTCCCGCAACCATGGGGATTAAGGGGTTAAAGCAGGTGATGAGGAGGCGATGCAATGCTTCAACGTAGATAGCTCTTCAGTGTTAATGAGTGCAGTTCATCACGAAGCATGTCAAGGTGTTTAACACCACTGTTATTGGTAGCTACATTTGTTCAATAAACCTCCCAATATTCTTCAAATAACCATGTGGAACTCTTATTTAGGGAGCCTTTCAATACTGTGGTGTCAATGTCTTTTTGAGTGTGGATGTGAGCTGGCTCCCCTGGTGGAAGTATGACTTTTGGTGTTTAAGTTCTCTTTACGTTTGAGGCAATGGAAGGATGATTGGGAATGGAAGTACCAGGCCTGTATATTTTTTAGTGTTCACAGTCCCAAGACCATTTTGAGTGACGTGGCAGTCTGTGTTCCCAATATGCATTTCAGATCTAGAAGGTGGCAGGTTTTAGAACAAATTAACTCTGCTCATCTGAACTTATCTTTATGACTTTTTCAAAAAAACACAGCAGGCTAAATTAAAAGTCTTGAAAAGTGCAAGTTTGAATAAAGTAGTTTCATTTAATGCACTGAATCTTTTTCACGACCACTATGTTGTCCAGTTCTGCACCTATGGTAGCATTAAAGTTTTGTGGTTGTGCAAATTGGTATAGTGTGCCCTCTAGTGCTTCTATCTCCATAAATAAATGAATCTGCTTTCAAAAAGCATTTACTTCCAATTCAATACTTACAGCCTCCATGGCAGCCTCCTTTTCTGTCAAGGAGTCAAGTTCTTCCTGTTGAATCTCTAGCTCCTACATAAAACAAACAAATCATATTTTCCATAAGAATACTGGAGACGAAAAAACACTGACACTATAAAATGTTGATAAATAATCTTAACCACTTCAAGTCCGGACACTTTTACCCCTTCTTGTCCAGGCCAATTTTCAGCTTTCAGTGCTATCACACTTTAAAAGACAATTGCGCGGTCATGCAGCATTATACCCATATTAATTTTTTAGCATTTTTTTGAGACAGATAAA
Organism: Staurois parvus; assembly: GCF_062004578.1. Lineage (NCBI taxonomy): Eukaryota > Metazoa > Chordata > Amphibia > Anura > Ranidae > Staurois > Staurois parvus. The sequence continues at coordinate 1,126,600 of NW_028317994.1, read as the reverse complement.
AACTTTATTATGGTGGTATTTATTCACCACTGGGATTTTTGTTTTTTTTTTGCTATATAAATGAAAAAGTCCAAAAATTTTGAAAAAAAGTGTTTTTTAATAAAATTTTGCAAATAAATGTTTCTTCATAAATATTGGCCAAAATGTATTCGGTTATCTTTAAAAAAAAAAAATTAGTTTAAAACACAAAAATTACAATTTAAAAAAAAAATGTATTTTATTTTTTTATATTATTTATGTTTTGGTTTTTTTTTTAACATACTGTCAGCCTAGCATTACAGTGTCACCATAGTGACACCGTACTACTTGTGGGGGTGATGAAGATTTTTTTTTTTTTTTTTTTACACTGATTGCTTTTACACCCATAAAGGCTGTAAAAGCAATCATTTCTCCTCCTCTCTGGCTGCATTCTTGCAGCCATTGAGAAATACTGTGCGAGCTGTGATTGGTCACTGCTTGTCACATGGTACAAGACTGTTGTCAATAGCCTTGTACGATGTGACCTCTGTGATCATTCACAGATTTCACTAGTAGTAAGCAATGTCAGCAAGTGATATCTTGCTTACTACTATTCATGTGATCACTGATTGGCCAATCAGTGATCACATGATCGAGATCGCTGTTCCACTCTGTCCGGAGAGACACAGCGGGCACTGCATCGTGGTGCGGCGCACTCCCAGGAAGCACACACAGCCTGTAAATGCGGGCGCCGTTTATGAACGGCAACCCACTCCTGCACTGCTCCCATCCGGCCATTTATGTACATGGGCCAGACAGGAACTGGTTAATATGCATAATATGATCAAAGAGGCATGGATTTCTACAGCCCTTCCTGACAGCCGACTGTAAATTTGTGGTTGATTTGAATCTGTGTTTCCTCAGTCTGCAAATAAACACTTCTTCTACAGTAAGATTTGGATATACTGTATATATATATATATATATATATATATATATTTCTAGACACCACAAACAAATTGATGTGCCAACTATCGCATGATTCCATTTATTCTGAGCAATAGTACTGAAATTTCTTTTCAATTACAATGTGGCTGTTATGATCTTTATGTACTAAATAAGCAGATTACTATAGCGAACCACAATTTTTTTAAAGCCCACCTCCAAGCTAGATTTTTTTATTTTATAAATGCCCTCCACCAGGCTATAAAATAATTGAGCTCATCTAAACACCTGTATATACATTTTAACATGTATAGGCCAATGATATATAAAATGAAATGATAACTAATGGATGAAACTGGGGTTGGAAAGGTTAGAAAGACTTCATTAAATATTAATAAATGGCTGAATTGGTCATATACACAATAATCTCATTTTCCACACAACTGTCTTACATTACCATATAAAATGTTGAAGACTGCACACAGAAATAGCTACATGTGGCCAGCTCAGGATCAATTCTAACAATAATGAATTTTGTTGAATAAATGGTTTTTATTGAAGGGACTGCACCTTTAGAAGCTGCTCATTCTTTGCTTTCATGGAAAAGTAAGCAGCTTGTTTGTCCTCTGGCATATTTTTAATAATGTTTTCGGCTGCTTGCTTCTCATGTTCTATGTCATCCTCCACACCTCGAATAAGATTTTCTTTCCTGCAGCACAATAAACATGTAAGAAGTTTATGTACCGATAAGATGAACAAAAATGATGTTAAAGGAAATTGTGATAACAATACAAAAAATAGTTCTATTTGACAGTCAAACATAAGGTTATATTGAAAACATAATTTGCATTGTGAGTTCTGTCTGTCTCCTGGCCATCTCTTTCCACAACTTTCTGGATTTCCTGCATGATTTGCAGCTTCTCCTCTATTTATTTTTCTATGCAATCCATAACCCAAGAAAAAAATAAGGTCATTTTGAAATTGATGGCAGCAACATGTCCTAAAAAAGTAAGGACAGGGCAACAAAAAGCTGGCAAAATAAGTGATACTAACAAGAAAGTGCTGGAAGAACATTTTGCAACTAACTAGGTTAATTTGCAACAGTTCAGCAACATGACTGGATAAAAAAGAAAATCTTAAGAGACTTAAGGTGGGAATACACGATTAGAAAAGCGACTGATCAGTCATCTGACGACCGAGAGGCGTTCGTTCCTTGGTCGAAATTGTGGCCCACATTAACCAATCTAAGAAATAGTTAGTCGGGCAATATGTAGTGTTGATGTCTTCTGTACAAGTGGAAGTGATGCAGTGTGTGTGACCTTGTAGTCACGCCCTTCCGGCCAGAACGAGCGATATACACAACAATTAACAGCAATGAGTATAATATAGTTTATTACACTATCTATATACATAAATAGTGATACATAAAAATATAATATGCAGAATTCTGATTTCATTATCTCATTAGGCCAATCTACTTTTAAAATTTGGATTTTTCATTCGTGTTTACGAAGATTCCTTTGACATAAACATCTGAGTCATCTTCTGTTTCCACTCATGCATGATAGCGCTTGATAGATTTTTTTCGTACGACCGTCATACCACCGCATAGAAAATCGGTCGTTCGTAGACGAAACAACAAAATTTTTCAATGTTGTTCAACCGGATTTTTTTGTTAACAATATCATTATCGGTTAAAACATCCTGCTCATCAACGAAGAGATAATCGTTCAATCAGTGGTTCCACAAAATTTTTCATACAATTTTCTTATCGTGTGTACGGTGCATTAGTGTCTCAGAGGTAAAGATGGCCAGGGGTTCATCAATCTATGAAAATATGAGTCTAAAATTTGTCAAAGAATTTTAGAATAATGTTCCTCAATGCAAAATTGCAAAGACTTTAAATATATAATCATCTACAGTACATAATATCATCAAAAGATTTCAAGAATCTGGAGAAATCTCTGTGCGCAGTGGATAAGACGAAACGCAATAGTCCATGGCCATGATCTTCTGGCCCTTAGATGGCACTTTATTAAAAACAGACATGACTCTGTGATGGACATCACTGCATGGGCTCAGGAATACTTCCAAAAATCACTGTCTGTGAACAAAGTCTGCCGTGCCATTCAAAAATGCAAGTTAAAGCTCTATCATGTAAAAAAGAAGCCGTACCTGAACATGATCAAAGAAACACAGCATCTTCTCTTGGCCAAGCTTATTTAGAATGGTTTGCTGCAAAGTGGAAAACTGTTCTGTGTCAGACAAACTGAAATTTTACAAACTTTTTGTCAACCATGGGCACCACATCCTTCGGACTAAAGAGGAGAGGGACCTTCTGTCTTGTTATCAGAGCGCAGTTCCAAAACTTGCATCTCTGTTGGTAAGGGGGTGCATTACTGCGTATGGAATGGGCAGGTTGCACATCTGGAAAGGCACCATCAATGATGAAAGATATATCCAGGTTTAAGCGTAGCTCCTAACTAGACAATGTCTTTTTCAAGGAAAGCCTTTCATAATTCAGCAGGACAATGCTAAACCACATACTGCATCTATGAAAACAGCCTGGCTTCGTAGTAGAAGAGTCCGGGTGCTTAACTGGCCTGCCTGCAGTCCAGACCTTTCACCAACTGAAAATATTTGCCGCATTTTGAAACTCAGTTCCCAGACATTTAGGGCCAGTTCACACTATAGAAACGCACTCCAGATGTGTTCCGAATGAGTTTCCACATGTGCTTTTCTGATGCATTCTGGTGCGTTTTTAATTGATTTTTGACACATTTTAGTGGGTATTTTATGCATTCCAGTTCATTTTTTCCCCTCTCTTTTTTTAATTTAAATAGGCACATGTGCATTCTAGTGCGTTTTTGATGCATTTTATCACGTTCCAGTACAGTTCTGTGCAGAAAAAATGCAGCATGTTCTACTTTTTTTTCTGCAACCAGAATGCACTGGAACTGCAAGCACTGATGTGAACTATGACATTCACAATCATATAACCTACTTTCTGTGCGTTTTTGATGCAGAAAAAAAAGCAACTGAAATGCACGTGTGAACTGGCCCTTATAAAAGCTTTGTTAAAAGAAGAGGGGATGCAACACTGTGGTAAACATGGCCCTGTCCCAACTTTCTTGTCATGTGTTGCTGCCAATTTAATAATGAACTTATTTTTTCTTAAAATGGTAAAATTTCCTCAGTTTAAAAATTTGATTTATTTTCTATTGTGAATAAAATATAGATTTATGAGATTTGCAAATCATTGCATGTGTCCCAACTTTTTTGGAATTGGGATTGTAGAAAAATCCTCTTAATCTGGCCATATACGAAGCGATTTTCTTTCCTGCAACCATGGATTGCAGGAAAGAAAATTCCTCGAATCCCTCCCGTGGATTCATTGTGTTCTTGCTGGGAGAAAACACTGATTACTGCTAGCAGCTACAATAGCTGCTAGCAGTAATCACATGTAAAATCCAACAGGCTGGTTGTACCCAAGTTGATCGATCAACTTAGGTACATTCAGCCTGCCCATAAATGGTTCGAATCTGAACCAGTCAAGATTCGAACACTCTATGGCCAGCTTTAGGATTCATGTACACGAGCAGCTCCTAAACTCGAGTTTAGGAGCTTTTGGCATTTTTTTGCCAAAGCTCCTAAACTCAACTCCATAAAAGCCTGTGTCCATATACACATAGGCTTTTAGCAGAGTTTAGGAGCTGCCGCATTTAGGTGAAGTTAAACCTCCCTCTCTTGAATGCAGAAGAATCATATTCAGGATAGGAACATTTTGAACGCTGACTGTGGCAAAACACGGCAAAAACGCAGTACCGCAGTAATGAATAATGACAGAATATATTCTCACACAGTAAGAGACTGAAACAAAATGGAAGATAATAGCAGAGTGCTCAGGTGGGGAGAAGTTAACAGGTCTGTGTGAATACACATAGAAACATAGTATGGATGGATAATAGATAAGCAGATGGGACAAAAAACAAGCGCAGGTATGGGAGACTGGTAAAAGAAATGTCTGCAGAATGAGGCATTTTAAAATACAATCCAAGGCAGCATTATGACAATTATCCATTGTTGGCAACATGTTTGAGTGGGAGTCTGCGGTCACAAAGATACCCAATAATCTACAGTAACTGAATGTGAAAAAAAGAAATGAGAGTGACTTTAATGATTTGTTCTTTAGGTTATGGAAGAATTATGTTAATAAATCAAAGATATGGTGGAATAAAATATACTTAGAGAAATATACAGAAAGTGATTTTTGCCCTCAGGGTCTATGTTAGCAAGTTTTCCAAAATATTAAAAATATATCTCAGGAATTTAGGTATAAATGGGAGACTAACTAATATTTGTAGCAAGAATATGATGATCTTGCTTTGCCAACATTATGATAGCGAACGTGCTAGTCTGAAAACTGAGATCAATATCCTGGATATGAAATTGCAGGAGAGGTTTTTGAACATTCTAAGAAAGATGTAACCAAATATACAAAAAATTCAACAGGGAGTTGATAGATAAAAGGATTATAAGATTGAACAGGATAAGGTAGCTTTCAGGAATGGATATACAGGTGAAACTCAAAAAATTAGAATATCGAGCAAAAGTTCATTTATTTCAGTAATGCAACTTAAAAGGTGAAACTAATATATGAGATAGACTCATTACATGCAAAAGCAAGATAGTTCAAGCCTTGATGTAAGAGAGTTCCTGCAGGAAGAATCGCGACCGGGAACGCGCATGCGCGAAAGAGATCCCACAGAAGTATTGCCGGTTGTGCGCAGGAATGCGTGATCGCGCACATGCATGCACACGTGCACACGCACGGAGAAGATTGGCGCCAGACGGGCTATTTAAGGTGCACCTCTGCCCAGATTCAGTGCTGACTGGTCTTCAGCTCCCCCCGTGTCTTGCTTGCTCCTGTTCGTTTCCTTGTTGTTGACCCGGCTTGTTCCTGACCCGACTCAGAGTACTCTCCTGCCCCTGGTTCCTGACTTCGGCTCTGATCCTGACTTTGGCTTTTCCTCCTGATCCTGTACCGCGCTGCCCAACTGTTATGACCCTGGCTATCCTACGACTCCGCTCCAGTCCTGTGCCCTGACTACATACCTGGCTCTACTGTGCATCTGGCAATCCACTGTACCTGCCTGGTCTATTGCTACAGTACCCAAATCAGAGGATATCCTGCCTATTAAGGTCAAAATCTGCAAGAGCCGCAAGCAAACCTCTGGTGCTCTTGTCCCCCTGGTCCCTAGACTCCCTCTGTTCCAACTTCAGCGGGGTCAGGGCTAGTGACACAAGTGAGGCCGACCTCGTCAATTCAGTCTCCCATCAGGTACGTGACACTTAATTTGTCATAATTGTGATGATTATAGCTTACAGCTCATGAAAACCCCAAATCCACAATCTCAGAAAATTAGAATATTGTGAAAAGTTACAATATTCTCGGCTCAAAGTGTCCCAATCTAATCAGCTAATTAAGCCATAACACCTGCAAAGGGTTCCTGAGCCTTTAAATGGTCTCTCAGTCTGGTTCAGTAGGAATCACAATCATGGGAAAGACTGCTGACCTGACAGTTGTGCAGAAAACCATCACTGACAGCCTCCATAAGGAGGGAAAGCCTCAAGAGGTAATTGCAAAAGAAGTTGGATGTTCCCAAAGTGCTGTATCAAAGCACATTAATAGAAAGTTGTGTGGAAGAAAAAGGTGCACAAGCAGCAGGGATGACCGCAGCCTGGAGAGGATTGTCAGGAAAAGGACATTCAAAAGTGTTGGGGACTTTCACAAGGAGTGGACTGAGGCTGGAGTCAGTGCATCAAGAGCCACCACACACAGACGGTTCCTGGACATGGGCTTCAAATGTCGTATTCCTCTTGTCAAGCCGCTTCTGAACAACAAACAACGTCAGAAGCTTCTTACCTGGGCTAAAGAAAAACAGACCTGGTCAGTTGCTCAGTGGTCCAAAGTCCTCTTTTCTGATGAGAACAACTTTTGCATCTCATTCGGAAACCAAGGACCCAGAGTATGGAGGAAGAATGGAGAGGCACACACTGCAAGATGCCTGAAGTCCAGTGTGAAGTTTCCACAGTCTGTGTTGATTTGGGGAGCCATGTCATCTGCTGGTGTTGGTCCACTGTACTTCATTAAGTCCAGGGTCAATGCAGCCGTCTATCAGGAGATTTTGGAGCACTTCATGCTTCCTTCTGCAGACGAGCTTTATGGGGATGCTGACTTCATTTTCCAGCAGGACTTGGCACCTGTCCACACTGCCAAAAGCACCAAAACCTGGTTCAATGACTGTGGGATTACTGTGCTTGATTGGCTAGCAAACTCGCCTGACCTGAACACCATAGAGAATCTATGAGGCATTGCCAAGAGAAAGATGACAGACAAGAGACTGAACAATGCAGAAGAGCTGAAGGCCGCTATTGAAGCATCCTGGTCTTCCATAACACCTCAGCAGTGCCACAGGCTCTCTCACCAATGCCCACCCAGCTCTCTCACCAATGCCCCCAAAGCTCTCTCAGCAATGCTCCCTGTCTCACAAATACAAAATGCTATGACATCGTATCCCTGTGCTTTTTTTTCAGCACAGTGCTGTTGACAGTGCTCTGACTGTCATAACTGTAGTATAGAGCCAAGGAGGAGTTTCACAGCACTTGGCTCCATGCTATAGTCCTGATAGTCATGGGAAAGAAGCCCCCTCGTAATCCCCAAATTAAATAGAAAACAATGTGGGCGGTTGTGGCGCCGGGACACCCACCAGCAAATGTGGGCATGTGTGCTGGGAGTCTGCAGCTAGCACACAGAAGCTGGTGGTGACAAGCTGAAAAGTGCAGGGCTCCAAGATTCCTCCTACTAGGTGGAAGCCACTGAGAGGCAGCAAGCGTGAGCTGTAGGCAGGGGTGGAGCTGGGAGATGGGCTGCAAAGTGTGTCATCGGTTGCTAGGATGTCGGCAGTCCTAGCAACCAATGACTGCACTGAACATTGAGGAGGAAGGGAGGGGGGAGCAGAGACTACTGTGTGCGAGAGCAATCAAGGATGTTTGGGAAGCATGTATATGGTCAATGAAGTTTGCATACATGCACCTGGCTACAGTATTTATTGGGATTCAGTGACATTATACAGCAATACCAAGATTTGTACAACATGTGGGCTTGAGCTGAGAAGAATATATATTTTAGCTGGTTTTAAGTGTTGTTCAGCTAAAAAGTTATTTTTGTATATATTTTATTATAAATTACATTTAATATAACCATTTCTGGGAAGTTCTCATTCTGAAAGGGCATGTTGTTTTATTTAATGCAATTATGAGAGTTTTCCATTCCCAGCTTTGGTTTATTACTTTATAAATGATAATTTTGCTGTGGATTTGTGTTTATTTCACATTGTGATGATGCTTCACCCCAATTGCCAATGCATATTTTTAACAGAGAGAATGTTTCTGAACTATACAAGAACTATGGACTTTGTAACTGACTTAAAATTATTACTGGATTTTTGTTCATCCCAGATTTCCACAGGGAGGGTTGCTACCATATCTGGCTGTTACTTTCATTCTTCTGTTGAACTGTGCACACATCAGGTTTCCCCCTCTAATCCATACTTTTTGCACTTGCTACTGAGTCTTTAGCTCTAGCAATCAAGAACAATCCTATTATAAAGGTTATACTAAAGGACAAATAGAGTTTACATTTGAAATCCAGCAAAACAGCTAAATACAAAAGGTGATTTTATATATATATATATATATATATATATATATATATATATATATATATATATTTATTTCTTTTCAGTTCTGTCCATTCAGTACTAAGAGTTACACAGACTTGCCAGTCAGCAGAGTCAAGTTGGTGGTCCACTTTTGCTATACTGCGTTTACTGCCTTATTGTATTCTAATTTCTTTTTAACTGTGCTATTGCTTTAATAGTTCTCTTATGTGAAACTCCCCTTCACCTGGCAGCAGATTGGAGATGCACACTGTTATACCAAGTGTGGAAGCAGCGATTTATCTCCAGCAGTCCCATAAATCTGCACAGCCACAACTACTGTACTCCAAATGCAACACTCACTTCTTCCCTTGTTGAAGGGAGCTACTTAATGCTCCATTGTTTTCAATGAGTATTCCACTACCTTTCCTACATCTAAATTATACTCCAGTCTAGACTATCATAAGAGTTATACAAATAGGTATGGTCAACCACACACTGACAGTTTATTTTTTAAACTGGGTGCTTGGATATAGTATATGAAACCACAGAAATATGTAACTGTACCATTTAATTCATAATATGGAAGTTCATCATAATTCACTGATGAAAATGATTGTTTAGCTGCTAATCTAAGTCAGCCTCTCTCAACCATGGTGCCTTGAGGTTTCTTCAGGGGTGCCTTGGAAAAATGTCTAAAAATTGCTCAAAACTTGTATACAAGCCAGCAGGTGGAACAAGCCTGCCTTTTAATTACACAAAGCCACAGATTTTCAATGTGCACCATTATCACCTTCTAACCACCAGTGTCCTGACAACCAATGACATCAGTTGATAAGGAGGATGTCAGCTGCCTGCACAGCACCTGGTTTGACCCTCCCCCGCCCCTCTCCATCAGTGCTGGAGTCACATCAGCTCTGTGATGGAGAAAAACTGAGGGAGAAGAGAAACATTGGAATAATAGTACCAGTGTGCAAAAGTGTATTTGCACTGGAAGAATAAATCACCTCTAATGTTGGGTGTCCTACGTGTGTGGAAATTGCTGCGTTATATAAAACTATTAGAATAGTTTTTCACATTTTAGAATGGGGTGCCTCAAGACTGTCCATGATATTAAAGGGTGCCTCAAGACTGTCCATGATATTAAACGGTGCCTCAAGACTGTCCATGATATTAAAGGGTGCCTCAAGACTGTCCATGATATTAAAGGGTGCCTCAAGACTGTCCATGATATTAAAGGGTGCCTCAAGACTGTCCATGATATTAAAGGGTGCCTCAAGACTGTCCATGATATTAAAGGGTGCCTCAAGACTGTCCATGATATTAAAGGGTGCCTCAAGACTGTCCATGATATTAAAGGGTGCCTTGATTGAAAAAAGGTTGAGAAACACTGATCTAAGTAATACAGTGTATTTTTGTAAATAAAAATTTTTATTCTTGCAGCACCATTTTTACTTTCCCTGTTTGTTGTACATATTGATCTTCAATGTGTTAAAGGAAAACCAAATGGCTGTTATTTTTTTATGTGATATTTTGCTGTATACCAGAAAAGCTATGTAAGTAGAAAAAAAATCTTCTGTATGAAAACTATTTCGGGAGTCAGATTTTGCAAGAACATCCAATTGCCTCTGTGGGCTTAAAGTAGTTTTACAATGTTATTACAATCCTAACTGAAGGTTTGCACGCTCTCTAAAATATAAAATTAGAAGCAAAATATACTATCTTCCTAGCATAAAAGGCACTCAAGTTTTATTAAATGTACCTTCAAACAATATTCTATATAACCTAATTGTAAAAAGTGCCATTCGATGCAAAAACAATAATGAAGGTTTCAAATGACACATATCTCTGTTATTTTATTTCTGTGTTAAGAAGTTAGAATTGGCTGACTTTAGAAATCCTGTCCAGGATATAGTCAATCCATGGCAAGAATAGAATATAGCTGAATACTGTTGAATTATTAATTTTGCAATTTTGTTTAACTGCGTAGATCGAGCACCAATATAAACGTAGATGCCACTAACCTGATTTGTCTACAGAGGTCAGGAAACGAAAGATCTAATCATGTTGCTCTTTTACTTCCTTATTGTCGGAAGATTGGATTAAGCCCAGGAAAGGACAAGAAGAAACTAGTCAATCTTTTGCTGAAGAAGAAGTGTTAACACCTGTTATCGAGTACAAAGGTTAAAGCGGAACAAGGTGTTGTTACGCTGCTGCATTACTCCTTGCCCATGTAGGTCAGTGCTGTAATCCACACAAACAAGCTTGGTGCGCTGGCTAGAATTCCCCGAAGGTAGGATAACATATCACAAATTGGACATTTTGTTGCTTGTTTCTTTTAAAAACATATCTGAGAGTTCTGTCTTTTTTCCCCAACTGTGATGCTGTATGTTTTTCTTTCATGTGATACCATTTATTAAAAGGGAAGTAAGACCATTACTAGCATTCATGAGAATAGCTTAGAAAAAAAAAAATCTATTGCTGCTAAGGAAATTACACTTATTTAGACTCGGCAGATTTTGCTTGTAATGACACATTGCAGACAGCTTTTCATAAGCCTCTTTCAAGCTAAAATAACCACACAGAATTACAATAAATCTACCTTTACACCAACTGCAAATCCAATATCTATGATTTTAGGTTTATAGATGTGGGAACTTTTAGCTATGTGTCTGTAATTGGTATTAGTTTCGCCTCCGTGTGAATGATAGTTTGAGTATCAAGTCTTTTAGTTCTTTAAGTTTTCACTGTCTATTTTGTTTCTAAGTTTATATGATCTCTACTTTTATGTTGAATATATATATTTCTATTTATTTTCTTACAAAGTCTGTGAATGATGCATACACAGTTGACTGTATTTATTGAAAGATTAACATTAACAAATTTGCATGACTTGTATGACTAATTATTATATTATATTCACACCACTTGTAGGGTACATTCCAAACTATAAGCACTGATCCCCTCCTGTATACGCATAAACGTGCCTATTTATGAACAGAACCTTGCATACATAGCATATCCCAGTAGTGTAAAGTTCATACTATATGGTGCAAAGTGCAATGAAGGTTAACGTTGCTGTAAAATTCTAACAATAGTAATGATAATATACAATGCTCAGTAAAGGAATGTAGCTTGTCTATATTGCAACAGTATAACCAGAAAATGAGCTGAAAAATGCATCTAATGTGGTCAAGCTAGCATGTCTGTTTAACTTGTGAACACCTCTATATGGCATAAAATAACAATCATTTGAATTGTACTGTCCACATACACGGCATTATCTTTAGGTAAAAACTGACAGACCAGGTTAAGGTTGCTTAGGGCCGAGCACAGTCACATGTGGGGAGGGGGGATGACTTACATGCTTCCCCATAATTTTAGGTCCAGCAGAGCTAAAGCAACAGAAAAAGGGCTCTGACCGATCAGGGGGGTGATAAAGATGGTGGAAGAGTTCAGATCTGTGAGTACACCTTGCTGGGAAGGGAGGCTGAATGGAAAAAATGTCAGCGTTTCTTTACTTTTATAGCAGAAACTATAAAAGATTACTCCTCTCACTTCTCCACAGAGTGGAAAGAAAATAATCAATCACTATCAATCAGTAAGGAAAACAATCAATCACTTATAATCAATCACTTAAATCATTCAGTCAGGAGTTATTGGGTGACTTTTCCTAATTATTATTATTATACAGGATATATATAGCACCAACAGTTTGCTCAGCGCTTTACAATATAACGGGAGACAATACAGCAAGAATACAGTTCAATACAAGAGGGATTTGAGGGCCCTGCTCCTTGAAGCTTACAATCTAGGAGGGAGGATCAACTACAACCTATGCTGGGTATATACTATCAGTCTTTTTGCGTTCAACCCAGCGGGCTGACAAAAAAACCCCCAAAAACCCAAACAGCTCTGGAGGTGCTCGCAGTACCAACTACAGTACAATGATCTCCCTGCAGAACTATTGTGTTTTGGGGATTGGCCTTCCCCCCCGCCAGAACACATTGGTCAACACTGGCAAGCATTGGCTGCCAGCATTGATCGGTTGCCGATCGGACGCTGGTTTTCCAGCATGCCAGCTTGACAGAAGCTGGCTGTAAGGCGGACAGGCATTTACATGGGTCGAATGTTAGCCGGTTTTCATTGAACCGGCTGATACCAGCTGATATTCGGCCGTGTTTAATCCCCTAACAATTGCCCAGCAATTCCCTGGAGTGGCACAAAAGAACAATCTACAGTCAGGTCCATAAATATTGGGACATCGACACAATTCTAACATTTTTGGCTCTATACACCACCACAATGGATTTGAAATGAAACGAACAAGATGTGCTTTAACTGCAGACTGTCAGCTTTAATTTGAGGGTATTTACATCCAAATCAGGTGAACAGTGTAGGAATTACAACAGTTTGCATATGTGCCTCCCACTTGTTAAGGGACCAAAAGTAATGGGACAATTGGCTTCTCAGCTGTTCCATGGCCAGGTGTGTGAAATTCCCTCATTATCCCAATTACAGTGAGAAGATAAAAGGTCCAGAGTTAATTTCAAGTGTGCTATTTGCATTTGGAATCTGTTGCTGTCAATTCTCAAGATGAGATCCAAAGAGCTGTCACTATCAGTGAAGCAAGCCATCATTAGGCTGAAAAAACAAAACAAACCCATCAGAGAGATAGCAAAAACATTAGGCGTGGCCAAAACAACTGTTTGGAACAGAAGGAATGCACCGGTGAGCTCAGCAACACCAAATGACCCGGAAGACCACGGAAAACAACTGTGGTGGATGACTGAAGAATTCTTTCCCTGGTGAAGAAAACACCCTTCACAACAGTTGGCCAGATCAAGAACACTCTCCAGGAGGTAGGTGTATGTGTGTCAAAGTCAACAATCAAGAGAAGACTTCACCAGAGTGAATACAGAGGGTTAACCATAAGATGTAAACCATTGGTGAGCCTCAAAAACAGGAAGGCCAGATTAGAGTTTGCCAAACGACATCTAAAAAAGCCTTCACAGTTTTGGAACAACATCCTATGGACAGATGAGGCCAAGATCAACTTGTACCAGAGTGATGGGAAGAGAAGAGTATGGAGAAGGAAAGGAACTGCTCATGATCCTAAGCATACCACCTCATCAGTGAAGCATGGTGGTGGTAGTGTCATGGCGTGGGCATGTATGGCTGCCAATGGAACTGGTTCTCTTGTATTTATTGATGATGTGACTGCTGACAAAAGCAGCAGGATGAATTTTTGTGTTTCGGGCAATATTATCTGCTCATATTCAGCCAAATGCTTCAGGCCTCATTGGACGCCGCTTCACAGTGCAGATGGACAATGACCCAAAGCATACTGCAAAAGCAACCAAAGAGTTTTTTAAGGGAAAGAAGTGGAATGTTATGCAATGGCCAAGTCAATCACCTGACCTGAATCCGATTGAGCATGCATTTCACTTGCTGAAGACAAAACTGAAAGAAAAATGCCCCAAGAACAAGCAGGAACTGAAGACAGTTGCAGTAGAGGCCTGGCAGAGCATCACCAGGGATGAAACCCAGCGTCTGTTGATGTCTATGCATTCCAGACTTCAGGCTGTAATTGACTGCAAAGGATTTGCAACCAAGTATTAAAAAGTGAAAGTTTGATGATTATTATTCTGTCCCATTACTTTTGGTCCCTTAACAAGTGGGAGGCACATATGCAAACTGTTGTAATTCCTACACCGTTCACCTGATTTGGATGTAAATACCCTCAAATTAAAGCTGACAGTCTGCAGTTAAAGCACATCTTGTTCGTTTCATTTCAAATCCATTGTGGTGGTGTATAGAGCCAAAAATGTTAGAATTGTGTCGATGTCCCAATATTTATGGACCTGACTGTATGTCCTAACAAATCTTTAGTTTCCAAAATGTAAAAAAATGCTCATGTAGTTCTAGAGCCAAAACAAGATTCATATGCCTTTTCTTCATGTGATACAGTGTGCTTCAGATACTTGCTTTACAAGCATTACCATTTATCCCTATGGAAGATATGTATTGCTGTTTATTGAAGAACATAGCCTTGGAATAAGCACAAGGATTTCCAAAAAACCATATAATGGACAGCTGCTAAGCTGTTCTGACATTCTGAAAACACAAAAGCAGAACTTCATCCAACCAGTGAAAATATACATCTTCAAAGTTATTTTAACATAGCAAAATATACTCACTGGCTACTTTATTAGGCATACCACCTTGCTAGTGCCAAGAACATATCCTCCACACCAACACACCACCACCAGCCTAAACTGTTGATACAAGGCAGGGTGGATTCATGCTGTCATGTTGTTTTTGCCAAATTCTGCCCATTTTCCTCTGACATCAACAAGGCATTTTTGTCCATACAACTGCAGCTCACTTGATATTTTCTCTTTTTTAGACCATTCTCTGTAAACCCTACAGATAATTGTGCATACAAAATCCCAATAGATCATCAGTTTTTGAAATATTCAGTCTAGCCCATCTGGCACCAACAACCATGCCATGTTCAAAGTCACTTAAATCTCCTTTCTTCCCCATTCTGGTGCTCGGTTTGAACATCAGCAAATCATCTTCACCACATCTACATGCCTAAATGCATTGAGTTGCTGCTATGTGATTGGCTACTTAGCAATTTGTATTACCAAGCAATTGAACAGGTGTACCTAATAAAGTGTCCGGTGAGTGTTGTAGCAAGTCGTAAACAATAGAACTGCAAATACAGACTTTATCAAGTGCTAGTAGATGTACTCAATCACTGCAAGACACTGGATGCGAGGGGTTGGGAATTTACTGAAGGGATGGAGAATCTTCTGCCAGGGTCCTAAAGCCATATAACGTTTATCAAAAATAGAATTATGAGTTTTAGGGCAAAGCACCTATAGAAGATACTAGAATAGATACACATGATTTAAGAGCATCCAAAGTAAAACTATTAGTAAACATCTGCTGCTAGAAAAGGAAACATTATAATAAGGCCTCATGCACACAGACTGTGAAAGGCTAAAAATATGTCCAGCGTAAAACTCTAGGCCCTGTGGCTCCCTGGGCATGGGAAACCACCACAAATCTTACGCTGGCATATTTTCAGCCTCTCACCATCCTTGTAGATTTTATTTTGTGTGCCTTATTTTCAAACCAACAGAAAATGTTACAAGTTACCATCACCACTGAAGCTTTAACATTATATGGTTTATTCCAGGAAATAAAGATGCATATGATAATTCTACTTTTGATGATGTGGGGAAGTGTGTATGCCCAGTGTAAGAACAAGGTAAGAACTTACTTTTAGGGCTATGGTATTTATTTGATTTGAAAGGCTTTTGAAGCAAAACATTGTAGCTGCCTAAATGGATAGAATTGATAGAATATGACCAGAAAGCAAATACTTTATTATTGATTTAGTGATTTATTATGTGCCTTTATGTTCTTGTCATCCTGTTCTATATAATTTCACTCCTTTTCAATAACCTTGTTAGTAAAAAATAAAAATGAATTTAAAGTTACAATTCTGATCAATTTAAACAGAGCAAAAAATAAAGAAATGCATAAGCAGTCACCATCTTCATTGAAAAACAATTAGTAGATCATATATGTACCTGCAGTTACTATATATATAAATCCTGATTTTTCCTGCCTTGAGCTCATCCTCACCCTTTCCTATCTTATGAGCCTCTTTTTTAACATCAAATGTGATTGGCAGCCTCATTTTCCAAATGGGAAACTTAGAAGGGAAACAGACTAGTGTGACAGATCTGCCTCAAAGCTGCTGCAGGTGCAGTTGTGAACTACATCTGTAATTGCCTAAATTGTGACAAGCTGTCATGCAGGCATAAAAAAATGGAGTATCAAACTGGACTACATAAAGAGTCAAGACACACTAGAAGTGAGAACTGGTGGCAAATTAAGTCAGGGTTAAGCTGAAGGTCAGGGCCAGCAAAACAGAAACCAAGGCAAGTCCAAGTCATAAGCAGATAAGAGCAGCAAAACAGATAATGAACACCTTTGATCAGGCAATGAAAAAATGTTCAGACCCTAACTAAGGTCAGCTGTGCTGAGTATTGTCCAGCAGAGAGTGGAGGTGAAAGGGTAGGCACAGCAATTAAAAAAAAATGCAAGAGAGGCCGTCCATGACCTGTAACATATATGCAGTCAAAGGTGAATCCTTACAGGAATTGCAAAGGAAGGCCTAGATCTAAAAAAAACTTCAGCTAGGGAGAAACCTTATCCTGTGGGGAATAGGCTTGAATCAAGACCAGTCAAATGCACCTAGCGAGGTTGTAAAAAGGGACAGGATGCCCTCTGCAAGAGCCTTTAGGAAGAACAAAGAGAATCCATACATCTAGTAGGCCTTCGGTCTCAGAACAACCTTATACTTGTGCAACACCAGGAGAGGTTCCTTACAAGAGAATGCTGCCGAATCCGATACTAGCCTTGAGGAATTGATAGCGACAAAGAGAATGTATAGGAAGTGCTCAATGAGCGATTCCTTGAACAAAGGTTTTCACAAGGGAGTGAGAAGCCAAAGGACACTGACAGAAGATAGCAAAGACTGAGATTTGTCACTTGAGGGTACTCCAGGTCAGATGCTAATTCACAGACCCAGCTTGAGAAATGCCAAGGTATATCCCAGAGAGTAACTTAAACAGATGAAACTTTCTATGCTTGCATCACATAAGGTAAGCCTTCCAGGTGCAATAGTAACCAAATCCAATACAGCCCAGTCTCTCAGGACCTGGGCTTCAACAACCAGTCCAACAAAGCTAGTGGCTGAGAAGCAGGATGATAGACTGGACCTTGAGAAAGAAGGTTTATGTGTTCCATTAGAGGTCAAGGGAAGTCCACCTGAAGCTGGACAGTATCCTTATACTAAGCCTTCCAGGGCAATTTCATTGCCACCAGAATGCAATTTGGTTCTGTGGAACATAGGTGGAAGAAGCGGTTCTGCCTCCTCTAAGTTGGCCGCAGGTACGGTCCCAGTGGCATGCCTGGGGAAACAATATGGAAGCTATGCAAATAGCCAGAAAAAGGCTGGTGCTCAATAAAGAAAGAAACAGCTATCACTTAAGGACACTAGCAAAAAAACTGACAATAACTAATCAGTGGGAGGAATTACATGGGGGTTGTAACTGTTTTGTTTGCCAGTTGTTATTATTATTATTCAGGACTTATATAGTGCCAACAGTTAGTGCAGTGCTTTACAATGTAAAGGGAGAAAGACAGTACTGCTGCAATACAATAAAACAAGAGGATTAAGAGGGCCCTACTCATAAGAGTTTACAATCTAATAGGGTGGGGCAAGGGGGATGAGCTGATGGAAGTGTTAAATGTCTATTCGAAGGCGTGATAGACTTCCCTGAAGAGATTAGTTTTCAGGGATCGCCTAAAGGCAAATCCAACACAACAAACACTTTACTCCTGCGCTAGGAAAGGACTCAGTAGACCCAATAGGAATGTTCTGGAATTTTCTGGAATATGCACTGCTTGCTGCCCTCAACAGACCGGGGTGGTCCAAATACACTGGATATAAATGGAGAAACAGAAAAAGGGCGCACCGACCTAGTGCATTATCGTTTAAAATAAATTATTGAAGAAACAAAATAGGTATACTCACAATGGACATAATAACACAGGCATGTCAAACTGAACAAAATGTATGATCCAAACAACATCTGAGTCCATACGATGGAACCCTGGATGACCAACTGGCTAACGCGTTTCGAGGACACAACCTCTTCCTCAGAGTCAACCTGAGGAAAAGGTTGTGTCCTCGAAACGCGTTAGCCAGTTGGTCATCCAGGGTTCCATCGTATGGACTCAGATGTTGTTTGGATCATACATTTTGTTCAGTTTGACATGCCTGTGTTATTATGTCCATTGTGAGTATACCTATTTTGTTTCTTCAATAAATTATTTTAAACGATAATGCACTAGGTCGGTGCACCCTTTTTCTGTTTCTCCGTTTATCGCCTAAAGGCAGCCAGAGTAGGGAATAGCAAAAGAGATTGAGACAGAGAGTTCCAGAGGATGGAAGATGCTCAGGCAAAGTCCTGGAGATAAGCATGGGAGGAGGAGTTGAGGGAGCTTGAGAGCAGGAGATCATGAGAGGAGCGGAGAGGACAGTTTGGGTGATACTTGCAGACAAGATTGGCGATGAGGCTCGGGGCAGAGTTGTGGATGGCTTTGTATACTGTTTTTAGTATTTTGAATTGAATTCACTGTTGAAATGGAAGCCAGTGGAGGGATTGGTAGAGAGGGGTGGCAGACACTGAGCAGTTGGTAAGGTAGATAATCCTGGCAGCAGCATTCATGATAGACTGAAGAGGGGATAGTCTATGGGGAGGTAGGCTTATGAGAAGGGAGTTGCAGTAGTCAAGGTGAGTGTCCAGTCAATTGAAGGTAGCAGCATATAACCCAGTTATCTACAATTAAGCCTGTGTCCTGTACTGTACGATCATGAAAGGTGTGTTTAACAGGCTCATAGTGGAAATGTAAAAATTGCTCTGTCCAAACTGGGAGTACAGAGCTGTCAGAGGTGAACTTGTTAAGCACACTTATTCTTTTTACCTTTTTGTTCTAATCTAAACAAACTCACCCTACCTTCCAAAGATAGATACTTATGAAATATATCCAACAAGCACAACATCCATTGTTTATTTACAACCAGAGGTGAAAGGCTCCTTCTCCTGGTGGGATTGTGGGGCTGTTAATGTCCAGGCAGGGGCAGGAAAGGAAGCCCTTTGCTGGTGGAGGTAAACAAACAAAAAAGGTCACAGCTGTCATATCTTGGCAAGTAAAGATATGTGGAGGGTGAGGATGGGATCATTTAGGTCAGGGCAGAGGCAAAAAAAATAATAATAAGAGAACATTGTTTAAAAGTTCACTTATTCTTTAAAAAAAACACAAACAAGATGCAATGTACACACATACAATCTTATTTACAAATAAAAAAAAATAATAAATGGCTAATGATTCCCAGAACACTATGGGGTAGCTCAAGACATAGTACAGCAGATGAGATTGCTTTGTGAAAATTCAGAAGAACCCTCTTTATAAGGGATGTCATTGTTGTGATGGCTCACTGAAGTAACTACAGCATCACGTAACTCACTAAAGGTCAGCAAACATTCACTTTGTTAAGTGAATATTCCCCAAATAACAATCATTGCTAAATGAATAGTTTTTACTTCTAAAGTAAATTAATTTTAGTTCTATAAACAGGTATCTCTGAAGTTTATGGGATCAAAAACTCCAGATTAAGCTAAAAAAAAATATACCTAGCACTAAAACAGTTACAAACAATGGGATTCTGCATGTTGAGCATAGTCAGGTGTAGGGATGTAGGAAAACACACTGGAAAATGCTCAGGTGTGAATGGAGGCTCAGTCTGGTGACTGCATTAATTTTGTTTTTTTCAGGCTGTTTTTTCCTTTATTTTCATCTGGTAATCCAGCCAGTAAAACATTTTCTGTCTTAGGGTGGCTCCACAAAAGAAACAGAGCCACCCTTGGATAGCAGCACTGTCAACCTGTGGCATGGGTGGAGTTAGATGTACTAGCAGATTGATCATTGTAAGCACCCATGTCAATGTTAGATGGTTTGTCTCAACATCTAACTTCCACTTTTGCTGGGAACCTTGGCCTGCTAAAGGAAGCTGCAAAATAGATTTACTGGCTGGGCTACCATGTGAACTTGAAATAACGGAATATGCGGGAAGGAGACTATGGTGTAGATTTACTAAATGCAAACAGGTTATCTTTGCAAGGGAATTTACTTAGCAAGGAAAAAAAAAAAAAAAAAAAAAGTTTTTTTGCTTGCACATGATTAGATGTTGGAAGTCACCAGAGCTTTACCTCATTTAATAAGCTAATGCAAAATTTCCTTGCAAAGTGAGCAACCTATTTGCCTTACAAAAGAAAAGCACAATAAAGGAAAAATCAATAATAAATCCAGAAAATATGTACAAAACCACTAAACATCCCTCATAGATAAAAGAACTTTAAGAACACAATTGGGGAATATTTACTAAAATTGGAGAACTCAGAATCTGGTGCAGCAGTGCATAGTAGCCAATCAGCTGAATCTGGTGCAGCAGTGCATAGTAGCCAATCAGCTTCTAACTTCAGCTTGTCCATTTAAGCTTCGACAATAAAACCTGGAAGTTGGTTGTTTTCTGTGCATAGCTGCACCAGATTTTGCACTCCCCAGCTTTAGTAAATAACCCCAAAGAGTCATGAGAAGCTAGTTTCTGCCTCCTTGATTAAAGTGAAAATATGGATATTCACAATGTATTTAATGTCTGTTTACTCTCACCTACAGGAATGTTCGTTGGTTAATGCTAACCTCACAGAAATCCCTAAAAACATGTCAGCGGATATTATAAAACTCAACTTGGCTGAAAACATTATCAGCTTAGATAAATTAAGTAAAGAAGCTCTACAACATTACCCTGATCTTACAGAACTGAATCTGAGTAAGAATGTCATCAAACGCCTCTCAAATGACATGTTTTCTGGACTTACCAAACTTGAAGTTTTAATCCTCAAAGATAATTTTATTACAGCTGTTGAAGAATTTTCCTTTAAAGGACTAGACAATTTGAAGATTTTGGATCTCAGCTACAATCAAATTATAGAGTTACCTACAAATATTTGGTTACCATTTAAGCAGCTGAAAGAATTAAACCTCCAAAATAACAATATGAAAAACTTGGATATTAAAGATGCACTAAAAGCCTTGAAAACACCTGTAAATATAACACTGAGTGGAAATCCATGGAATTGTAGCTGCTCCCTTACAAATCTGTCCATGTGGTTAAGTGACAGCACAGTAATTTTAGGTAAGTTTCTTTAAAAAAGAAACATCCTTTGGCAAATGGTTAATGTATGACAGTGTTCTACCTATGGTAAGGAAAACAGTTTTTTAAATGGTTTAAATCAGGGTTTCTCAACAAGGGTTCCTCCAGAGGTTGCTAGGGGTTCCTTGATCAATGAGAAATTTCTGACTCTCAGATACATTTCTACTGATACCAATTATCTTTTTAGCTATCTGTAAAGGGGTAATTCTTCCCAATGACACAAGTGTTAGGAGCATTCTTACCTCACTATTGTATGAGTTTTAGACATAATAATTCTTACCACACTATTGTATGCGTTTTAGACCTAGTAATGTTTTGCAGGGGTTCCCTGAGACCAGAAAAGTTATTTCAGGGGTTCCTCTGTGTTGAAAAGGTTGAGAAAGGCTGGTTTAAATATTTCAACATTTATCATTTTAAAGTCTTCACCATGTGAGAGGGAGGTTAAAAACTGTGGTTACTGAACTCCTGTACAATGCTAAGAAAAATAAGAAAATAAGGGTGTTTGAGCCAGTCTTGTACAGTATAGTTATCATGGGTGATTTGGAGTCTGGCCCTTTTATCAGGTAAATCCGCTGACTGATGCAAATAGCCAATCATTAGGTTACAACTACAATCCATGAAACATGCAGAGATTCAGTTGTTCAGCTAAACATTATAATTGTCAATGCATAATCTAAGTAACTTTGATTATGGAATGATCGTTGGAACCAAATGTGAATGTAGTATCCTAGAAACAAAAAAACATCCTGGTATATTAGTGCGCTACAGTAAGAATATTGAAAAAGAAAGACTTCCAGTGACTATCATCTCTATTGCCATAAACACCTTGTAATTGAGAAAGTTCAAAGGAGCGTTTCCAATTTGTTGAAGCTTAGGCATTGTTCACATTTGCTAAAACGGGCAGAATCTCCATGATTCTGCTTGCGATTCCAAATTGCACTTCAGTAGTGGCAAAACACACCATGGGTGTTTGAGTGCCAATCGTTTTTAATGGCACCTAAACGCATTGCAGTTTTGCGACAATTGTCCCATGATAAATCACATGGCAAACTGCATCGCACAAAGCTTGTCACCCAGAAGTTCCTGCTCCTTTTTTGCGACAAGTTTTACACAATGCGGTTTGACGCAATTGCTGCAAGATTTATCACGTGACCATATGCTTCTTTACTTGGAGGACGATTTGTGGAACCTCCTGGCCTCAAACTTAATTGGGACAAATCTCAGTTACATCCTGTTGCTAGTTTCCCTCCTATGCTGAAGCAGATATCTGTTCCCCTGCTAAGAACCAGCACAATAACTTTCTTGGGTATTTGCACCACTAGATCACATGCAAACTGTGTCCCCCTAAATATAGAACTGCTCTATGCTAAGGTCAAGACTAGGAGGCAGGTCTGCACTAAACTTCCATTAGGGGTACTAGGCAGAATCAACTTAATAAAAATGATATTGTTGCCTAAAAACCTGTATCTTCTATGGCACTCCCCCATGTACCAACATATCAAACTTCTGGATTCTATCCTAAACTCCTTTGTTTGGGGCAGTAGCAGGCATAAACTTTCATGGCGCACCATGAAAAACCTAACTAATCATAAGGGAATTTCAGTTTCTACTATCTTGCAGCTCAGTTGTCCCACCTCTTCCACTTAGACAAGCTGGACCAGCAACAGTTTTAATCCTTAATTTGCCTCACTGTGTCTGCCCTTATGCCATATCCCATATGTGCTGTTATACGAGGTCTACGGGGATCTATTGCATAAGGTGATAGACAGGGCCTTTACCACTACCAGCAGGTCTGGGACCTGGCCTTGACCAAATAACATCTTCCCGTACTCCATGACTTCACCCCCTTTGGTAAAATATTTATTTATCTAAGCTCTTCTCCCTTACCAACGCAGAATTGCGGGCCTCTAAAGGTATTTATTATCTACATTATCTGCTCACATCACAAGGTCTCAAAACCTCCGACCAGCTAAAAGGGGAATTTATACTTTCTAATACAATGTTCCTTCAGTATCTTCGGTTAAGGCACACCCTGCAGACTGCCACCGCCTAACTACCACCTACCCCCAAACCCATTATAGATGTGATCCAGAGTGAAGAACCACAAAAACTGATCTTCATGTTCTATAATTAATTACTGACTCCCTTGCTACTAAAACTTGCCTACCAGGCAAAGGTATACTGGGACGCAGATATTGTAGATATAAATGATGAAGACTGGGGTGAGATCTTGGACAACTGTAAAGTGGTGTCCCCTAAGCTGACTGACAGCTTAACTAAAATTGTATACAGAGCCTACTTAACTCATATCATTGTCCAAATGTTGTCCTGATCGAAACCTATTATGACCCATGTGCTCATCTGCCCCAGGTAAATTTTTCACATGCTCTGGGCCTGTCCCATTATACAGGGCTTTTGCATGCAAGTGGTGAGGTTTCTTCATGATACCTTGAGATGTCCATTAACTCTACACCCCTAGCAATGCCTACTGGGGGCTCTATTCCAATCCCGACCAAGATAAATTTTAGCTTTTTACACAAAGCCTTGTTTAATCGCCTAGTAGTTGATTGCACGGGATTGGATGAGGTCCTCACTTCCAACACTTCTACCCTGCCATACAAAAATTAATCTACATTCACAGGGGTTGCCCATCCAAATATAATAAAATCTGGGATCGATGGTTACAGCAGTCAGGCACATGCAAGTGATCCCCCCTTATAGTATGTTATTTTGGCCCCTTGAATATCAATGAATCTTCTTAGCCTTACTGACTTACGACCAACCAGGTCTTCATTTTGCTATTAATAGAGTATCCAGGCTTCCACTGCTATATTCTTTACTTCAATTACTACTAACCTACCATAGGCAGAGATAGATAATTTTAGGAGAAACCTAGTAGACACCATTGGTGTATTCCACTGTTTGCAAATCATCTAAACAGTTGAACCTCTGTAAAGATTACTGTACTCACCCTGATTTATGATGCCTCACAATGTCACAGATTGTTTAAGTTTATTGTATGTTCTGTACATTCTTCATGAGCATTAAAATCAATAAAGTACTGTGTGCTTTAATACATGATTTTTTTTTAGGTAGTTTGGGTTGAAAATGTAGACATCGTAGGCAATGATGTCAGCAGACTTTCTAGGCATTGCAGACAAAAACCCTTCACACATCTAATTGGCTATATGTCCATTTGCTGAAGTTAAGTGGCAGATGAAAGTGGCAGAAGCAAAATACATCCCCACTTATTATTTGATGTGCTTTAAAACATGGGACTCTGAAGTCAAGTGTTACTGTTACACATCTGGTGGAATCATCCATTTCACCAGACCATGGAAAGACCTTTTAAATTAAAGTATCTGTATGCAAACTGTTCATAAATAATCTCACAGTAGCCAATTAACCCATTAGCAAATAACAGAAATCACCTATTTGCAATTTAATTTTAAAAATGTACTAAAAACTGACAACCCTTGTACTAGTTTCTGCACTCCCTATAACATTTCATTTTTTTTCCATATTTCAAAGATACCATAAGCAATTCTAATTCTTTTTTCTCTCTTTACCTCTCCTTACTTTCATAAGGTTGTACATAGGGTTGTAGAATCTTTCATGGATTCCACTAGCTTCACTGATGGGTCTAAAATATGACCCTCATTCTTTTTGAAGCATGCTATTCCTTGCTCAATATAAATGAGCAAACATTTTATACCAAAATCTATTTTTCATAAAAAATAACACAAACCTTAATGTCAGAGATTAGTTTAAAGCAGATACAATGGTAGAACCCTGCATTGTACCAGCTATTCATTTACACAGAAATATTATATTTGGGTACATTTGTGCATACTGCTTTGCCATTCTTTTTCAGGTTGTATAAATTGATTTTGTTACAGGTGCATTTAATATCCTATTATAAGTAAATATGTGCTGACTCTGTAAAATGTATCTGTAGCTTTTCGGTTTGTCCAAATTTCCCTCATCCGTTTGTATTCTTAAAGCGGAGCTCCGGTCAAACCAAATATAAATAAAAGTCAGCAGCTACAAAAACTGTAGCGGTTGACTTTTAAAAAACAGCCACTCACCTGTCCCATGATCCAGTTATGTACTCACCGCAGCTGGTTTCACTAGCTATCCTCGCCCCCTCTGCAGGCATCTTAAAGCGGAGCTGCACCCAAAAAGGGAAGCTTCGCTTTAAGTACTGGTCCCCCGATCCCCGTGAGGACTTGGAACCTTTGGGGAGCAGGTACCAGATTCAGACAGGTACCCGCTCCCACTTCCACTACTTGCACATGAAGCCACAAGCTGTCACAGCCGGGTACCCATACTGAAGATGCTGGTGCTGGTGAGTACATTGCTGAATTGACAGACAGGTAAGTGGCTGTTTTTTAAAAGTGAGCAGCTACAGTTTTTATAGTTGCTGACTTTTATTTTTATTTTTTATTTGACTGCAGCTCCACTTTATGTGTGAGCACCTGGCTGTGACAGCTTGCTAATTCACAGCCAGGTGCCCACTGCACATGCGCGAGAAGTGCTACCCCTTGTGATTGGTCCCATAGTCTTCTGGGACCTGTCACGTGTCCCAGAAGACTACGAGGGGGGGACAACTTCTGCTTCCGATCGCCTAAGTCAGGGTTAGAGGTAGAGATCTACCTGAACAACATGGGAGAGGTCAAAGATCACTAGGCATGGTGTAGTCTCCTTACACTTGATTTATACCTCTAATTGTAGTACTACTGTGTCGCAATCTTGTGCATTGCGCAGCAATTGTGGCTTTAAATTGTGTGATGAGGAGGAAGCATATCGCCTCCTCACCATCATGTGAATGAGCCCTTAGTTGCATATGGCAGCATCACCCTTAGGGTTCATTCACACAAAGTTGGGGGGTGGTGAAACCCTGCAGCTGAGTCACAGTTTTTCCTCCCCCAATCCCTTGCTGAGGCAGCAGCCAAAGGTGCACATATGCTGCAGCAGGAATTAATCCCACTATAGCTTTTGGTGGGTGCTATCACCTGCCAATCATGACCCATTCAAGTAAATGGGGCCACTCTGCAAGTGCCCCGCAACTGCATGCTTCTGCGGGGTCCAAGCAGGTGGTGAGAAAGCAACACAACCCTGCCTCTTTTACCCCTGGTTTGCTATACTGCACAAGGTTACAGGGCACTTGCAAAGTGGCCTCATTCACTTGAATGGGTCATGCTTGCCAGGTGCTACACCCACTAACCACAATAGGGTAAATAACTCCTACTGCGGCTGCGATATGTGTACACCCCTGGCCACTGCAGCTAAAGGGGGTGGGGGTGATAAAAATATATCTTAACTATGGGGTTTTACTACCCCCCAAACTGCAAAAGTAACTGAACCCTTACTGTTCTGAACCCCATATAAGGCTGCTTTCACACTGATGTGCTGCAGTTTACATGCACTGTGGGTGCAGCGCAGTGCACCTGTGAACCTCCTGGATTAACTGCTCTTTGCCATAGACCTCTATTATAACCTGCAGGTGTGGTTCACTTTCTGAAAGCACACCAAAACTCCTGCATTCTGGAGTTTTGGTGCATTTTCAGAAAGTGCAACACACAGGCTATAATAGAAGTCTAAGGCAAAGTGCAGCAAACCCCCAGGAAAGCTGCAGGTAAACTGCACTGCACCCATGGTGGGTACACCGCAGCTCATCAGTGTGAAAGAAACCCTATACTATTATGCCCAGTGTATTGCTTCATGCTGATCTGAAGATCTCGTCTTTCCTGCTGCTGGCACCACTCTGGAAACCAGTAGCCGGTATAAGAGGTGGAGTGCAGTTGGTATCAATCTGCATGGGACAAGAGCCAGAACTACAGGTCCAACTTTACAATTAGTCCCTCTGTATTGCACTCTGAAACTCTGGGATGGCGGGTCAGCAAGCCCAGATCGAGATCTACCAGTCATCTGGCCACAGTCTACTAATAGATCGCGATCTACTGGTTGCTGACCCCCTACCTAAGTGATCGCAGGTGGGAGCGGGTACCTGTCAAAGTCGGGTACCCGCTCCCCAAAGGTGCCAATTCGTCATGGGGAGCAGGAGACCAGAACTTAAAGTGGAACGTCCCCTTTGGGTGGAGCTCCACTTTAAGGCCCTGTTCACACCTGGGTGTAGTAGAAACGCTGGCAGAAACAAGTGTTTCTGCCCATGTTTCTGCAAATGTGCAAAGCACTTGTTGTGCTATTATTTCTTAATGGAATCCCAAAACAAGGTAACACTCACACGATTAAAACACCTGTCAGGTTTTTATTGCTGTACTGTATGTGCCCTGAGAGATTCATCCTCTCCGTTTCTATGGTTTACCATTTTCACTGAGAGTGAAAGTTAAAAAACAAAAATCCCAAATTTTGGGTTGTCCCAGCACAGGAATGTGGGGAAACCTTCCAATGGGGACACTAATTCTGGTGACCCTGGTGACAACCAGGCATTCCCTCACTTTGGAGAAATTTCATCCCATTTCCTGTTTTGGCTATGGGACCAGAAGTGAAGGGAAATCTCCCCGATAAGATAAAGCTAGTTTAAAAATCTGACAAAGATTATAACCCTCCTTTACTCTATCCAGTGAAAAAATGACTTACGTTTAACTCTACTTTAATCCAGCAAATAATTGACATTTTACTTTCTTTGCAGAAAATGAGAACATCACCATGTGTGTGACACCAGAGAACATGAAAAATTACACAATAAAAACCATCCGGACTTCCCCAGACATGAATATGTGCAATGACAGTGGAAGCTCAAGCAGCAGTACAGCAGCTACTTACCCTACAAGTCCTACAACTGATCTCCAGTCTACTGTGAGCAATGGGAATTCTAGTACAGCAATCAACGGGACCATCACTACACCTACTACAGGTATGACAGAACAAGCATGCTAATAGACATTGCAGAGCATCCTATAGGTCACATACCAGACAGAGACTCTAAGAATCATAGTTCATCAGATATGTTGGTATGCGTTCTAATAAAGGCAAAAAAGCACTCAAAAATGATGACCATGACATGACTATTCACAGTGAGCGTTTTATGTACAGTTGTGTTCAAAATAATAGCAGTCAGACATCACTAACCTGATCAATCACTGTTTTTGGTAGAAATGATATTTCTACATGGCAAATATTTTACTAGCAGGTGTAGTAGAGTAATAGAAATCCAACAGACATAACAGTCATGACATGCATGCTGCTGATTCTGTGTAATTGAATCACTAATTGAAAGGGGCATGTTCAAAATAATAGCAGTGTGGAGTTCTATTAGTGAGGTCATTCATTCTTTGAAAAACAGGTGGCCATTATTGCCCTTATTTAAGGAAGGAAGGCAGCAAATGTTGTACATGCTGGTTACAGTGCATTTCTCTCTGAAATTCTGAGGAAAATGGGTTGTTCCAGACATTGTTCAGAAGAACAGCATACCTTGATTAAAAAGTTGATTGGAGAGGGGAAAACATATAAAGAAGTGCAGAAAATGATAGGCTGCTCAGCTAAAATGATGGCAAATGCTTTAAAATGGCAACCAAAACCTGAAAGATGTGGAAGAACGTGAAAAACTACCATTCGAATGGATAGAAGAATAGCCAAAATGGCAAGGACTCAGCCAACAATCAGCTCCAGGAAGATCAAAGAAGGTCTAAAGTTACCTGTGAGTACTGTTACAATTAGAAGACGCCTATGTGAAGCCAAGCTATCTGCAAGAAGCCCCCGCAAAGTCCCACTGTTGAAAAAAAGACATGTGCTGAAGAGGTTACAATTTGCCAAAGAGCACATTGACTGGCCTAAAGAGAAATGGCGCAACATGCGCAACATTTTGTGGACTGATGAAAGTAAGATTGTTCTTTTTGGGTCTAGTGGCCGGAGGCAGTTTGTCAGACGACCCCCAAACACTGAATTCAAGCCACAGTACACTGTGAAGACAGTGAAGCATGGTTGCGCAAGCATCATGATATGGGGATGTTTCTCATTCTACGGTGTTGGGCCTATTTATCGCATACCAGGGATCATGGATCAGTTTGAATACATTAGAATACTTGAAGAGGTCATGCTGCCTTATGTTGAAGAGGAAATGTCCTTGAAATGGGTATTCCAACAAGACAACGAACCCAAACACACCAGTAAACGTGCAACATCTTGGTTCCAGACCAACAAGATTGACGTTATGGAGTGGCCAGCCCAATCCCTGGATCTTAATCCAATAGAAAACTTGTGGGGTGACATCAAAAATGCAGTTTCTGAGGCAAAACCAAGAAATAGAGAAGAACTGTGGAATGTAGTCCAATCATCCTGGGCTGGAATATCTGTTCACAGGTGCCAGAAGTTGGTTGACTCCATGCAACACAGATGTACAGCAGTTCTCAGAAACAGTGCTTATACAACTAAATATTAATTAAGTGATTCAAAGGAAAGCAAAATCTTCAAACATTTTTCAGTTTATATAGTGAATGTTTGCGTTTGTAAAGAAGAATACAAACACTGCTATTTTTTTGAACAGTCTAATATTCACTTTTCTTCAATTTTTTTAGAGGAACAACACAAATTTGATCTATTTTTCTTCATGTTCTGATTTGGAATAGAATGTGTAGTGTTCCCAATGCATTTGTGTGTATGGAAATAAAAGCTATTAGAAGGATTGTGAGCTTTATTTACTTTTTTCAACACACTGCTATTATTTTGAACACAACTGTATATATATATATATATATATGTTTTCCCCTGATTTGCTCAATTCACCTTAAGTTTGACAGTATATGTGAATTGACAAAAAAAGTGTACGTAAAGGAGCAAGGGACGAGGAAAAAATGTTGCCACTGGAGGGAAAAAAATGTCCCTGTTTAGGTAGTGTTACTGGAAGGAAAAAATTGCCCCTGCATTGATGATGTCACTGGAAGAGAGAAATGTCCCTGTGTCTGTAGTGTCAATGAAAAGGAAAAAATGGCCTTGCATCAGTATAATAGCCCATGCTTTAGTGGTGTCAGTGAAAAAAAAAATGTCTGTGTATTGGTGGTGTCAATAGAAGGAAAAATGTCCTTGTGTCTGTGGTGCCACTGGAAGGAAAAATGTCCCTGCGTCAGTAGTATCACTGGAAGAAAACATGTCCTTGCATTTGTGGTGTCACTGAAAGAAAAAAAATGCCCCCGCATCTGTGGTGTCCCCGGAGGAGAAAACATGTCTGTCTGTCCGTTGTGTCATTGGAAGGAAAATATTTCCTTGTGTCTGCGGTGTCACTGGAAGGGAAGATGTCCCTGCATCTGTGGTGTCACTGGAAGGAAAAGTGTTCTTGCATTTGTGGTGTCCTTAAAGAAAAAAAAAATAATGCTTCTGTGTTGGTGGTTTCACTGGACATCTGTGTCTATGGTGTTGCAAGAAGGAGGTGTCCCTGTGGCAGAGGTGTCACTGGAGGAAAAAAAAATGTAATTGTGTAGGTGATGTCACTAAATGGAAAAATTGCCCCTGCATGAGCATCAGTGAATAAAAAATGTCTCTGCAGTAGTGTCACTGAGCTAAAATGACCATGCATTGGTGGTGTCAATGGAAGGAAAAATGTCCTTGTGTCTGTGGTGCCACTGGGTGTAAAAAAAAAAGTCCCTGAATCAGCAGTGTCACTGGAAGAAAAAACATCCTTGCATTTGTGGTGTCGTTGGAAGATAAAATGTCCTTGTGTTTGTGGTGTCACTGAAAGAAAGAAATGTCCCACCATCAGTGGTGCCACTGAAAGGAAAAATGTCCCTGCATCTGTGGTGTCCCTGGAGAAGAAAAAATGTCCGTCTGTCTGTGGTGTCATTGGAAGGAAAAATGTCCTTGTGTCTGTGGTGTCACTGGAAGGAAAAATCTCTCTGCATCAGTAGTGTCCCTAAGCTAAAAATGATCATGCATTAGTGGTGTCAATGGAAGGAAAAATGTCCTTGTGTTTATGGTGCAACGGGAAGGAAAAATGTCCCTGCATCAGTGGTGTCACTGAAAGGAAAAAACATCCCTCTATCGTTGGTGTCACTGAAAGGAAAAATGTCCCTGCATCTGTGGTATCACGGGAAGGAAAAATGTCCTTGCGTCTGTGGTGTCACTGGAAGAAAAACAAAATTGCCTGTCTGTGGTGTCTTTGGAAGAAAAAATTGTTCATCTGTCTGTGGTGTCATTGGAAGGAAAATGCTGTTGCATTGACGATGTCATTGGAAGAAAGAAATGTCCTTGTGTCTGTGGTGTCGCAGGAAGGAAAATGTCCCTGTGTCAGAGGTGTCACTGGAAGGAAAGATGTCCCTTCATCAGTGGTGTCACTGGAAGGAAAAATGTTCCTGCGTCAGTGGTGTAACTGGAAGGAAAAAATGGCCCTGAGTCGGTGGTGTCACTGAAAGGAAAAATGTCCTTGTGTTTGTGTTGTCACTGGAAGAAAAAAATGTCCCTGCATCAGTGGTGTCACAGAAATAAAAAACATCCCTCCATTGTCGGTGTCAGTGGAAGGAAAAATGTCCCTGCATTGGTGGTGTCACTGAAAGGTAAAATGTCCCTCCGTTGTTGGTGTCAGTGGAAGGAAAAACTGTCTGTCTGTGGTATTACTGGAAGAAAAAAATGCTCCTGGGAGGGAAAAATGCTCCTGCATCAGTTGTGCCATTCTGATTCTGGAACCTGTGCCAGTGGGATGAAGTAGGGGAGGTAAGCTGGGAGCTCTTGGAGGAGAGGGAGAACAGAGCAGCCAAAGCCACCCATGCACCCCCCTTCACATATCAGCAAGTACCCCTTCACATCGTTGTCCCAGCCCTCAGGTTAAGGGTCTCTAGGGGCTGCTCTCAGATTTGTGTGCCTACTCTCCAATCTTCTGCAGATGGCAGTTCATGAATATAGAACACTTTGTCACTGGTGAATGAATGATAATGTCATTGTCATGAATGTCAGTGAACGATGAAGAATTCTCTTCTAGTGTACATTCTGCTGTTCTAAGTAAGCAAAAATAATATTAAAGGTCAATGTACTATTACCATACAACAGAGCTAGGTGCTCTTATGAAAGGCACATCTTTGTTTTCTAGCCAGTATTGGTAGGTAACATGTCACAATCCGTGCCTGCTGCCTGTTGTGTGAACAGGTTTGTCAATCCACCCAACCTAGCCTTATCAGGGCAGCAATAAAGATAAGGAAACCAGGGAGTGGTTCACAGATTTTTTTTTCACTCTTCAATGACGCTGTACAACTGCAAATAGCCCATACTACACATATAAATTACACCCACATTTCATCCGGTAAAGGTAACATTTTTAAGCTGACACCCACTTGGCCTTTTCTACCTAACCCTGCATTCACAACTGTGATCTGAGAAAGTATTTACAGTGCCACCCCATGGTCTATCTCGTATAAAGGATCAAGGTTGTCATCCAGTTTGATCAAACATCTGTTTCATCTCCACTATTCCCAAAAGGATTTCATCACACTGAATATTGTTAAAAAAAAAAAGGGTTGCTTTAGACCAGTGGTTCTCAACCTTCCTAATGCCGCGATCCTTTAAGTTCCTCATGTTGTGGTGACCCCCAACCATAAAATTAGTTTCATCGTGGTTCTAGAGTCCCATGCCCTTCTGTGTGGTGGTGTTTTGTAAAAAAGGGTTGGTGTTCACCAAGATTTCCAGGGATTTTTCTGTACACAGATGAGGGGTTTTCTGTAGCCAAGCCACTTTGTCATTTACAGAAATGAATTTAATGAACTTGGACTCTTGGCAGACTTTTTATGACTGATTCAACAAGTCTTGAAACTTTTATAGTCTTTTTTTTACTACCTGACCCATCAGACTTCTGCTGCAGCAGGCAGAAAGCATTGATCAGACCAGTTATTGGCACATATTGCGATTTCCCCCCTCCCCAGCTGCAAGAATGCGCTGATTCCTATGTCTGGAATGACAGGTGTGCACAAATAGCGACAGCTG
Organism: Staurois parvus; assembly: GCF_062004578.1. Lineage (NCBI taxonomy): Eukaryota > Metazoa > Chordata > Amphibia > Anura > Ranidae > Staurois > Staurois parvus. The sequence continues at coordinate 1,093,186 of NW_028317994.1, read as the reverse complement.
CTCAGCCCATACAGTGCATTGGCAGGCTGGCAAGCTGCTTGCACAGTCAGTGACTGACTGCACTGTATGTGATAGGGTTGGCGCGATGATGTCATCACGCCGGATACTCGTATGTGGGTGTATCTGCATGTCGGCGGACCCACCTGGAGACGGATAGAGGAGCGGTGTCTCGGCTCCAAAGACCATTGGAAATATGTGTTTTCCAATGGTCTTAGGCGACCACTGTGAAAGGGTCGTTCGACCCCCAAAGGTGTTGTGACCCACAGGTTGAGAATCGCTGCTTTAGACAGACTTTGCTTACAGGAATGGGCATGCACAGCATGCTATAAAAAGTTGCTTACATAGGAGGAGGAGTTTACATAGGAAGAGACACCGCTGTCACCACCTGTGCAGTCCCATGTGTAAATGATGGTCTCAGCTGTCATGTCGGCCACACCCACTGCCACGGTTTGCTTGATCACAGAGGATCCCCGGTGGGCGGGGTGAAACTCGTCAGCGGTTGAGTGTCAAAGAAATCACCTCACCGCAAAAGCAGGGGAGCGGTGTCCAGGTGTCAGTCCAGTTGCATACATCGGAGAAGAAGTGACACCGCTGTCACCAACTGTGCAGTCACAAGTGTAAATGATGGCCTCAGCTGTCATGCCGGCCACACCCACTGCCACCTTTCACTTGATCACAGAGGATCCCTGGTGGGTGGAGTGAAATGCATCAGAGCCTGAGTGTCAGAGAAATCACCTCACTGGCAAATACAGGGGAGCAGTATCCAAGTGTCAGTCCAGTTGCTTACATCGGAGGAGAAGAGACACCACTCTCACCACCTGTGCAGTCCTGTGTGTAGAGGATGGCCTCAGCTGTCACACCGGCCACATGACATGACATATTGGTAACACTGATATGTATAGTACATTTTGCCTTGAGTGTAAATGAGTATTGCATCACTCTGCTGAAGAGAGCAAAGTTCAACAGCCCCAGAGCTCAACAAACTTCCAGGGTGGTAAAGGGACTTTTACAAAATAAATGTTAACACCCTATTGCCCAACCTGCAGCCTTGGATCCGCATGCAACTCTTTTACATTTATTTGGTGCACCTCAAGATAGTAGTCTATGTTTTGGGGCTTACTTAAGCCAATAAATTTTTTTTTTTTAAACTGGCTTCTAGTAGGTAAATGGTTTTGTTCATTTCTTTCACAATATCTTAACTTTTTCTGTGATGTCTTTCCCTTTTTCAGCGCTTTTTTTTATTCTGTAAGTTGACCACCACTGTGCTGCCGTCAATGGCAGTATTCACAAGGCAAGTGGGCAAAATGAGATCTTTTTAATGAAAATCTACACACTTAGACGTAAACTCTAAAGCCAATACATTTACTTAAAGAGCTAATATATTTGTGCGCTTTCCCATTCTACATAAGCCTGATTGTTAGATCTGACTTCTCTCTAGTGGGAATGGCCATTGATGGATTGAAGTTTGGCCGCTCCCTGTTGACCAGGCTGAATTTCAATCCATCTATGGTCAATGCTAGAGTATACAGTGGGGCAAAAAAGTATTTAGTCAGCCACCAATTGTGCAAGTTCTCCCACTTAAAAAGATGAGAGAGGCCTGTAATTGGCATCATAGGTAGACCTCAACTATGAGAGACAAAATAAGAAAAAAAATCCAGACAATCACATTGGCTGATTTGGAAAGAATTTATTTGCAAATTATGGTGGAAAATAAGTATTTGGTCAATATCAAAAGTTCATCTCAATACTTTGTTATATATCCTTTGTTGGCAATGACAGAGGTCAAACGTTTCCTGTAAGTCTTCACAAGGTTGGCACACACTGTTGCTGGTATGTTGGCCCATTCCTCCATGCAGATCTCCTCTAGAGCAGTGATGTTTTGGGGCTGTCGCTGGGCAACATGGACTTTCAACTCCCTCCAAAGGTTTTCTATGGGGTTGAGATCTGGAGACTGGCTAGCCACTCCAGGACCTTGAAATGCTTCTTACGAAACCACTCCTTCGTTGCCCGGGCGGTATGTTTGGGATCATTGTCATGTTGGAAGACCCAGCCACGTTTCATCTTCAATGCCCTTGCTGATGGAATGAGGTTTGCACTCAAAATCTCACAATACATGGCCTCATTCATTCTGTCCTAAACAAGGATCAGTCGTCCTGGTCCCTTTCAATAGAACCTAAATAATTGTGCCAAGTGCTTATGATTTACACTGTATAAAATAACTCAATCATATTTCTCAGATATATATTTTCCTTTGATAGGAAACAGCTGGAGATTCCTTGTGGGAGTGGTGGTTGTTGGGATTGTCACCATATTGCTGATATTAGCTGCAATCAAGTTCCCCAAATGGTATGACTTCTTGCTAAGTTACAATCACCATCGCCTAAAGGAAGAAGATCCTTACATGTTTGAAGAAGAATTTAACGTAGACTTTGGCATGAGCACAAATGATAAAAACCAAGAAGAGGACGAAACTGTGGTGGTCTTCGAACAAACACACTCATTTGTGCCAGAAGAAGATGGATTTATAGAGGACAAATACATTGACGAAAAGGATATGAGAGAAGAGAGTTGAGTTAAAATGAGATTTTACACTACAGGGATTTTGTACATATATGATGAATGCTAAAATATCAGATTTTAATATATTGTTATCCCACAGATAAATATGGTTATTTGCTCAGCTTTATGGTCCAATGGCTTTTTGGGAGGTTATTATCCATTAACCATTTTTCATACTTTAATGCTTACATTATACCTTCTTTTATATAAAATGAGAACAGAACCTTTTTTTTATGCAAGTCATTTAGGCAAACAGATGAAAAAGAGTGCAATCACTGTATTAATGCAGCAGTGACAATTTCTAATGTACAATGTATACCCAGGTACAGTGATGTTCAATTCATATCGTCCGACGCCCGGGACATGCAGTTCTGGGAGCCGGGCAGGTTGGTTTTTTTACCTTTGCCCACAGCAGGGCTCACTTGTCAGGTGGAAGGATTGCTTCCACACAGCCCACTATGTAGCCAGCCTCTCCCCCCTGCCCGCTATGTCTCCCGGGCTCCGCTTGCCCATCTGAAGGCCCTGGACCAGTTCTGTGGGTGCCAGCGGGTAGAGGGGAGGGAGGAGAGTGGACACATCTGCTCCCCTCCCTTTCTTGTCCTGACCCAGAAGTGATGTGATGTCACTTCTGGCTCCCCATTGACAGATTCCCGGCCATCGAGGCCAGGAAAGAATGTAATGCAGTGTGATGTGCACTGCATTACATTCAGTAGAGCACAGAGGAGACATTCAGGGTCTTTTAGACCCTGGATATCTCAAAAAAGAGAGCCGGTCACCAAAAATCATCACATAGGGTCCCTTATGTGATAAAAAAAAAAGTTAAGTACAAAAAAAAAATATTGGTTTTTATTTTTAAAAAATTAAAGCTACACCCACGCATATAACTCCCCCAAAGTTTTTCAAGCCCCCACCCCCAAATTTGTACGCATGTACAAACGTAAAAGCATGTGCTGTGGCGCCTACGCATGAAAACGACAATTGCGATAACATGTTACATATCGCCGCGCAGGTCAGAATGAGAGCAATATTTCTAGCACCAGACCTCCTCTGTAACACTAAGCTGATGACCTATATGGGGCTTTAAAAGCGTCACCTATAGAAAATATAGGGTTACTAAAGTTTGTTGCCTTTTCACGAGCGTGTGCAAATTTAAGGTTTGACATGTGGATATCTATTTACTTGATGCAACCTCGTCTTTTCTATTTTTTTAAAAATTGGATAATTTATTGCTTTTTGTGCCCTAAAATTTTCTTAAGTGTATTTTTTACTAAAATTTTGCGTTTCCTAGACCTTTGTGATAATATCATGTGACATAAAAAATTGGAACTACCGCTACTTTATTCTCTCGGATCTCTGATTTCAGAAAACATATCATGTTTTGGAGTTTTGTGTAATCTTCAGGCCATAAATTATTTTTTTGAATGTGTGCAAAAAATGCAAAAACAGCTCTGGCAGCAAAAGGGATAAAGGATAAGCCCTGACCCACCCTTTCCTGACGAGTGCTCATTACACTGCAAGGTCTCTCCCTCTTCTCCCTGACAGTCCCCAGGTACGGTGCTGGAGACAGGCAGGGAGGGGAGGAGGAGATAAACAGCACAATGTTAAAAATATTAAACATTTAAGCCCCTTTCTTTTTAAAAGCTCCAGAAATTACCTAAAAGCAGATTTAAATACTGTTTTGATTAAAACGGATTCATTTTTTATCAGAACAAATAGATTGTAATGAGGGACAAGTAGACTGGGACACCGATTTAGTCCCTGGACAAGTAGTTTTTACAAAAATTGCCACACCCCTGCAGGTAGCATCACACTTGTAACTAAGGCAGGCCATAGACGGGCCGTTTATCGGCCGACAAAACGAAATATCGGTCAGCCCCGTTGCCGATGCTGCCACCAATGTCCATGAAAAACGGCCGGTTTTCGTGGATTTTCCAGCATGACCGATAAAAATAAATGAGGAGATCTGCGAAAAATGGCCGATGGGCTGGCCCCACTAACGGCATGATTAAAGGACGATTTTTCGTGCGAACGAAAATTTGGCCGATAAATTACCCATCTATGGCCGGCATAACTTAGAAAAAAAAAAGAGAATTAAAGCTCTTTCAGGTGCATAAGCAATCATGAAAATGTACAGATTATAAGCACAGGAGATCACTTGGAAGAGCAAAATAACTTTGCCAGTAGAGACAAACTCCCTTACTTTTTATTATATTTATAATTACTAAAGCTGAACTCCAGACATATAATGGTTCATTTAAATATATTCCTCAATAGCCACAAAGGAAACAGATCTGTTTTGTGTGCACCAAATGCCTTTGCAAGCCCAGATATTACTTTTTAAAAGTAGTGGTGACATCATCATTGTGCTGCACAGGCTGATTCAGCAAACCCACCCACTAAAGCCTGACCAGTCACTCTGCACATGGAGCAGCAGTGACTGTTCTCTGTTCTTTATTATAGAAAATTCCCACACAAAGGCAATGTTTTATGCTTGTTTACCTCACAGATCTGGAAGAAATACTTAAGGCACCCCACGAATCAAGTGAGAATACGCATACCTTTTGTACTAGAGACAATATTTGCTTATCCATTTTAAAGCGCAGTGTGAACATTACACAATCAAATAAGTATACTGCTGAAATACACATAAGCAAATGATTTGACCTCTCTGCAGACTACAATTCAGAAACTACAGCACATTGATAATATCCCTGTACTGTCCTCTCCTGTCGTTTACAGGCAGTTGACTTTACAGTTGTTTTATTGAACGCACCAAACTTCAGGAGTAGATTTTACCAGCATTTCAGACGGCAAATGCTTGTAAATGCGGTTAACCGCGTTTATATGCATTTGCGTTTAGAAGCGTTTTTTAACTGTTCCATATCCAGATGCTGTCAAGAGCCTTTTTTCATCATCAGAAATGCATGCAATGTGTTTTCCATGTATTCAAATGGACCCAGTACATCAGCGAAGTCAGTTCCAGGTTTTACGTGAAGGAAAAAATGATAGAATGTGCCGCATTATGCTCATGATGGGATCCATAGTGAATACAACCAGCAAAGACAGGTAATCTCAACACATACTGCTCTCTCTGCTTCTGCTCTCTCCATTCCTCTCAAAATGTCTGAAATAGTTAATTGTTTACTATTTTTCCAGTGCATTCTGGGCATTTGGGAAGGTCCCCTGAGGTTATCTTTTAAAAACACTTCTAAACGCAAATGCGCATAAACACACATAAACGCGGTATGCAAACGCGGCTAAACTGCCATTTTTTAACCTACGCTTTCCAGAAGTCAGTTTCCATCGTTCAGAAGAGTTTTCCAAGCGCCCCGTGCACATGAGTCCTAAAGCTTGTCTGTGAGTTCAGAAAAAAGGGGGTGGAGAACTGAGGTTGCTCTCTGCACAGCTCAGTGAGGAGAGTTCTGACAGCTGATTGGAGGGAAGAGACACACGCTGTCACACAGCTGAGGCTGTCAATCGGCTGTCATAATTTTTCTCTTTTTATCAGGAAAATGTGTCAGAAGTGACTCATGCAGAAAGCAGAGGAACAAAGCAGCAGAGAGAGATGACACTTGGTGCTCTAGATTGAGACAAGTACACACTATAGAGGGATATACTTAGTTCATATTTCATGTCTGAGGTTTCACACCCACTTTAAAGCAGGAGTAAACCCTCCTATCAATTTCAGCCAAGGTAGCTGCCATCTTACCCTCTGTTTCATCTGCAACTGCCATTATGCTGCACATCTGATGAGTTATGACCCCATCCATTTGATGGTTTGACAGTTTGGCTGAGAGCACAAGCAAATGTGATGGTTACCATTCCTGGCATGTGCCGGGAATATACCTGTTTAATGAAACTGTTAACTTGATGAGTATAGTTCCACTTTAGGAATACTGGCATTCCTCCTGTGTTTGAGGTGTAGTGGATGACAATATCCCTGCCTTGTGGTGATTGTGTAGTTTGTTAACACATGCAGAGTTGTGTACGTATATTCCTTTTCAGCCCATTTTACCAACAGTTTTCTGTCTTTTAGAAGTAACATAAGGATCACACTACAAAGCCAGAGTTTGGCAGGGAGAGTCAGAAGCTTTCCTGCACAGCTTTACACTTGGAAGCAAGGTGTTATGTTACACTACACCTCCAGGGAGGAAAGCTAGTTACATAGTAATCACTTTCTGATATGTCTCATTATACGAGGGCTGTCCCTTTCATGGCATGCTCTCTGTTGGTAGACCAGAGCCGGCAACTGCAGGAGTGGTTTGCAGTTTGTATATCAGAGTGCTCAGAGTTTCAGTCTCCATGGGAACTCTTAAGACCTTTGACTGATGTGCAGGCAACTCAGTGTGCCTTCTAAACCATAAAAGTGTTGGTTAGGTACATATGTCCAACCCTTAGGGCCACTTTAAAGCAAAACGGTCAGCCATTTTCATACTTTTCAAGTATAAGTGCTGAGGTATGTGCTAAACCTTTATTAGCAAGGGATTGTGCAACAACCAACACTTAAGCTGCCCATATGTTTGAGACTGTGGTCACTTACACATCAATATTTCAACCGCTGTCTTCTAGACAAGCTTATATGCAGCATGAAGAAGTAAAAACCTTGACAACAATGTAATTGAGAAATCAAAGCCAAAGGAGCCACTGGAACTGAACAAATTAGTTTCTGATCTGCAAACCACCAAATTTTCAGGCACACACATTGCAATATTAGTAGCACACTAATGATTTCACCCTTGAGTATGTGTAGAGAGACTTGGCAAATTTACAATGCTGTGTGTTGCCACTGATAGCTAGAACTAAAAAGCACAGGACTTTACAAAGTACCCTGCTTGCCCCATGCCCAAGCATACACAATAATAACTTTGAGAAGATTTAAAACTGTACTGGTTTGTTAAATACTCAGTGCTGTGATATTTCACATCAAACCAGTAAATTAGCACATCCTAATCTGACAGTCCTAAAGGTTCAGCTGAAGCTACCAACGCAACACACTGGTATAGATACTTTTTTCTAGCCACAGCAATCGGAATGTAGCTTTTCAGTGTTCTCATAAGTTAACATAGAACTATAGGCAAACATTTCTTTATTTTGGATAGAGTAAGGGAGGGTTATAACCCCTATAAATTTTTCGCCATCTGTGTCGCATTGGGGAAACTTAGCTTCACTTCCTGTTCCATAGCCAAAACAGGAAGTGAGAGGAAATCCCTGCAAATTAAAGAGAACCCCTTGGGCCCCCCAGGTCTCCAGAACAATTTTCCCTTATTACTGTTCTGGGGAAAACCCAAAATTTTAGATTCTCTTGAGATGGTAACAGGACAAATAGAGAGGGTGAATTTCCCTAACAGGGACATGGACAGCAATAAAAACCTAGTAGGTGTTCTAATCTCTCTCCACTCTGTACACATCTATAAAATAAGTTTGTCTTCAGTTAAGCTTTAAGATGCAAAAATACAAAACCATGTAGGCCATTGATACTGCATGCAACATTTCAGTATCGCAATTTTACTTCATAAAACACAAATGCAAGTGTCTAAACCATCTGAAAATACAGGATCATGCTGCTAAACAAAAAGAGCTGATCTTGTAAAAAGTAAAACTTGGTCAAAAAATAAAAAGTACACCACGTTACATTTAACAGCCATTTCCTGTTACATGAGAAACCTTTATTTTATTTACATAATGTCTCCAGCAAATCAGTCCACATATTTTTTTCAGAAAGCTTATCAATAGTACTCACGCTTGTCGCTCTGTGAAAATAATATCGATACTCTGGGATTCTCGATCATTTTGAGCTTTCAGCTATAACAACAAAAATTTGTTATTCATCATGATCAAAACACCACAGGGCTAAAAACTATTATAAAGTGAATGTTTTAATAATAAAGGAGTGTAATAATACCAAGGCGTAACAGAAGGTGCTTGAATTAATATAGTTAGGTCCATATATATTTGGACACAGGCACAATTTTAGATTTTTTCCAGGTATTTACCAAAACATATTCAAGCTATAGCAACAGTATATACTGAAGGGAGTGAGACTAGACATCTCGCTCCAGTGACAGGAGCAGACAGATTCTGCTCTAACTGAAGTGACAGGGGAATTAAAACTTAAAGCATATCTAAACCCAAGAACAAAAATTATTATTATTATTATTATTATTATTATTATTATTATTAATAATAATAAAAAGTTAAATTTATTACATTAGTTTTCCTTTAAAGGCTAAAAATATGTTCAGCAAGTAGAGAAAATACCTGATGATCTTGCCAGAAATAAAATGTCGTTAGCTGAATTTAAATCGGTAAACAATGTTATTTTCCTTCTAACCCATCTTTCGTAAACTACTAATACCTTATCTCCACTTGATGGAGATGAACAGAAGAATGCATGTTTGTACTCCGGCATGGGTGACAGACAAGACTCCCATCACACATACAGTGGTGTCAGAGTAGCCATGATAGAAAGGAAGTGTGTTATTTAGAGGATTAAGAAAACTAACGCAGCTTCCACATTTAAGTACTTGTAAGCTACTGTATGTTTGGATATACTTTAATATTAGCAGGTGGAAAGGGGAAAAAGATTATCATGTCTGACCTCCTTGCTATAAATCCAACATGTCAAACTAGTGTTTTATGGGCTGTAAGCATATTTCTAGCTCCTTCTTCATGCACCCCCAGTGGTATATGGATTAAAACAAAAAATGAATGTGCCCAGGTCCTGTAAAGATTTAGTCCTCCCAGTATGGCCCACTGTTTTATCAGGATTTTACATACCTGCCATAGAGAGATAGGTGCATACACAAAAACTGTGAAAGGGGGATACAGAGTGTAGAAGAAGCTGGATGCTGCGTCCCAAAAAGGGCTGCCATCCCTTTAAAACTAGTCAAATTTGAATGAAACACACTCTGGGGCTGATTAGTACAAATAAAGCACTAAGTAAATTTAACTACATTAATCAGTAATATAATTTTAGTAATTTATATGCGTTTGGTTTTAGAGGGATGAGGTGGCAACTCTAGTCCTGACACCATGACACACTCACAGGGTATTAGGTCATCAACCAACAGCAAGATAAAAGTTGGAAAATTTAAAGAGACGCTAAACCGATTTAAACCAAATAAAAGTGATCCACGTATGTATTCCTTACTTAATATATTGCTCTCAGCCTACTCCAAATCTTTAAAATCTTTCTTTGGTACTATGATCCAACTGCCCATTAGAGGGTGGCTACGTTTGTTCTCTATGGTCTCACCAGGGGCGGACTGACCATTTGGGAACTCGGGCACTGCCCGAGGGCCCGGGGTCAGTAGGGAGCCCCATGAGATGCCCCCGTTACCTTTCGTAGGCTCTTTTGGGTGTGGTTTGAGTGTGGGCGAGAATACAGGGGCCCCATGATCCCTTATTGCCCTGGGGCCCCATGAGTTGTCAGTCCACCCCTGGGTCTCACTGTATGTCTGAATTATTGGATTTGTAATGTGCATAGAGCAATACACATGACCACAACAAACGTGCACTGCTCGTTCCAAACAACAGAAGTGATGGGGAAAAGGAGATGTTAACTCACAAAGGATGTTACAAGGAGGCAGAATGATTTCATAAAAATAGATAACATGATAAGTAGTAGGTGTGTATATATTATTTTTGGAGAATAGGGATATAGTTTAGTGTCACTTTATGGGCAAGACAACTCATTTGTCAAGTGCCTTTTTTCAGTTAATATGATGACTTGGAGACCAGCACTTGTACAACTCTATGGTACAATAAAAGTGGGGTATATGGACAGGAAATTAAAGTGTAAATTAACATCAAGTAAATGCGTAAATTAACATTAGGTAAACTTATACCGTCAGCATAACTTACTATATTGTATTCATGCAGCACATCTTCCATATCTGTGTTTGTATTCAGTTTGTCAACCAGCTAAAAATGAACAAAATAAAGACAATAAGTCACAAAAAAGTCCAAAAAACGCATACGTTTGTTGAATATATCTTACACTGAAAGAAAAAAACAAACATTCTCTATTATACACTTTCTTATTTTGGTACCTACTTATCTTAAAAGGAATCCGCTATGTTAGAAATGTAGGAGTCTTCACTGCTGACTTCGTTTAGCACCTGCAACTTCGTCTTCATCCAACTCACCTAGTAACACTACATAGTATATCACTATGCCAGAACAAGAAGCTAATGAAGTCATAGCTCCAAAAATAGTTCTAGGTTAGTGACCAACTACCTTTCGAAGACAGATGATAGACTGAAAACTTGCACATTGTAAAAAAAAAAAAAAAAAAGTGGCGCAGCAGTTGCTTGCATATTTTCTTTTACAAAGAATTTTATTGTAGAATAGAGAACATCAGAGATTCAGTCAAAAACAGATGCACTGACCGACAGAAATAAAACATACAATTTTTCTGGTGAATAATACAGAGTATGTACTGATGGAAAGACAAGAAATTAAACTTCATACACAAGTGCTGTATATAAAAAAGGAAAACAAAACAATAAGTCGAAAAAATGGTAGACATTTAGAGACCAATGACATAATAAACTAAAATAAAAAGTTGTCACTATATCTGCATACAGAAGGCGGGGAAGATGGAAAATGAAGCCTCACTGAATGCATATTGATACTCTATATTCTGGGCTCCAGATGGAGTCCGGCAAATGGATATAGTATTGCTGGTACGATAATCAAGGCAGCAATCACAATCAGCACAAATATCGTAAAGACCGACTAAACAGAAGGAAAGAGAGCAACGAAGAGAAAGGAGACAAAAAAAACAAAACAAAACAAAAAAAAAGGGCTCCAGGGGGATCGCGACAGAAAAAAAAAATAATATGTAAATCTTAGAACGATAAGAGGGACTGGTCGAATCTCGACGGTTGGGCTATATCAAGCCAAGGACGCCAGGTCTGCAGGAACTTTGTATGGGTGTCTAACAGTATAGCCGTCAGCTTTTCATTAACCATTATAAAGTTCATCTGATTTTTGACAGCCTCAAAGCTGAGGAGGGGAGTCTTCCAAGCCCTTGCGATCATCAGCTTGGTAGCCATGAATAGATGCGATGCCAGCTGCAGTTCAGGACGAAGTAGGCCCACTAATGGTTTAAATAAAAGCGCTTTATACGGGTTGCGTTTAATTTCTGTGTGAAACAAAGTGCAGAGAAGGGCATAAACCCTGATCCACAGTCTGCAAACCTTAGGGCAAGTCCACCAAATATGGACCATGGTGCCTATTTGTTGACAACCACGAAAGCAAGTCAGGGAGTATGTGGGGATAAAACGAGCCAGATGAGCAGGCGTGTAATACCATCTATAAAGAACCTTATATGCATTTTCTAGAATGATAACATTCCTAGAACATTTAGATAATGCTTGGGTCATGGTCCGCCAATCCTGCTGATCCAGAGTGCCCCCGAGTTCCGACTGCCAACGCTGATGATAAGAACGGACCGGAGGCATTCTATAAGAAATAATGGAGGAGTAGACTAGAGAGATTAAGCCCGGAGCATGGGGTCTATGTCTGCATTGACTTTTAAAGGGGGTCAACCTGTAGGGTCCTGAAGGCATCTGTATTAATGTATTGATAAAGTGGCGGAGGTGAAGGTAGCCAAAATGCTCCCGCAGTGGGATATCATGTTGCTTGCATATTTTGATGCAGACTGATTGCCTTTAAGATCATGTGCTGATCTCTTTAGTGTGTGTAATTCCTGAATGTGGCGTACAGTATCATATTTTCAGCTACTTCTTTTTTCCATTTCTTCAGGTCAAAGACATCAATGTATATCAGATTCATACCACAAAGCTCAGATCTTGAGCCCATTCAGAAACCCGAATAGGTAACACATGCAATAGATAACACATGCACTCTGGAAGTACGTGCAAGAAAATGCACATTTTATTAGGTACAATATGCTACATATAATTTGAGGGGCTGTTCTGCTAAAATACTATTTTTTTTATTTAAAGTATTTGTTCGTTCTGAAAATGAAAGCCTAAATAATAAGATAAAAATGTGCTGCAGATGACTATGCAGGGAAAAGCCGCCTCTTCGCATCTGGTATTATCATTTTTCAACTGGATGTGGAAGATTTTTTTGCAATTGATTTGTCTAAAGGTAAGTTTTGTTTCTATTTGCTTCACAGCACCAAAGTGTTAATTAATAAAAATATACCATGTTGTAGTCTGCAAGCTGTCCCTGCTGTTCCTTAATTTCATGAGCAAGTGCTTCGGCTCTGAGGACAGAACAAATATTTACAATCAGATATTTACAAAGACAAGTTTAAATCTACAGCATTATTAACAAGGCGGGCTTGCCAAGTAAAGCAAACTGCTTGCACTTATAGAAACAAGGGCAACAAGTAGCAAGATAAAACATGTTAAGAGCAGCACTATATTATCCATAAAAATAAAGTATGAGCACCTTTGGTCAAAATCACAAAAGCAACAGAGTAAAACAACTATAATGGCAATGTAAATCAAAGCAGACTTTCAAGGAACAATGCCCTCTTTGTCAGGCCAATCACAAAGCGTACAAGAGATGTCATTTTTAAAGTGAACATGTTCTTTTCCCATGTAAGAAAACAGTAACTGGTAACTGAAATGCCACCCAGAAGAACAATTATTCCCTTTGCTACGAGGGTGAAAAGAAATGGCTGGAACTCCTAAGTATAGAGAATCATGTGACTCGTGACAGTGCTGGTACTTGTGCTTGGCAATTAGCCACCAAGGAACCACAACTGGGTTCGACTAGGCTTCATCCCTTATTTCCTAGTGGTGAAGGAATGTTGGGGCAGTAAATAGGTCTTCCCCTGAGTCAGAAACTGGATTGTAACTATTCAAACTGACACTTAGGACCATTTTTAATAATTTACACTGGTTAATATTCTTACAGTAACAACTAGAGATGAGCGAATTTCTCAAAAATTCGATTCGGCTGATTCGGCGAATTCCAGTATGAAATTCGATTCGATGCGAATTAATTCGCTACGAAGTTAACTTATTAAAAGGGTTTCTAAGCTTCAGAGAGCCTTTAAATTAGTGCAGAACACTGTACCTTTAATTTAAATGCCCTTGGAGATGAGGAAGGAGAAGGAGAAGGATGAGAAGAAGGAGAAGGAGAAGGATGAGAAGAAGGAGAAGGAGAAGGAGAAGGATGAGAAGAAGGAGAAGGAGAAGGATGAGAAGAAGGAGAAGGAGAAGGATGAGAAGAAGGAGAAGGATGAGAAGAAAGAGAAGGAGAAGGAGAAGGATGAGAAGAAGGAGAAGGAGAAGGATGAGAAGATGGAGAAGGAGAAGGATGAGAAGAAGGAGAAGGATGAGAAGAAGGAGAAGGATAAGAAGAAGGATGAGAAGAAGGATGAGAAGAAGGAGAAGGATGAGAAGAAGGACAGTTCTGTGACAGTTTCTGTCTATTTCTGACAGTTCTGGGACATTCACTCCATACAGCGGTTGAAACCGCTGTATGGAGGGAATGTCATAGAACTGTCAGAAATAGACTATTTCTAACAGTTCTGGGACACTCACTCCATACAGCGGTTGAAACATTGTATCTATTTGTTTCCATAAATGGATCCATTTATGGAAACAAATAGATACAATGTTTCAACCGCTGTATGGAGTGAGTGTCCCAGAACTGTCATAAATAGTCTATTTCTGACAGTTCTATGACATTCCCTCCATACAGCGGTTTCAACCGCTGTATGGAGTGAATGTCCCAGAACTGTCATAAATAGTCTATTTCTGACAGTTATGGGACATTCCCTCCATACAGCGGTTGAAACATTGTATCTATTTTTTTCCATAAATGACATTCTGCAGAAACACTTAGAGGAGCGCTGCAGATACACTTTTTGCCGGCTTGGAATTATTCTTATTTTCATCCTACTTCTTCTTCTTCTTCTTCTTCATCCTCATCCTCTTCTTCTTCTTATGAGGATGAGGATGAAGAAGAAGAAGAAGAAGTAGGATGAAAATAAGATTAATTCCAAGCTGGCAAAAAGTGTATCTGCAGCGCTCCTCTAAGTGTATTTGCAGAATGTCATTTATGGAAAAAAATAGATACAATGTTTCAACCGCTGTATGGAGGGAATGTCATAGAACTGTCTGAAATAGACTATTTCTAACAGTTCTGGGACACTCACTCCATACAGCGGTTGAAACATTGTATCTATTTGTTTCCATAAATGGATCCATTTATGGAAACAAATAGATACAATGTTTCAACCGCTGTATGGAAGGAATGTCCCAGAACTGTCAGAAATAGTCTATTTCTGACAGTTCTGGGACATTCCCTCCATACAGCGGTTTCCGGCAAAAAGTGTATGTGCAGAGTTCCTCTATTCTGCAGATACACTTAGAGGAGCTCTGCAGATACACTTAGAGGAGCTCTGCACATACACTTTTTGCCGGCTTGGAATTATTCTTATTTTCATCCTACTTCTTCTTCTTCTTCTTCATCCTCATCCTCTTCTTCTTCTTCTTCTTCTTCTTTGAATTATTCTTATTTTCATCCTACTTCTTCTTCTTCATCCTCATCCTCAGAAGAAGAGGATGAGGATGAGGATGAAGAAGAAGAAGAAGAAGTAGGATGAAAATAAGAATAATTCCAAGCCGGCAAAAAGTGTATGTGCAGAGTTCCTCTATTTCTGACAGTTCTCTGACAGCTTCTTCACATGTACAGCGGTTGAAAAATCTGTATCCTAAATGGAAACTAATAGATACAATGTTTCAACCGCTAAACATGTGTTCCTTCTGTCAGAGAACTGTCAGAAATAGCGGAGCTCACTGCAGGGACACTTTTGCCGGCTGATCGGGAAATATTCGATTTGCGCACCCGAAGTAGGCAAAATTTCGGATTCGACGCGAATCGAATATTTCCTGAAATTTGACTCGAATTCCGGTTCGCCTGGTTCGATTCGCTCATCTCTAGTAACAACTGTAAGACATCCAACAATAATTGCTACATAGTTGGTAAGATTGATTATAAATACACACGTCCATCAAGTTCAACGTTTGTTTGTATGGTGGCTATATTGCTAAGAATTTCCATCATATCCCTGTACATTGTGTTCCCAGAGAAACACACCTAAAGGTTTTTTGAATATGTCTACATCCCCCCAACACCACTAACTGTGGAAGGAAGTTCCACATCTTCACCTCTAACAGTAAATAACCCTTAATGCAGTTTAACCACATTCCCGCCACCCTATAGCAGATATACTGCTACAGGGCAACAGGGGTGCGCAAAATCACGTATTTATACACGTGATTTTGCATTTCCAGGTAGGGAGCCCTACCCGTGCCGCCATTCTCAGCAGTTGCTGTCAATCACCGGGTCCCGGCTGGTGATTACTCACCGGCACCCAGTGATTGCTGGGCATCTCCGATGGGGGGAGGAGAACTGTTTGTAAACAAAACTGTTCTCCTACGTCAGCTCGTGCACACTGCTTTGAATGGCTGATCACAGCACAGCCATGCAAAGCAGTGTGCTTACAGTGAAGCACAAACACACAGCCCCTAGTAAAACAGAACAGTTAACCCTTTGATCGCCCCAGATGTTAACCCCTTCCTGCCCAGTGTCATTAGAACAGTGTCAGTGCTTTTTATTAGCACTGATCACAGTCCCGCTATAAGTCACTGATTACCGCCATTACTAGTAAAAATAGAAATATATATACCGTCATTTGTACATACTATAACTTTCACGTAAACCAATTAATTTACACGTAGTGGGATTTTTTTTTAGCAAAGCCATGTAGCAGAATACATTTTGGCCTAAATTTATGACGAAATTTATTTTTAAAATTTTTTTTATTGAATATGTTTAATAGCAAAAAGTAAAAAATACTGTTTTTTTCTCAAAATTGTCGGTCTTTTTTTTTATATAGTGCAAAAAATTAAAACCACACAGGTGATCAAATATCACCAAAAGAAAGCTCAATTTGTGGGAAAAAAGGACGTAAATTAATTTGGGTGCAGCGTTGCATGACTGTGCAATTGTAAGTTAAAGTAACGCAATGCCGAAACACATAAAATGGCCTGGTCAGGGGGGGGGGGAATCCTCTGGAGGGCAAGTGGTTAAGATGGTACCACTTTTCATCCATTGTGTGGCCATGTGTCTCCTTTAGAGACCTTAGATTAAACAGTTTTACCCTAATATTGTCACCATAGAAAGATTTGTATATTGTGATCATATCCCCTCTCAAATCTCAACTTTACTCATAACAACTTGATAAAATATAATGTTTATTAGCAAGGAACATACATTTCTCATTTCACCCCGGTCACATCAAATCCAATTTTGAAATCGTGCGACTTACAGTGAAGTCACACGATTTAAAAATCGGGTGACCTGCCGATTTCCTTGCAATTTGTAGGACATCTGACACAGATGTCTATGCAAATCGCAACAAAAGTAGTACATACACTACTTTAGAAATCGGTGTGGCCTCTACAAATTCGGCACAGTGCCTGAAAATAGAGAGCAACTGAGCATGTGCAGAGCAGAGTGAGACGATGTATTATTGGATCTTAAACAGAATAGGTATTTATGTTTAATGTTTTACATAACTATACCTGCAAAAAGGGCCAGCATGAAGTGATCTAAAAAGACTTAATTTTCTGACTAAAGTTTCATTTTAAGTACCTCTTCTCAAGGAAGAAAGGGTATAAACTATATATATATAATAATGCAAGTAGTTTGTTGGCAAACAGCAGGTTAGACCTGCAAATGCACTGTATGTAGAATATCTTAACACCATATCCAGAAACAAATAGCATGACACAGGCCATTTAGGACCCATGTTTTTCATGTGTTTTAGGCCCCACTTTTTGTTGGGCTAACAGATGTTGAAATTATCACACTATACAGAAAATTATCCTAAACTATAACTTACTTTTTCTCATATGACAAATATACTGAATTCTCTTGATTATATGTATCAACTTCTTTCTTCAGCTTTGTCATTTCTGATGAAAGTTCATTAACTTTACTCCTATAATGAAAACGTTGACAATGATGTTAAGAAACAGGGGTTACAAAGAATAAGACAGAATCAACAGAAGATGATCCAAATTTTCAGCAGCAGCATTGATATCTAAAACGCCATATCTATCAATGTTTTCTTATTTCATACTTAACCCCTTTGTGACTGCAGTACAAATTTTTTAAGTCCAAATGTAATATGTCCCTTACTGTGAGAAGGTAAATTAACCTTAGTGCAGAGTACTGGGATGTGTAACTGTGTGTGTTTCCCAGTTCTCAGACCCGCTTACGATTCCACAACACACCCATTCATGTGCAGGAGGTCAAGCGTCCCATCACACAGGCACTGTGCTAAGAATGTACCCTGAGCTACGCATGTGCAGCTCAGTGTACACTGTAAGGAAGACAAATAGCCTGCCTGCTGACAATATTTAATTTTTTTCCCCCTTTAATCCACCTACAAAGGGACTCAAAATACCTTACTTTATATCTCTGCCTGAAGACTTTCACGAAGTAAAGAAGCCCCATTACATGCTATATATCCATATAAGGAAGAAAGTCACAATGAAGAGGTAAATTTGGCTGTTATCAAAATGCACATACTTACATGGAGTTTTTAAAGAAAAGTTTTTCTTCCTCCGTGTAAGCTTCACATTGCTATTGGAGTCACATTTGCAATTATGTGGAGCACCCTGCAGCTCTCAGGGGCTGTTTCTTTAGGATGCTTGGATCATGCTTGTATTACAAACAGTAGGGCAGAAAATCCACCAAGTTCTGAAGAGCACTGACTAAGCTTGCTAGGTCAGCTCTGCAGGGTTCCTAACCTACCAGACTGATCTTACCATAGAGAACCGATAGCTTGCAGGCATGTTCCCCCTTTTCACACAGAAGTCCAAGGCCATATATATGGCTTCCAATGTCACTATCTATGCTCAGATGGTAGACCAAGCCTATTCAAAGAATTGTCACCATGGTGATTGTCAGCTCTGCATGAAAACAACTGCAGCAGGCAATGCCATGTTTGTAATCTCAGTTACATTTTAAGGCTAACACAGTACTTGCAGGGAATTACCAGGAATAAAACAGGAATCATAACACAAAACATTAGCAGAAAAGCAAATGTCAGATTCAGAAAGTGCATTTTACCTAAGTGGAAGGTGACACTAGGACTGCTGATTGAAAAATTGTTACTAATTAAATGTGGTAATAATATGATAAATGGTCTGTAAATAAGAGTGGACCACTTGGCTGAATTGTAAAACTGCCAAATGTACAAACATATAGGGGTGTATGAATAGATAACAATCATTTATAAGATATGTAGTGCAGCACTAAAAAACAAATAATACAATAGATATAAAATAGACAAACACCTCTTAAAATGTATATAAAACGATTCAAAGATATCTGAATGACCAATATAACTTCAAAACAAGGTGCGTAATTGGTGTATAAATAGCAACAAGTAATGTCCTTAACAGCTATGTAGTGTTTAAGATTATACTAAACACATCCACTAACTCCGTAATGAACAGTACTAATGAAAGTCAAAAAAGTGAAAATGGTGATGGAACCACAAATGAACTGAAAGAAGGTGACTCGATTAAATCTCAGTGAAATATACGATCCGGTGTCATGCAGGAATAACAGGTAAATTGCACACTCACCAGAGGCGCAATATAAATGCGCGTTTATGTCATATGTAACAGAGGTCCCCTCAGTCCTGGATGGGATGTAGCCTGGAATGGATAACTCCTCAGTGGATAATGGAACTTCTAGAGGTCCCCTTAGAGGCCTGGCTACGGATCTGCTTTCAGTTAATTTGTGGTTCCATCACCATTTTCACTTTTTGGACTTTCATTAGAACTGTTCATTACGGAGTTAGTGGATGTGTTTAGTATAATCATAAACACTACATAGCTGTTAAGGACATTACTTGTTGCTATTTATACACCAATTATGCACCTTGTTTTGAAGTTATATTGGTCATTCAGATATCTTTGAACCGTTTTATATACATTTTAAGAGGTGTTTGTCTATTTTATATCTATTGTATTATTTGTTTTTTAGCGCTGCACTACATATCTTACGAATATTTTGGAAGGTTTTATGGTTTCCCTTTTTAGTGTACTAGCTGCTGTTTCTTTAAGCGCTCACTGAACCCCATTTACTTTACAGATAACAATCATTGTAGAAGTTCAACATACCGAAGCAGCCCAAGAAAGTAGGATTTGTCCATAATCTGTCTCTGAGGACCTAAAAAATGAAATGAACCTCATTATCAGCACTGATATCTATAGGTTCATATTATTGTTACTCACATAATTATCTATATACATTCTGACATAAAACATTTCGTACTTCCAGTGAGCACAGAAGTGGTAGCAATAAAAATGAGAATGGCAAAAGATGAAAAAATTCAGATGAACATTTGAGGTTTTCAACAATTGCAGTTTCCCTTAGCTATGGTCAGGGAAGTCGCTGCCACTACAAAATACAAGGATTAATGGAAATATGCAAATACAGTGTACTACATAATAAAGTATCCCCTAAAAGGCCCTTTGATTTTTTTCAAAACTACTCTTGCACTGCAAGGGTTAACTATTCATTTATTAAAGGGAAGCGTAAAAGTACTTTTACATACCTGATCTGACAGTGGACTGTCCCTCTGCGTCATCACGTGCAATGCAGGGCTATAGACCTTGCATTGTTATTGATGACGTAAGAAGAAGACTGCTGGAGCATAGTGGAGAAGATGCTGCAATGACTGGTCTAGCAGTGAAGAGGAGAATACGTAAATCTTTTCTATGCCCTCTAAACCTAAGCAAGCAGTTAAACCTTGCAGTGTGGATACAGCCTCACTACAAGGACAAATTTTCAAGCTTTCAGAAGTTCAGATTTAACACAACTGGGAACACTTCCTTCAGATTTTACTAGCTCACAAACTGCTTCAAAATCAATATCTAAGGACTAAAACAATATCTAATACAAGGCAGTCAACCTGTATCCACACAACCAACATATTCCTGATATAAATGGTAATTTGATTATTAAGAAGCAGATGTGTAATGTTGATCTAAGGCATCGGTTCTCAACCTGTGGGTCGTGACGCCTTTGGGGGTCGCATGACTCTTTCACAGGGGTCGCCTAAGACCATTGGAAAACACATATTTCCGATGGCCTTAGGAATCAAGACACTGCTCCTCTATCCGTCTCCAGGCAGGTCCGCCCACATGCAGATACACCCACATACAAGTACCCGGCGTACTTGCATGTGACCATTTGGAAACTCGGGCACTGCCCTAGGGTGTGGGCGAGGACACAGGGGCCCCATGATCCCCTATTGCCTGGGGGCCCCGTGAGTTGTCAGTCCGCCCCTGTGTGGACCAGTCACACGTGTAGAAAGCAGCTGCTGTGTAGAAAGCAGCTACTGTGTTGAAAGCAGCTACTGTGTTGAAAGCAGCAGTATTGGAGGTAAAACAACACTTCATGAATTATAATTACTGGGTAAATGTAAAATCATGAAAATACATCCTGCATATCAGATATTTACATTACGATTCATAATAGT
Organism: Staurois parvus; assembly: GCF_062004578.1. NCBI lineage: Eukaryota > Metazoa > Chordata > Amphibia > Anura > Ranidae > Staurois > Staurois parvus. The sequence continues at coordinate 1,072,065 of NW_028317994.1, read as the reverse complement.
AGCAAAATTACAGTTATGAAGTAGCAAGAAAATAATTTTATGGTTGGGGGGGTCACCACAGCATGAGGAACTGTATTAAAGGGTCGCGGCATTAGGAAGGTTGAGAACCACTGATCTAAGGGAACGATGTAACACATCTGTTTTATTGCTGGGGGAGTTTCTCTGATGAAAGCAAACCTAAGTCCAACACGATTCTCCACTTGGTCCTGCTGCCTATGTTATGTCAACACAAAGTGTGTTCTCTGCTCCTCTAACAACACAGCTTAAAACTACAATACATTTATTCGAAGAATCAGTCCAGTGACTTACTGTGAAATCACTACAGTTAAAAAGGATGCCCTCTGCTGTTAGAAATGTAAAATAACAGAAAATTTTAATTTTCCTCTTCTGGCTCTGTGTCATGTCAGCACACAACGAGAGGGGCTCATCCATTGTGTGCTTACGTAATGCAGAGTCAGGTAAAAAGAAAATTGTTTTCATATACTTACTATAATTTTCTTTTTATTGGCTTTGCCTTATGTGAGCACACAACAGGTCCACTTTTTTCTGCTGTTTGCAGACATGACGCAAAGCCACAAAAAGCATATTATAAAAAAAAAAAACACACACACAAGCAAAATGCACCAGCAATATACAAAATATAGATAAATAAGTGATACCATTAACCCATCTGTTTACTGAGAAGAACTATAGACAAATAACATACTGTATAATAGTAAAAATACTAATAATAATTATTACTGTAATTACATTTTTGCTGTTCATACAAAGTTAGTTTTACCTTTTATCCCCGTTTTCATTCCACTCAAGCCTTGCTGAGTAACAGGTCGGTCTGCTACTCTTATCTGTGCTGAAAGTACTCCACTTGCTCCCTGTGGTCCACCACGTGTCCCAGGTCTGGCAGTGCCAGGCAGCATCTGCAGAAACAAAATCAGTAATAGACCCTAAGATGGACCATAGGGCTGATTCGGTCTTGCAGTTTAATTACACCAACACTCAACTAGACTTTGATAATCCCAACTAATGGCGCATTATTAGCATTCTAAAAAACCTCAATTTAAATAGAAGCATTTTCTCCAAATTGAGTCAAAATGTCTATTTGTTCTGTAGTATAAAAAATTATATATATATATATATATATATATATATATATATATATTTAGCGAAAACGTTTTGGATTGTGTAGAGAAGGGTTAGTACTTCTCTCATGTTTTTGTTGCTGTCTGTGCCTTTGCTGGGAAAGACAACCACCCTTGTTTGGAAAGAATAAAAAATAAAGGTTACATTTTTACTTAAAAAGGTACATCTCAGTAGTCTTTGAAAGATCAATGTATTTAATTTCCGCCTACAGGCTGACTACATAGCTTTGCAGGGTTTCTCAGGAGGTCCAAAAGGCCCACCCCAATGAGTGCACTCCTGGCCAGAACTGCATTTTCACATGCAATTCTGTGCTGTTCTGGGGGGATCTGGCACTTAATGGACTGCACATGTAGTTCCAGAGAATCAGAGCACAACTAGTCACAGTGCACATTTCCCATTCAGAAGGTCAGGGAAGAGCACTGGAGAGGGCCACAGCACAGAGATCTTCTAAATTTGAAAATATACCTGTATGGAGCAAAATGCCAGATAAAAAGTCTTTTTTACAGTCAGTTATGTTGTTCCAGAGGGAAAACACAATATTGCACTGAAGATTTGTATACTACATTAAAGTGCTAAAATGTAACACTAATGTTTCAATGCAGGATACAAATGTAACAGAAATGAATGAAGTGTGCAACTGGTCTGTCAGAGAGCCCAGAAATGCAGATCACATTGGGAGAGCCACATTCTCCCAGTCTAAATAGCTGAGTTTTCCTCCCACTTTAAAAGTGCTCTATGTAATAAGAGCAGTGTTAGGGCCAAATCTGACGCAGCTGTGCATGGTAGCCAATCAGCCTCTAACTTCAACTTCTTCAATTAAGCTTTGACAAAAAAACCTGGAAGCAGATTGGTTTCTATAGAGAACTGCACCAGATTTTGAACTCTCCAGTGTTAGTAAATCTCTCCCTTTGAGGGCAGCTGACTTTGATGATTACACTGGAAGAGACTTGCTCTCCCAGAGTAACACCTGGTATATACTGTTTTTGTTTTTTTTTTTTACATTCAACCCAGTGGGCTGGATGGAAAAAAAAAAAAAAAAAAAGGTGAGCTCACTGTACTAACTACCCAATGTTAGTACAGCAATCTCCCCACTGAGTGCACCCCCACCAGAACACAAAAGTCAATGCTCACAACCATTAGCTGCCAGCACTGATCGGATGCTGGTTTTCCAGTTTGTCAGGCTTCTGTCGGACAGGCTGGTATACACACCAGCCCAACATAGGCCAATTCAACAGAAAACAGCCGATATTCAGTCCGTGTGTACAGGGCTTAGTCTACAGAACTGAGCTCAGTTTGCCTGCCAGGGAAATTCATCCACTCTATGTCCTAATAACATGAAAGTAAGGGGAAATTCAACATCTGTTTACACTGTGTTTTGCTAGGCTGGTTTGTATAGATTAAAGCTGACTCAACGCAACAGCACATAGCATTTATTTGTTCTCTATGCACTCTGTTCACACCATACATTTTTGTTGGCGTGCACTGTGTAAAAATGCAGCATGTCCACATTTTTTAAGCAGCACCACACAGCATGCCATGGAGCATGCACCTGAGGAACCTACACCAATGTGCACATGTTTTAGCTAGTGTGAAGGAGCCCTGACAATTGTGAAACAAAAACCTTTCTGGTGATAAGTGTCTAAGGCAAGGGTGGGCAACCTGCGGCTCTCCAGCTGTTGTAGAACTACATTTCCCATGAGGCATTGCAAAGACCGGAAGTTACAAGCATGACTCTACAGGTCCCATGAGACATTGCAAAACTGACAGTTACAGCTATGACTTGCTATGATGTAACTTGTAGTCCTGCAACAGCCCAGGTTGCCCACCCCTGGTCTAAGAGGAGATTTAATCTTACTTTGGAGAGCTGTTGTGTCACCTGGACAGGAAGTAAGGAGATAAAGAAAGCAGTGATGCTCAGTAATATAGTATACAATGCTTTCATTCTCTGCACCCACTCCATGTTTTTATGTACCTTGTAGAAATATCAGATAAAAAGGAGACTAAAAAGTAATCTTGACAACCTCCACTACCAAAAAATGCTTCTGAAGGCTACAGGGAACATTGTTTAGGCCTGGTTCACATCACTGTGTTTTTTAGTGCTTTTTGCAGAAATGCACTACAGTCCATTTAACGTGGTTTCCTACGGGACATGTTCACATCTGGGCTTTTTTGGAAAGGGTCAGGAATGTTTTTTAAAAAGAAAAAAAGCAGAATTGTTGCTGCAATAAAAAAAGTCCAAAGGAGAGGCTGCTGAAATGCATGTAGTGCATTTTTACCACGGTATGTGTGTTTATTCTGCCCATCAACAAAAAAAATTTCCCCTTAAACAAAAAAAAAAGCAGTAAAAACACGGCAAAAACATGCATGCAAAAAGCACTGCAAAATGAACAAAAAGCACAATGCATTGGTGTAAACCAGGCCTTAGGGTACAGATGATACCATACAATTTCTGGGCCAACAGTCCAATATCAATATGGTATTACTGTTTCTTCAGCTTTTAACAACAGATTTTCTTTAAATGGTGTTAGAGTATTTTCATATGGAGACTAATAGGGAGTACTTACAGCAGTCGAAAGCCTGCCTGCAGTGGGTGGGACTCTCATTCCAGTTGGAGGTCTGTTTGGAATAGAGCCGATAACTCCCCTTGAGATGGGGCGAGCTGATGGTGGCCGTTGACCGCTCGCCATGTTTAGTGACACTGAAGGGAAAAAAAAACAAAACCATAAAAATACTGGCCAAAATAAAAGAGTGAGTTTCATGTCAGTACAGTTATAATGAATACTGAATATTCAGATTCCTGCATAAGCCCAAATGCATTGGGTTCTATTTTAGTACCTCATCAATTTTAAACGTAGTGTTGCCCATGAAGGCCCATTATGGTAACAGTAATGATAACACAGGTTTTATAACCTGCTCATTTGCTACATTCCCTCTCCCCACAGCTGCCATGAAATCAGTCAGTAGGTCTGGAGGACACCCATAGACATAAGATCATTGTCTGGTCTGCTCAGTCAAACCTGTGGGAACCCTATTTAGTAAAGAAGTGCAAATAAATACAACACTGATGACCAGTCAAATTACTCTTCAGGACCCTTTCACATGTGTGATCCAATAAGGTTCGCCTGTCAGTTTTTGCAGATTGACTTGATTGGATTGTCCAAGTATTGCTTAGGACCGGCGGGTGTAAACTGACTTTTGTCTGTTTACACCCGCCCACCTCCAATCTGATCCAGTTCATTAAAAAAAAAAAAAAAATCAGAAGGGGATCCATCCCCATATGTCTAGGCAAAACTGATCAGAGGACAGCCAGGTGTAAACAGACAAAGCAGTCTGTTTACACCCAGCCACCCACAGAGCAGAGCAGGCTCTGTCCATGTCCTCTCTGTGGACAAGGACCTGTCATCCACCCGTTCTGCTCTGATCAGCAGACAGATAGACAGCGGATGGATTAGACAGGTCCTCATTAAATATGGGCTTGAGTGTGTTTGGAGTCCGAACTTGTGTGAGCTATCCCTGCTGAAAGACAATCATAAGCAGCTGAGGCATAAAACAAATAAACAATCAAATCCCCACAATTAATAATGATGTGAACATGTCGCAGGCACCTGTGGGCTCTATGACAAAGCTGTCTATGACCATACACAGCCAGCATCCATCTGCAATGGTTACAGATGAGTGTATGCATTCAAAAAGCCTGTACAAATCAATGACAGTTTGAATCCAGGTGCGCTCATCTGTCCCTAACCACAGCAGAGCTGGAACTAGCCCATCTGATTTGAGGTTGTAGTGAAAACAAAAGGAGAGCATAATGTCAACATACTATAATTTTTTTTTGTAGTAAAAATTTTTATTGCGTACTTCAGCAAGACAAGAGATCTTACAAAAATATTGCAGTGTAACAAAACACAGAGGTACATCCAATTTTGCTAGTCAGACACAACAGTATCCCAGCATTGTAACAAAAACTGAACAGTAAATAAATGTATTACTTATAAAGCATGTAATAAAACAATGGAAAGTAGACCAGAGCTAGGTATCCATCTGGGTGAGCCCTCCAGACATATAGACGAGTAGTGGGCAGCACAGTGGCTAAATAGTTAGCACTTCCGCCTGGCAGTACTAGGGTTGTTGGTTCACATCCCAGACACGGCACCTCCTGCCTGGAGTTTGCATGTTCTCCCTGTGCCTGCGTGGGTTTCCTCCAGGTACTCCGGTTTCCTCCCACACTCCAAAGACATGCTGGTAGGTAAATTGGCTCCTGTCTAAATTAGCCCTAGTATGTATATGTATGATGTGAGTTAGGGACCTTAGATTGTACACCCCTTGAGGGTTATGGACTGATGTGAATGAACAATATATATTTAAAGTGCTACGTAAACTGACGGCGCTACACAAGTACCTGTAATAAAAAAAATAGTAACTATACATCATACAGACATACAATTACAACACCTATCCAGTAGAGTCTTGCTATTGTACTAACATTCTATCATTTTCTCCCTTCCTCTCCTAGTTCCCTACATCTCTATGTGGCTGTAGCGAAAAGCACATGTATTAAGCCAGAGTTTCTTAGCCTTTTTTTAAGTTATGGCACATAATGAAAAATCCCAAGACACCCCAGTCCTGAACTGTATTTATTGGGTTGAAGGGCACTGACATCTGCACCGGATGATGATGCCACCCTCTCATTTGCACCACACGGGGGTGCTCCCCATATACATCAGTGTTCCCCTTTCACATTAGATTCCAATCAGCACTTCATAGTCATCCTACTTTACATAACTGTCCCCCCATTAAATTGCCTCCTTCAAATCAGAGCTGCCCACATCACAGAAGAGTCCCACTTCCTATTAAAGTCCCTTCCATCACAGGGAATTCCCCAACCCCATCACAGCAGAGTTCCCCCATCACAACATAGCTCCTCCTTCACAAAAAGCAACAAATGTTGCCATGCATTTCATTCCATCCCCAGTGCACCTTGTAAACAAAGGATGTAGTGTGGTGGATAGGGGCACGGTATTGTGCAGCCACTGCCCCCAGCCCTTTTCCTTCCTGATACCACTGTGACAGGTCCTTTTGGGGGGGCTGTTGCACCACTGAAATCTGGGGGGGAGCGGAGGGGAGGGCAGGACAAACCCCACTCCACCACCCCCCTAGATACAGCCCTGAAGTGCAGGTAGTTGCTGCATGTCTGATCACGGAAGTGGAGCCTATCATTTATTTGTGCAGGTTTCATTTATTTTATTAAAAGGTACTTATATAGCGCTGTCAAGTTACGCAGCGCTTTACATGTGTGTGTATGTATATGTATATATACACATACAGGCATACCTCAGTTTACAAATTTAATTTGTTCTGCGGGACTTTTCATATAGCAAAAAATTTGTAAACCAAAACGCCGTTTTCCATAGGAATGCATTGAAAACCAATTAATCCGTTCCGGAGGTCAGAAAAAAGTAAACGCTACTAAAATACTGCATGAGTTATTTTATCAAGTCATGCGGTATTTTAGTAGTGACAACCATGTGTTAATGTTTCAGCTGTCAGCGGGTTTGCCGGCAATTACAAAAATAAATAAACAAACGGCGTGGGGTCCCCCCCTCCCATCCATACCAAGCCCTAGTGGGGAAGAGGCCCTTGTCTCCATCAACATGGGGGCAAGATGCTTTGGGGGGGATCCCCCCCTGCCCCAAAGCACCCCCCCATGTTGAGGGCATGTGGCCTGGTATGGTTCAGGGGGGGTGCTCGCTGCCCCCCCCCCCTTTCCTGAGCTGCCGGGCTGCATGCTCGGATAAGGGTCTGGTATGGATTTTGGGGGGACCCCATGACAATTTTTTTTTTTAATTTTGGCGTGGGAGTTAGGCCCCATGTACACAGGACACTTCTGAACGATGGAAACTGACTGCTGGAAAACGTAGGTTAAAAAAAAATCTGTTTAGCTGCATTTGCATACCGCGTTTATGCGTGTTTGCGTTTAGAAGCATTTTTTAAAGAAAAACACAGGGGAACCTCCCAAATACCCAGAATGCACTGAAAAGTAGTAAATTATTAACCATTTCAGACTGTTTCAGAGAAATACAGAGAGTAGAAGCAGAGATAGCAGCATGTGTTGAAATTAGCTAGGTGCCAGTTGCTCATTAACATTTCTTTTGTTTCCAAAGGTGGGAAAGGTGTCTGTCATTAAGGCCACCTGGCAAGGGGTCTTCCTGAGGAATTTGAGGTGTAAATGTTCATTAACATATCTTTTGTTTCCAAGGGTGGGAGAGGTCTGAGGTGTGAATTGGTCATTACAATGTGTGACAAGCTTGGTAGGAACATCCTGTGTTCAGTGTTTTGTCCATTTGAGTACCTTGAAAACGCTTTGCATGCACTTTTCCTGATGAAAAAAAGCTCTCGACAACATCGGGAACTGGAAGAGTTAAAAAAAAAATTCAAAACACAAACGCTTATAAACACAATTTGCCGCATTTAGCCACATTTACAAGCGTTTTGTGTTTGAAACGCTGATAAAATTGACTGCTGAACGTACGTTTTCTGAGTAAAAAAAAAATGACTGTAAACTCAAATGCCTGTAAACGACTGTAAATGAAGGTGTGTACATGGACACATAGGAAAACATTAGGGTGAGTTCAGGCGCTGCTGAAAAAAATGCTGAACGGCTCCTAAACGTGCGTTTATCAGCTGCAGTGTACACGAGCCCTTACCCTCAAAATCCATACCAGACCCGAAGGACTTGGTATGGATGGGAGGGGGGATCCCACAACATTTTTTATTTATTATGGTGCCGGTTTTTAAATGTAATTACCGCTTTTTTTTCCTTCACTATAGCTCAGAGATTCACCTTTCCCCCCAGCTAAAAGAAAGAAAGTTTCCTTTTAGTTTATTTCCCAGAGTTAAAAGAAACAATGTTTCCTTTTAGTTTCTTATTGCTGGGAAAGTGATAGCTAATTCTGTGAGCTGCAGTGAAGAAAAATAAAAAGCCAGCAATTGCATTTAAAAATCGGCACCGACATACAATTCGTATTTTGAGAAAAATTTGTAAACAATTTGTAAACCAAGGCATTACTTTCAATCGATTTTCATTCGTAAACTGAAAATTACGTTAACCAAGGCGTTTGTAAACCGAGAAACACCTGTATATAAAAACACAGTTAGATCCATATATATTTGGACACAGGCACAATTTTAGATTTTTTCAGGTATTTACCAAAACATATTCAAGCTATAGTTACAGTTGTCATCAAAAGTTTGCATACCCTGGCAGAAATTGTGAAATTTTGGTATTGATATTGAAAATAGGACTGATCATGCCAAAAAATGCTCTTTTATTGAAGGATGATGATCATATGAAGCCATTTATTATCAAATAGTTGTTTGGCTCCTTTTTAAATCATAATGATAACAGAAATTACCCAAATGGCCATGATCAAAAGTTTACATACCCTGGAATGTTTGGCCTTGGTACAGACACACAAGGTGACACACACGGGTTAAAATGCCAAATAGAAGTTAATGTCCACATCTGTGGCTTTTTAAATTGCAATTAGTGTCAGTGTATAAATAGTCAATGAGTTTGTTAGCTCTTACGTGGAAGCATTGACTAGACTAGATACTAAGCCATGGGGATCAGAAAAGAACTGTCAAAAGTCCTGCGTAACAAGGTAATGGAATGTTATAAAGATGGAAAAGGACATAAAAAGATGTCCAAAGCCTTGAATATGCCAATCAGTACTGTTAAATCACCTATTAAGAAGTGGAAAGTTGAGGGATCTCTTGATACCAAGCCAAGGTCAGGTAGACCAAGAAAGATTGCAGCCACACCTGCCAGAAGAATTGTCTGGGTTTCAAAGAAAAACCCACAGGCAACCTCAAAAGAAATACAGGCTGCTCTGGAAAAAGATGATGTGGTTGGTTTTAAGGAGCTGTTTGGTTGAGGTGCCAGAAAGAAGCTTTTACTGCACCAATGCCACAAAAACGCCCGGTTACAATATGCCTGACAACACCTTGACATGCCTAACCAGGTCTTTTTGTGTCATTGATGCAGTATAATTAAATTAGTGTAGCGCTAAATTAAATGCATATACCATAAATATACAAAATAATATAAATTGATATAAATATCTGTTAATTAAATATAAAATAATCTGATCCAATCAGGATCTAATTTGTGCCACATAAACACGTGATAAAAACAACATGAAATAACAAATGACCTTATTAATGGACCCTGTGTGTGGGGAAAACATCAACAACAACCCCCCCAAAAATCCCAAATGGGGATCAGCAAATAAACACAGACTAGTGCAAAGCAACCGTGAGTCCTCAAAATTGGGGATAAATCAACTTATTCAAAGTGACAAGTGCTAGAATGTACAAAAATATATAAAAAACTCAATCAAAGGACTTATACATACTGTAAAGTGAAACACAAATCAAACAAATATTCATGAAAGTCCACAAAAGATTTAATGTATAAGATGTGATCCAATAAAAATTCATATAACGCATGCAAGCGATGAGGTGAATGTGCGTTCACACCAACGGTGAAATCCTCAAATGGCTAAATTGCCCCCTCACCGCCTTACTATGACCCACTGGGCCAGCATGCTTTCAGGATCACCCCACGATCCTTCTCAGGCAGTATCTGGTTACTGGATGGTATCTATAAGGAATCCCCCTCAATGGTGGCACTTACTCATCTCAGGTCCCCTCCAGATAAAGATAACCGCAACACAGCTCAAACTTCCATCTGGATCATAATAGAAGAAAAAAGATCCTCCATAGTGTAAAAAGTTTTATTGTAAACAAAGCATAAAAAAACGCCAATTGCCCACTCACTTTTATCCAGTAAAACATAAGCCTTTAACCACTTGCCCTCCTGAGGATTTACCCCCCTTAATGACCAGGCCTCTTTTTGCTACTCGGCGCTGCACTAATTCAACTGATAATTGCGCGGTCATGCAATGCTGCACCCAAACAAAATTTACGTCCTTTTTTTCACACAAATAGAGCTTTCTTTTGGTGGTATTTGATCACCTGTGCGCTTTTTATTTTTCACGCTATAAACAAAAAAGACCAAAAATTTTGAAGAAAAATGAAATTTTTTACTTTCAGCTATAAAAAATATATAGTAAACTCAAAGTTAGTTATAAATTTAGGCCAAAATGTATTCTGCTACATGTTTTTGGTAAAAAAATCCCAATAAGTGTATATTGATTGCTTTGTGTGGAAGTTATAGCGTCTACAAACTATGGTATAAATACTGCAATTTACACGATTTTTTTTGCTATACAGCGCTGCGCTAGTTTAATGGACAATTGTGCGGTCATGCAATACGGTACATAAATGAAATTTGCCTCCTTTTTTTCCCACAAATTGAGCTTTCTTTCGGTGGCATTTGATTGCCTGTGCGTTTTTTATTTTTTGTGCTATAAAAAAAAAATGCTGACAATTTTGAGGAAAAAAAACAATATTTTGGACTTTTTGCTATAAAACATGTCCAGTAAAAAAAAAAATTAAAAATCAAATTTAGTCATAAATTTCTGCCAAAATGTATTCTGCGACATGTCTTTGCTAAAAAAAACCCCAATACGTGTAAATTAATTGGTTTCCATGAAAGTTATAGCGTTTACAAATGGCGGGAAAGATACTGGGATTTTTAATTTTTTTTATACTAATAATGGCGGCGATCAGTGACTTATGGCAGCGATCAGCGACTTATGGCGGGACTGCGGGACTACGGCGAACATTCTGACACTGGGGGGGAACTGACTTGGGGTCACTGACATCCCCAGTGACACTAATACAGTGATCAGGGCAGAAAAAAAACCCACTGACACTGTACTAATGGCACTGGGGAGGAAGGAGTTAACTTTATTATTCACTGAAAGGGTTAACTGTGTGAGGGGAGTGTTTTACTAGGGGGCGTGTACTGCACAAGACACACTGTCCTGGACAAATAAACTCTTCTGACAGAAAGAGCAGCTGTGCTCTCTGTCAGTGATTGCCGCTAATCGCCGGGACATAGCTGGTAACGAATGGCTGTGACCCGGCGACTGACATCCGCGGCCGTGATCGGTGGGACAGGTAGGGCGGCGGTGCGCCTCGTGCGCGCCCCTACCTGTTTTGAAAACACACGTTTTACAACGTGGTTTTGCCCAGCCGTGCCGCCCTGCCACCGTATTTCTACAGTGGCTGGGCGGCATGTGGTTAAACCTCATGCTATGGGTGTACCTCTATATGGGTTTCAGGTGTGCCAAGATGGCATCCACACCGGAAGTGCGTCACCACATACCAGAACTATGTCACCACGCACTTACGTGTCGCGTCACGTTCATCACGTGGCTTCCTCAGGGTACCCTGAGCAAGTCACATGATGAACATGACGCACCGTGTAGGTGCACGGTGACATAGTTCCTTAAAATCCATAGCAGACCCAAAGGGCCTGGTAAGGAATGGGGGGGCACGCTGTTATTTTCATCATTTGTAATTGCTTTTGTAATTGCTGGCATGTTTTGTTTACATTCAGCTGTCAGTGGGACACCTGCTGACAGCTGATGAGTCATCCAGTGTTAAGGACGCCGCTGTCGCCTTCCTTAACCAGCTATCGTGTGATAAATTAGCGCATTTAAATATGCGCCAAATACAGATATTTTACTGCAAGAGTTATTTACCACAAAATTCTTAGTGAAGCATGTGTTATTTTACTGCATTTATTTCAGTCGTTATTTAACTTAGTGAATTGGCCCCATGATCCAGATAAGTAAACGATTGTTTACACATTCTAATCACGTGTTCCCTAAAGGAGTGAGTCTGTCTGTCTGTCTGTCTGTCTGTCTGTCTGTCTGTCTGTCTGTCTGTCTGTCTGTCTGTCTGTCTGTCTGTCTGTCTGTCTGTCTGTCTGTCTGTCTGTCTGTCTGTCTGTCTGTCTGTCTGTCTGTCTGTCTGTCTGTCTGTCTGTCTGTCTGTCTGTCTGTCTGTCTGTCCTGTGGAACTAAGAGTCCCAGCATATCCTGCCCCAGCACACTGCTTGGAGAGCTGCTCCTATCACTGAGGACAGGTCCAGCCTCGCTGTTTGTATATGTATTCATGCGCCGGTCCTCACACACTAGATTATGTCTATGGATCCTGCCATCGGCGAGAGAACAACAACACACTGAAAAACACACTCACATCTCTCCGCTCTCCTCCGCTTTCTGCGGCCTCACGGTTTCTTAGCAACTGGACTCACGTGGGTTCGTTTACCCAATCCGTGATGTGCTAAGTTCTCGCGAGCACAAGAAATGTTAGTACAGTTAGGTGACGTGATCAGGGCGGGCTTGCCATGCGTGAGAAGACAGTTCTGTCCTGGGGTTATGTTCTGTGAACGCCAGTGATTGGTTAAAGCGGACCTGTCCTCAGTAATAGCTTCTGATTACAGGGTGATCAATGAGCAGTCAGTGCTTGTCTCCTCTGTGTCTCTCAATCCTGCAATCACACCAGCTCAGCTCGTAGTGACTCTGTCACTAGAAGGACAACCCTAGAAGAGGAGTCCTTACCTTTCTGGTGGGCGGTGAGGTAAATTCTAACCCTTTTCATGAGCTGTCACTTCTGGGTGTGTTGGATAGTGTGTACCCCCACTGCACTTAGTGGTTCCTTCCATACATTACTACAGGACACAGCAGTGACATTGGAAGGAACCATTGCGTGTAGTAGGGGACACACTATTTAACACACCCAAAAGTGACAGGAAGCTGGTGAAGAGAACCAGGATTAACCTCACCACCCACCGAAAGGAAAGCATTTCTCCTTTTTTCCTCTCAAACTTCTATTACAGGGTCAGGTTTAACCACTTCCAGTCCGGACACTTTCACCCCCTTCCAGTTCAGGCCAATTTTCAGCTTTCAGTGCTATCACACTTTGAATGACAATTGCATGGTCATGCAACACTCTACCCATAGGAAATTTTTTGAGACAGATAAAACTTTATGTTGGTGATATTCAGCACTGGGTTTTTTATTTTTTTGCTATATAAATGTAAAAGTCCAAACGTGAAAAAAAATGTTTTTCTTATAAAATTTTGCAGATAAAGAATCTTTCTTCATAAATCTTGGCCAAAATGTATTCAGTTATCTTTTTAGTATAAAAAAAAATAACCCAAATTAGTTTATAACCAAAAATGATAATTTAAAAATTTAGTTTTTTACATTTTTATTTTATTATATTATTACTTATGGGGTTTTTTTACATACTGTCACCCTAGCAGTACAGTGTCACCATAGTGACACTGTACTACTTGTGGGGGTGATGAAGATTTATTTTTCTTTTTTTACACTGATTGCTTTTACACCCATAAAGGCTGTAAATGCAATAATTTCTCCTTCTCTCTGGCTGCATTCTTGCAGCCATTGAGAAATACTGTTAGAGCTGTGATAGGTCACAGCCTGTCACATGGCACAAGGCTGTTGTGAATAACCTTGTACTATGTGACCTCTGTGATCATTCACAGATTTCACACATAGTAAGCAATGATGTCAGAAGTGACATCTTGTTTACTACAATTCATGTGATCCCTGATTGGCCAATCAGTGATCACACAGAGGTCCCGTACAGCGATCGGTGTTCCGCTGTGCCCTCCAGACACAGCGGGCACCAGATCGCGGTGCCATACGCTCCTGGGGAGCGTGCACAGGCAGTGAATGTGGAGGCCATTTATAAATGGCAACCCGCTTTGGCACTGCTTCCGTCCGGCTGTTTATGTACATGGGTCAGACGGGAAATGGTTAAAGCAGTAGTACAAAAGAAAAACTTTCGCTCTGCAAGGTTAAAGCATAATGTGCTAGTATGCATCAAATACTAGCACATTATGAAAAACTAACCTAAAAATAAAGCCCTCCAGCAACGCGCTGTCACCACTGCAGAGGCTTCCATCTTCTCTCACTCTTCCTTCCGGGTTCCCTGGCTGCAGTTGCTTGAATGGTCGAGCCGTGATGACGTCACTCCTGCGCATGCGTAGGAGACATGGCCACAGCACAGAGCGCAGAAGGAACACAGATATGCTGTTCCTTCAGAGCAAATGCGCAGGTGACGTCACTGGCTGCCAAGCAAGCAAACGTCCTAAATTGTGCAGGTTTAGGAGATATTCATTTTACCTACAGGTAAGCTTTTTCATAAGCTGATCTGTAGGTAACAATAAATATCAGGAGTGTACTACCACTTTAAAGTGTTACTAAACCCAGGACCCTGCGTTCACTATATCTGGTCTCCCACAGTACACAGAACATGGAAATGCAATTATTTTAGTGATTATAGGGGTCAATTCACTATGAGATAAATACTGCATGAATTTTTAAGTTAAAATAACTCATGCAGTATTTACTTTAAAAGTAGTCAATGCACTAAAAAACATGCATTGTTTACTGAATGTGTTAAATAATTATGTTTTGCGATATTTAGCACTTACATTTTGTGTTATTTTTGGTGTTGTATTTTCACCATTTTTTTTTCCAGGATAACACTGTACCAGAAGGCACACAGCATCAATGTGAAACTATGAAAACATTATTTTAATTCCTGAGCTCAGAGGAGAACATATTCACACTGATACATTGTATACTTTTTACTTTCTGGCCAGAGCAGAGCTCCTCTAATTGTTAATTTGTACATTTCTAAAATACAGCCAGCAAACACCAGAGATACAGTTGCAAGAAAAAGTATGTGAACCCCTTGGGATTACATGGAGTTTTGCATGAATTGGGCATAAAATGTTCTCTGAACGTCATCTAAGTCACAACAATAGAAGAACACAGTCTGCTGAACATAATACTACACAAACAGATGTTGCCATGGTTTAATTGCACATAACATGTAAACATTCACAGTGCAGGGAGGAAAAAGTATGTGAACCTTTGGACTTAATAACTGGTTGACCCTCCTTTGGCAGCAATAACCTCAACCAAACGTTTCCTGTAGTTGCAGATCAGACCTGCACAATGATCTGGAGTAATTTTGGACCACTCCTCTTCACAAAACTGTTTCAGTGTAGCAATATTCTTGGGACGTCTGGTGTGAATCGCTCTCTTAAGGTCATGCCACAGCATTTCAATTGGGTTGAGGTCAGGACTCTGACTGGGCCACTCCAGAAGGCGTATTCTGTGCTGTTGCAGCCATTGTTTTGTTGAATTACTTGTATGCTTTGGGTCATTGTCCTGTTGCATCACCCATCCTCTGCGGAGCTTCAGTTGGCGGACAGATGGTCGCACGTTTTCCTGCAAAATGTCTTGATAAACTCTGGAATTCATTTTCCCATCAATGACAACAATCCGTCCAGGCCCTGAGGCAGCAAAGCAGCCCCAAACCATGATGCTCCCTCCACCATGTTTTACAGTGGGGATGAGGTTTTGATGTTGGTGTGCTGTGCCTTTTTTTCTCCACACATAGTGTTGTGTGTTCTTCCCAAACAACTCAGTCTTGGTTTCATCTGTCCACAGTATATTTTGCCAGTAGTGCTGTGGAACATCCAGGTGCTCTTTTGCAAACTTCAAACGTGCTGCAATATTCTTTTTGGACAGCAATGGCTTCCTCCGTGGTGTCCTCCCATGTACTCCATTCTTGTTTAATGTTTTCCTTACTGTAGATGTGTCAACAAAAATGTTAGCATGTGCCAGAGATTTCTGTAGGTCTTTAGCTGACACTCTGGGATTCTTCTTTACCTCATGCAGCATTCTGCGCTGTGCTCTTGCAGTCATTTTTACAGGACGACCACGCCTAGGGAGAGTAGCAACAGTGCTAAACTTTCTCCATTTGTAGACAGTCTGTCTTACCATGGACACATGAACATCAAGGCCTTTGGAGATACTTTTGTAACCCTTTCCAGCTTCATGCAAGTCAACAATTCTTGATCGTAGGTCTTCTGAGAGCTTTTTTCTGTGAGGCATGGTTCACATCAGACAGTACTTCTTGAAACCAGTAAACCCAAAACAGGAGTGTGTTTTTTAAGGGCAGGACAGCTTTCAGCAACACATTCAATATCATCACACTGATTGGAGTCAAGGTTGGCTTACTCCTGGTTACAATTAGCTCTGGGAGAAGTCATTAAGCTAGGGCCTCACATACTTTTTCCTCCCTGCACTGTGAATGTTTACATGTTATGTGCAATTAAACCATGGCAACATCTAATGTTTGTGTAGTATTATGTTCAGCAGACTGTGTTCTTCTATTGTTGTGACTTAGATGATGTTCAGAGCACATTTTATGCCCAATTCATGCAAAACGCCACGTAATCCCAAGGGGTTCACATACTTTTTCTTGCAACTGTAAATAACAAATGTGTGTGCTCTTTAACCACTTGCCCTCCAGAGGATTTACCCCTCTCTCTGATTAGGCCATTTTGTGCAATACGGCGCTGCGTTACATTTGCGCGATCATACAACACTGCACCCAAATTAAATTTACGCTCTATTTTTCCCACAAATAGAGCTTTCTTTCGATGGTATTTGATCTCCTCTGTGTTTTTCAATTTTTGTGCTATAAAACATATCTAGTAAAAAAATGTAAAAATTTCATTATAAATGTAGGCGAAAATGTATTCATCTCAAAGTGATTTAACCACTTCCCGCCCTTACCTACTCTCTCTCTTTATATATATATATATATATATATATATATATATATACACAGTATATACACTGCTTTAAAAAAAAAAAAGGAACACTTTGAAAACACATCAGATCTCAATGGGGAAAAATATCATGCTGGATATCTATACTGATATGGACTGAGTAATGTGTTAGGAACATACGGGTGTCCTATTATTTGACGGAAATTAAAATTATCAACCTACAGAGGACTGAATTCAAAGACACCCTGAAAATCAAAGTGAAAAAATGATGCAGCAGGCTAGTCCATTTTGCTGAAATTTCATTGCAGCAACTCAATATTGTACTCAGTAGTTTGTATGGCCCCCCCACATGCTTGTATGAATGCCTGACAATGTCGGGGCATGCTCCTAATGAGATGAGGGATGGTGTACTGGGGTATTTCCTTCCAGATCTGGACCAGGGCATCACTGAACTCCTGGACAGTCTGAGGTGCAACCTGGCGGTGTTGGATGAACCAAAACATGATATCCCAGAGGTGTTCTATTGGATTTAGGTCAGGCGAGCAGGGGGGCCATTCAATGGTATCAATTCCTTCATCCTCCAGGAAATGCCTGCATACTCTCGCCACATGAGGTCGGGCATTGTCGTGCACTAGGAGGAACCCAGGATCCACTGCACCAGTGTAGAGTCTGACAATGGATCCAAGGATTTCATCCCGATACCTAATGGCAGTCAAAGTGCCATTGTCTAGCCTGTAGAGGTCTGTATGTCCCTCCATGGATATGCCTCCCCAGACTATCGCTGACCCACCACCAAAACGGTCATGCTGAACTATGTTACAGGCAGCATAACGTTCTCCATAGCTTCTCCAGACCCTTTCATGTCTGTCACATGAGCTCAGGGTGACCCTGCTCCCATCTGTGAAAATCACAAGGCACCAGTGGCGGATCTGCTAATTTTGGTGTTCAATGGCAAAATGCCAATCAAGCTCTATGGTGCCAGGCAGTGAGCACAGGGCCCACTAGAGGACGTCGGGCTCTCAGGCCACCCTGATGAAGTCTGTTTCTGACTGTTGGTGAGAGACATTCACACCAGTGGCCTGCTGGAAGTCATTTTGTAGGGCTCTGGCAGTACTCATGCTGTTCTTGCTTGCACAAAGGAGCAGATACCGGTCCTGCTGATGGGTTAAGGACCTTCTACGGCCCTGTCCAGCTCTCCAAGAGTAACTGCCTGTCTCCTGGAATCTCCTCCATGCTCTTGAGACTGTGCTGGGAGACACAGCAAACGTTCTGGCAATGGCACGTATTGATTTGTCATCCTGGAGGAGTTGGACTGCCTGTGCAACCTCTGTAGGGTCCAGGTATGGCCTCATACTACCAGTAGTAACATTGACCCTAGACAAATGCAAAACTAGTGAAAAACAATCAGAAAAGATGAGTAGGGAAAAATTGTCAGTGACCTCCACCTCTAAAACCATTCCTGTATTGGGGGTCATCTCATTGTTGCCCATCTAGTGCACCTGTTGTTAGTTTCATTACCACCAAAGCAGCTGAAACTGATTAAGAACCCGCTCTGTTACTTAACTGACCAGATCAATGTCCCAGGAGTTTAATTGACTTGATGCTATGCTCTGATTAAAAAGTGTTCCTTTAATTTTTTTGAGCAGTGTATATTAGGGATGTATTGATACCGATACTGAGTGTTTACAAGAGTACGTGTCAAAATGCTCCAGACACATACAACTACTTTTTTTTGTATATCTATGAATAATTTTAGGCACTGTAGTTCATTGCCATTTCACAGATGTGCAATTTTGAATCTTGAGATGCTTGTTATCTATTTATTTGGTGAAACATCATATTTTATATTTTACAGTAAATTGGGTATTATATTGTGTTCACTAAAATTAATTTAACAACTTCCAGCCTGGCCTATTGCAAAATGACGTCAGGGTGGGATTTCCGGGTGGACGCCAAATGACATCCTCCCAGAATGTGCCCTGTGCACAGCCATACTGATTGAGTGATGTCTCTGGCTGTGTCCACCAGACACAGCCAATGACAGACCACTGCCAACACTAAGTGATCGCTGTGTCCAATCACAGCAGATTACATGACAAGTGTAAACAATGAATGGCTTCTGTCACGTATGGGAGCCTGCCAATTATTAATCCCCTTATTAATGCCATTAATGCCCTGTATCACATGCCCTCAGCATCCTGCTCTGTATTGTTCTAATTGTCCCCTGTGTCACTCAGCCGAATGGCCCAGCTCAATGGCCTAATTCAATTACTGTGGGCCCCCCTCCCTCCTGGCCAGCTGCCCTGCCAGCTCGCAACACACCTCCCAAATTGCCTTTCATCTAGGCCGACATCATCCCTGCCCCCAGGATGTCCCTGTCACCAGCCTGATTCATCCCTAGGGTCTAGTGTTCACCCCACCCCCTCTCATCCTGCAGCCGTGGGATGAGAGGTGAGACTTCCGCCACCTCTCCCTGTCTCTTCCTCTCTGGCAGTGAGGAGGTGGCGAGATTCACACTTCTCCGTGGAGAAGTGCGAACCTCCCACAGGGATGGCCCGAGCTCCAGAGTCTAGCTGACGCCATCTAAGCCCTGACATCCGCAGCGCGGGCACGCAAAGTTCCTGCACTCACAGATGTCCTGGAACAAAAGGTCACGCTCATGAGAGCACGACCCCTGCCCAGGGGGTGTGCCTCTTTGCCGGGCAACGAGGCACGCCCAGGGGGTGTGCCTCTTTGCCGGGCAACGAGGCACGCCAGTGCCAGCCCCAGTTGCCAAGGCGATCAGGAAGCATCCCGCACGAGCTTAAGAGGCTGGTGCCGGGCGCATTCCGTTGTGCAATCATCAAAGGATCCCCAGCTACGGCGGGATCTTTGTGACTAGACTCTGCAAGCCCACCCCCAGCCTCACAGAGACCCCACAGGAGGAGAGAGATGGCCAGAGACAGCCTGCCTGCCATTGCCAGAGACCCCACAGAAGGGGGGAGAGACTATTACAGCCTGCCTGCCATTGCCAGAGACCCCACAGAAGGGGGAGAGACTATCACAGCCTGCCTGCCATTGCCAGAGACCCCACAGAAGGGGAGAGACTATCACAGCCTGCCTGCCATTGCCAGAGACCCCACAGAAGGGGGGAGAGACTATCACAGACTGCCTGCCATTCCCAGAGACCACCCGCCTGATCCGGACTCCACAGGTACCTGTGTTCCACTTCTACCCCTGGGAGATCAGGCACCCTGTTGGATCCGTGAGTACCTTCTTCCCACCAGTGTTACCTGAACTGTTACTGTGGTGACCCCTCGCACCCCCCTCCTTTGTCGGACTACCCGTTACAGGGATGCCCCCTTGGCTCTCCTGGTGGACTATAAGTGGGTGGGTCCCCCTCGTTACCCTTTAGTGGCAAATTCACCCTCTCTGCCACCCCCCTTATTAAAGGACTGCCGTCTGTCTCAATAAAGCTTTGTGCGTTTCCATCCACTCTGTGTGTCCTGTTCTGACTTCACACAGCTTCGATTCATGCCACTCACTGTGTACAATTGTTTTGCTAGCTGTGAACTCAAGACACCTCTTACTAAATAACTTGGACTATTCACTTTCCAAAAAGGGGTCATTCAGTGGGCATTTTTACTGTCCTGACCTTTTTATTGTGCCTAAATAATAAACACTGATTTGGGTTATTTTCATCAAAGGAAAATAGCAAAATACATTTTGACTTAAACTTATGAAGAACAATTATTTATTTGCAAAACTGTATAACAGAAACAAAGAAAAACGTGAGTTTTTTCGATTGAGGAAGTCAAGTGATTTGTGACGCAACACGTCAGGCAGAAGTGTGGTGACGTAATTTCAGTTCCAGACGGCAGCCGCCTTTTTGGTACACCCATCCCTATGCTTAATAGTACACATGCTTCTATGGGTCTGTGGACCCATTTTTAAATGTAAGTAGGTTTTATCCATTTATTTTTTGGCCGGCAAACTCGCCTGACCTGAACCCCATAGAGAATCTATGGGGCATTGCCAAGAGAAAGATGAGAGACATGAGACCGAACAATTCAGAAGAGCTGAAGGCCGCTATTGAAGAATCCTGGTCTTCCATAACACCTCAGCAGTGCCACAGGCTGATAGCTTCCATGCCACACCGCATTGAGGCAGTAATTGCTGCAAAATGGGCCCAAACCAAGTACTGAGTACATATGCATGCTTATACTTCTCAGAAGTCCGATATTGTTCTATGTACAATCCTTGTTTTATTGATTGCATGTAATATTCTAATTTTCTGAGATTGTGGATTTGGGGTTTTCAT
This sequence comes from Staurois parvus, assembly GCF_062004578.1. Taxonomy (NCBI): domain Eukaryota; kingdom Metazoa; phylum Chordata; class Amphibia; order Anura; family Ranidae; genus Staurois; species Staurois parvus. Next base: position 1,051,027 of record NW_028317994.1, on the reverse strand, counting down.
GAGCTGTAAGCCATAATCATCACAATTATGACAAATCACGGCTTGAACTATCTTGCTTTGCATGTAATGAGTTTATCTCATATATTAGTTTCACCTTTTAAGTTGCATTACTGAAATAAATGAACTTTTGCACAATATTCTAATTTTTTGAGTTTCACCTGTATGTCAGTATTTCTGTGCTCAAAGTGGTACATTTTTTTGCATGGAAATATGTCTTTTTTTTTATTGTAGGCCTGTAATTCTTAGGAATAACTCACTGAAATCTGTCTGAACAAGAGTCTAGTAAACATCCCGGGTAGGATAAAATTTGAAACACGAAATCATAAATTATAATATAATAAATAATCATAAAAAAAATATTAATAATACGTTTAATTCAATAATATAATCAAACCAAAAACACTGAAATTTGAAATATAGCACCAAGTTCGCACATCACTGAGCAAAGTCGCAAAATCGTTTTCAGTGTCTGATGACGAATTTCCCCACAAATCATTATCACTCAATTCTGCAAGTGGTTCTAATTTACTATCGCTGTTCTCTAGCTGGTCTAAAACCGCTTTTGACCTAAAGGGACGCTTTTTGGACGCCATGGACATTTCTCAGTTTCAAGGCAGAAATAACCGGAGGACATTTCAGGGACGCTGCAGGGGGGACATCGCGGGAGCGAAGGACAAGGTAAGTGAAGAAGAGATCCCAGAGTGGTTGTAAAGGCTCAAGGTTTTTTACCTTCATGCATTCTATGCATGAAGGTAAAAAACCTTCTGTGTGCAGCAGCTCCCTCAATAGTTACCTGAGCCTCATCGTGATCCAGCGATGTGAATGTGAGCCTCGGTTGCCCCCGGTCTCTGCCACCTCATTGGCTGAGACAGCAAGCGGGAGCCATTGGCTGTCAATCATAGCCAGTCAGTCAATGAGGAAAGAGAGGGTGGGGCCAAGCAGCTGCTCCGTGGACACACGGAGCAGCAGGTACCCTTATAGCAAGCTGCTTGCTGTGGGGGCACCCGACAGGAAGGAGGGGCCAGGAGAGCCTGCAGGGTACCCAAGAAGAGGAAGATCCAGGCTGCACTGTGCAAAACCACTACAAACAGCAGGTACATATGGACATGTTTGTTATTTTACAAAAAAAAAAAGAACCTTTAGAATCACTTTAACTTGTTTTACATAAATTATCAGTCACTTCAAGGAGAGGTGCTCAGTCAGGTGTTTATTTATTCAATTATATACTTTTTTATTCTTTCATTACCATTTAATGTGCATTGATGGTTGGATAGATCGATCTTTCTGTTATTTGCTTTTACTATTGAGTAGCACAGCATCATTTTAGTTGAATTTATTTGGTTTTATGGGAACACAATTAGGTACTTGCTGCAACTTGCACTGTTAGGCTATGGATTGGCAGTGCAGGAGAATTTCTTTATTTTGCTTTTTTTTTTTTTTCAAAATTTTCATTTTTGTTTCACTTAGCAAAAAATAAAAGACCCAGTGGTGGTTAACTACCACCAAAAGAAAGCTCTTTTTGTGTGATCAAAGTGATAAAAATTGAGCTTGGGTACAGTGTTGCATGATCACGCAATTGTTACTCAAAGTGCAGCAGCGCTGAAAGCCGAAAGTTGGCCTGGGCAGGAAGGGGGTAAAAGTGCCTGGTATTGAAATGGTTAAGGGCCATTTCACGCCCAAGAAACGCAGTGCAGGTGAGTTCCGGATGTGTTTCTGCATGCGCATTCTAGTGCATTTTTGATGCGTTCCGGTTCATTTTTTCCCCATTTTTCTTTAATTTAAATAGGGGCATATGCTTTCCAGTGCGTTTTTGTGTGTTACAGTGCATTTTTTATGCGTTTTACCGCGTTCCAGTGCAGTTCTGTGCAGGGAAAATGCAGCTTGTTCTTTTTTTCTACAACCAGAACACACTGGAACTGTAAGCACTGATGTGAACTATGACATTGACAACCATATAACCTACTTTCTGTGCGTTTTGGATGCAGAAAAAAGCACACTGAAACGCATGCAGAAACACAGTCCAGATGCATTCTGAAGGCGTTTCTGCATGCAAATTTTGATGTGTTCCAGTACGTTTTTGACACATTTCAGTGCGGTTTTGATGCATTCCGGTTCATTCCCCCTCCTCTTTTTCTTCAATTTAAATAGGGACATGTATGTTCCAGTGCATTTTTGGTGCGTTCCAGTGCATATTTGATGCTTTTTATTGTGTTCTAGTACATTTTTGTGCAGGAAAAATTCAGCCTGTTCTACTTTTTTTCTGCAATCAGAATGCACTGGAACTGCAAGCACTGATATGAACTATGACCTCAACAACCATATAACCTACTTTCTGTGCATTTTGGATGAAGAAAAAAAGCAACTGAAACGTAGTTCAGATGCATTTCTACATGCATGTTTTTAACGCATTCCAGTGTGTTTTTGATGCATTCCAGTTCATTTTTACCCCTTTTTCTTCAATTTATCTAGGGGCATGGGCGTTCCAGTGCATTTTTTATGCTTTTTATCATGTTCCAGTACAGTTCTGTGCAGGAACAATGCAGCCTATTCTTTTTTTCTGCAACTGGAAGCACTGATGTGAACGTTGACATTGACAGCCATATAACCTACTTTCTGTGCATTTTGGATGCAGAAAAAAAGCAATCTGAAAAGCATGTAGTGTGAACTGGCCCTTAGTACCCGGTCATACCGGTGCGATTTTCAAACTGAAATCGCATCTAATGAATGTCAGTGTCTTAACATGTGCGATTTGCAGCAGCGATTTCTAAAGTAGCATTACTTTGCAGTTTTGTTACGATTTCACATACATAGAACATAAAGGAAATAGCTCTGCAAATTTCAAGAAATCATTGAAAATCTTTACAAGTAACAATAAAGTTTTCCGAAATTGCATTGAAAGTGCACATAAATCACGTCGGTGTGGCCAGTGACGGTACTTTTTCTTGAAAATTTGCATTTGAGATACAGCTGTGCAGATATTGCATGACAATAAAATTGCAGCAACCACCATTTTACTCTCTGCTTACAGAAAATATATCCTGTTTGGGAGTTCTAAGTCATTTTCTAATAAAATAAATGCTGATTTTATCATGTACGTAAGAAATTTCAGAATGGGCCCGGACGACAGATGTGTGGCCACCCTCCGAAGTCCCTGTAGCGGCTGAGATCCCAGCAGAGGCTGCGGCCTTTCCATTCTCCTCACTGGAGCGCCCTGTACAGTGTACATAAGCAGCGAACGGGCAGGGAAGCACATACTTCCGCCAGTGACATGGAGCACCATGGTACAGCCCTGCGCTCCTTTCTGTGCAGGGAGGGCAGGCTCCCCCTCCTTGCCGTCACTTCCGATGGTGCCCTGGGTTTTGCGTTCCGCCGCATCATTTCCGTCACTTTGTAAAGCGGCTGCTGTGTCATGGCTGAGGGCGGCTGTTACCGGCTCCGCTGTTCTCTGGCCGGGCACGAGCTGGACGTGAGGGGGGTGGCGCAGTGCCCGCTGTCCCCAGGTGAGGGCTTCGTCTCCGTGTCACGTGACAGGAGTGCCCGCCTCTGGGCGCCGGACAGGTGAGTGAGGAGCAGTCAGGGGCTGTCAGTGTGCTGGAGAGAGAGGAGGGCGCTATTCCCAGCGCTGAACTCGTTATTATCCATCCCCCCCAGTGTCTGTCTGCATCCCCCTGCCTGAGCAGGTTTCAGCGCTCTCACACTTTGACTGACAAGTACTCCCCCCATTCAGCACTCATTTTTGAGAGAGTGCTTTGTTTTGGAGGTATTTATCAACCACTGGGCTTGTGTTTTTTACAAGGCCGAATGCACACTGGGCGTTTTTAAAGACGCCGGTAGCGTTCGCTGCATAAAGATTTGTTAGCTTTTTTTTTTCTTTTTAGTGTTTTTTACATTACCGTTTAGAAGTGTTTTTGCACATTATTTTTTTTAGCTTTTTAATTTTGGCTCAGAAACACTGGTTTGCTGCGTTTTAACGTGTTTACGCATTTTTATGGCTAAAAAACTCCTCTTGACCCCCACCAGTTCTGGGGGTTTTTCCATTCAGAAAATGCTGATTAACCACTAGCCTACTGGGTACTTATACCCTCTTCCTTACCAGGCCAACTTTCTGCTTTCAGCGCTGTCGTACTTTGAATGACAATTGCGCAGTCATGTAACATTGTACCCATAGGAAATTTTTATCATTTTTTCTCACAAATAGAGCTTTCTTTTGGTGGTATTTACTCTCCGCTGGGTGTTTTACTTTTTGCGCTATAAACAAAAAAAGTGCAAAAAATATGAAAAAAAGGTTTTTGTTTCTATTATAAAATTTTGCAAACAGGTAATTTTTCTCCTTCACTGATGTGTGTTGATGGGGCAGCACTGATGGGCACTGATGATGGGTACTGATAGTCAGCACTGACTGGTGCAACTGCTGGGCACTGACTGGTGGCACTGCTGGGCTGCAGTGGGCACAGGTGTGTGGCACTGCTGGGCACAGGTGGGCAGAACTAGTGGGTGGCACTGCTGGGCACCGATCATCAGGGCACTGATTATCAGTGCCCTGATGATCGATGCCGATCCCTCCTCTGACAACTGCCGGTTCTCGGCAGTACTTTCCTCACGATCTGACAGCGTGAGGAAAGTGCAGCCGAGAACCAACAATTGCATTTCCCTGTGATCAGCGTGTCATTGGACACGGCTGATCACGTGGTAAACGGCCGCTGTGATTGGCCTTTTACCACATCACGTGATCAGCTTTGTCTGTAGGACACAGCAATCATGGAGATCGCCAGGTGCACGCCCTCGGAGGTGCGCAGGAGAGCGCATTCTGGGAGGACGTCATATGACGTCCACCCAGAACTGGCCAGCCGCAGTGCAGCCGTCATTCTGCTATCGGCAGCTAGTTAAAGCCTATGGTTGTATTTACACTTGAGCGTTTTGTAGCTTGAGTCCTCAGGCACACTGGACGGTTTTACAGCTGCTGTTTTTGGCTTTTTCTACAGCCAGTAAACCCCCCCAGCATGTTATCCTATGTGTCCATGCACACATAGATTGTAATCAACGTTTTTTGGCTGGAAAAAACCAAAGATTGGTGGGTTTCTAGAGGAGTTTTTTAGCTGTAAAAATGCTCTAATGCTGAAAAACGCGGTAAAACGTCACAAACAAGCATTGTTTGACTTTTTTTGACTAAAAAAAACCTCGCTAAACGCTAATGCAAAAATGCTAAAAAAACTGAAAAACCATGTTTTTAATGTGACTTTACACAGCTAACATTACCAGCGTTATCAAAAATGTCCAGAATGCATGAGGACTGAAGCTCCAAAACCACTCAAACTTAAAAAAAAAAAAAAAATCAATTGTTCTGTATGATGCCTGATCACACGAACAGGCACCATAGAGAACAATTGATTTTTTAAGTTTCAGCGTTTTTGGAGCTTCAAGCTACATAACATCAAGTGTAAATTCAGCCTTTAGGCCCCATTCACACTTGAATGTTTTGTAGCCTGAAGCTCCAAAAAAGCTCAAACTTAAAGCTTTAAGGACTGCTCCCCCGCTCCCCATTAAGGATTCCTTTTGGGAAGCGGGGGGGGGGGGGGGGGTACCCGAATTTGACAGGTACCTGCTCCTACTTCTGGTCCGATCGCTTAGGTGGTCGGAATCGGAAGGTATTCTCCCTCCCTCACTGTAGTCTTTTGGGACACATGACAGATCCCAGAAGACTACAGGACCATTCATGCAGCGCTACTTGCGCAGTGGTTACCTGGCAGTGAAGCCACAAGCTATCACAGCCGGGTGCCCACACTGAAGATGCCGGCCTCCTGGAATACAGGATGGCCAGTGAAACGAGCTGTGGGGGACACACCAAGGGACAGGTAAGTGACTGTTTTTTAAAAGTCAGCAGCTACAGTTTTTGTAGCTACTGACTTTTCTTTTTTGATAGGTCGAGTGGACCGCTTTAAAAAAATCAATTGTTTTGTATGGTGCCTGTTCACATCTGATTGCGTGAACAGGCACCATAGAGAACAATTGTTTTTTTTTTTTTTTTTTAGGTTTGGGCTTTTTTTTTTTTTTTTTAGTGCTTCAAGCTCCAAAATGATCAAATGTGAATGCAGCCAAAGAGTGCATGGATACACATAACATGCTAGGGAGTTTACTGGCTGTAGAAAAAAAACACCAGAAGCCAAAATCACCAGCTGTAAAAACGTCCAGGGTGCATAAGGCCTAAAGGGGGGAAAAGCCCTGACATTTTGAGGAGAAAAAAAAAGTTACCTTCCTATCTGTTATAAAAGCCCATTCACGCCAGGACTCGCTGCGGGTAACCTGTGTTCCTTGCACATTTCCCACATCAATTTCAAAACGCACTGGGTGTCCATTCTGCTGCAGGTGTCAATATAATCTTAACACCACCCCAAATGCAGATCGCAAATGCAGAGCTTCTGCCTGCACCAGATTACATGGTACCGTAGTACCATGCAATCCATTGCAGTGCACTTCTGAAAATTAGTGCATGTACTACTTTTGATGCAATCCAGTGTGATTTCAGCCCATTCGAATGAATGGGCTGAAAATTGCACCGCACTGAGTTACACAGGAGCTGATGCAGATACTGCTGGCCAGTAATTTTAACCACTTGTCCTCCTGAGGATTTACCCTCCTTCCTGGCTAGGCCATTTTTTTGCATTACAACACTGCATTACTTTAACTGAGAATTGCGCAGTCATGCAACACTGCATCCAAATGACATTTACGTCCTTTTTTTTCCCCCCATGAATTGAGCTTTCTTTCTGTGGTATTTGATTGATTGTGCGTTCCTTTGGTTCCTTTGACCCCCAAAACGTGTTGGCCATCTTTTAACGTTTTGGGGGTCAAAGGTTGCACAGGAGTGCAGACTGTGTTCCTGAGTGATTCAGCTGTGACCTGTTCCTAAGGCCCCATTCACACCTGAGCGATTTTCTGCTTGAAGCTCTAAAATGCTCAACAACGCAAATCCTTTTCATTCCATGGCCCCTGTTCACATCTGAGCGTTCTGTCACCTGTAGCAAAATGCCTGTTGCTCAAAAAAAGTATGAGCTTCTTTTTAGCAGATTGGACCTCATAGACATCAATGAGAACACTTGACAACATGCAACATGAATGTTATCTGAGCGTTTTGTTGTGCATTTTCTGCTCAAATATTAGCTCTCCACCCCTAATCGCCTCCATTTCTCCTCCCTCAGTGCTTTCTATTGGCTAAACAAAAACACCTGATGCTTTAAGGCCCTGTTCACATCTAGTGATTTGTGATCGTGGATGGAATCGCCATAATTCTGTCCCCGTTTTCAAATCGCACTGACATGCACCATTTTTGTGTGCCATTCTTTTTTAATGGCAACTAAAACAGTGTGGTTTTGCTGCAGCAAACCAGATCGTTCAAACTTGTCATCCAACAGTTCCTTTTTGGGTCACAAGCTTCACACAATGCAGTTTGCCAGGACTGCTGCACGATAGCGCTGATATTTTAGGAACCACTAGAAATGAATGGCACACAAATATGCCTGGTGTGTATTGCCAGCATTTCAGTGCATTTTGGAATTGCGATGATTCTGCCTGTGATTCCAAAACGCTAGATGTGAACGGGGCCTGAAACGTTTGTAGTACACTTCTAAAAACATGCAGTAACTCTTAAAAACACATGAAAATCGCTATATATATATACATATATATATATATATATACACATGTTTGAAAATTGGTAATTTCTGATGAAACTCATTCATAACAGTTGTGTTTACACTGTGATCGCATAGCGATCACATGATACTCCTGCCTCTCAAAGCGGCTGGGTATCGGGAGCTTCAATCCGCTGTGTTCAGTGGACACAGCAGTCGTGGGAGCGGCGTGCTGTACAGGTACTTCTGGCCTGTAGCTGCCACGGGGGGGGGATGTAAATGGACATGTTTTTGTTTACAACAGCCAACATCTAATTAGACCTGCTAAAAACAGACAGATGGGGACCCATTCCCTTTCCTGCCAGTGGATCGGATAGCAGTTGGGTGTAAATGGACAGGCGGTCAATTTACATTTGGCTGCCCCATAGAGGAGATCAGGCTGTGTCCTTCTCCACTCTGCATAAGCAGAGCGGACACTGACCTGTCATCTACCTGCTCAGCAGGGATCAACAGACAGATTCCCTGCTGAGCAAGTGGATCATAGGCGATGTCCTTCCTTTATGAAAGGGGCCTCAAGCTTTGACACCTGATTTTTCACTCTCCAGTTTTAGTAAATAACCCCCAATGTGTTTACTTGTGTTGCAGTTTGTCTAGCTGTGTTTAGAGAAGATAGAATCCTGTGCATCCAGGATACAATTAGACAATCTAAATGTGGCTAAAGCATGTAAACGCATAAACTCACCTAAAAGTGGCTTAAAGTATTCCTAAACCCAGGACCCTGCATTCATTTTATCTGGTCTCCTGCAGTACACAGAACATGGAAATGCAATTATTTTAGTAAATCTAAACTGCTAGATATCTTTTCTCATCGACAGTTAGAGCAGTCTTGGGACTTCTATCAGTGTGCTCTATGGTTAGGAGGATGCAGGACCCCTGACCTTTGTCTGGACAGTTCTGATTGGCCCTATGCTGATCACATGCACTCTCCCAAGAAAAAAAAAAAATGCACACCAAACTGAGCATGTGCAGAGTGTCTCCACACCATATGTCTTATCAGGAGATAAGAGGGGGGCATTGGAAGAAGGGGAGGATCAGAGAAGACAGGCTCAAACAGCGTTTTTACACAATGCAGAGGATTAAACCCTTAGGTCACACGGTGAGTATAACAAGCATGCTTTACGGCATACACAGACTGATTTCACTGTTTAGTAACACTTTAACATCTAAAAGCAGGAAAAAACGATCAGGGAAGTATAAACGTTTTTAGAAAGGCTAAATACAGCAGTGTTTGTGCAAATTAGACCTTCAAATCTTTTTTGAAACCCAACTATAGTCCTATATTCTGGTGTGTGAAAGTTTAGGTTTTGTAACTTGCCAGGAATAATGACTGTTATGAACTGTCGTTTTTTTTTTCCCACCAGACTAACTTTGTAACTATGTATTCACTTTGTGTTCTAATTGTTTAGTCCCACCAGAGGCTTTGTTGAATTGCATCGTATGAAGGGACATTCCAACTTTGTTTCCACTGTATGCTTTATACCTCCAAGTGATGCCTACCCACGTGGATTAGTTGCAACTGGTGGAAATGACAACAACATATGTGTGTTCAGCCTGGATAGTGAAAGCCCTCTTTATGTTTTAAAAGGCCATAAGAACACAGGTGAGTTTAGCCTGTTTTGTCCCCATTAGGCTGCGTGCACACTAATAATTCAGTTGTTACAATATTTTTTTTAATGGCATTTTTAACTAAATGTTTTTGTGATGCATCTTTAAAATACTTGTGTTTGTGTTATCTCAAGCATGTAAGCACAAATTGAGTTAAAATCTCTTCCAAGTAGAGGGGTGTTGAATAGTTGAATTTAATACTAGAGACCTGTGCACAGGAGCCATGTTTTGCTCCTTCTCCATGTCACATAAAGGGTTTAAATTTCATATGATTCCTGCTGCATTTGGCCATGCAAGCACCACCTGGTTCCACAAAAGGTTCACACCTAAACGTTTTTCAGTGCGTTTTCAGATTTGCAGAAATGCAATGCAGTCCATTTAACATGATTTCCTATGGATCACGTTCACATCTGTGCGTTGAAAGGGTCAGGGACTTTTTTGCCCACAGATTTAGTTTTTGGTTCCAGATTTGTTTTTTTACTTCAATGGAAATGCAAGAAAAACGCATGTATATGCATTTTTGGTGCGTTTCCTGCATGACAGACACCTCTCGCTAGCAACGTTAATACATCCCAAAAAAACATTAAAACCTCTTCAAAAATGAAAACCACACTGCAAAATGCACCGGAAAAATGCATCAACTGCAGCCCGCATAGGTGTAAATCTAGCCTACATTTTAGTAAGCCAGATAGAAAATTATTAGCAAAACAATGGCTGCTTCCTAACAACTGTGCCACTGTTTAGCAGCACCATTGTTAGGTGCTAAACAGTCCTACATGCAATCACTGGCTGTACAATTGGCGGTGGACAACTGCAGCTCCTGTCAGCCTGTCATTGCTCTGTACAGGCTTCTCAGCCACAGCAACTACCTGTGTTTGCAGTAGCAAGAATCCTTAGATATTTGCCTTTGGGATTCCACTGCCAGACCAAATTAGCCTGCATGAATGAGGCCTTAGATAGAGAACAGAAACCGGCAACTGATTAAAAATGAAATTAAAGGCAAACTGCAGGCTGCACCTTTTTTTTGTTCATTAATGGTAGTAGGTGTGAAAAAAGGTCTGTGGAGCCCCAAGCTGAGCTTTAAAGCAATCCACAAAAGGAATATGGGGTAGTTCATCTTAATGGATAATTAAAGGTAAAACTTTTTTTTTTTTTTTTTTATAGCTTTTGGAGTGGAGAGATAGTGGAACCTTTTGTCAGGCCTTTACTTCAGTCTTTGCCCCTTCTCTGTTTGTCCTGTTTACTATACTTTCTTTACTATTACTCTCACTATAGTGAGAGTAAAGGAAAATCCAAAATTTTGGGCTGTCACTTTAACAGTGACAGAGGGGAAATATTCCAATGGGGATATTAGTTCTGGTGAAGCCCAGGAATTTCCTCCCTCTGGAGAGATTTCCTCTCACTTCCTGTTTGGCTATGGGACACATGAAAAAAAAAAAAAATCCAAGAGCTATAAACCTTCTCTTACTGTATCCAAAATGAAAGAAATGTTTGCCTTTTAGTCTACTTTAGTCCAGTCACCCCCTCCATCATTCGCTCCCTCACCCACATCTTCAATCTCTCCCTCTCCACCGGCACCTTCCCCTCCCCTCTAAAGCACGCACACATCACCCCCATACTCAAAAAAACCCTCCCTCGACCCCACTAACCTTAACCTTAGACCCATCTCCCTGCTGCCTTTCACCTCCAAGCTCCTTGAGCGCCTGGCTTACAATCGCCTAAGCGCCCACCTCACTCATAACAACCTCCTTGACCCCCTACAGTGTGGCTTCCATCCCCTGCACTCCACCGAAACCGCCCTACTTAAAATCACCAACGACCTGCTAACCGCTAAAGCCAATGGCCACTATTCTATCCTCCTGCTCCTCGACCTCTCCGCGGCCTTCGACACTGTTGACCACCCTCTCCTCCTTGCCAAACTGCACTCCCTTGGCATCAGGGATGCTGCTCTCTCCTGGTTCTCATCCTACCTTTCCCAACGCTCCTTCAGCGTCACCTACAACACTACCACCTCCCCCTCTCTGTCGGTGTCCCCCAAGGCTCTGTGCTCGGGCCCCTCCTCTTCTCCATCTATACCTCCTCCCTTGGCAAACTTATTCACTCCCATGGCTTCAATTACCACCTCTATGCCGACGACACCCAAATTTACCTCTCCACCCCCCACCTCACCCCCTCACTCTCTGCCCGCATCGCCCACCTCCTAAACGACATATCAGACTGGATGTCGCTCCATTTCCTCAAACTTAACCTATCCAAAACCGAGCTCCTGGTCTTGCCCCCCCCCCCCCCATCCTCTCCATCACTACTAACAACGCCACCATCTCTCCCACCCCACACGCCAAAGTCCTGGGTGTCACCCTGGACTCCCACCTCTCCTTCCTACCCCACATCCAACTGCTATCTAGATCATGCAGGCTCCACCTCCGCAACATCTCCAAGATACGTACACTCCTCACCCCAGACACCACCAAACAACTCGTACACTCCCTCATCATCTCACGCCTGGACTATTGCAATTCCCTTCTCACTGGCCTACCCAAACGAACGCTATCCCCACTCCAGTCGATCCTAAACTCAGAGGCTAGACTCATCCACCTCACCAACCGCTCCACATCTGCCTCCCCCCTCTGCCAATCCCTTCACTGGCTCCCGATTGCCCAACGCATCAAATTCAAACTGCTAACCCTGACCTACAAAGCCATTCACAACGCCGCCCCAAACTACATAACTGACCTGATACCCAAATACTACCGTACCCGTGCCCTCCGCTCCTCACAGGACCTCCTACTCTCTAGCTCCCTGGTCTCCTCCTCCCATGCCCGATTGCAGGACTTCTCTAGGACTTCCCCCATCCTCTGGAATTCCCTACCCCAATCCATCAGACTGTCACCCACCCTCCTCACCTTCAGGCGCACCCTGAAAACCCTCCTCTTCAGGGAAGCCTACCCCACCCTCACCTAACACTGACCTCCCCTAACAACCTCCTCCACTCCTCCCACCACTCCATCCCCCACAGCCATTTCCTCCTGTACCACCTTCCCCTCCCTTTTAGATTGTAAGCTCGAAAGAGCAGGGCCCTTGAACCCCTCGTGTACTGTTTTGTTACTGTCTTGTCTCATGTTATGTCCCCCTGCTACTGTACAGCGCTGAGCAAACCCTTTGGCGCTATATAAATACTGTATAATAATAATACTTTAAGAGTAATATGTTAGCTGATATTGCTGGCCCCACTCAAAAATTGCTAAATGCTTGGTTGTTAAACTCCTAGCTTAAAGTGCTTCTAAAGGCTCAAGGTTTATTTTTTACGTTCATGAATTGTATGAATGAAAGTAAAAAAAACCTTCTTTGTGTAGCAGCCCCCCCAACCCTCCCTAAAACTTAGAAGAAATAAAAGAAAGTATCCTACTAGGTCAGAACGATTACACTGTTCAACAGGTAAAAAGTTTTGGGCATAAAATTAGCTAATCTTACATAATTTTGGGGTGCTGAAAACGAAAATGACCCTAAAAAATGTTGATTGGCTCTAGTTTCCATGATATATTCACCCATCTAATGACGTAAGCCATTCAAAATTATGATGCAACTTCAGCTGCATATTGCGCAATTGATACTGGTGACCAATAGAAAATTGCATGTATACTGAGATGATGCAATATTAGCCTTTAATTGCATCACTTAACTGCATAAAAGCTGCAGTATCTGTAGCTGATTGTAGTTCGACAGCGTCTTTACATTTCGTTTTATGCTTATATAGGCTACTCAGTAATGCCTCGAACTTGTGTGAATAAAGCAGATAATTTCTGCTATATCTGCCGTGAAATAACTTTTATCTCACAAAAAAGGAGGATAACAGGAATGTTTAAGAAAGCCTACAACTTGTATTTTGGCTTCAAGATAGGAGACCAGGACAAGAGCTGGGCACCACATATATGCTGCAATTCTTGTGGGACGGCACTGGAGCAATGGTTGAATGGAAAAAAGGCATCTATGCCTTTCGCTGTGCCAATGATTTGGAGAGAGCCAACAGATCATGTTAGTAATTGTTACTTTTGTATGGTGCCTCCAATTGTAAAAGGGCTAAATAAGAAGAAAAAGTTATCTATGCACTATCCAAATATTCCATCGGCAATACGTCCAGTTCCTCATGGAGAGGGGCTACCAATTCCTAAAGCACCAGAATCCTTCGTGGTTGAGTCAAGTGAGGAAGAACCTGAAGCGTGTAGTCACGTGCAGTTGTAAGAGAGAGCCCTTTCCTCGAAAGAGAAAAGCCTAGAGAAAAGCCAAGAGAAGCAAAACCGACACAAACTGAAGACAAAACTAGTGAGAATCCTAAGTATTAAAATGATTCAACTTAGCTTATGGCTATAATTTTTCTTGGTAATCCTATGCAATATATTATGCCATTTAGGCTTTGTTATGTAGTCTATATCACTTGCTTTATATTTGTGGAAAGACATCTATCTATATAATTATTCTGCATTATGTAGTCATTACGCCTATAGTAGAAAACTTTCCGTTTACAGAAAAACTAGAGCCAATTGACAAATTTCATTGTTATATTTGAACTTAGAATGTGAAATTCATTAAGAAATGGATCCTTTTGTTTCCAAAACTGGCAAAAAATAAAAATTTGTTGAACAGTGTTATATATGTAAACTATATTATCAAGGTATATGGGTGGGAGCTGTCCACAATATTGAGAATTCAAAAGCGAATGTCATAAAACTGGACTCAAACCAATCCCAAGTTTTATACAACCAATAATTTAAGCCAGAAGCCCCCCTAACACTTACCTGAGCCCCATCCCGATCCAGCAATGTCCACAAGAGCCTCGGTTCCTGATTGGATAAGGCAGGAGCCATTGGCTCCCACAGAGGTCAATCACAGCTAGTGAGCCAATCAGGAGAGGGAAGGAGTGGGACCAAGCCATGGCTGTGTGTGTGAATGGATACACAGAACTGTGGATCGGGAGCTTGCCTGCTCGGATGCCCCCATAGCAAGCTTCGGTAGTGCTGGTGGGGGACCCCAGAAGAGAAGGATGTGGGCTGCTCTGTGCAAAACTACTGCACCGAGCAGGTAATTGTGACATGTTTGTATCACTTTAACACCTGGAACTAGTGTGTCCATGCAGCTACTACTTCTTAATTGACAGCAATAGGCTTCCTGCATGCATCCTTGTGCAGGTAAACGCAGCTCTTCACAGGAGTATGGTTATGTACACCCCGTGTGAACGAGGCCTTATTCTGAGTCAGTAACTCAGACTTTAGGACCCAGTCACACTAGTGTAATTTCTCCTGTCTCTGCTGTTGCACTTCAGTGCATGACAATGGAAATCGTATTACCTTCGATGATGCCTAGTCACATCAATGCAACATGATGCAGTGAAGGTTTTTTTTCTTTTTTTCTTTTTTGTTAAGAAATGTAGATGCTGCTTTTGGTGCAGCATAGTACATTTGTGGTCCTATAGTCTATATAAAGAGCGCTTGAAAAATGCATGTGCATGCGTTTTTTGGCAGGGTTTTGTGTATAACAATCGGCAAAACAATGCAAAGCATGAAAATGTATCAATAACACACCAAAAAAAATGTATGATTGATTATGTAGCAGCTAGTATGAACCTAAGCTGAAAACAAAATGTCAGTGTAACAGTCTGGCAACTAGTCACGTTTGTAACAGATTTCCTTTAAAGCGGTTGTAAAGGTTAATTTTTAAAAATAATGAACATGTTATACTAACTGCTCTGTAAAATAGTATTGCACACAGCAGCCCTAAACTTCCTCTTTTGGGGTTCCCCCATCAGTGTCGTCTGCTCCTCCTCTTCTGAGTTCCCCATAGGAAACCGCTTGCTATGGGGGCATATGTGCGGGATTGTTCCGAAGCTGGGCTGTTTGTGTCCATAGACACACAGAGCGTGGCACGCCCCAGCCCCCCCACCCCCCGCAGCTTGGCTAGCTCCCGCTGCTGCCTTCCTATCCTGTGAATTCAGGGAGAGAGGAGAGAGCTGCTACAGAGGGGCACAGTGCTGGATAAAAAAAATAGTCAAGACCTAGCAAGCGCACATGAAAGCAGCTATATGCACCAAAAGGAACCACAAAACCTTTCTGTGACAAGTAAGTATAAATAAAATGATATCCTATAAAACACGAAAATGTATATAAAAGTCATATGTAAAACACCTCTATATAAGTATAAAAAATGAGTCCAAAGTTGAATATCGTGATGATTCTGTTGACCCAGTATGAAATCTGGTCCGGTATCCAGGTGAAAAAGAATGGAAAGATTGCCTACTCACCAGAAGCGCAATCTTAATGTGCATATAGAGATCTCAAATGGCTGGAGGTCCAGTGCAGGTACTGCCTGGTACTAGGAGGTCCCTCTGTATGGTTATGGGTATGCCGGTCTGGTCTGTGACTCCCTCCTTTGGCCTGGACAGGTCACCTGGAATCCTGGGCTGGGGTGTAAAAGCTCAGTACAGAGCAACAAATGTATAGATGCTCATAGTGTAGTATTGAAAGAAAATTGAGCATAAAGATATAAAGTGTAGGTGGTGTACATGCACAGCGTGACTGTGAGTATAAGCAGCAATGCAGCATAAAGCTGCTGAATACACTATAATGCATCACCCCTACAGTAGACGTATTATTATACAAAACGCGTCTAGGAGGAGCCCTTGCATGCCTTGACGTCACGCCGCCAGATCAGGGAGGTCCGGCGGCCACTTTTTTTTTTTTTTTTTTTTTTGTATACTGGTCAGTGTATTCAGCCGCTTTATGCTGCATTGCTGCTTATACTCAGTCACCCTGTGCTTTTATATACCTGTGTATGTACACCACCTACACTTTATCTCTTTATGCTCAATACATTTCTTTCAATACTACACTATGAGCATCTATACATTTGTTGCTCTGTACTGCGCTTTTACACCAGGTGACCTGTCCAGGCCAAAGGAGGGAGTCGTAGACCAGACCGGCATACCCAAGTGCATTAAGATTGCGTTTCTGGTGAGTGGGCAATCTTTCCATTCTTTTTCACCTGGATACCGGACCAGATTTCATACTGGGTCAACAGTCAAAAAAGTGTACCTAAACAAAAAATGCTACATTATGGAAAACATTGTTCCTATTTTCTTTTTTCTTTTAGTGTGCAGTCTTTCTTCTGGCAAGTTTGGAACCTTATTAAGTGGATCATGGGACACAACTGGAAAAGTGTGGCTGAATGATAAGTGCATGATGACCTTACAGGTGACGGCCTGTTCTACTGTTATTTGTCATACATTTTCAAGATAGAAATGCAGTTTGCTTAGGTTTCGTTTATCAGTCTAGATTTACATTTCGTTGGTAAAATGTTCAAGTGCATGCAAGGCGTAGTCATTCTTAGCAATGAGGAAAATAACAAACACTCTTGCTTCCTTTTTATAATAATCTCCGTCTTTTAAAATTGGTATGTTGAAGGGATATTTATGCATTATATATTTTCATGCTTTTGATGGGAGACACATTGCTAGATGATAAAAGGCTAGCTTACCATTAAAGCTGTGTTGGAATCCAAGAATTTAATGCACCTAAGGCTTCATCAGAATTTGCCATATATTTGATTTGATACTAGTTTACTCAGAGTTACACAATTGGAGAATGAATGGGAGCATCTCATTAGAAAATACAAACCTCTCTTCAATTTTCTTCAGAAGCTGGAAAATATGCCTGGCGATAGCTCATTCCTCAAGCCATTGTGCTGTGCTTGGGCTTCTAGTGTGTCCTTTCAAATGTTGTGCAATCAAAACCCGTTTTTTAACTGAAATTGTGTCTCTTTCTGGCTGTCTGATAAGTGTGCTAGGACATTTATGCCTAGGGCTTGTTCTGTTCATAGCCCTTCCATGTGCACCTTAGTTTAAAAAAGCTAGTTATAAATTGACTGGTGCCATTGCTTTCTGTAAACATCATGTAATCTGTTCTTCAACGCATAATTAATTGCTGTGTAATAATGTGTAAAAAGCAGTTATGAGATGCAAACTGCAGCATTAGCAAGCAAAACCTTTCTTTGAGAGGCACTGATGGAAGTAGGAATGAGGCAGTAAACGCTTTAAAAAAAACAAACAAACAAAAAAACCCTTGCAGTGCCCCCCTTCCCCACAATGCAAGGGGCTCATTAGATTTTTGGGGAAGGCTACATTACTTGTCTTAACCCTGTTCATGCCCCCTCTGGTGCTCTGAACTGTGGGTGGTCCAGCAGCAAAATCATGTACAAGGCAGGTCTATCACCCTGCTTTGTATGTTGAGGAGTGCAACTGTGGCCTGGAGCAGCTAGAAAGGAGTCTTTGTGGGACTGATAAGTACTTACTTTTCTACCCCTAGACAAAAATGAGCAAAGTTAGTCCTTTTTTTATTTTTTTGTGCCCAGAGTTGAGCTTTAAAATTAACATGGCTCAAAAGTTGGTGAAAGGCTGCATCCATAAGAACCTAAATCTAATTACCCAGATTGATTGCTTCCCTTGAGGGAAGTCAGCTGATGAGCATCTGCTTGACCCATAGACATGTGATTTATTGCCTGATTCAGACATAAATGATCTGTGATACACAGAACTGAAACAAATCCTCCTACACAAGTTGTACCAGTTTATCGTTAGTGGTCTTTTCTGTGCAGCCATTCAAAGTGCAAAATTTACACAGGATCTCTCAGCTCAGAAAAGCAGGAGGTGAAGTTCTACACTGCAGTGCTCCGTGAGAGCTGATTAGAGGGAAGGGACACAGCCCCCCCCCCCCCACCCACAGCACACTAGAACAGAACTGAAGCTGTCAATCACAGGGTGTGTGCTGGCGATCCTTCCTATCACCATTTTTCTCTCCTTGTCAGGAAAATCTTGTTAGAAGTGACTTGTACAGATAGCAGAGGAATGAGGCAGCAGGCAGAAATGACACTGAAGCCGGCCATACATGAGTCCAAAACTAAAAGAAATTTGTGTTGATCGTCTAATTGTTCGTTTTTTGCATCATTAGGGTGCCAGCTGTGACACACTACTTTCGTTCCACAGTTGAAAGTGCCTGATCTAACATGCCGTGTGTGGGGGTGTTTTTTTTCTTTTACAATCGCATGAGCAATTTTGTTTTTTGATAGAACGTTCGACTTTAAACTCCTCTATGGCCGGTTTTAGTGCTCTGCCTTGAGATAAGTAAACTGTATAGAGGGATATGTTTTGTTCATATTTCATGTCTGAGGTTTAAAGCACATCTAGTATACTGGTTGTAGATGCTTTTGTGAATATAGTGGAAAGACATTTGCACCATGGTAAACCATTTGACTGACTTTTTTAAATATGTGAATTAGAAGACCCAGGATATAACATTATTTTTTTTTTTTCTTTCCTTCATAGGGCCATACAGCTGCTGTATGGGCTGTGAAGATTTTGCCTGAACAAGGTTTAATGTTGTCTGGATCAGCTGACAAGTCCATCAAGCTATGGAAAGCAGGACGGTGTGAGAGGACATTCTTAGGTGTGTTAAGATGAACATCAAAGACCTGTGATTACCTTATTTAAATACCAGATGCTCATAACCTTCAAACGGCATTTATTCATTAACCACTTCCAGTCCGGACACTTTTACCCCCTTCCTGTCCAGGGCAATTTTCAGCTTTCAGCGCTATCACACTTTGAATGACAATTGCGCGGTCATGCAACACTGTACCCATATGAAGTTTTTGCCTTTTTTTTGAGACAGATAAAACTTTATTTTGGTGGTATTTATTCACCGCTGGGATTTTTTTTTTTTTTTTTGCTATCTAAATGAAAATGTCCAAAAATTTTGAAAGTGTTTTTCTTATAAAATTTTGCAAATAGTATTTCATCATAAATCTTGGCCAAAATTTATTCCGTTATCTTTTTAGAAAAATAAGCCAAATTAGTTTCTAACCAAAAATATTATAATTTTTAAACTTTTTTTTTTATATTTATTTTTTTACATACTGTCACCCTAGCAGTACAGTGTCATCATGGTGACACTGTACTACTTTTAGGGGGTGATGAAGATTTTTTTTTTTTTTTTTTACACACTGCTTTTACACCCATATAGGATGTAAAAGCAATAATTTCTCTTTCTCTCGGTCTGCATTCTTGTAACCATTGAGAACTACTGAGTGAGCTGTGATTGGTCACAGCTTGTCACATGGTACAAGGCTGTTGTGAATAGCCTTGTACCATGTGACCTCTGTGATCATTCACAGATTTCATACGTAGTAAGCAATGATGTCACAAGTGACATCTTGCTTACTACTTTGCATGTGATCACTGATTGGCCAATCAGTGATCACATGATCGGGACCTCGTACAGAGGTCCCGTCCGACGATTGGTGTTTCACTGTGTCCGGAGGACACAACAGGCAACGGATCCCGGTGCTGCACACTCCCGGGGAGCGCGCACAAGCAGGGTGCTGGGAGGCCGTTTATAAACGGCCACCCAACCCTGCAGTGCCACCGTCCGGCCGTTTTTATATCAGGAAGTGATTAACCTGTTATATGGACAGGAAAATGTCAAAAGGCAATTTTTTTTTTTTCTCCAGATCTTTTGTATGCATGGCTGTGGGTAGATGGGCTGAGCACATTAGTTTCAGGTCTATTGTAGTTAAACAGAGCTGTTGAAGGTCTCTAAGGAGCAACACTCTTGTTGCAAATATAACAAATGTGTATCAATTAAACAATGTAAATGGGACTATTTGATATCCTTAAGTATCACCTAAGCTAAATTAGTCATTTTGTTTGTGTTTCTCTTGTGTGGTATTTGGCCTGAGGCATCATTGATTTGGACTGTTCATAGACCTTGCATGTTATGTAAAGCGGAGACACTTTAATATGTATTGCAATTGTTGATCTGTTATCTCTTACAGGCCAACAATCTGTAAGCAATAAGGTGACTTGGGAAACTTTAGAACATCTTATACTGATGGTGTCAGTAGGTCACATGAAAGTGTTGTATGTTAGCAGTCGAAGTTCTTAAAGCTACAGTTCATAAAATGGCTCTTTGTTTGTTATTGCGATTTTAATTTATTCCAACAGAATATATAGTACATTATGGTAAGCTAGATTTTCAGTTGTTAAAAACAGAGCTATATAAATGATATCCCTTTTCAACTAGCAAGAGTTAGGGATTAGGTTCAAACTGCTTCAAATTTTGGTTTCAAGGAGGATGTCTGAGATTTGTGTTTGTGCCTGATTCTGAACTCTTGGCCAATACTTTTTTGTGCTAGAAGTCAAGAATAACCCATAATGCACTGCTTAGCCTTTGTCCCGGCAGCTGAGTTACAAGGGCTCTTTTACTATAAAAGGTGGGGTTACAGCAGCCATATTGTCAGTATATGTTGGTGCTGTTAAGGAATTATGACTACTCTATATATGAAGAGGTACTGTGCATACAGTGGCTGAATTGAAATCCTGCTCCAAAGCACCGTGTTCAGCTTTAAGACCTGTCCCAAGCATGTGATTTAAAGTATTTGTGTATTTTCAATGTTGCCCCCGAAGATGTTTGAAAAGGCCATTCACCTCTGTATGTTATTTTAAAAAAACAATGTTGAGGTACACTCCTTTTTTGTCAATGGCTCGATTAGTCCTACAGGAGGCCAGAGTTTCATAACAAGGTTCCCTACAAAATTTTGAACAAGATTTGCAAACAAGCATGCTAATGGCAACAGGACCTGTTCGATCATTGTTGTAAGTTTGTTGTGTTTAAATGATCTATAAGAATGATTGTCTATATCTAACTGCAGCTGATTACCATGAGCCTTTTTTTTTTTTTTTTTTTTAAACAATGTTTTAGGACACGAAGATTGTGTACGAGGATTGGCAACAGTAAATGAGTCTGAATTTCTGTCTTGTTCCAATGATTCTTCTGTGAGGAGGTGGCTGATTACTGGGGAATGTGTACAAATCTACTACAGTCACACAAATTATATTTATAGTATATGCCTTTTTCCAAATTCCAGAGGTAAGAAATAAATCTGTATAGCAGTTGTACATGACTACTTGGGGTTGCCTTTCATATTTGTACATAATGAAACATTTCACATCAGAACTGTTATTTTATAGGATATTAATTTTCAGTGTCAGAAAACTGCCCATAAAGAGATTGTAAAGTAACATTTTCACTGCTTACAGTCTTAGGCTAGGTTCACATCTGTGTGGGTGATTGCCGCTGCAGGACCACACCTTTTTATCGCAACCACCCGCACAGAAAAATGCAGGAAATGTGTGTGGGTGCCATTAATCCTAATGGCATGCCTCATGTAGTGGAACCACACTGCACTTACGGTTCCCGTGCAGGCTGCAATTTCTAAAATACTGCAGGGACCTTTGCCCTGTGCTTCAGGAGGTACGGCAGCCCATTCAAATGAATGAGCTGCCATGCCTATGCAAATTGCAGCTCGCAGAGACACAATAGTGTGAATCTAGCCTTAGTGTAAAGGTGATTTCCAGAATCCTGTCAAGTTAAACTCTCATTGCCCCCATCCCACTCCATTGAAGCCCTTATTTTGATATTATGCACTTATGATGGCCAGCTGAAACAGAAGTGTGTAAATTAGAATAAATAAATTTAAAGCGGAGTTCCACCCAAAAGTGGAAGCTCCACTTATCTGCCTCCTTCCCCCCCCTCCGCTGCCACATTTGGCATCTTTTATGGGGGTGGGAGTGGGTACCCACTCCAACTTCCGGCTCAGTTTGCTGCGTTCCTAACCCCCAAGCCCCCCCCCCCCCCTTTGCAGCCCTCTCGGAACATCAACAGGTCACAGAGGACTGCGGCCCAGTCACACAGCACACGCACAGTGGGAAACCCGCTGTGAACCCGCAAGGTTTCCCTTGGTCAAGATGGTGGAACCAGCACCCGACATCCGATTGAAGAATCTGCTTGGGGTGAGGATACTGCTGGATCCCTGGACAGGTAAGTGCCCTAATATTAAAAGTCAGCAGTCAACAGTATTTGTAGCGGCTGACTTTTAATTTTGGTTGGGGGCTGAAATTCTGCTTTAAAATGTTTTAGACTGTAGCTGTGCTATGAACAAGTAGTTCCAGCTGTATAACTGGGCATAAAAGAATGATATGGATACTTCTGTTCACTATCTTTTAAATGATGAATAAACAATTTATTATGGGATATATTCTAGAAGTAGTGAAATGTAAATACTTTGTTTAAAGTGGTAGTAAAGTCTTGGAATTGAAAATCCGCCGACAGACAGGATTTTTATAACGGAAGAGACCCTAGTGGTCTCTTCTGTCATAAATGTCCCCTCCTGCCATGTGCGTGGAGTAACGTCACCTGCAGCTCGACCATTCAAGCAGCTGAAGATCGAGAACCTGAAAGGAAGACCATGCGAAAATGAAAGCCACCGGAGACTAGGAAGAGCCCTGTCAGCGCAGCGCTGGAGGGCTACATCTGCAGGCAAGTCTGTCATAATGTACTAGTGCATTATGACCTAAGCCTGCATGGGGACCATTTTTTTTTAAATCAAGAACAAGACTTTATTACCGCTTTTAAGGAAGTCTCTGCTTTGCTGTGGTGCAGCCATAGCATATTTTGGTCCTGTGGAAGAATAATGGTACTCCGACCACAATGCACTGTAAATAAGTGGGTTGGGATCTTTGGAGGAAGCGGGTATATCTATGTGGGGATTTCTTGCCTTCTTTAATCTATCTCCTCTTTAAAAAGTCTTGTTTTTACATTCACAGAAATTGCTTGAGTGCCACAAATTTCACTTGAAAAACATAGTTTAGGGGAAGGGTATTATGCATAGCTTCTGGTTCCCACTTTCAACTTCCAGTATGGTGTGTCTGCACAGGCAAGACAAACAAACTGACATTTTTAAAAGGAACTTATTGAAGGGAAAATGGTATCCAGTAAGTTCATCTGAAGGCAGGGAATGTTATGGTACCTTCTGTTCGGCTGTGATAGATGACACTAAACAGAGCCTAGCTCTGCTCAAAGAAAAGTAAAATGACACCAGACATCACAATTCAGAATGCCAAAGGTCCGTAAATTATTAATTACAATTTAATAAATGATTAATTTCAGCAAAAAATAAACCGTTTTAGTAGCTGGTTTTGTCTAAAATTAAAAACGCAAAAGAATCAAAAGATGGTAGCAATAGAAAATTTTATATTTATTGAATGGCATCTCAGATGCCCTCATGCCCTGTGATAAGGCTGGGAGTAAAAATTCCAAATAAATTTTATACAATGCAAGGAAAAAAATCACAGAAAATAAGGGTAGCGATTTGAAAGAGGACCTAAAGGAGCAAGGGATTAAAAACTTATGGTAGACTAAGATAGGATACATTTGTGCAGAATGCAAGGGCCCTTTAAGATTGCCTTGTTAGAGAGTGAGGGAGAGAGAGAGAGAGAGAGAGAGCATGCACACATACATACATACGTTGGTATGTATGCAGTATATGTGTGTGTGTGTATGTATATGTGTGTGTGTGTATATATATATATATATATATATATATATATATATATATATATATATATATATATATATATATATATATATATATATATATATATATATATATATATATATATATTCGGCTTGTTGGTTTGAATCCCAGCCAACTGGAGTTTGCGGGTACTCCGGTTTCCTTCCACACTCCAAAGACATGCTGGTAGGTTAATTGGCTCCTGGCTAAATTGGCCCTAGTATGTGTATGTATGAATGTGAGTTAGGGACCTTAGATTGTACAACCCCTGAGGGTTAGGGACTGATGTGAATGTACAATATATGTGTAAAGCGCTGCGTAAATTGATCGTGCTATGTAAGTACCTGAAATAAATATATGTATAAAATAAAAATACATGTCTCAAAGACCTAAAAAAGGGGGTAACAACCTGCAAGAAGAGTAAACAGTCAGATTATACACTATGGCCCTAACTGGTGGTGACCATTGAATGAATCCAGAAATTCATATGGAGTTCCTTTCAATTATCTACAGTATGTACACTGGACGTAAAAAGTCTACACACCCCTGTTTAAAATGTCAGGTTTCTGTGATTTAAAAAAAATGAGACAAACATAAATCATTTCGGAACTTTTTCCACCTTCAGCCTGGATTCACACTGATGCGATTCAGAATTTGCAGCGTTTTGTGTGCGAATTTTGCACCGCATCAGAATCACACCCCGTTTATGCGAACCGCTGCGGGAGTGTATGTTAGGTTAACAACACCCTGAAATTGGTCCGCAAAACATGGTGCGATGTGCAGAATTGGATCACATAGGTGTGAATACCCATGCGATCCGATTCTAGTGTGCACCAAAAAAAGGGTCCTGCACCTTTTTGGTGTGGATGCAGTGCGATTAGAGCTATATAAAATGTATGGCTCCAATCACGCCGCACACAAATCACGTGATTTGCACAGGGATGCGGTTCCTGTGCGAATTACATGCGATGTACCACAGCGCATATACGTGAACCTGGGCTTAATGAAACCGATAAACTGTACAACTCAGTTGAACAATAAACTGAAATGTTTTCGGTGGAGGGAAGTAAAAATCAAAAACTAAAATAATATGGTTTCATAAGTGTGCACACCCTTAAACTAATACTTTGTTGAAGCACCTTTTGATTTTATTACAGCACTCAGTCTTTTTGGGTATGAGTCTATCAGCATGGCACATCTTGATTTGGCAGTATTTACCCACTCTTGCAAAAACACTCCAAATCTGTCTGATTGCAAGCATATCTCCTGTGTACAGATCACCCCACAGATTTTCAATCGGATTTAGGTCTGGGCTCTGGCTTGGCCAGTCCAAAACTTTAATCTGGTGAAGGTATTCCATTGTTGATCTGGATGAATGCTTTGGGTCATTGTCATGCTGAAAGATGAAGTTCCTTTTTCTTGTTCAGCTTTCTAGCAGAAGCCTGAAGGTTTTGTGCCAATATTGACTGGTATTTGGAACTGTTCATAATTCCCTCTACCTTGACTAAGGCCCCAGTTCTAGCTGAAGAAAAACAGCCCCAAAGCATGATGCTTCCACCACCATGCTTCACTGTGGGTACGGTGTTCTTTTGGTGATGTGCAGTGTTGTTTTTACGCCAAACATATCTTTTGAAATTATGGCCAAAAAGTTCAACCTTGGTTTCATCAGACCATAACACATTTTCCCACATGCTTTTGGGAGACTTCAGATGTGTTTTTGCAAAATGTAGCCAGGCTTGGATGTTTTTCTTAAGAAAAGGCTTCTGTCTTGCCACTCTGCCCCATAGTCCAGACATATGAAGAATATGGGAGATTGTTGTCACATGTACCACACAGCCAGTACTTGCCAGATATTCCTGCAGCTCCTTTAATGTTGCTGTAGGCCTCTTGGCAGCCTCCCAGACCAGTTATAGTGTCATCTTCTCATCAATTTTGGAGGGACGTCCAGTTTTTGGTAATATCACTGTTGCGCCATATGTTCTCCACTTGATGACTGTCTTCACTTTGTTCCATGGTATATTCAATGCCTTGGAAATTCTTTTGTACCCTTCTCCTGACTGATACCTTTTAACAATGAGATCCCTCTGATGCTTTGGAAGTTCTCTGCGGACCATGGCTTTTGCTGTAGGATGCGACTAAGAAAATGTCAAGAAAGACCTATTAGCACAGCTGAACTTTTTGGGGGTTATTCAGAAACACTTTAAATGGCAGGTGTGTACTCGCTCCTACTTAACATGATTTTGAATGTGATTGCTTAATTCTGAACACAGCTACATCCTCAGTTATAGGGGGGTGTGCACACTTATGCAACCACATTATTCTAGTTTTTTTATGTATACTTCCACCCCTAAAAAAAAATTTCAGGCTTTTTTTTTTTTTTTTTTTTTTTTCCAATTCAGTTGTACAGTTTATAGGTCACATTAAAGGTGGAAAAAGTTCTCAATTGATTTATTGTTGTAATTTTTTTACATCACACAAACCAGACATTTTAACAGGGGTGTGTAGACTTTCTATATCCACTGTATATTTGCTTTTAGGGATCTGAAGTGATATATTTTTTTTTTTTTCCTGTAAAAATAATGGTGTGCTTGTGCACTATTTTTTTTTTAGATTTTGTGACTACAGGAGAGGATAGATCAATGAGGATTTGGAGGGGTGGAGAATGCACTCAGACGGTCCGCTTGCCTGCCCAGTCCGTATGGTGCTGCTGTGTCTTGGATAATGGAGACATTGTTGTGGGAGCCAGGTATGATTCTTATTGAAATATAATAACAAGAAGTTAAAATACTGAGCTGTTCTGTGGACTCAGCTGCACTGTAAATACTGTATGTTATTTAGACCAGATACCGCAGCATGCCTATGATTACCTTTTGTAAGCTAGTAAATTCTGCTCTGTGTGCTCCTCCGATCACAACTTCACTTTGTTATTAGGCCTGACTGTCCAGTGGGAGCACCCTTATTGGTCACTGGGGCTTTTTCATTGGGCAGGTTATGGTCAGTTGACCGCAATTATCACCAGGTGAGGAGGGGCATGGTCAAAACATTAACAACAATGCAAAGCTAGGATCAGAAGTGCTAGCAGAGGAGGATTTCTAGCTAACAAAGGGAAAACATTCACCCTATGATTCCTGCTGTTTTGATTGGCTGTTACTTTTAAACATTTAAAAATGGCTGACAGATTAACTTTAAGTCCAATGTAAAATAGACTAAACCGCTCAAGTGCCACATCCATCAATACCAAATATATGTCAAACGAAAAAGAGATGTAGGGATTTACTGGCTGACTCACTCTACCACACAATAGCAATAAATATATCCAGGATTGATTGTATTGCATATACAACAGAGATCGTGCTGGTGAGTCCTCATTGGTCAACTTTTTTTTTTTCTTATGCTTCCGCAGGACACATGAGATTACAGTAGAGGTTACTTATTTGAGTGTATATCCACAGTGTGGGTGGTCCCCTTGGGTGGGCACTGGAGCACATAGGGTGATAGGCAGCTGATCATTCACAATAAATCTTGATCTGTTAGATTCCAGTTAATGGTAAGGCCGCCTTGTTTATAACTGGATATGTAATGCTGAGGATAATAGATGGCATGCATGTCAATACCGCTGGTGAATAAGATACAGTCCCTGTTATAATATAATGGAGTCTCAGTGAGGCACTGTTGGTTCCAGCTGGTTGGATTATATGTATCATAAATATCGGGGGGGATGGGGGGTCGCGATGCTCTGTTCTCTTCCATGTTGTGTCCAACTATTGGGAGGCTTATATTGGCTTCTTGTGCTGCTTCTACCTCTCCCAGTCTTGGTACTGCTGTACAGTATTGCAGGAGGCTGATACTAGGACAAATTAAGGTTCTGCTTGTATTTATAAAAAATACATGTAGTGATGCCCAATAAATATAGAGCCATTTTGTGTCTTTTTAATATCCGCCTAGAATCCAACATTAATACAATGCAAAATATTTCTGACAAAAACAAAGCATGCAAAGAAAAAAAGCATGTGTATTTTCTGTTTAGTGATGGTATCATCCGAGTGTTTACAGAGAGCCAAGAGCGGACGGCTAGTGCTGAGGAATTGCAAGCATTTGAAGATGAATTGTCACAAGCAACTATAGATCCAAAAATTGGTGACTTGGGAGACATCAAAATAGAGGAGCTTCCAGGAAAAGAGCACCTAAGTGAACCAGGTGGGTGCAATTAAATACAGATGTATGTGGGTCTCGGTATGTTTTATTCAGTACACATTTTGAGTTGTTATTAAAGTAATGGTTTATTTTAAGGATAAGTTCACCTTTTGGAACAGGTTACATCTTCCACACGTTTTAGGGTGGAACATGTTCCAGCATATGCAGCACAAACCCCCAATCCCTCAACCCCCCCCCCCTCCTGCGACAGCAGGCGGGGATCTTCTCCCTGCATCCGTCACAATTTGAAAAATGCACGTCCATCTGGGGCTCTGCCCACGCTACTGAATCATTCATTCACAGATTCCTTTGGATGAATAGCCTACAAGTACCGTTCGCCATTGCGGCTGATGGCTTATAGTTCTCAATGAACTATGAGGGCACTGGTGAATGATCTGGTAGTTCATTGATTCTTCCTGCTCTCAAGTAACTGCCTGCCTGTATGAGGTACAGGTAGACTGCTATCTTGTGAGTCTGCAGTAACCTAAGATTGCACCGACGATCTGCTGATCACAGGTGCAATGCTCTGCAGGATCCTTATAGATAAAAAATAATAAATGCACTTTTTTTTTTTTTTTACTTGCAAAACAATGTGCATTTATTATTATTTTATTTTTTTCAAAAGGTGAGCTTATCCTTTAACTCCATCAGAATCCTCACATTTGAAATGTAATGAATTGAAGCACAGCATGTTGTGAGGGATATGGACATCTGACAGTCCTGGAAGAGGTCTTAGTCCTGCAAAAGTGTGAAAATCAGAGGAACGAGTGGCAGGACAAGAGTAAAGGTCTTAATTTGCAGGTGAAGTGTGTTAAGAAATTAAAAAAAAAAAAAAAAAAGCATCAGTCACTCTTGCTTCCTTTCTTGTTTGCTTGCTGTTCCATGTTTAGAGTTTTAAAATTAATATACAGAAACATAAATGTTGCCCATAGTAGACAACCATATATCAGGCAATGTAATTAAGTATTACAATGCTTAAGAACAGCTGACATAGGATCCGTTCGTATTGGAGAGAGTCTACTATAGAGAGCACTACGCAGAGAGTGATCAACCGTGGTGCAACGTCACAGTGCAGTTCACCAAAGCAGAAAGTAGAACTTACATTTGAAATGAGCAAATATGGCTGTCCCATGTACAATTATGTTTATAACCTGTATGCAGAACCTAGGATTGTAAAACATTGACAGTCACTAATAAAGTAATTTTACATTAAGCTTATTACATTGTTCTATATAACTAATAAAGCTATAAAAAGACAATGGTTTCCTATCAATAGAGTGTCAAAATATTCACGTTTTATTTACATTTTAATTGAGGTTTTTTGTTGCTGTATGTTGTGAGTATTTTGTTAAGTAGCATTGGGTCTTCAATTTTAATGGCAAGGGACTCGTACACTTAGGGTTAGTTCTTATGAAACCATGTGCTTTTAGCTTAGAGTAAGCCCTTTTTTTTTTTTTTTTTTTTTTTTTTTTTTTATAGGTACTAAAGAAGGACAGACCCGTTTAGTAAATGATGGTGGTAAAGTGGAAGCGTATCAATGGAGTGTTGGTGAGGGACGCTGGATGAAGATTGGAGATGTAGTTGGTTCTTCAGGAGCTACTCAGCAAACTTCTGGGAAAGTCCTGTTTGAAGGAAAAGTATGAACCTACTTTGTTTTGCTTAAAATATCTTCAGAGACATTTCAGATTTACAGAGAACTTGTCAACATACAGCTTGCTATGCAGCCAGAGACAATGTATTCTAGCATAGCATACAGAATTTTTAAAGTAACACTAAAGGCTCAGGTTTTATTAAGAAAAAAAAAAAAAAAATATGTTATACTTACCTGCTCAGTGCAATGGCTGTTCTGGCTCTCTTTCCCCCCCCTTCCCCCCAGGGGGAACACTCGTGCATGCTTGCTCCTGAGCTGCCTCTTGAGTCCATAGGACAGACCGCAGCTTGGCCCCACACCCTGCTCCCTCCTCACTGACTAAATGCTCCCACTGCTGTGTCTCAACCAATGAGGAGGGAGAGACCTGGAAGAGCTGCTTCTCTTGTGCACATCGCTGGCATTGGGGGCTGTGGGTGGAGCAGCACACTGAAGGATTTTTACCTTTTATGCATAGAATGCATGAAGGTAAATCTTTCAACCTGTAGAACCACTTTAAAGTTTACTCACTAGTGATTTCACCCAGTCATTTGGGCACTGTGCTTCTATGATCACAGCTGACAGATTCTCTGGCTTTTACAGGCGTTCCGTGATTACTTCTGTATTTTTCTTGTTCTGTATAAGACAGGCATTTTGTACAGGTAGAAATCTGAACAGTTTTTTTATTTTCTCTTCTAGGAGTATGATTATGTTTTCACAATTGACGTAAATGAAAGTGGGCCTTCATACAAGCTGCCATACAACATTACTGAGGATCCATGGCTTGTGGCACACAATTTCCTGCAAAGAAATGACCTGAACCCAATGTTTTTAGATCAAGTTGCCAAATTCATCATTGATAACACTGGGGGACAGACCATATCTGCTACACCTTCTGGATTCTCTGATCCCTTTACAGGTAAAGGTTGATGGAGATGTTTAGGCAATTAAGTGTCCTGTGAATCATGAGTTTTAATAAGGGGTTTTTAAATTTTCAGAGAAAGTAAACCACTGTTTTCTCTGTGTAATACTGCAAGTAAAATCTGATGTCCGTTATTATCTGGGTGGGTGACTGGGGGCAAAGAGAAGGCAAATTAAATAAATTATTCAGCTCTGTGTAGACAAAGGAGCATAGGGGAGCTATGTCCATAATGGGAATTCTATTTTCATAGCCCGAAATGAACCACTATGGCTGAAAATTCATATGGTCCAGAAATAGACAGAATAAAGGTGAATCAAACACCTGGACCAGATGGTTTATACCCACATGTCCTAAAAGAATTGAGCCCTGTAATTTCAAAGCCATTGTTTCTAATTTTTAGGGACTCTTTAATGAATGGCATAGTACCACTGGATTGGCGTAAGGACAATGTGGTGCCTATATTTCAAAAGGATCAAAGTCTTTACCAAGTAATTATAGACCTGTGTTAGTTTAACTTCTGTAGTCGGGAAGATAGTTGAGAGTTTAGTAAAAGACCACATAGAAGGGTTTTTGCTAGAAAATATTTTAAACAATACTCCACATGGAGTAATGAAGGGCAGACGTTCTTGTACAAATCTGATTTCTTTTAATCAGGAGGTAAATAAAAACTTAGACAAAGTAGTAGCTGTGGACATAGTATACTTGGATATTGCAAAAGCGTTTGACACAGTTCCTCACACACAGCTAAAGTGTAAGGAAAAGTCTACAGGCTTGGAAAAATCAGTTTGTAAATGGCTAGAAAACTGTCTAAAAGATCGTATTCAGAAAGTAGTGGTTAATGATTCATACTCTGAATGGTTGTTAGTGGTATACCCAAAGGCTCAGTGTTGGGACTCTTACTTTTTAATATATTTATAAATGATTTACGGTATGGGATTAAAAGTATAATTTCAGTCTTTGCAGATGACACCAAGCTGTGCAGTGGAATAACATCCTTACATGACGTCTCCAATTTACAAGTCAACCTCAATGCACTGTTTAATTTAGACAACTGTGGCAAATGCGGTTCAATGTTTATAAATGTAACATTAAGCTTTTGGGAGCTAAAAATACACATACGACAAACATGCTAGGAAGAGAACAGCTGGGGGAATCAATGGTGGAGAAGGATCTCTGTGTTTTGGTAGCTCATAAGCTTAATATTGGCATGCAATGCCAAGCTGCATTTTCTAAAATGCTCAAAATCCTTTCTTGTTTTAAGAGAGGTATAGACTCCAGAGAAGGAGCAAGACATTGCTTTGCCCCTGTAAAAATCATTAGTAATACCTCATCTGGAATATGCAGTTCAGTTTTGGGCACCAGTTCATAAAAAGAACATTGGGGAACTGGAGAAAGTGCAGAGACAGGCAACCAAACTGATAGGAGGCATGGAGGAGCTCCGCTATGAGGAAGGATTAGAGTAACTGAATTTTTTCTCTCTTGAAAAGAGATTAAGGGGGATATGATCACCATGTATAAATACTTAAGTGGTCCATATAGTGAACTTGGTTTAGAGTCATTAACTTTAAAGTCTTTACAGAGGATAAGGGGACATTCTTTACATCTGGAGGAAAAGAGATTTAACCTCCAAACATGGAAAGGCTTCTTAACAGAAAGCTGTGAAAATATGGAATATACTCCCTCAAGAGCTGGTTCTGACTAGCTCAGTAGACCATTTTATAAAAGAGCTGGATTCTTTTAGATGCACAAAATATAACTGGATACTAACATTTTATAAGTAAAGCTGATCCAAGGTATATCCAATTTACCTCTAGGGGGATCAGGAAAGATTCCCCAAAGGGAATCATGCTTTATTGGGTTTTTTTCCCTTCCTCTGGGAGGTGTGTGTAGATTGTATATAATTTTCTTCCCCCTTCTATTGGTTGAACTAGATGGACTTTTTTTGCCTTTTTTTTTTTTTTCCAACCAGACTAACTACGTAACACAAGCACAATTATCGTTAATAAAATGTCATCCTGTTGAGCATAAGGCATATTGAGTCCTTTTCAGCATTTTGTGTAAGAGTTGTGAAATAGTGGACCTTTCTTTCAAAATACAGGAATAGATATTTAGCAATGACCGGATGTCATCCATTCTGCAAATTTCAATCATCTATAAAGCATTATGTACTCTTTTACAGGTGGTGGACGTTACATCCCTGGAAGTTCTCCTGCTTCTGCTTCTGGTGCTGACCCATTTACAGGTAAATTTAATTACTTTAACGCCTTCCCAACCCATAATCCGTTCCCAGTTACCCCATGGCAGGGAAGCATTATTAAACATCTCCCCTTTGACAGCCAGCAGTCAACACTGCATGACAGATAGCCCTCAGTTCCAGTTGTCACTGGCAGCTGGCATCCCCACTGACGATCAATTTCCAGTGAGAATGGTTTCTGGTCATGTAATTGTCAGTTATAACCTAGCAATCACATTCTGGGAGAAGGTTAGCCAAACTTATAAATAAGAATAATAATATGAACTGTAGTTTGCAGCTTGATTAGTGGTGTAGATGTTTCTTTACTTGAAGCAGATAGGACTTCCTATCTTTGCTTTTAGTTTCTTACTGAAAATATGGTTTTATATTGTGTCTGTCTGTCTCCCTCATTGTCAAATCATCTTTAAGATATCTTGTGAAAAATTTTAAAGGATTGTGTACTTTCAGGCAAAACGCAGTTGTCCTTTTTCAACCCCAGATACACAGTTAACTTGACCTGCAGCCCTCAGCAGTATTTACATGCCACTTGTACAATCTGCTTGGCTTCTTGTCTGCACAGTCCCCATATGGGCCGGTTCCCACCAGGAATCAAACAGGAACGTCTGTGTGATTTGAGTGCAGAGCGTTTTCAGCCCATTCATTTGAAAGGGCTGAAACCACACTGCACCACACCAAAAAACATACTGCAACTATATTGCATGGTACTTCTGTATAATGCAATCTGGTGTAGGCAAACACACTGTATTTGCAAGCTGCGGTTGGGGTGCCGTTAGCATTGCTTTGACACCCGCTACAGTTCGCAAGTTCAGTGCATTTTGAATGCGGTGTGGGAAACGTGCACTGAACATAGGTTTCCCATTCTGATGTGAACAGGCCCTAAGACTTTCTTGAGTTTCTTCTGAGCGTAGGATGGTGGCAAGTGCGCATCTGCGGTACAGATTTGTCTAAAAGCACTTTGTCTAAAAGTCTGATTATCCCTAATTTTATAAAATATCCACCTACTAAAAAAAAAAATATAAAAACCTGGATGAGCTATTGCCTGGGGTAGTTTAACAGGTTCCCACCTGGCCTATAGCCAGATGGCGGCCTGTAAAACCCCTCGTCCCTCTGGGTGGACGCCATATGGCGTCCTTTCAGGCATGCGCAGTTTGCATGCCCGCAGAGCCACGCAGTGGCGCGATCTGTCACCAGCCGTGTACCTCGGACATGGCCGATGATAGATCTGAGTACCGGCCCGTTGCCTGTACCATGTGACCTGTTGTGACCAATCACAGCAGGTCACATGACAGTTGTATACAATGGATGGCTTCCTTTCATGCCATCCATTGTATACTAGTCTGTCTAGCTGTGAATGGTCACAGCGATCACATGCACAAGCTGGCCCACTCACAGCCCAGCTGTGTCATGTGATTAGCCGTGGTCAAATCACAGCTAAGCACAAAAAAAAACCCTGAATGTCATTCAGGTAAATGCTTGCTTATAGCAAAGTAATATTTTGCTGTAAGCAAATTGTGTATAAAAAAAAAAAGATACTGATCACTTCCCCAAAGTAGTACAATGTTACTATGGTAACATTGTACTACTTTGGTCATAGTGAAATATGAAAAAAAATCTTAAAAGAAAAAAAAATGTAATAAAAAATTAAAACTAATAAAAAAATTACAAAAAAATAAAAAAAAAATATTTTTTTTCTTACTGTCACCAGTCAGTGTCCCTGATCACTGCCATGCCAGTTATATGATGACGCTGTACTGCACTGGTGACAGTATGTAAAAAAAAAAAATTAAAAAATCGTGAAAAATTTTTGTTTTTATTTTTTCATTATGACAATTATGACAAAAAAATTACAACTTCAAAAAACTCGCCATGCCTCTTATGAAGTACGTCGGACTGTCTACTTTGCAAAAAGGGGTCATTTGGGGATATCTGTACTGTTCTGACATTCTTGGACCTCAAGAAATTAGATTGGCTGTCAGTACTTCAGGACTGATCAATATTCAGATATATCCCATAGTTTGTGAACTCTATAACTTTCCTGCAGACTAAATAATACATCGTAATTTGGGTTATTTTCACCAGACATGTAGCAGAATACATATTGGCCTAAATTTATGAAGAACAATTATTTATTTGTAAACTTTTATAACAGAAACAAAGAAAAACGTGTGTTTTTTTTTTTTTTTTTTTTTAATTTTCGGTCTTTTTTTTGTTAATTTAGCAAAAAAATAAAAACCCCAGTGGTGATTAAATACCACCAAAAGAATGCTTTAGTTGTGTGAAGAAAATGATAAAGTTTTAGTTTGGGTACAATGTTGTATGACCGCGCAATTGTCATTCAAATTGTGAGAGCGCTGAAAATTGGCCTGGGCAGGAAGTGGGTAAAAGTGCCCTGTATGGAAGCGGTTAAAGAAATATGTAACTGAGCTTTATCCCTTTTCACTATTTGTATCTTTTTTTTATGTGCAAGTGACATACTGTATCTGACTGGTTAATATATGGGAGAATGTTAGGTTTCAGTGAATTTGCTATCCTGGAGCTTCTTTTACAGGAATGGTAAGAAGCTAGTAGTGATTAAGCCTGAAATTTGTGCCTTACAGGTGGTAACCGTTATGTGCCTGGCTCCTCATCAAATTTGGTTCCCTCAGCTGGAGCAGATCCATTTACAGGTAACTATCCTTACCAAACACTTATGCAGGCCATAGATGGGTCGAAAATCGGCCGATTTTTTGGCCGAAAATAAAATCGGCCGATTTTCGGATCGTTAGTGGGCTATTTGTTCGGCCGTTTTACGGTATTTTGGCAGATTTTTTTTATCGGTAAAGTTGGAAAAACAATCGGCCGATTTTGCCGATCGGCCGATTTTCGCGGCAATGATGGGCAAATCAGCCGATTTTTTTTTTTTTTTTTTTTTTTTTTTTTTAA
The DNA here is from genome assembly GCF_062004578.1 of Staurois parvus. Classification (NCBI taxonomy): domain Eukaryota; kingdom Metazoa; phylum Chordata; class Amphibia; order Anura; family Ranidae; genus Staurois; species Staurois parvus. The sequence goes on along the minus strand of NW_028317994.1, from coordinate 1,015,361 downwards.
CCGATTAAAAAATCTGCGCATGAGCAGTGACCTGCAAGAGGAAGACAAAAAGAAGAAGATGAAGATGAGGATGATGATGAAGAAGATGAGGATGATGATGAAGAAGATGAGGATGATGATGAAGAGGATGAGGATGATGATGAAGAGGATAATGATGATGAAGAAGAAGAGGATGAAGAAGAGGATGATGGTGAAGAAGAAGAGGATGATGGTGAAGAAGAAGAGGATGATGGTGAAGAAGAAGAGGATGATGGTGAAGAAGAAGAGGATGATGGTGAAGAAGAAGAGGATGATGGTGAAGAAGAGGAGGATGATGGTGAAGAAGAGGAGGATGATGGTGAAGAAGAGGAGGAGGAGGATGATGGTGAAGAAGAGGAAGAGGAGGATGATGGTGAAGAAGAGGAAGAGGAGGATGATGGTGAAGAAGAGGAAGAAGAGGATGATGGTGAAGAAGAAGAAGAAGAGGATGATGGTGAAGAAGAAGAAGAAGAGGATGATGGTGAAGAAGAAGAAGAGGATGATGATGATGATGAAGAAGAAGTAGGATGAAAAATAAGAGGAATTCCAGTCCAGCAAAAAGTGTCCCTGCAGAGAGCTCCGCTATTTCTTTGACAGTTCTTTGACAGTTCCTTGACATTTACAGCGGTTGCAACATTGTATCTATTTGTTTCCGAATAAAAACATCTGTATCCTAAATGGAAACAAATAGATACATTGTTGCAACCGCTGTAAATGTCAAGGAACTGTCAAAGAAATAGCGGAGCTCTCTGCAGGGACACTTTTTGCCGGCTGTAGATGGGATGAAAATCGGCCGATTTTTTTTTTTTTTTTTTTTTTTTTTTTTTTTTTTTTTTTTTTTTTTTCACCATTGATGGTAACGTCGGCCGCTTGAACGACCGATTTTTTTCGTTTTTTTAAAAGAAAAATCGTCAGTTTTTCTCCCCGTCTATGGCCTGCATTAGACTGGAACAATACTTTTGCAGTGTGCAAGTGAATGCATGTTGCTGTGGGACAGTCCATTCATTTTGCACAACACAGGTTCCCGGTGCAGTGCACTACAATGCACAGCTGATTTACATCTGTGCTATGTGGTTTTTCTTAAAAAGTAGATTTGTTGGGGTGCAATTCAAAAAAGGCAGTGCTAAAATGTGAATCCAACCTTAAAATGGAACCTTAACCCTAAAATGAAGTCCTGCTAAATCACTTCAGGCTGGCCTCTTTTGCAGGCATAGCTATGTTAAACATTAAAAAAAAATGCCTCTACTGTTTAAAATCCAGTAATCCACTGTCTCACCCTGCTCTGCACATGCTCAGTTGCTCTCTACTTTTCGGCTGTGTGCCAAAAATATAGAGGCGGATCTGCTGACCGCCTAAAGATTTACTGCTGTTCAGGGGCTCTGGGCTTCAGCAAAATGGCAGCCTCTGGCAAGAAAAAAACAGGAGCAATGCTGGGGGCAATTTACAGCACACACTAAGGACCCTTTCACACAGAGCAGAATCCAATTCACTCGGCAGGGGATCTGTCCACTGATCCCTGTTGAGTAGAGTGGGCAGATAACAGATCCGTGTCCTCTCCGTTTATGCAGAGCAGACAGAGCCTGCTTTTCTCTATGGGCATCAGGGTGTAAACAGACCGGTTGTATGTTTACACCAGACTCTCATCTGATCTGCTTAGACAGAGGGGGACTGATTGCAATGGAGGTAGGCGGTTATAAACGGACACAACTCCACTTACACCCACCCATCCATAGGAATAAATAGACTATCGGATCAGGTTCACCTGAATAAGTGATGGGCGAACCTGATTGGATCGCCATGTGAAAGGGGCCTAATTTTGGCAGCATAATTTATTAATGTGGAATGTATGCTCCTTGTTTAAGAACATTATTTTTATCAAGTTGGTATACGTAAATTTCCACTTTAACCTCTAAAATATTTCATATTTTTTGGTTGTTCCCAAATTCGTTGAGTGCTATAAAATTAATCTAAAGATATACTTTAAATAACACACCCAACAAACTTGCAAATGTAAATTATCGTCTTTTTCCCTTTTAGGCTCCATGCACACTAGTGTTTTTTTTTTTTTTTTTTTTTTTTTTTTAAGCTACTAGAAGCTGTTGTCAGAATTTTTTTTTTCTGTGTTCTAGAAGCTAAATAGTGTAATCCTTTTGTGTCCATGCACACTATTTTAGGCTAGTAGCATTTTTCAAGCTTCAGCATTTAGGAGTAGAAAAGAAAAATATTTTTGTATAGTTTTTGGGAGCGTTTTTCCAACAGAAAAAAAATGTAAAACGCTCCTAACAGCTTTTTTCTAGCTTTTTTTTCCCCTACATGTACTGTAAAAATGCTAATACTCGCTATTACCAGCCTTTTTTTTTTTTTTTTTTTTTATTCAGCGGTTTTTTGAGCTTAAAAAAACGCTAGTGTGCATAGTGCCTAAGTCTGTGAAAGTCTTTTATTTGTATTGCCCTCTGCCACAAGACTAACGTGTGCAATTCTGTGATCTATGGCAAAATATCTTGTGTACAAGTTATTTTATGATTTATCGCACAATAATTAATCACATGATTTGATGACCTTGGTCACAGTTTAATTCTTGTATGTACAGATTCTCAAAAGTGGTTGATATAAAATGTTGTCCTGTGTAATTTTTTGAAGGGAGGAATGCGTATAGATCAGCTGCTGCCCAAATTCCAAATACCTATTTTCCAAAGAGAGACCCTGTCACCTTTGACCAAGCAAACCCAGGGCAGATTTTGGGTGAGTGTTCATTTACAGATTCAGCTATTGTTTTTGTGAGGTAGCACACTTAACCACAGGTGTTACATAGTTGTCCAAATGTTCCTGAAGTACCTCCAGTTGATGTATATTGGGTGATAGATATATAATCTCTAATTTTTTTTATTTTTTTTTTTTTGCATATTCTCTGGGGGGTATGACTATAGCTCCCAGAAAACAGCCACAAAAGATTGCTTTCAAAGATTAATGAATTGGCCTAATGCCAAAAACGATTAAATCTTTTTACTAGCCAACTTTCCATCTGGGTTCTCAATTATCAATGAGCCTAAAAGCTGGTTGTGTGCAACGGATCGTATTCATTTTTTTTTTTTTCATTGTCTTAAACTGGTAGTAAACTCAACATTTTCTACTTTCCTGCATAAAATCCGCAATAAACGGATTAAAATGTGTATGGTGCTGAGTTTTGCTATCTAACCTGTGCCATTTGGTAGAAATCCAAGCAATCCTCAATCCAATGACCACACCGGCACTTGCACATTTTTGCCGCAATTCACATCATGGTCTGTGTGCCATCAGTCCTTTCCATAAGATGCCATACCCGCATCATCTACTCTCAGCGGCATTGCTTTGCAATCCTGCAAGAGTATATCCCCATTCTTATCTTCCTGAAACACCCCATGTTACTTGGTTACGTCACAAGGTAGTGTAAACATTAACGCCGATCACAGGAGAAGCAATCACTTGTTGGCTGCAGTCTACAGTAAATAATGAATGCATGTGCGAGAATTTAGCCATTACTGAAAGAAAGGGCAGACATATACTACACTATAGATGCGGTAGACAACAGTTAACATGTTGCCTGCTTCAGGTGGGAGGGAAATCACCTGCAAAAACGTAGGAAAGCACCAAGGGGGATACTTGTGAAAATTACAGACATTAAGAAATTGCTTTTTACATCATTCCAGCTTCATAATTTTGTATTTCTTAATGTCTGTAATGTTTTTCACAATTTGTATGTCTGACTTTACTATCACTTTTAAAGGACAGGTGTACATTATATAACTATTCCTAAATCTTCCCTCCCACATACAAAGCTAAACCTTCCTAAGAAGATCTTTGGTGTACAGCATTCGTTAAAGTATTACTAAACCTAGGACCCTGCATTCACTATATCTGGCGTCCCACAGTGTTATTATTTTAGTAAATATAAACTGCTAAATACCTTTTTCTCACCAGCAGTTAGAGCAGTCTTGTGACTTCTATTGGTGTCCTGCTGAGCACTGGTTAAAACATGTAGGAGGAGTTTTTATTCTCCCCTGATTGTCCTATGAGGCTGCAGGACCCCTGACCCTCTGTCTGGACAGTGCTGTTTGGCCCTGTGCTGATCACATGCACTCTCCCAAGAAAAAAAAAAAACTCTAGCAATATACACCAAACGGAGCATGTGTAGCTTGCCTCCAAGACTCTGTTTGATCAGGAAATGGACTTGGGACAGTAGAAGAAGGGGAGGATCAGAGATGACAGGATCAAACTGCCTTTTTACACAGTGTGGAGGATTAACCCCTTAGGTTCCACAGTGCGTCTAACAAGCATGCTTTACTGCATATACAGACTTATTCTACTATTTTGGATTTAGTAACACTTTAAGTCAGTGGAGATCCAGTGCACAGGTGCAGTCACATAAATAGATTTTCATCTGTAGGAGGCTGCAGCTCTGGCACGAAGATAAAGTAAGAAGCTTGGAGAAGGATTAGCAAAAGTTTTGCTGTTTTAGCAATAGCTGATCTGAAGGTACACCTTTCCGTAAAGACCGTGGACAGAAAGAAATGATGTGTTGTCCGCCTCTTTGACTCACTGTATAACTTTGGGGATTTATATTGCCCAATGAATAATTTTTCTATATTTGCAGTAATGTATTAACAGTATTATCACAGAAACCTGACATTTTAACATGGGTGTGTAGACTTTTTATATCCACTGTATAAGGGTGCTCCCACTGGACAGTCAGGCCTAATAACATAGTGAAGTTGTGATTGGAGGAGCACACAGAGCAGGATTTACTAGCTTACAAAGGTAATCCTAGGTATGCTGTGGTATCTGCTCTAAACTACATACAGTATTTACAGTGCAGCTAATGTGTCCACAGAACAGCTCAGTATTTTAACTTGAAGTTAACTTGAATTCCAATAAGAATCATACCTATCTTACCAAGATAGGAACCACTAGTGGGCAGTTCCCACGTCAGATTCCAAGTCTAAATGTAGGATGGGTGGGTAAGAGGGGAGGAGGGGGGGATAGGGGTAATGGTAGAAGGGGAAGAAGGGAGAAATGCCACTTTCCAAATTGTTTGTATCTGTCTTTTCTCTTTCTCCCTTTGGGTGATAGTAACTGTAGTGGGGCAGGAAAATTAGAGTAGTAATGAATGATATGAAGTTTATGACTTACAACGTGAAAGGGTTGAACTCCCCTACTAAAAGATATAAGCTACTTAGGGAAATCTTTCAACATTCGATAGATGTAGTATTTCTCCAAGAGACACATCTAACCTACGATACAAATGTGAAGATAAATTCAAAGCATTAGGTAACATGGTACTATGCAAACTTCCCAGTTAAAAGGGCTAAAGCGGTGGTGATTGGTCTGTCAAGGAATGTGAGTTTTTTGTATTGGAAAAAAAAGGAGGACCCAGTGGGTCGATTTCTACTCCTGAAGGGAAAACTATAAGGAGCTGAATATACATTGGCTAACATTTTTTGCCCAAATAAAAATCCAGCAGCATTTTTGGCGGGATTGCTAAGAGAGCTTGCGGAATTTAAAAAGGGTAACCTGGTTGTGACCGGAGACATATATCTGTGTATGGATCCTCCGTTGGATGCGTCCTCATGTACGAGGAGAGAGGGGGAAAAGAATTTAAAATCACTAAAGAAACTACTTTATCAAGGGCAACTTATTGATACTTGGAGAGTTAAGCATCAAAAAGAAAAAGATTATACCTTCTTCTATCCTGTGCTTGGAACGTATTCTAGATTGGACTATATAATGATTGAACACAGATAACTGGAGTTGTTGGTTAGTGCTGAAATAGAGGTTATTTCTATATCTGATCACACTCCCGTCACAATGAGGCTCCGGGTAGGTGGGGACCAAGATAAATTACCATGGTGGAGATTAAATGAGATGATTATTCAAGATCCGGCGTTAGAAAAAAAGATTAAGGGGAGAGATAGGGCAATTGTTTGAGCTTAATGAGACAGAAGAAGTATCAGCAGCCACAGTCTGGGAGGCTCATAAAGCCTATGTTATACTTATAGGAATACTTATTTCAATGGGAGCAGAAATAAAGAACGAGAGACAAAAATAAGGGTTGTGGCTGAAGAACTCCATAAATTAGAATGGTTGCATAAAAAGACAGGTATGGATGTGTATCAGAAGGTGTTTATAAAAAGGGAAGAACTAAAGGATCTTATGGAACAAGAGCTGAGAAGGATATTTAATAGGGTCTTAAAAGAAAGCTATCGGTGGGGGAATAGACCTGGAAGAAATCAAAAAATTTTATAGAAAAAAATTAAGGATGATAATGGAGAAATGCTATATTCCATCCCCGATATCGCTAATAGGTTCCAAAGATATTATAGTCAGGTTTATAAAGTGAGTTCTAGAGACCCCCCCCCTAAAAAAAAAAAAGAGGAGGAAAAGAGGCTAGAGTATTTAAATTAAGTGGAATTGCTAAGAATAGCGAGAGAAAAATTAGAAGCCCTAGAGAGACCTATTACCATAGAGGAAATTAATATGGCCTTGAAAAATACAGCTAAAGGAAAGAGCCGGGGACTGGATAGATATACGGCGGGTTATTATAAAAAAAAATGTGATCTTCTGGTTCCTAAAATGTGTAGCTATATGAATGCAATAGGAGAAGGGCTGGAAATGAGAGAGGAATCACTGCAAACCCATATAACGATCATACTTAACGAGGGGAAAGATAACACACAGTGTGCCAGCTATAGGCCAATATTCTTATTAAATGTTGATACTAAACTGTACTCTAAAGTGTTGTCAACCAGACTAATCTAATGCCAGAGTGGATACACCTGGATCAGGTGGGATTCATCCCTGGAAGAGAAGGTAGAAATAATGGTTTGAGATCATTGTTCCTCTTACAAAAGATAAAAAGATAGAAATTGCCGGCCTTACTCCTGTCAATAGATGCAGAGAAGGCTTTTCATAGGGTTAATTGGGGTTTTATGATGGATACACTAGAGAAACTGGGCCTGGGGCCTAAAATGCTGAAGTGGATAAAAGGACTTAATAGCACCCCGTCAGCGGCAGACAAGGTTAACGGGTCCCTTTTTTTAAAATGTATAACGGTACCAGACAGGGTTGCACACTCTATTGTTTGTTATATCCTTGGAGCCTGTCCTGGAGAGGGTAAGGAAGTGTGCGGATGTAACAGGAATAAAGATGGGACAAGCGGAGCATAAAGTGGCAGCTTATGCGGATGACATGTTGTTTTATATAAAAAATCCAAGAATAACGTTGTCCAACTTAATGAAATTGCTAAAACAGTATGGGTAGATATCAAATCTGAAAATAAACCCTGCAAAATCAGAAATTTTAAATATTAATATTCCAAAAGCGGAGAAGCAAAAGTTATAAAAAGAATTCCCATTTACATGGAGGGATAAAGAAATAGGCAATTTAGGAATAAAACTGACCCCTTCAATACAAACCCTTTATGAGGCAAATTATATTCCATTAGTAAACAAAATAAAAAGAGAACTGGAGATGCTGTCAAAAGGCGGTGCTTCCTTGATAGGTTGTATAAACTTGGTAAAGATGGTGATGGTACCAAAAATCTTCTATAGGTTCCATCTGCTTCCAATATACAATCAGGTCCATAAATATTGGGACATCAACACAATTCTAACATTTTTGGCTCTGTACACCACCACAATGGATTTGAAAAGAAACGAACAAGATGTGCTTTAACTGCAGACTGTCAGCTTTTAATTTGAGGGTATTTACATCCAAATTAGGTGAACGGTGTAGGAATTACAACAGTTTGCATATGTGCCTCCCACTTGTTAAGGGACCAAAAGTAATGGGACATAATAATAATCATAAATCAAACTTTCACTTTTTAACACTTGGTTGCAAATCCTTTGCAGTCAATTACAGCCTGAAGTCTGGAACGCATAGACATCACCAGACGTTGGGTTTCATCACTGGTGATGCTCTGCCAGGCATCTACTGCAACGGTCTTCAGTTCCTGCTTGTTCTTGGGGCATTTTCCCTTCAGTTTTGTCTTCAGCAAGTGAAATGCATGCTCAATCGGATTCAGGTCAGGTGATTGATTTGGCCATTGCTTAACATTCCACTTCTTTCCCTTAAACTCTTTGGTTGCTTTTGCAGTATGCTTTGGGTCATTGTCCATTGCACTGTGAAGCGGCGTCCAATGAGTTCTGCAGCATTTGCCTGAATATGAGCAAATAATATTGCCTGAAACACTTCAGAATTCATCCTGCTGCTTTTGTCAGCAGTCACATCATCAATAAATACAAGAGAACCAGTTCCATTGGCAGCCATACATGCCCACGCCATGACACTACCACCACCATGCTTCACTGATGAGGTGGTATGCTTAGGATCATGAGCAGTTCCTTTCCTTCTCCATACTCCTCTCTTCCCATCACTCTGGTACAAGTTGATCTTGGTCTCATCTGTCCAAAAAAGCCTTCCAGAACTGTGAAGGCTTTTTTAGATGTCATTTGGCAAACTCTAATCTGGCCTTCCTGTTTTTGAGGCTCACCAATGGTTTACATCTTGTGGTGAACCCTCTGTATTCACTCTGGTGAAGTCTTCTCTTGATTGTTGACTTTGACACACATACACCTACCTCCTGGAGAGTGTTCTTGATCTGGCCAACTGTTGTGAAGGGTGTTTTCTTCAACAGGGAAAGAATTCTTCGGTCATCCACCACAGTTGTTTTCCGTGGTCTCCCGGGTCTTTTGGTGTTGCTGAGCTCACCGGTGCGTTCTTTCTTTTTAAGAATGTTCCAAACAGTTGTTTTGGCCACACCTAATGTTTTTGCTATCTCTCTGATGGGTTTGTTTTGTTTTTTCAGCCTAATGATAGCTTGCTTCACTGATAGTGACAGCTCTTTGGATCTCATCTTGAGAGTTGACAGCAACAGATTCCAAATGCAAATAGCACACTTGAAATGAACTCTGGACCTTTTATCTGCTCATTGTAATTGGGATAATGAGGGAATAACACACACCTGGCCATGGAACAGCTGAGAAGCCAATTGTCCCATTACTTTTGGTCCCTTAACAAGTAGGAGGCACATATGCAAACTGTTGTAATTTCTCAACTGTTCACCTGATTTGGATGTAAATACCCTCAAATTAAAGCTGACAGTCTGCAGTTAAAGCACATCTTGTTCGTTTCATTTCAAATCCATTGTGGTGGTGTATAGAGCCAAAAATGTTAGAATTGTGTCAATGTCCTAATATTTATGGACCTGACTGTATATTCCAGTATCCTTCTTTGTTATAATACAGAAGATGATAGGTTTATTTGGGCAAACAAAAATCTGAGAATTAGTTATGACACATTGAGTAGGGCAAAAGGTAATGGGGGTTTGGGGCTGCAAAAAAATTAGGAATTATTACCAAGCGGTGTTACTTTCACGAATAGATTGGGAATTTAATTCACAAAGGAAACCTAAAAAAAACTAAAATAATGTGGTTGCATAAGTGTTCTCGCCTCTCATAAGTGGGGGAGGTAGCTGTGCTCAGAATTAAGCAATTACATTCAAAATCATGTTAAATAGGAGTCAGTACACACCTGCCATCATTTAAAGTGCCTCTGATTAACCCCAAATAAAGGTCAGCTGTTCTAGTAGGTCTTTCCTGACATTTTCTTAGTTGTATCATACAGCAAAAGCCATGGTCCCCAGAGAACTTCCAAAGCATCAGAGGGATCTCATTGCTAAAAGGTATCAGTCAGGAGAGGGGTACAAAAGAAAATGGACACTGTACATTACATTTCTGTTTATCTTTTCTGCTAATGTTATTCTTGTCACATATAGGTAAACTAAAAGAACTGAATGAGACAGCTCCTGAAGAACACAAGCTGTCTGAGGATGATCTAATGAGACTTGACAAGCTTCTCTCTGTGATTGGTAATTCCTCTGGAGAAACGGCAACTGCTCAACAAGTGGACACTTTATGGAGAACAGTCAAATGGCCTGAAGGTGCTAAATATGTTTGCTTTCTTCCATTTAGTAACTCAAGCTTCTCTCCTCACATGCCATTTGACGTGCTGCGTCATTTTTCATCAATAAATTGCTTGTACTTTTTTATGTAGGGTCAGGATTCAAATTCTATACACAATTATGTTTTTTGTGTGTTTTTCAGAAATTATGATAGTGCCCAAGTCTAGTCTGGCCAGCATTTTTTATTTTGGATAAAGTGAGGATGAGTTAGGGTTTTTACATTTCTTCCCTGTTGACACCATTCCAAAAAAGAAATATGGGGTCACCAAGATGGGAAAGTACAGACCGCAATAAAACCATCGCAGAGGTTCTTGCCTTTCTCTGCTTTACTCAAACAACATGCCTTTGCTGCTGTATCTGTCCTCAGTTGAGATTTCTCATCTTTTTCCTATGACACCCTGTTATTGGGACAGAATGTAAGAGGAAATATCTCGAGCAAGTATGCAGATAGCAGTAGAAACCTAACAAAGGTCCTGATCTTTCCTCACTAACTGTTTTGACTACATTTGGGCTGTAACGTGTTGTGTTAGTCTTATAAAAATAAGGTAAGCCCTGTTGACTAGCAAACTACCCAAAAAAAAAAATTTCCTCTGCAAAATAATGTCATATTGTGCTAGTATGCATAGCATACTAGCATTGTATGAAAGACTTGCCATAGAATGAAGTCCTCCAGGGGCACATTGTCACCGATCACAGGGCTTCCATCTTCATGCGGTCTTCCTTCTGGGTTTGCAGGCTCTGGCCGCTTGATTGGCCGAGCTGCGATGATGTCACTCCCACGCATGCGCATGGGAGTCTCAACTGCGGTGCAGAGCTCTGAAGGAATGGCACCGGTGATGTCAACGGCTGCAGGGAACTGAATATCTACTAAACTGTGCATGTTTAGGAGATGTTCCTTTTTATACCTACAGGTAAGCTTTATTAAAAGCTTACTTGTAGATACACATGTCCAGTGGGAGTTTACTTCCACTATAAAGGGGATTTTCTGTTTAGCCACACTTGCATGTCACACTGCACACAAAGCCAGGAATATAAAGCAACTCTATCCTGGTTAGGAGTCCCGATTTTCCTGTGTTGGATGGTGTTAATTTGTTGTCAACTGTAGGCCAGAGATGTAGAAGTGACACAGGAAGCTGAAAAGCAGAACAAATGGATATGTTGCACCTGCTGTAATTTGGCAGAAGTGCTGTTGTAAGAAGAAATGTGTGGCCGGAGGCACTTATCAATTGAAGTATCATACAGCAAGTTCTGTACAGGGCATTTATGCACAGATTTAAATGCATGAATAATCTACTTACAAAAACTCTCCCACTGTACCTTGATTAGGCACTAACATGTTTATTTATATTCAACATTTATTTATATTCACTTCCTGTTTGTCAATACAGTTGTATATCACCTAAATATAGTAGCATAATTGCCTAACGAGATTCACGTTATTCTTTTTAGGAGGAGTTGTTAGATGGGTATTCCCATTTTTCCCCAAGGTTCTTATCTGGAAACTACCTCCTATGGGGGGGGGGGGACATCTCGCACTATATGCAGAACTTGGTGTTGCAGCATTCTTTTTCTCACCACATAAAAATGTCTTATATAGCTACAGATAGAATGAGCAGTGTAATAGTTGGACATACAGATGGCCATTTTGTCCTTACCCAACATTTGTCTACAGTGCAGAATCACAAAAGTGGGTGAACAGATTTTTTATTTATTTTTTTTAAACCTAGACTCCCTGTAATGGATGTGGTTTTTTTTTTTTTTTTTTTTTTTTTCTCTTTCTCTTTCTTTGTGGATTTTGTTTTTATATTGTATATAACACTTCTTGGGTAGCAACAGTGCTGAAGGACAGGAACTATGTGATTCTTGCAAGTATCATTGTTAGAAACCAAGGAGGCTTAACAGCAACACCAGAATCAGTCCTAAGACTAAGAACAGTTTTTACATAAGCCATTGACCTCTTACCAAATCAAGATGAAGCCCCACTTCCTTCTAGTGCTAGGCCCTGCCCTTGTCATTCACTTGTCAAATGCTAGAGCCTGTACTGGCTGATATTCTGGCATTTGACAGAAGCAAGGTTGTATGCCAATTTGGATAAAGGTTGAACCAACAGGCTACAGAGTGATTTGAAGTCTAATACTAGCGAACACTAACAGCACTGTCAGCTTAGAAAGTTTTTAGTCCAGAACAGGTTCACTTCAATAAAAAGAATAAACAAAGATCTGAATGATTTAGATTCTCTGTATATTTCATAATATGTAGGAAATGGCATAATATTTTTTTCTTCTCTTGCTTCTAGAAATTGTATTTCCAGCATTGGATGTTCTTCGAATAACTGTCAAAATTCCTACTATCAATGAAATGTTTTGCAGTGAAAATGGCAATCAGTTCATCAACTACCTCTTCCAAATAATGCGTCCGAGTGGTAGACAAGCCAACCAACTGCTTGCACTTCGGACATTGTGTAACTGCTTTGCCTGTGAGGCAGGTGAAAGACTTATGATGTCTCAGAGGGACACTGTCCTAACAAAAGCCTTAGAACTAAAGGCAGTAAATAATAAGAATATCCATACTGCGCTGGCCACACTGATGTTGAACTATTGCACCTGTTTAAATAAAGCCAGTGACTTGGAGGGGAAGGCTCAATGCCTGTCGGCTATCAGCACAGTTATGGAAGTTGTACAGGATCTTGAAGCTAGTTTCAGGTTACTTGTGGCTCTTGGGACACTGGTCAGCAATGATTTAAACGCCGTGCAGTTAGCCAAGTCCCTGGGAGTTGATGCACAAATTAAAAAATATATGTCTGTCTCAGAACCCGCCAAAGTTCACGAGTGCTGCAAGCTCCTTTTGGGTAATCTATAAAAAATATTTTCATTACTACTGGCAGACAAACTTCTTGCTATGTAGTAACTTCCTACCACATTGTAATACAAATAAACTGAAGGTAAATGCAGTGGATTGAATGCTGAAAGTCTGTCTTGTCTTTAAACCCTTAGCCCCAAATAAATTTTTGCACTGAACATCTTCAGAGGGTTTTTAATGTTTGCTTCAGGCCTATACTGTATCTATTGTACACTTTTTTTTTTTTGGTCATGGCACACAACAAGAAATCAAAGATCTTTTGTAGTTTTGTTGGTGCAACTTGTTTACAGTTTGTATTAGAATTTAATATTTTGCTAATTTAAAAAGAAGAGGTATGGTGGAAATGTTTAAAGTTCACTTTTGGATGTCACCAACTAAGAAAACATATATTATGCGGACTATGTCTTCAGTGTCAGGTAATGATGAAAAATGAATAACATGCTTGAAAGTGTATGCATTGGAAATAAAAAATAACTGGGGAGGTAAACGAGGAGTTGGAATACTGATCAAGAAGAAAATGGATCCATTGGAATACACACCTACAGTTAGTGACTCTGAATGCTTTGTAAATGAACACATACTGTACAAGTTGTTTTTGTTGTAATCTGCTTAAACATAGTCAGTTTATAGAAGCTGTCACTTTTATTTAAAGTAAGCCTGTCCACAGCACAAGGTGATAAAGGTAGCATAATGACTTTAAATGTAAATTAAGCAGTCCATAGAATATGCAACTTTCTTTTCTGCCACCACAGATGGCAGGAAAGAAAACAGTGAAACACAATGAGTGTGCAGTGCTGTTGTGTTCTGCTGGAGGGAAGCCTTCCCTGATGGCACAATGATCACTGCTAGCAGCTATAGCCGCCACCAGTGATCACATGGAAAAAAAAGAAAAAAAAAAAAATCCAACAGACTAGATGTGTTTGAAGTTGATCGATTGGATTGACTTCAGTACAACTAGCCTGCCTGAACTGCCCAAGATTTGATCCATCTATGGGCTCCAAAGTCATAACTTTGACGTACCCATGCGACTTTTGCACCTCTTTACTGCCAAGATGTGTATTTACCACTCTGGAATGATGAGTGGGGTGTATTTTTTAAACTTCTTACAAAGATGATATGAGACAAAGATGTCATTGGCTGGCTTCACAAATTTTTAAGACTCCGAAGACTGCAGAATTAAAAAAAAAAAAAAAAAAAAAAAATGGAGTGCCGTATTTTTCGCTCCATAAGACGCACTTCCCCCCCCCCCAAAAAAGGGGGGCAAATGTCAGTGCGTCTTATGGAGCGAATGTAAAGCGGCTGGTCCGGTATTTCTGCCGCCACCGTGTCAGAATATTGGGCCGGCCGCTCAGCTCTTCCCTCCTGCAGGACCTTACCTATTCCTCACTCCAGCGCTGTACAGTCTTCCCACGGCAGCTTCTGTGACAGCCGGGTGCCCACTGCGCATGCGCGAGAAGCGGCGCTCTTTGTGAATGGTCCGGTGTCTTCTGGGACACATGACAGGTCCCAGAAGGCTCCGGGCCATTCACAAAGCGCAGCGCTTCTCGCGCATGCACAGTGGGCACCCGGTTGTCACAGAAGCCGCCGCGGGAAGAAGAGGGAAGGACAACTCTGCGGAAGTGGGAGCGGGTACCTGTCAAATTCAGGTACCCGCTCCCCCTCCCTCACCAAAGGTCCGCAGGCTCTGGTCATCCCCTGTACTGTGTCCGCAGGCTCTGGTCATCCCCTGTACTGTGTCCGCAGGCTCTGGTCATCCCCTGTACTGTGTCCGCAGGCTCTGGTCATCCCCTGTACTGTGTCCGCAGGCTCTGGTCATCCCCTGTACTGTGTGTTAGTCTCTGGCCATCCCCTGTCGTGTGTCTGCAGGCCATTGGTTTAGAATATTTTTTTTCTTGTTTTTCTCCTTTAAAACCTAGGCGCGTCTTATGGTCAGGTGCGTCTTATGGAGCGAAAAATACGGTGCATCTCTATAATAAATTCCCATTTCCCTAAGTTTAATCTTTATTTTAAATCCAGGAAACAGATGGCCCTGCTTTTGTGATTATTTTATTGTTCAGTGTGGATATGTATGGGTGAATGAAATACTAGAAAATGCAGAAAAGATAAAGGATTCAAAAAAACAAAAACACTTTCTTGTTTGACAGTTGTGAGTGCAAGAGCAGCAGACTGAGCAAAAGAGGAAATGTAGATCAGATGGATAGAAATTGGGAGCAGGAGAGCAAAAAAAAAAAAAAGCTGACTAGAAAACACATGTTCCTGTAGGCACAAAAAGGTCTGTAACAATGAATGCAATCTGTTGTCTGGGTTGTCATTCATAGAGTGAATGTAAACACATGTAAATTGCACTTCACTGAAAATAATCTGCATATAAGGTAGCCTGGGGGGGGGATAATTCACAACAACAGGTTTTAGACTGTATGGTACAATAAACACAATTTTAGAAATTTACAATACATGCAGTGCCTATAAATATTAATCACTTTGAAAGTTTTCATATTTTATTGTTAAGAACATTTGATTTACTGTATGTGCATATAATTTTTTTTTTCCCCTGATTGAAAAAAAAAATTTTTTTTCCATGTTAACGGTAAAATGTTTGAATTAGTAAAAGCTATACTATCGGCATGCAGTTAACCAGGAAATTGTAAAGAATACAGGAATATCTAGGAGGTGGAATACGCCTCCATGCCCTAAAGTAATGCAGCAGATTTTAAAAAAGCTTATTTCTCCTGGAAATCTTAATTTGTATGTGTGTGGAGGAAGAGAGGATGTGGGTACTTTTTTACACTTTTTTTTTTTTTCCCCCCAATCAACTATATTGCTACCACAAGAGGTGAACACCATCCCTTGTAATACCTTACGGGCAGTGACAAGTACTGTTTATGGAGAGACCAGGTATCTACTAGACCCTTGATCCCACCCATTGTACTGGCTAGGGAAACCGAACAGAAGCCAGAAGTGACAAATTCCTTCATTTGTCACAGAGGTGGTCAGGGAATGCATGCACTTCCATCTCCACGGAGGGCAGCCCGCCTGACCGTAAACAGCGGTCCCAGGCTCCCTGGTGAAACTGGAGAGCTTGGGAATGGCAGCAGGATGGAGGGGTCCCTTCTGAGCCCTGTAAAAGTAATCGGGTAGCTTAGTGCCACTCTATCACCTTTAACCGAAATCCAATCGCTGTCTGAAGACAATACCAGGATGCTGCTGCAGCCCTGGTATAAGCACTTACTCCAGAGGCCGTAGTCAATTGCGCCAGCACCCCCACCACCTGAAGCAGGGCCAGAAAACTCCCATAGTTCTCATTCCCCTGTACTGCCCTATGTAATGACAGGTAGACATCGGGATGTGTTATGCACAGCGAATGGAGTTTTGGGTTTTTTTGCGAGTCGGCAGTCATTGTCATTGGATCTACTTCATGGGGCATTTTTCTTTATAAAAAAAAAAAAAACTTTGTTTTTATTTACTTTTGAAACTTTTTTTGGTGAATAAGGTGGGGTACTATATACCCCATACTCATTCAAATGGGGGAGTTGCTGGCATCTGGGGGCTCCCTTCTAGATTCCGATAAGCCCCCTGCCCACAGACCCCCACTGGCCAGGGGGAAATGGTGCTTTGAGGGGGTATAGCCGGGTATGGTTCGGAGGGAAGGGGCGGGGGAGAGCACTTGCTTGACCCCTCCCCTGCTTTCCTGGCCTGTATGCTTGTAATAAGGGTCTGGGTGTGGATTTTGGGGAAACCCCATGGCAGCTTTTTCTTTTTGCCATGGGGTTCCCCTTAAAATCCATACCAGAACAGAGAGTCTGGTATGGTTTTTCAAGGGGCCCCCATGCAATTTTTTAAAAAAACATGTTTTTTTTTTTTATTACTGACACTTGTTTGTTTACATTCTGCTCTCAGTGGGGAATCCCGCTTACAGGAGATGAGTCATGGTTGTTAAGGAGCAGGCGGCCACTGCTTCCTTAACAACCAGCTATTCACAATGAATTTGATATGTAAAGACCAAGTTAAAAAAAATCTGAATGAAACAAATGCATTTTTTTTTGTTATTACAGATTTATTGCCATTTGTTTCTATATCCATTTGGAAATTCATATAATGTACATCCAAATCTCTAAAAACAAAATTTTTGTCCAAAAAAAAAAAAAAAAAAATTAGAACAAAACGAATTGCACATGTCTAGTTCTAGCGTGGGAGACTCAACTAAAACCTCTGTTTTTATGCAAAGTGTTAGACGGCCCATTTGCTTTTGTTGCAGGCTAGCTGGTAAATGTTCTATTTTCTATAAATGGTAACTACTTCAGAGTTATCATGTCTCTTACTGGCCTCCCTCTCTAGTCTTTTGATTGCTTGTTTATGGCAGATAGCCTTTTCTTGCTAGATTTACAATATTATTACGAATATCTCATACTTCACAATTCCTAATGATTGTTTTAACAGTACTCAAGATATATTCTATGACTTGGAAATGTTCTTCTATCCATATCTCCTGCAGTCATGTTCATGGAGTGGCTTGAGTTATTTTGTCTTTATGGAGTGGGATAGATAGGATATGTAATTTACTCATAAAACAATTATTCAAGGAAAAAAAAAAAAAAAAGCTAACTCAAGGTCTGCATATAAGGGTCGGAGTCTGCGGGCATTTGAGTAACTTAAACCACAATGTAATACCATGACCAGTCTCTGAATACCACTCACCAAACTAGCAATATTTACATCTCAAAGACAATCTGGCGCCATCCTTTTTATTCTCCGTAGATTTTATTGTGTATGTAAAGAACTATGAATAAACATTAAAAACCATGATAACAATAAAATGCCCCCTACAGCTGTTCCATATCCCCTCTTGTATCACAATAAATTGCATATAGGCCATATTATGTCACTTTATTGTAAACAAGGAATCAATAGATTCCCATTAGGGTGGTTATAGTATATTATGTCAATAATGTAAATAACCCAGCACAAGTATCCCTGCTCCTGGAATTAGCTTTATTCTGCCAAACTAGCGAACTGGATCCAATTGCCACTTGGAAAAGAAAATATCCTCCATCTGTATTTTTAATGCCTTGAGGGTGTGTGCCTAATGGTGCTACCTTCGAGAACCAGTGACAAAAAAAAGGCCACAACGCCAAAAGTTTAGGACTTAAAAAATTTACTGAGGTCTGTTTTGCATAAGTAACATACAAACAAAAAGAACATTCAAAAATACAGACCCAGTGCACCTTTTGTCAAGGTCACAGACCAGTCCGTCACCTTGAGACAGGGGACTTGCATGTCCCTGAAAAATATGTGTGCTTTTTTGATTGTATAATGTTATTTATGCGAAGTATGCCAAACTTTTTACCTGCTGGCCTTTTTGTCATTCACTCTGATCCTTTATTTATGGAGCAATTAGAGCTCATGCCTGCAGCTTAAGGATTCCTATGTTATAGGTCCATGGGAGTAGTTATTTGGCTAAAGGTAGGCAGACAGACTCCCCCAGTCACTAAGAAAAAGATCTTGATCAAACTTTTTATTAAGTGGGTCCTGAATGGTTAAAGGCTCTTCTTTGGCAGGGTGATGAGACATTCCAACCCCACGATTGTGGCGTCTACCAACAGCAATGTGGAATAAGATTTTCTTCCTTTACAGCAGGGGTGCTCAACCTTTGGCCCTCAAACCGAGGAAGCACGTACCCAGGATTGGCAACCCATTGTGATCTGGGCATCAGAGTGCATATAGCTGTCAGCAGAGGAAGCAGGCGGCCACAGAGAGGGCAAGAACCACATAAGCCGATGCTTCCTCTGTAGCACCAGCACCTGTTCCAGGCAGAGTGATACCATGTGCACGGCCCCAGGGACCATTCCAGCAGCCTGAATAGTGATGCCAGCAGAAGCTGGAAGAGGAAAAGGTCAGTGGATTCAGCAACACATACACTGCGCTTTTGCAATGGGCATATTAGCACCTATAAAAGGGTTAACTATTAACTTACTTTCACAAAGTGCACCTGCTGGTTAACTGCGCAGAGCCATAGACTTCTATTTTATCCTGAGAGTTTGGTGCGCTATCTGAAAGCACACCAAATCTCCTGACTGCAGTTTGTGTGCGCTTTCAGAAAGTGCACCACACACAGAAGATATAATAGAAGGCTATGGCAAAGTGCATCTAAGAAGACAGGAAAGACGCAGTGCATCAGTGTGAAAGCAGCCTTATAGGGGGTTCAGGACAGTAAGGGCTTGTTTATATTTGCAGTTTGGGGTGTGGTAAAACCCCATAGTTGAGACGTGTTTTTTTTTTAACCACTGCCCCCCCCAGTGTATATTGTTTTTTTTGTTTGTTTTTTAAGAATAAATCCTGGCCTTGGGCTCATGCCATTTTGGCAGTTTCTGCAAATGGTATAATACAGAATGTAACCAATAATAGCAATAATTAATTAATGGCAGATCACTTTCTAAAAAAAAAAAAATATGGCACGTGTGCTTGATAATCTAGGTTTATTGGAAATTCCTTTTGAGTAGTAAAAAAAAAAGTTTATATGTACAGTATATACGTAAATACATAGACTCCCCCATATGTGAAATGATTCCACTGCCCTCCCCAATACACATATGTATGTGTCAGAAAAGCGTGATAGGGCGGTGAGCCAATGCGCTATGCTTATTCCTCCAGAACAGCTGTTTTTCTTCAGTGAAGGCAGCGTCACATTTACAAGTTCCTGGCAGCCTAGTCCCACATCTGCATACATTCCCTTATTTGAAATGTCCACTTGTTAACAGATCCAACTAAATCTGAGTTATGTAATAATCTGCAGTATATTTTGTATAAACCTTTAATAAATCCATGGTGTGAATGGAAATTAAAACATCGTTCAGAAGCCTTAGCTGTCCCTTAAATATAAAAGGAATAAGAAATAATGTCCGGCCCACGGATCAAGGCCTCAGCTTGCACCCCTAGGGGTGTTTGCAGGTTAGACACCTGAAAGTTATATGCTTCCATGTCGCAGGCATTGAACTTCTCAGCACAGACTGTGACACGTTGGTACATTGTGAAGGTAACAGGGAGCCCTGAGGAAGCAAGAAGACTTCGCAGGAAGCGCTCTCGAAGGGTGGATCGTATTTTCTGGTGTGAATCGGGAGCACTGTATGCCAGGGCTCGTGGCGTGGAAGGATCAAATCCACGTCCTGAAGGAGATGGTGGCCGAGGTAGACGGATCACAGGTACCTGAGGAAGAAGAGGCGGATTCTAGGAAAAATAAAAATAAGAATTTAGTACACTCGAGAAAAAAAAAAATGATATACTAGGATAAGCCCATGGTCCTTTCCATCATGTGACAGTGTTCAGACCTAGCTATTGCTCGAAAGGCCTGTGCACTGCATCATGGAAGTCATGTGTTCCTTCATACCTGGAAGTACTGAATATTTTGCAGTGGTGGCCAAAGAAATGGGGAAGCACTGATAGGAGAGTGTAAAGTGGTTGGGTGGGCTTTATATAGAGACTGTCACTTTGCCCTCTGTAAAGTGGACCTGAACTCAATAAGTGGTTCTAAAGGCAGAAGGTTATTTTTTTTTTTACCTTAATGCAGTCTGTTTGTTAATGTAAACCCTTTGCAAGCAGCCCCCCAGCCTCCCTTATACTTACCTGAACTCGATCTCAATCCAGCGATGAGCATGAGAGTAGGGGCTCTCCCACGTGTCCCCTTCCTCATTAGCTCAGATACAGTAACGGGAGCCATTGGCTCCCATTGCTGTCAATCATAGCTGTGAGGAGGAAATGAGGGACGAGGCCAGGATGCGCTCTATGTGTCTTATGGAGCTGGCTCGGAAGTGAGCATGCACGAGTGCCCCCATAGCAAGACAGCAAGCGGTTTGCTATGGGGGCACTCGACAGGAAAAGGGGGCAGGAGAGCCAGCAGGGGACCTGAGAAGAGCAGGCAAGTATAACATGCTTGTTATTTTTTAAAATGTTATCCTTTACAATCACTTTAACTACTTGCCCTCCGGAAGCTTTAACCCCCTTCATGACCAGGCCATTTTTTGCTGCGGTATTTCAATTGGTAATTGTGTGGTCATACAATGCTGCACCCAATGAAATTTATTTTCTTTTTATAACACAAATAGAGATTTCATTTGGTGGTATTTGATCACCTCTGTGGTTTTTACTTTTTGCACTATAAACATCCAATAAACTCAAAGTTAGTCATAAATTTAGGTCACAATGTATTCTGCTACATGTCTTTGGTAAAAAAAAAATCCCAATACGTGTAAATTAATTGGTTTGTCTGAAAGTTATAGCATCTACCAACTATGGTATACAGTATACAGGTGAAACTCAAAAAATTAGAACATCATGCAAAAGTTCATTTATTTCAGTAATGCAACTTAAGAGGTGAAACTAATATATGAGATAGACTCTGTGACAGGAGTGACTTTTGGGTTTCGGGGGACCTCTGTATCATCCCTCCAAATCATTATGTTTAACCCACCCTGTGCCTGTTAAGGGTTACAGGGTGTGTATGTGAATGTCTGAGTCCTGTGTATAGTGTGTTGTCCTTTGTTCTCTGCCACATGGCTGTCCATTGTCTGTTTACCATGTGCTACCCCCCATTGTGCTGTGTCTTCCTGTCCAGAGAACTATTATGGGATGTACTGTGTGTATTGGTGTGGGGGTTGGTCAATGTCCTTTGCCACATGGTTGTATCCCATTGTTCTGTGTCTGGTTGGATGGGGAGGGGTGATGAGGTGTTTCCTGCCTATACTGTAGCCCTTCCCACTGATAGGGTGGGCTGATGATGTGTTTCCTGTCCCTGGTTGTCTTCCCCGCCCTCTGTATAAAAGATGTTGTTTTGTGTACAATAAAGTAGTTGGCTTCCTGTTTTAGTAAGAGCTGGGTATTGTCTATTTTCCTGAGGGATTTCGAGGGTGTGGTCCGTGGATGGTGTTCGGACAGGGGAAGTTGTGCTATAACGGAAAAACTCAGTGCGGTCTGGGTTCCGGTTCCGTTACATTGGTGGCAGCAGTGGGATTGTGCTTCCAACCTGTAAACACATCCAAACCATCACCGGGATCCAAGAGCAGGAGAAGAGAGACAGATACCACCTGCAGCTATGGAAACTGAGGTCTTATGGCGGGTGCAGCAAGTGCTGGCTTATTTAGATGACCCGGTTTCTACATGGGATGAGCTTGGATGGAGGAATGCGTCTGTCCAACAACTGGATGAGGGTATGGAAGATGGAGAAGTTGGCTCATCCCTCCAAGTACAGATCCCAGAATGCATGGATCTAATTGATTTTTCAATGGAGGACGTTGTGGGTGATGAGTCGCCTGCCAAAGTGCTGGCACTGGACTCAAGGGCCTCCAGCCCGTGCCCTGGACATTTAGCCATTCCAGAGACTGGGGATTGTACTGATTTTTTTTCTGAGGAGGAACCAGCCGGGGAGCTGCCAGCTGAAGCGCTGACAACCGGACAGAGGGTCCAGGACCTCTCCCCCACACCTGTGGTAGTTTCAGAGGCCCAGGGTGAGAAGGGAGAGGAGGTTGTTGTCCTCCCTCCCCCACAGTCAGCCAAAGTGGAGGAAACTCTTTTCCCTCCCAAGCCAGGATCTGTGCACCAGGGGGACAGTGACAGAGGAATGCCATCCCAGCAGCAGATCCACAGTTTGGGAGTGGGGGAAGACAGCCTCCCTCCCCCACGGTTAGCCGGAGCAGATGTGGGGTCCCCAGCAGAAGCGCTGGCACCAGGGCAGAGTGCCGCTGGCCTCTGCCTAGCAACTACAGTCACCACTTGGATACCCCAGGGATGCTGGGTAGTCAGCCCAGATCCCCTACAGAAGGATGGAGTCGGCCCAGCCACCCTGTCTTCTCTCCAGCGGCTGAGAGGATTTCCGGGAGAAGGACCAGTCCGTACTTCTCCCCAGCGGCGGGTATGTTCTACGGGAGAGGCAGAGGTTGGCTGGGTTAGTAACGCTTGGTGTGGGACAATTTGCATGGGGTACTGTGTGGGTGCTGGCATTGAGGGACTGGAAGTACAGACTAACTTCAGAGTACATCCGTCTGGGATATACTCCTGTGTTAGTCTCCTGCCGAAAGGGGAGATATGTGACGGGAGTGACTTTTGGGTTTCGGGGGACCTCTGTATCATCCCTCCAAATCATTATGTTTAACCCACCCTGTGCCTGTTAAGGGTTACAGGGTGTGTATGTGAATGTCTGAGTCCTGTGTATAGTGTGTTGTCCTTTGTTCTCTGCCACATGGCTGTCCATTGTCTGTTTACCATATGCTACCCTCCATTGTGCTGTGTCTTCCTGTCCAGAGAACTATTATGGGATGTACTGTGTGTATTGGTGTGGGGGTTGGTCAATGTCCTTTGCCACATGGTTGCATCCCATTGTTCTGTGTCTGGTTGGATGGGGAGGGGTGATGAGGTGTTTCCTGCCTATACTGTAGCCCTTCCCACTGATAGGGTGGGCTGATGATGTGTTTCCTGTCCCTGGTTGTCTTCCCCGCCCTCTGTATAAAAGATGTTGTTTTGTGTACAATAAAGTAGTTGGCTTCCTGTTTTAGTAAGAGCTGGGTATTGTCTATTTTCCTGAGGGATTTCGAGGGTGTGGTCCGTGGATGGTGTTCGGACAGGGGAAGTTGTGCTATAACGGAAAAACTCAGTGCGGTCTGGGTTCCGGTTCCGTTACAGACTCATTACATGCAAAGCAAGATAGTTCAAGCTGTGATTTGTCATAATTGTGATGATTATGGCTTACAGCTCAGGAAAACCCCAAATCTACAATCTCAGAAAATTAGAATATTGTGAAAAGGTTCAATATTCTAGGCTCAAAGTGTCCCACTCTAATCAGCTAATTAAGCCATAACACCTGCAAAGGGTTCCTGAGCCTTTAAATGGTCTCTCAGTCTGGTTCAGTAGGAATCACAATCATGGGAAAGACTGCTGACCTGACAGTTGTGCAGAAAACCATCATTGACACTCTCCATAAGGAGGGAAAGCCTCAAAAGGTAATTGCAAAAGAAGTTGGATGTTCCCAAAGTGCTGTATCAAAGAACATTAATAGAAAGTTATGTGGAAGGGAAAAGTGTGGAAGAAAAAGGTGCACAAGCAGCAGGGATGACCGCAGCCTGGAGAGGATTGTCAGGAAAAGGCCATTCAAAAGTGTTGGGGACTTTCACAAGGAGTGGACTGAGGCTGGAGTCAGTGCATCAAGAGCCACCACACACAGACGGATCCTGGACATGGGCTTCAAATGTCGTATTCCTCTTGTCAAGCCGCTCCTGAACAACAAACAACGTCAGAAGCATCTTACCTGGGCTAAAGAAAAACAGACCTGGTCAGTTGCTCAGTGGTCCAAAGTCCTCTTTTCTGATGAGAGCAACTTTTGCATCTCATTTGGAAACCAAGGACCCAGAGTATGGAGGAAGAATGGAGAGGCGCACACTGCAAGATGCTTGAAGTTTAGTGTGAAGTTTCCACAGTCTGTGTTGATTTGGGGAGCCATGTCATCTGCTGGTGTTGGTCCTCTGTGCTTCATTAAGTCCAGGGTCAATGCAGCCGTCTACCAGGAGATTTTGGAGCACTTCATGCTTCCTTCCGCAGACAAGCTTTATGAGGATGCTGACTTCATTTTCCAGCAGGACTTGGCACCTGCCCACACTGCCAAAAGAACCAAAACCTGATTACTGTGCTTGATGGGCCAGCAAACTCGCCTGACCTGAACCCCATAGAGAATCTATGGGGCATTGCCAAGAGAAAGATGAGAGACATGAAACCGAACAATGCAGAAGAGCTGAAGGCCGCTATTGAAGCATCCTGGTCTTCCATAACATCTCAGCAGTGCCACAGGCTGATAGCTTCCATGCCACGCCGCATTGAGGCAGTAATTGCTGCAAAAGGTGCCCAAACCAAGTACTGTGTACATATGCATGCTTATACTTTTCAGAGGTCCGATATTGTTCTATGTACAATCCTTGATTTATTGATTGCATGTAATATTCTAATTTTCTGAGATTGTGGATTTGGGGTTTTCATGAGCTGTAAGCCATAATCATCACACTTATGACAAATCACGGCTTGAACTATCTTGCTTTGCATGTAATGAGTCTATCTCATATATTAGTTTCACCTTTTAAGTTGCATTACTGAAATAAATTAACTTTTGCACGATATTCACATTTTTTGAGTTTCACCTGTATATTGGTATTTCCACAGCTTTTACTTTCTGACTGCCCACTACAGTTCTTGAGGTGCTAAAATACCAGGACAGTACAAACCCCCAAATGACCCCTTTTTGGAAAGTAGACACCCCAAGGATTTTGCAGAGGCATGTTGAGTCCCTGGAACATTTTATTTTTGCCACAAATTTTTCAAAAATGACAAAAACATTCTCTTACTTCTCCGGAGTATGGGGATACCACATGTGAGAGACCTTTTGACAGCCTGGCTACATACAGGCCCCCAAAATCCAATGACCACCTCCAGGCTTTCATAGGTCATATTTCCTCATATCACTTTCCCACTACCTTTCACGGAGGCCCTAAAATGCCAGGATAGTACAAACACCCCCCCAAATGACCCCTTTTTGGAAAGTAGCTACCCCAAGGAATTTGATAAGAGGCATGGTGAGTATTTTACAGATATGATTTTTGTCACAGGGTTTTCAAAAAAGAAAAAATACATTTTTGTTTTCTTTCTTCGTTTCCGAAAACATGTGGCAACAAATGAGATCTGCAAAATACTCACCATGCCTCTTAGCAAATACCTTGGAGTGTCTACTTTCCAAAAAGGGCTCATTTGGAGGGATTGCTTCTACTATCCTGGAATTTCAGGGCCAACATTAGAAGCTAATGCCACAAATCACCCACTCTTGAAGACCAAGCCTTTTCTGACACTTTTTGTTCACATGAAAAACTGTTTTGTTTTTTTTGATAGAAAATTACTTTGAACCCACAAACATTATATATTTTTTTAAAGCAGAGGCCCTAGAGAATAAAACGTTGGGTGTTGAAATTTTTTACATCACACAGTATTTGTGCAGCGATTTTTCAAACGCAAATCTTTTGTGAAAAATACACTTTTTAGAATTTTAATGCACAAAAACACAATACATTGCCCAATTGTTTGATAAAATATAAAAGATGATGTTTCGGCGAGTAAATAGCTACCAAACATGACATGCTTTAAAACTGCGCATGCCCGTGCAATGGGGACAAATTACATACATTTTTAATATCGATAGGTGATGCTTTAAAAGCCAATTTACAGGCCATTAATTTATATTTAGACAGGAGGTCTACTGCTAGAATTACTGTCATCGAGCTGACGTTTGCAGCGATACTTCACATGCATGGTGCAACCACTGTTTACATACTGGCACGGGGTCAATGCTTGTGCACGTGGGGAGGGGAGGCGAGGGTGCTTTTTTTTTTAGTTTTTTAAATTATTTTTACACTGTCCCTTTCATTTTTTTAAATCACTTTTATTGCTATCACAGGGAATGTAAATATCCCCTCTGACTGCAATAGGCATTGACAGGTAGAAATCTGGGATCTATTAGACTCTAGATATCTCCTCTGCCCTTACATCATCTGATCTCACCAAGATTGGTGTGATCAGATGCTTTCCCAATTTACAAATGGTGCTGTTAAAGTCCGGGTAAACGGAAAAAATAAATGCTCGTAGCGTCTGGTCTCTTGGACCATAGAGATGATTGGAGCCATTCTGGTCTCTGATCAGCTCTATAGTCAGCCAGCGGAACTGCCGGCTGCATTCTTGGATTCCCTGTGGAAGGCTGCAGGAGGGGGGGGGGGTGTCCCTTCCTGCTGCTTGTAAAAACAATTCAGCAGCTAATTGGCCACTAGGATTGCTTTTACATGAAAGCTGACCGCCAGCTGAAAAAACAATACCAGGATGATGCCTGTAGCTGCAGGCATCATCCCGGTATACCCGCTCAAAGTGCAGCAATGTACCAGTACATTGATGGTCCATGTTGGACATATATGTAACAGCAGAGAACATGGACATATGATGAATCGGGTCTGTGGACCAATATGACCGCAATTCATCCTTCTTTGTAATGCCCATGTTGAAGGTTTGGCCCAAAAAAGTTTTAAATTCAGAGACTGTGATAGATTTCCATGCAAATTGTCTGGCAAGACAAGACTTGGGTGGGCGGCCATGTAATGTTGTGCATATACATTGCTTTGACCCACAATCAATTGGTACAAATCTTCTGTGAAAAACAGTGAAGATGCTAAACGGTAGTGCTGGCAGCGAACGGGAGCGATCCTGCCAACTCTGTGTTTTTGGGGACACTATACGAAGGAGACACTAGTATAGTTCTGTTCATGATCAATATATTGATCCATACAAACACTATACTAGTAATGGGGGTGATCAGCAACCTATAGCGTGAGTGTGATAGTGTGCAGGCAATCTAATGCTAGCTAACCGTGGCTGGAAGGGGCGCTAACTGACCCTGACGCTATCTGATATCACTAGTGGCAATAATACAGTGATCAGTGAAAAATTCTATATACTGACCATGTACTAATGGCACTGGCTGGGTGACAGGGTGATCAAAAGGTTAATAGGGGCGATCAAAGGGTTAAATGAGCAAATCTGTGTGTGCATGTGTGTGGAAAATGTAGTGGTGTGGTGTTCTCTGTTCTCTCCCTGGACGGACGCGGGGGGGGGGGGGGGGGTGCAGGCGCATTCACACCCCAAAATAGGAAGCGACGTAAGATTATGTCGCTGTGCCCAGAGCCGCTACTCGGCCGCAAAATGCCAATGACAGCTGTGGGCCAATCACAGCTCACCAGGAAGAGAAGCAGAGCTGTTATGAATTAGATTGATTCATAACAGCTTTGCTTACAATGTGATCATGTGATCACATAGAGATCACATGATCACTGGGTCCTGTTCACCGGGATCTTCATTCTGCTGTGTATGCTGGACACAGCTGACGCAGTGGCCCCCTGTGCTAGTACAGCCAGAGTAACGTACCAGTACTAAAAGCAAAAACTTTTTTTTTTTTTAGTTTTGAATAGAGTGGAGAGGGATTAAATGGCGTGTTAGCTTTTATTGCTGTCTGTGCCCCTGTTAAGGAAATTCACCCTCTCTATTTGTCCTGTTTACCATTATCATTGAAAGTAAAAGAAAATCACAAAATTTTGGGTTGTCCAATAGGGACACTAGTTCTGGTGACCTGGGGGTCCCTTCATTGCAGGGATTTCCTTTTATGTCCTGTTTTGGCTAAGGGACAGGAAGTGAAGGTAAATCTCTGCAATTGGGAAAAACCTGAGAGAGTTTCTAACCCTCTCTTACTCTATACAAAATGAAAAAAAATATGGTGCCTATAGTTCTACTTTAGGCTTTGCGGTATTTTAGGAGATATTGATAATTGTTTATCATGTCTAAGTATTTAAAAAAAAAAAAAAGTACCTTAAGCCTGGGTTCACACTGAAGAGGTGCAGAATTTGCAGCGGTTTCTGTACAAATTCTGCACCGCATCACAATCACATCCTGTTCATGCAAACAGCTGCGGGTGTGTATGTTAAGTTGACAACACCCCGAAATCGGTCCACAAAACGCAGTGCGATGTGCAGAATTGGATCGCATTGGTGTGAATACCCATGCGGTCCAATTCTAGTGCAGACCAAAAAAAAGGGTCCTGCACCCTTTTGGTGAGGATGCGGTGCGATTGGAGCCATACAAAATGTATGGCTCCAATCACACCGCACACAATTCGCATGGGATTTGCATAGGAATGTGGTGTGGTTCCTGTGCGCATCACATGCCATATACCGCACCACACAAGTGTGATTCCAGGCTAAATCTGGAATTCTTTCTGCAAAATAGCAGTGCACTTCCTGGTACATGATGGTGCCTAGGCAGTCCTGTGTATAAAGCCCCATAGCTCTATATTTGCTATGATATAAGGTGATGCTACTCTGACTGCTAGTCTCAGGAGATTTTGAGTGATACCTGGGGATACCTGTACTCTTAGAGTCTTTGACAAGAGGAAGCAAAACCCCACCTCTACCAAGATGGCCACCTCCAAACAGAAACACAGAACACTGCATCACAGCGGATTTTAAATTTTTTTTTCCAACACAAAATACTTTTTATCATAAACACTAGACCAAAGTGAAAGGCAACCAAGAAATAAGAAGAATTTAAAGTAAAACTATGACCTCTCATTAAAAACATAAGTGCAGCATTATTTTATGCAAATCTCTATTGAACCTGTCAGTAAAGTCCACCTAATTCCTGTGATAGCATGAGGACAATGCTGCACGGCTCCTGAATTCACAGCAGAGTTGCCATTCATATAGGCTGTGCCTACTTCCACTAAATTGGGATAAAAAAACATATAGCAAGGGGTATCAGAGTTGCCATGACTGATTCATTAGCCTGCAGCATGTCAATCAGCATTTGGCCACACCCACTCCTGCCCACGGCTTTCTGGATTGACAGCACTGCCTCTGTTGCTGATCCCTCCCACTAGGAGCTGCAGTGTCTGAAATGAGGAGAATGTGAGACAAATGAAAGAGGATTTGGTTCCATCAGGGAAGGTAAAGGATTTTTTTTGTAGTTTATTTTATGAGGCTTTTGCATCATGTGTAAATGAAATTGATATTCCTTAAGATGGTCATACAAGAGCCTTTTATTATACTTTAATTCCTGAAGAGGGACTGCAATATTCCAAACTAATCCTGCCATCCTTTAAGTGGAAATAACATGATACATGGAGAAAACTATCAGCAAGCAGAAACAGCAGAACTGTGCATGTTTTTATCAGTCGTCATCACATGACCTTGCTGCGTGCGTTTCTCTCCTGATGGTCGGCAGGTAAATGTTTCACCTGACTAGCTGTTCTGTTCTTTTTAGTATATTTTCTATACAAGTCTCATTACACTTGGAGATGTATATGGTAAAAAAAAATTCTGTTGGTATTCCCACATTGTAAACATATGATTAAGTAAATGCGGTATCCATGAAATGCCCTCATTTAGTACGGCTTCTGTAGCCTAAGAATGCAAAAGTGGTAGTGTATGTGTAACAACACAAATATAGGGATAAATTAGAAAAGTGTCAGCCTAGTGTGGGTGCTTTAAGTGTGATTAACCCCTTCACGCCGGCGCCTCCCGGCCCTTTAAGAGTTTCAGAAGCCAGGAGGCGGGGTTTAGGGTCATAACGGCGGTCACATAATCGGGAAAGGTCCCGATCGAAAGAGGAGATCAGGACCTTTCCGTGAGTACCGGACATGTGTGCTGCTCTTGGCATATATGTCCTTTTTTAATAGAACGCAAATGTGCGGCCGCTCGGCGTCTAGGCCCAGACGCCGGGAGGCCGCACATTTGCGTTCGGCCGGCTTGAAGAAGTTAAAGTGTTACTAAACCCAGGACCCTGCAGTCACTAAATCTGGTCTCCCACAGTACACATAACATGGAAATGCAGTTATTTTACTAAATATAAACTGCTAAATACCTTTTCTCATCAGCAGTTAGAGCAGTCTTGTGACTTCTATCAGTGTCCAGCGGAGCTGGACAAGCTTGCAGGAGTTTTCATTCTCCTCTGACTGTTCTATGAGGCAGCATAACCCCTTACCCTCTGTCAGGACAGTGCTGATTGGCCCTGTGCTGATCCCATGCACCCCCCCCCCAAAAGAAAAAAAAATTCTCTAGCAATACACACAAAACTGAGCATGTGCAAAGTGTCTCCTGGGGCTCTGTACTATCAGCAGATGGATTGGGAGACAGTAAAAGAAGAGGAGGATCAGAGAAGTCAGGATCAAGCAGCCTTTTTACACAATGCAGAGGATAAACCCCTTACATTCCACAGTGAGTATAACAAGCATGTCTTACTGCATATACAGACTGATTTTACTGTTGTGGGTTTAGTAACATTTCAAAGCTTGTTTTTTTTTAAACATGTTATACTTACCTGCTCTGTGCAGTGGTTTTGCAAAGAGCATCCTTGATCATTTTCTTCTCGGGTCCCCTGCCAGCGCTCCTGGCTCCTCCCGCTTGGCTAGTGCCTCCAAAAGCAATCCGCTTGCTATGGGGGGACTGGTGCATGCTTGCTTCTGAGCCCTGCTCTATGCTTTCACATATGGCCATGGCTTGACCCCATACCCTCCTCATTGGATCACTGAATGTGACTGACAGCAGTGGGACCCAATGGCTCCCACTGAGTCCAGTGAAGAGGGAGAGAAAGAGAGCAGTACCAGATCAGACTCAGTTAAGTATTTGGGGGGGGCTGGGGGAGCTGACAATAGAAGGGTTTTAGAAGAACAGTAGGGGAACAGTAGGGGAGCAGCACACTGAAGGTTTTGTATCTTTATGCAGAGATTACATTAACCGCTTCCCATCCGCCCTATAGCAGATATACTGCTACAGGGCGGCACTGTTGCGCAAAATCACGTGTGTATATATATGTGATTTTGCATTTCTGGGTAGGGGGCATGTGCGTACCCTACCTCCACTGCCATTTGCAGCCGTCAATCACTGGGTCCCATCATATCCAACAGGGAGCAGAACTGTTTTTGTTTACTAACAGTTTTCCATTAGCTTAGGCACTGCTGCCGTGCACAGCCATCCAAAGCAGTGAAGCACCAACACACTGCCCTCTAGTAAAATACTCCCAGCACACTGTTAACCCTTTGATCGCCCCTCATGATATCCCCTTCCTGCCCAGTGCCATTAGTACAGTGTCAGTGCTTTTTTTTTTTTTTTTTTTTTTTTTAAGCATTGATCACTGTATTGGTGTCACTGGGGATGTCAGTGACACCAAGTCAGTTCCCCCCCAGTAGCAGAATGCCCACCGTAGTCCCACTGCAAGTCGCTGATCGCCACCATTACTAGTAAAAAAAAACCCCAAAAAAACTTCCAGTATCTAAACCGCCAATAGTATAGTAAATGCTACAACTTTCACGTATTGGGATTTCTTTTAGCAAAGACATGAAGCAGAATACATTCTGGCCTAAATTTATGACGAAATTTGATTTTTTTTATTTTTTTACTGGACATGTTTAATAGCAAAAAAGTCAAAAATATTGTTTTTTTTTCCTCAAAATTGTTGTTTTTTTTATAGCCCAAAAAATAAAACCGCACAGCCGATCAAATGCCACTGAAAGAAAGCTCAATTTGTGGGAAAAAAAGGACGTAAATTTAATTTGTGTGCAGTATTGCATGGCCGCACAATTGTCAGTTAAAGCAATGCAAAAAATGGCCAGGTCAGGAAGAGGGGTAAATCCTATAGAGGGCAAGTGGTTAAGGTAAAAAAAAAAAACCTTGAGCCTTTACAACCACTGGTCATTCACCTTACAACCTGATTGTACAAGCTCCTTTAAATCTTTCAACAACTATGTACTGGAACGTCTGCCTGATTGTATACAGACTGGCTGAGAGATTGGTTAGGTCCTAAATCTAAAGTTGATTGTATGGCCAGATTGTAGTGTGTATGGTGATCATTAGATGTCCCTACTACACATGCTCAGTCTTGACAGTACCTCAATTAAGGTGTTCATATCCATGCTTGTCCAGCTTTCTGTTCTTACTCAGATCTTGTATCTCTCTCCTTCATCACTCCAAGCATGCTCGAGTTCCAAGCTTCATTCTGAGTGTCATGGGTTCCAAGCCTCACTCTCAGATCAGTATCATGTGTTCCAAGCCTCACTCTCAGATCAGTGTCATGTGTTCCAAGGCTCACTCTCAGATCAGTGTCATGTGTTCCAAGCCTCACTTTCAGATCAGTGTCATGTGTTCTAAGCCTCACTCTCAGATCAGTGTCATGTGGTCCAAGCCTCACTCTCAGATCAGTGTCATGTGTTCCAAGCCTCACTCTCAGATCAGTGTCATGTGATCCAAGCCTCACTCTCAGATCAGTGTCACGTGGTCCAAGCCTCACTCCTGAATTAGCTTCACATGATCTAAGCCTTCTATGGTTCATGTGTTTCAAGGCTTATGCTTAGTTCAGTACATGTGATGTTCATTCATAAATATAAGTACTAAGAAGTAAAAATAAACAATCTCCTATGTGCTCACTTTAACCCTTTCACATAGTGTCACTTAATCTTTTTTAATAAAACACAGAATTCCCCAGATAAAATAAAATATTAAAACAGGATTATTTAACAGTAAGGATTATTATTAATATTATTATTATTATACACGATTAATATACCGCCAACAGTTTGCTCAGTGCTTTACAAAATGAAGGTAGACATTTCAGTTACAGTACAATTTGGTACAAGAGGAAACAGAGGGCCCTGCTCGTTAGAGCTTACAACCTAGGAGGAAGGGTTGAGTGTTTCAAAAGGTAATAGCTGTGGGGGGATGAGCTGATAGAGGAAATAATTGGCGGTTTGCTAGGTAGAAGCAGGATAGGCTTCTTTAAAGAGAAAGGTTTTCAGGGATCATCTAATGGTGGACAGATTAGGAGACAGCCGGACAGATTGGGGTAGAGAATTCCACAGATGGCGCAGAGGTGAGCTGTGCATGAAGGTGCGAAGTTGGGCTGTGGATGGTGGGGCTGCAGAGGTGAGCTGTGGATGGAAGTGCAGATCTGAAATACAGATGGTGCAGAGGTGAGCTGTGGATGAAGGTGCGAAGTTGGGCTGTGGATGGTGGGACTGCAGAGGTGAGCTGTGGATGGAAGTGCAGATCTGAAATACAGATGGTGCAGAGGTGAGCTGTGGATGGAAGTGCAGATCTGAAATACAGATGGTGCAGAGGTGAGCTGTGGATGGGGGGGGGGGCAGAGGTGAGCTGTGGATGGAAGTGCAGATCTGAAATACAGATGGTGCAGAGGTGAGCTGTGGATGGGGGGGGGGCAGAGGTGAGCTGTGGATGAAGGTGCGAAGTTGGGTTGTGGATGGTGGGACTGCAGAGGTAAGCTGTGAATGGAGGTGCAGAGGTGAACCGTAGATGGGGGCACAAAGGTAAGCTGAGAATGGAGGTGCAAAGTTGAACTACGAATGGTGCAGAGGTGAGCTGTGGATGGGGGGGGGGGGGGGCAGAGGTGAGCTGTGGATGGAAGTGCAGATCTGAAATACAGATGGTGCAGAGGTGAGCTGTGGATAGGGGGGCAGAGGTGAGCTGTGGATGAAGGTGCGAAGTTGGGCTGTGGATGGTGGGACTGCAGAGGTAAGCTGTGAATGGAGGTGCAGAGGTGAACCGTAGATGGGGGCACAAAGGTAAGCTGAGAATGGAGGTGCAAAGTTGAACTACGAATGGTGCAGAGGTGAGCTGTGGATGGGGGGGGGGCAGAGGCGAGCTGTGGATGGAAGTGCAGATCTGAAATACAGATGGTGCAGAGGTGAGCTGTGGATGGGGGGGCAGAGGTGAGCTGTGGATGAAGGTGCGAAGTTGGGCTATGGATGGTGGGACTGCAGAGGTAAGCTGTGCAGAGGTGAACCATAGATGGGGGCACAAAGGTAAGCTGAGAATGGAGGTGCAAAGTGGAACTACGAATGGTGCAGAGGTGAGCTGTGGATGGGGGTGCAGAAGTGAGCTGCGGATGGGGGGGTGTAGAGATGAACTGTGTATGGGGGTGCAAAGGCAAACTGTGGATGCTGATGCAGAGGTGAAATGTGGATGGGGTCGCAGAGTTTAACTATGGATGGTGCAGAGGTGAGCTGTGGATGGGTGGGGTGATCAGGGTTAAACTTGGGACACTGAAAGCGGATCTTAGAAAAGGGTGAAACTTGGGACACAGAAAGAAGATCTTAGATCAGGGTGAAACTTGGGACACAGAAAGCGGATCTTAGAAAAGGGTGAAACTTGGAACACAGAAAGCGGATCTTAGAAAAGGGTGAAACTTGGAACACAGAAAGCGGATCTTAGATCAGGGTGAAACTTGGGATACAGAAAGCGGATCTTAGAAAAGGGTGAAACTTGGGACACAGAAAGCGGATCTTACAAAACGGTGAAACTTGGGACACAGAAAGCGGATCTTAGATCAGGGTGAAACTTGGGACACAGAAAGCGGATCTTAGAAAAGGGTGAAACTTGGGACACAGAAAGCTATCTTAGATCAGGGTGAAACTTGGGACACAGAAAACTGATGTTAGATCAGAGTGATGCTTGAGCAAATTATATCAGAGGGAGGCTTGGAACAAAGGAAATGCTCATAGATCAAAGCAAGGATTGCAATACAGGCAACTGATCTTAAATCAGAGTGAAGCTTGAGCACAGGAAATGCTTATACATCAGAGTGAAGCTTGGATTACAGGAAATACTTATAGATCAGAGTGAGGCTTGGAATACAGGAAATACTTATAGATCAGAGTGAGGCTTGGAATACAGGAAATACTTATAGATCAGAGTGAAGCTTGGAATGCAGAAAATGATCAGAGTGAGGCTTGAAATGCAGAAAATGCTCACAGATCAGAGTGAGGCTTGGAACACAGGACATGATCATAGATCAGACTGAGACTTGGAATACAGGAAATGATCATAGGTCAGATTGAGGCTTGGAACACAGGAATTGATCATAGGTCAGAGTGAGGCTTGGAACACAGGAACTGATTATAGGTCAGACTGAGACTTGGAATACAGGACATGATCATAGATCAGATTGAGGCTTGGCACACAGGAACTGATCATAGGTCAGAGTGAGGCTTGGAATGCAATGAACTGCCGTTTAGCTCAGGCTAGGCACATAGGAACCTGATCTGAGAGTGAGGCTTGGATTTTGAACACAGGCTATTAGGAGGGAGAAGGAAGAAAAGGTGGAAGTAGCAGACTAGTGGTGATAGAAGTCCACTAAATTAGGTAATGTAAAGACTGGCATTTGTAATAATGATATCTAAGCATTCACATTAAACTGAGATTGCTGTGGTGGGAGGAATGGGAATGACTGCAGGGCACTTAGAATAATTACCTACGGTTTTAGTAATGAATGAGAGCAGTGGTTGGCCCATTGGTGGCAATGATGAGCACACAGTTGCAGAGACTATGACAGCTGTGCACTATACCTGGAGATCATTGTTTTCCTGTATAATTGCTCCCCGGAGGAATTCATAGCTCACTCCTCAGAGAATCCTAGCACTTGTTTACCAGACAGTAAACGAAAGATCATTTTTATTCCTTAGCTTTATGTGGATGACAGATCGCAGAGCACCAGTGAAGACATGACTGGTGGGAAGAAAAGTTCCAAGGAAAAGAGGAGGAGGAGGAGGTCAAGTTCTCATGACACGAGTTCCCAGGTAGAGAGGAAGAGGAGGAATACGGAATCCAGTCACCAGGTATGAACCTTATACTTGCAAACATAGAGCTCAAGCACTTTGAAATCACAAATATACTACAATACAGATTATTCTGGATTTCTACATTCACTGTGATATCTGTATAGAAACCTTTCTGTTTATGTGTTGACATGCACAAGCTTTTACCTGTGTGTAAGGCGTACTGAAGTTAAACTGGCCTTTATACATGTAATGTGGATTTTGCGTCAGTCTCAATTTACTTAGCTCTGAAATGACTGTTCTTCATAGTTATTGTAATCAATATAGTTTAGTGTATTGAGTCTATTGGCTCTTGGTGCTAAAATATGGCTGTTATGGCAGATAGCTATTGCTGTAGTTTAGCGTAGCCTTTCTCAACCAGGCTGCCCAGACACACTGGGGTGCCTTGAGGTTTCTTCCGGGGTGCCTAGGCAAAATGTCTAAAACTTGCCCAAAATTTGTATACAAGCCAGCGGGTGGAACAAGCCTGACTTTTAGTTACATAAGGTCACAGGTTTTCATAGTGCACCATTACGACCTTCTAGCTGCCCGCATCCTGACAACCAATGACATCATCAGTTGATGAGGAGGATGTCGGTCGCCTGCACAGCATCCTAGTTTGCCCCTCTCCATCAGTGCTGGGGTCACATTAGCTTAGTGATGGATAAAAACTGAGGGAGAAGAGAAACACTGGAATACTAGTCAGTACCAGTGTGCAAAAGTGGATTTGCTTTGGAAGAATAAGTCACCTCTAATGTTGGGTGTCCTACGTGTGTGGATGTTGCTGCGTTATATAAAACTATTAGAATAGTTTTTCACATTTTAGAATAGGGTGCTCTTTTAAAATTATGTACAGTCTAGAGGCACCCCATTGCAGAATGAGGATCCTCAAGACTTTGGAAGAATAAGTCACCTCTAATGTTGGGTGTCCTACGTGTGTGGATGTTGCTGCGTTATATAAAACTATTAGAATAGTTTTTCACATTTTAGAATAGGGTGCTCTTTTAAAATTATGTACAGTCTAGAGGCACCCCATTGCAGAATGAGGATCCTCAAGACTGTCCATAATTTTAAAGGGTGCCTTGGGACTGTCCATAATTTTAAAGGGTGCCTCGGGACTGTCCATTTTTTTAAAGGGTGCCATGACTGAAAAGAGGTTGAGAAACACAGGTTTAGTGAATTGAGCATAATGGATGAATGAAAAGTCCAACTCAGGGCAAAATCTAGGATTTTCTCCATATCCACCCCCCCCCTTCTCCCAACCCATCCTGCTAGCTGCTTAATTTACCTTACCTGGTGAAGTCAGGTATACCGTGTGTCCCATCCATTAACAGTATTCCAGAATTGTGTTTTATATAAGATTATCATTAAAATTGTTTTTTACATTGTTATACACTCCAGGTGACAAAGTACATGCATTTGCTAGGTGCTTCCCAAACAGAGTATGCAGAGAGAGAGGAGTGTGTCAGCCTCCTGTCTCCTCCGCATTCCTCTTGCCTTAGCTCCTTTCTGGAAAGTGTTCTAAGTCAAGACGAGCTGCAGCTTTGATGGATCTGTCTTCTTCTAAACTGCTGTTGGATTTAACGAGAGGGGTGGAGTGTAGCCTGGACTTCATAACTAGACTTATTAAGCTCCTAGCAACATGAGACAAAGTCCTTCATGTATTTTGTCCTATGTGGAAAGAACAATGTAAGAATATTTGTAACAATAGTTCTTCTTTAAGCTCCAAAGAAGAGGTAGCTGAATACACAATGGAAATAGATACAGTATAAAGAAACTGCTGATCTGAGTCAAACAGTGCCCCTGCCAGACACTGCAGATAAGATTTGACCTCTATGTAGGCCTTTCTATAGGAAAAGAAGTAAAGCGAAATCTAACTGATGAAACCCAGATGGCAAAAAAAAAAAACAGACCGTGGATTTATCCATGCTCTACTGTATTCAAAATAAATATGACTTAAGGTATACTTTTTGAATAGCATGGAGAGGGATGTCAGGTGGCTGAAGTTTTTCATGTGCTATCCCTGCTTTTTGCAAAATCAATACTGCCAGACCCAACTGTAGCTTTCCTAAATTTGCGCCCTCCCTCCATTTTCAAATCTCAATTTAAACTCCTGAAAATCACCACTGCAGCTAAACAGATTATGGCCAAATCGTGGAAGTCGCCGTCTGTGTATGCTAGCAGTTCGGAATAAGGTTACACAAGCTATGATTCACGCAAAAGTTGAAGCCACCATTTTAGATCCTGTCCCTAAGTTTCTGTCGATCTGGACCCCATGGGTGGAACGCTTCCTCCCACTGAACTTTGATGACTCGTTGCCCCTCCCTTAACGTCCTCTATTCTCGCATCGTGATAGTCCTATGAGCCAAGCTATAGATTGACCTGGTCCCGAGATTGTCTGTTCTTTTCTGGAAGTCACAAGCCCTTTCTTTCTCTCCTCTAGTCTCTCTTTCAGTCTCTCCTAATTCTCCGCCCCCCCCCCCTTTTTTTTTTCTCTCTTCCTGCTCACTTTTGTCTCCCTTTCCTTGCCTCACATGGAACCCCCATATGGACATTGGGAACAGTGCTCCCTTTCAGTTGCATACTCAGGTCCTACCTTCCCTTGTACCATTGTATCCCTTTTGTTTTTCTATGGTTCCTCATAACGCGATCTTTATGTGATAATCCTCCTTTCCCATAGGACACAGTGTTTTTCTGTATTCGTTAATGCCTGCATATCTTAATGGACTGACCTACACCTGTTTTTTTTTTTTTTTAATGTCTCTGAAATTAATAAAAAGTTTGAGCAAGAACACCTGTCTATACGCCCATTTGGGAGAGTCACCCTCTCTATTTTTCCTGTTTATCATTATCATTGAAAGTGAACATAAAAAAGTAAATCCCCAAATTTGTTTTGTCTCCAGAAAAAGAATGTTCTAATGAAGACACTAGTAGTGATGACCCTGGTGATAGCCAGGGGTTACCTCACTTTGGAGAGATTTCTTCTTGTTTGGCCATGGGAAAGGAAATGAATGGAAATCTCCCCAACAAAGTACAGATAGCAACAAAAACCCAAAACTGACAGGGGTTATAAGCCTCCCGTAAGCAAGTCATAGATTATGTGATTTTCTTTTCTGCAACCATAGGTTGCAGGACAGAAAATTGCTTGATTTCCCTCATTAGCACATTCAATGTTGATGGGGGAATCCCTCCCGCAGTGCTATTGTATTCTGCTAGTAGGGAGCCTTCACTGCTGGCAGAACACAATGATTATTGCTTGCAGCTATAACCAATGGATTGACTTCAGTATAACTAGCCTGCCCTTAGATGGATTGAATCTCGGCCGGTCCCTGCTGAACCGGCCCAGATTTGATCCATATGTGGCTGGCTTTAATATTTTACTTTAAGTGGCCTGATCACAGTATTCTATTTCCCCAAAACATGGATTGCTCCTTTTAAGCATGAAGGTCAAAGCAGATTAACTCCAAAGTTCAGTCCTCCAGCAGGACACACTTAACTTTCCTTCCCATTGCCAGTCTATTTAGCTGGCTATAGTGAAGAAAGTACCCATTACTTCCTAATATGGAGGAGCATGTGACTCCGCACATTTGACAGCATTGCTGCTTGGTGTTTGGCCAGATCACACGGGGCACAGTCAGCTCTATGTAATCCCCAACTAAACCTACTTACACAGGGCTTTCTTTCCTCACTTCTTGAGGCTGGGCAAAGCAATCAGGGAGAGAAAAGAAAGGTAAGAGGGTAGCACAGTGGCTAAATGGTTATCACTTCCACCTGGCAGTACTGAGGTCGTTGGTTCGAATCCTAGCCATGGCACCACCTGCCTGGAGTTTACATGTTCTCCCTGTGCATGCGTGGGTTTCCTACGGGTGCTCCGGTTTCCTCCCACACTCCAAAGACATGCTGGTATGTTAATTGGATCTTGTCTAAATTGGCCCTAGTATGTTTATATATGAATGTAAAATTAGGAATGTTAGATTGTACGCCCCTTGAGGGTTAGGGACTGATGTGAATGTACTATATATATATATATATATATATATATATATAGCGCTGTGTGAATTGACGGTGCTATATAAGTACCTGATGTGCCGATCACGACGTCAGACCCCAGCCCTTTTCACCAATCTAAAACCGCTCTGTCACGTGCGTAACAATGCCACGCCCAGCTGCACTCTGCACAAAGATTTTCCAGCTAATGGACCACAATCTATGTACCTGCAGCCTGAGAGCGATTGTTACTGGGTCAGGTTAATTACACAATTAACCCTTCACACTGCCACCACCTTCTTTTTATACAGAGAAAGCGGAAACTCGGCAATATCAGCAATAACACTATGATGTTTGAATAATCGTCTGTATACCACTGTCACCGCAGGCAGGGTATACAGAGGTTTAAACACACACAGTAGCGCTCTTCAGAGACCGGGGTTCTTAGTTTGCATTAAAGAGCTTTAGAAACAGTTCAGCACTTTCAGAAAGTAAGATTTATTACTAAAAGGTCAAAAGGGTGCAATATAAATATTTACAGAAAAAGATGTAGCATATATATATATATATGAGAGCAATAACGCAGCAAAGAGATAACAGAAGTTTAGAGAGATAAAGTACTTGCCAAAAGTCCTGGGTTAAGCAGCTTTCAAGTGTCAGAGCAAAAGGGCCTCATCTCCCAAAGTTAGCTCCGATGTTAAAAGGGAGCTTCTTCAACTCAGCTTAGCGCCAAGCATAATAGCTTTTTTAGGAACTCAGAAGGGTGTCTCCTTGAAGCAGAGAACCAATCGCCTCATTTGGGGAGGGTGTTGGGGCGGAGACCCAAGCTAGAACCAAAATCCCTCTCAGTTTATATCATGGTCCATAACTTACCCTGGGGGCATGTAGCCGCCTAGCCACTAGTAGATTAATATGCAGAAGCTTCTGCTGAATGTCTAGATAGGAAATATGACATACCTGCTGAGACGGTTAAGGAGATATAATTTTCTGCTCGCCTGTAGATGTCAGCTAGGGGGTGTAACATATCAGGCGACATGTATTAAAGTGACAGATCTGAATATATGCCTG
This sequence comes from Staurois parvus, assembly GCF_062004578.1. NCBI lineage: Eukaryota > Metazoa > Chordata > Amphibia > Anura > Ranidae > Staurois > Staurois parvus. The sequence continues at coordinate 974,223 of NW_028317994.1, read as the reverse complement.
GTCTCCTTGTAAGGCTTCCATATTCCAAGATATGAAATCATACGGTAAATGGATTTTGAATGTGATGTCTGTTTTACGGCTTATCTGGAATGTCTTTGAAGCCCAGCAAAGGACTGGTTTATGGTTTTATGATCCTTTTCCAAGCAAGAGTCTCGCAGACATATGGGGGGGCAGGCTAATTGGGGTTTATAACCATGACGCCCTCCCAATGTGTTTGCTGCCTGTGATCTCTGCATCATACAGACCACATGTCACTCAACAGAGAGGGAGGGGGGATTTGAAGGAGAGAGAGAGATACAAGATGGAGGATCCTTAGCAAGATGGAGGACCATGTCCATCTTTGTATGCAGAATTGCTACACCTCAAATAAATAAGTATAAGCTGCTAGAGAAAGGTGTTATAAAATGAACCTGTTGATTAACTCTGTATGGATAGTGGTGTGAACATTGGGTACAAATGTCGGACCTGTTTACCCTCTTTCTGTTGGAATTGGCCTCTGATTGTTACTATATTGATTTCAGGAACCAGAAACCTCTGCTCTACATTCTGCAGTGAAAGAAGAAGAAGAAGTAGAGGAGTTGAGTGATATAGAAGAAGGTGGACTGGATTTGAATGTGCCTCTTAAACCGATTAGCTTCTACATATCTGATAGAAAGGAGATGATGGAACATTGCTTCCGTGTTCTTGGTGATCGGAAACTTAAGAAAATGCTTCCTGATATGCTCAAGGTGAGAAGATAAATATTTTCTTTTTTACTACCTTCAATAAGCAGGTGGAGTCAGATGACTGAAAGCTTTCTGCAGTTCTGTATTTCTATGCTATAAAGACAGTATTATTTGATCCCGTGTATCTAAACTCAAAAACTAAAAATAATATATTGTAGCTTACTACCCTTAGATGCAGTGGCTACAGTAGTTTTCTTTCTTTAACAATCTCTTGTGTTACTTTCACCTGGTAATCCTGAGAATAAAACACTTCCTGTCCCTTCATGTCTACATGTTTCCCCACTGTATCTGTGGGGGCAGCCATGGTTGTCACATAGGCTAGACTTCAAAGAAATCTGCCTTTGTTCCTGTCCCATGGTGGATAGATGGGAGAAATAGTTTACAGAATAAAGAGCAATTTTGGGTATGTATACAGTGTGCAGGGGGCAGCAGGACAGAGCACAGGGGAGAAGCATGGCAACATATAGGAGTCAGCAGGACAGAGTACATGGATTAAGCAGGGCACTTTTAGAAGGTTACCATATAGGGGGGCATCAGGGCACAATACATGGGGGCACAACAGGACACATTATTGAGGGGGGGAGGGGAATTGCACAGTAGGGCACATTATGTGGGGTTGGGCAGCAGGGTACATTATGGGGTACAGTAGGGAACATTACATGGGGGCAGCAGGGCACATTACGAGGGTGGTATCAGGGTACGTTATAGGACACAGCAGGGAACATTACATGGGGGAAGGAGGGCACATTATGGGCAAAGAGCACATTATGGGTGGGGGATTCAGCAGGGCACATGACAGAGGAAGGTTGGAGGGGGCGCACAGCAGGGCACATTACAGGGGGGGCACAACATTGCACATTACGGGAAGGAGGGGGTGCAGCAGGGCACATCATGTGGCACAGCAGGGCACATTACATGGGGGCAGGAGGGCACATTATGGGCACAGAAGAGCACATTATGCGGGGCAGCAGGGCGCATTACAGGGGGTCAGCAAGGCACATGGGTTACAGCAGGACATAATAAATGGGGGCAAGAGATCACATTGTGGGGCACAGCAGGGCATATTACAGGGGGGTTGGAGGGCACATTACGGGGCACATCTTGGGCAACAGGGCATATTAAATGGGGGTAGGAGGCCACATTATGGGATGGGCACAGCAGGGCATATTACAGGGCACACAGCAAGGCACATATCAGAACACAGGGCACACAGCAGGGCACATCATGGGGAACACAGGTACATCACAGGACACATGGTACACAGTAGGACACAGGGTACATTAAAAGGAAACATGGTACACAACAGAACTCAGGGCACATGGTACACAGTAGGGCACACAGCAGGATACAGGGCAAACAGCAATAGCAGTCTCCTTCATATGGACAGGAATTAGACCTTCTAGTTGGGGAGAAGTACTTTTATGCAGCCTTTTGTGAAGCATGGTAAGGGATTCTGTCATTTTCAGGATGTATGTCCATGATAGCCTATGCTTAAAGGAAGTATACTAAATGAGGGTGTCATTCAGTCTAGAAGATTAGTGACATTCAGCAGTGGTAAGGGCGTACTGCAGGGGACTTTGCATCTAAAGTTTTTGGTTTTTTTTTTTTTTTTGTTTTGTTTTTTCTTTTCAAATTTGCTTTAGTAGCCTACAATCCTTACACAGTATTGTATGTATTTTAATTTGTTTTCAATTTTTGTGATACACTCCAAAAGTTTGGCAAAACTCAGAATTTTTTCCCCTGAAACCTTGTTTTAACAGGATTTGCCTCTTGATGAAATAAAGCGGTTGTGCCTGGAGCAAGTGGAAATGGAAACTGATGACAATTTGCTCAGAATTCTGCAGGGTAAGCACAAAACAATTCTTGCATAACTATACTGTAGTTGTGTGTTTTCCTCCAAGTAGTAATAGCAGAGGTCTACACCTGTGCACTGGGGGTGTTTAGCTCCTGTGGTAGATCAGTTTGAACAGTGAGTCCACAGCAGACAGGAGCTATAGTTAGGGCCTGATATCCCACTTTTATTAAAAAGAAAGAAAAACAAAGTATGGCTGCCCACGCAAGGGTTTCAGCTTCACATAAAGCCGAGCCACCTAGTTCTTAAAGTGTTACTAAACCCACAACCGTAACATCAGTCTGTATATGCAGTAAAACATGCTTGGTATACTCACTGTGGAACCTAAGGGGTTAATCTTCTGCATTATGTAAAAAGGCTGCTTGATCCTGTCTTCTCTGCTCCTTCTCTTCTTCAAATGTCCACGTCTTATCTCCTGATAAGACGGATTGAACCCACAGTCCTTCTGCACATGCTCAGTTTGGTGTGTGTTGCTAGAGAGGTTTTTTTTTTTCTTGGGAGAGTGCATGTGATCAGCACAGCACCAATCAGCACTGTCCAGACAGAGGTCAGGGGTCCTGCATCCTTCTAGAGAAGAAAGAGAAAACTCCTACAAGCTTTAACTAGTGCTCTGATAGAAGTCACAAGACTGCTCTAACTGCTGATGAGAAAACGTATTTAGCAGTTTATATTTACTAAAATAATTGCATTTCCATGTGTGTACTGTGGGAGACCAGATATAATGAATGCAGGGTCCTGGGTGTTAGTAACACTTTAAGCTCATTCAGCCTTTTTTTTTTTTTTTCTTTTTTAATCAAACAACTCTTTAATATAAGAAACGTTTGAAATTGGAGACAGTGTAATGAACACCATTACAGAGTATTACAAAAGAGAGTATTATTTCCATGTACAAAAAAACCAAAACAAGAATTATGACTATGAGCAATGACATTCTCCAGAAAAGCGGAGGAGTTGAAGATAACATAGCATGTAATGCCTATATCCATACACATCAAATATGCATTGTCATTTAGACAGTCCATAATAGTGACAAGTGATAGCTCTGGATTCATATCACTACAAGTTAGGTATATTAAATGAATAATGCAGCAGACACATAGATATGAGAGTTACAGGGCTACAAATTCGTCATCTAAGCATGTGGAGGCCTGATCTAGCCATCTGTCCCATATCTTATGATATTTAGCCGGGCAGTGTCTGTGAAGGTAAATTCCTTTCTTATATAGTAGCGTGAGGTAATGGCGGCCACCCATTCCTGAACTGTTGGTGGTGAAGCCCTGAACTATACCCTGGCAATCAACATTCTGGCCATGAAAAGTGTTTCTTTTAAAAAATTATGGAGATGTTTGTCACGGCTTGGATTGGGAAGAAGGCCCAGAAGGCACTGCTTCAGGCAGTTAGCGCGGAGCCCATTCGATCACGCAGAAATCGTACTACCGGTGTTCAGGAGCCTTGAATGACTGGGCATGACCACAGCAGATAGTACGAAAATAAAAAATGTGCAAAATACGTGCGCACAAGGTATCAGTGAATTAAAGTGTTTGTTCACCAATGTTGGAAGTCTGCCAAGTTGGAAGCTTTGTTGCATGATAAGAACTATGATTTAATTGCTATTGCTGAATCTTGGTTTCATTCTTCACATGACTGGGCCATTAATATTCCTGGCTATGTTCTCTTTCGGAGAGACAGCGTAAATAGGAAAGGTGGTGGTGTCTGTCTCTATGTGAGAAGTGATCTCAGATCGAGTGTGACAGAGGCCCTAGTTGATGGAGAGTGTGATGAGGCTGAAGCATTATAGGTGGAACTGCACATGGGGGTACATACTACACATGAAATCATTGGGGTTTGTTATAGACCTCCCAGTGTTCATGAGGAGGTGGAGACTTGACTCCTTGTAGAGATCAAAAGGGCTGCAAGGGCTGGTGAAAATAATGGGAAATTTTAACTACCCAAAACTTGACTGGAGTAATGGTACTGCAGGATCAGTTAAAGGGCAAACATTTATGTTACAGTTCATAGAGACCCCTACTAGAAATGATGCTCTGCTGGACCTGGTGATCTCAAATCATGCAGAGCCTATTACAAATGTCCATATAAAAGAACATCTGGGTAGCAGTGACCATAACATGATTTAATTTATTGTTAGCTGTAAACAGCAAGCACATACGGGAAAATAAAAATGCTCAATTTTAAGAGAGCTAATTTTTCAAGGCTGAGAGCTGCTTTCCAAGACTTAGACTGGGAGGGAATATTGGCATCAATGAACACAACACAGAAATGGGAGTTCTTCAAAAAGACTGTATGTGAACACACTGCAAAAAATATTCCCCTGGGCAACAAGTTTAAAAGGCTAAAAATCAAACCTATGTGGCTTACGGCCAAAGATAAAAAAGCTATAGATAATAAGAAAAGAGCTTTTATTAAATATAAAAATGAAGGAATGCTATAATTGTTTACAAAGAATATAACAGAATATGCAAAAAGGAAATAAAGGCTGCAAAATTGAAACCAAACGACAGATTGTACAAGATAGCAGGACCAACCTGCTAATTCTTCAAATATATTAATAGTAAAAAGGTTCGGTCCGAGCATGTAGGCCCTTTACAAAATAATCTAGAGTGGGTGACTGGGGACAAAGAGAAGGCAAATTTATTAAATGCCTTCTTCAGCTCTGTGTATACAAAGGAGCATGGGGGAGCTCTTGTCCATAACGGGCATGGTATTGACACAGCTCCAGGAGATCCACATTGGCTCACAGTTGATATGACCCAAAAATATTTAGACAGAATAAAGGTGAATAAAGCAACTGGACTGGATGGCATACACCCATGGGTCCTTAAAGAATTGATCTGTCATTTCAAAGCCATTGTTTCTAATTTTTAGGGACTGTTAAGGCCAACGTGGTGTCAAAATCTTTACCAAGTCATTATAAACCTGTTCATTTAACTTCTATAGTTGGGAAGATACTGGAGAGTTTAATAAAAGACCACATAGATGAGTTCTTGCAGGAAAAAAATATTTTAAGCAACAGACAGCATGGATTCATGAAAGACAGAAGTTGTCAAACAAATCTGATTTTCTTTTTATGAGGAGGTGAGCAAAACCTTGGACAGAAGGGTGGCGGTGGATGTGGTATACTTGGACAGAGGGGTGGCGGTGGATGTGGTATACTTGGACAGAGGGGTGGCGGGGGACTGGACATGGTATACTTGGATTTTGCAAAAGCGTTTGACACAGTTCCTCACACACGGCTAATGTGTAAGGTAAAGTCTACAGGCTTGGAAAAATTACAATGTAAATGGATAGAAAACTGGCTAAAAGAGAGTATAGGTTAATGATTCGTACTCTGAATGGTCTGGGGTCATCAGTGGTGTACCCCAAGGTTCAGTGTTTGGGACCCTTACTATTTAATATATTTATAAACGATATAGGGTCTGGGATTATAAATATCATTTCAGTCTTTACAAATGACACCAAGCTGTGCAGTGGAATAACATTCTTACATGACGTCTCCAATTTACAAGCCGATCTCAATGCACTGTTTAATTGGGCAACTATGTGGCAAATGAGGTTTAATGTTGATAAATGTAAGGTTATGCACTTGGGGGCTAAGAATATGCATGCATCATACATACTAGGGGGGGTACAACTGGGGGAATCAATGGTGGAGAAGGATCTGGGAGTTCTGGAAAATCACAGTCTTAATAATGGTATGCAATGCCAAGCTGCGGTTTCTAAAACAAGCAAAATCCTCTATTGCATTAAGTTATAGATTTCAGAGAGAGATATCATTTTACCCCTGTACAAATCATTAGTAAGACCTCATCTGGAATATGCAGTTCAATTTTGGGCACCAATTCACAAAAAGAACATTGGGGAACTGGAGAAGGTACAGATAAGGGCAACCAAAGTGATAAGAGGCATGGAGGAGATCAGCTATGAGGAAAGATTACAGGAACTGAATTTATTCTCTCTTGAGAAGAGGAGATTACGGGGGATGATCAACATGTATAAATACATCAGTGGTTCATATAGTGAACTCGGTGTAGAGTTATTCACTCTGAGGTCATCACAGAGGACAAAGGGGCACTCCTTCATCTTGAGGAAAAGAAATTTTAATCTCCAGCTGTGAAAATGTGGAATAGACTCCCTCGAGTTGGTTCTGGCCAGCTCAATGAATTGCTTTAAAAAAGGCCTGGATTGTTTCTTGGATACACAGAATATAACTGGATACTAACAGTTATATGTAAAGTTGAGCCAGGGAATATCCGATTGCTTCTCGGGGGATCAGGAAGGATTTGTTTCCCCCTGCAGGAGCAAATTGGATCATGATTTGCTGTTTTTTTGCCGTCCTCTGGATCAACTGTGGGTTTAGGTTTATAGCTTTTTTTTTTTTTTATCCAGACTAAGTAACTGTGTAACTATGTGAAAGGTGCCTGTGACACAACGTAGTGCCTGACCCCTGCCCTTCTCACCATCTTGTGACAAACGACCAGCCAATCTCACACAGCACTGTCATGTAACAATACCACTCTCAGCTGCACCTCGCACAAAGTTTTTCCAGCTCGCGGGACCACAATCTATGTGCCAACATCCTAAGAGTGATTGTCACTGGCTTAGGTTAATTACACAATTAACCCTTCACACTGCCACCAAACTCACAAATCCTAGCAATAACACTATGATATTGTCGTTAGCGTCTGTAACACACACTGTCACCACAGACAGGTATATTCAGAGAAATATATGCAGCGCTAATAAAACTTAGTGAAAACAAACGGAAAATCAGAACATAGGTTGCACACTAGCATAGATGAAAAAACTCAGTCCATATTACATGGTGGGATAAAGTGATAGGTGCAATTGTCCAAGTGATCCATGATCAGAGATAATCGTGACTCTAGTGATCCTATAATTGTACAAATAATACACTAACCAGATAGTGCATAAAGTGCGCATGGAGCAATTAAGACCCGCTCCTGGTGCTCTGGACTTGTGGTTTCAGGAGGATGTCATCTGCAGGTTAGCCACCACATGTCATCAATCCAGGTACATTCGTAAGTCATCCACCAGGAAAATCATCAGCGGGGGAGGGGGTAATCACACATCACTCCAAACCAGCAGGAACCTTCAAAAGTGGGCTCCCATGCAGGGCACACAGCTGCTCCACAGCTTTCAGTACGATCTCCTGATGGCCAATGCTCTTCACCCCCAAAGCATCAAGATGTTGAGGTGATAGATCCAGCAGGTCCTGCCCTGTTATGTCCCATTCTGGAAATGGGTAGTGCTGAACTGAGGGGTCCAGACCCTGTAAATAAGCCCTCACGGTGCCCGGACTCCGTGAGGGCTTATTTACAGGGTCTGGACCCCTCAGTTCAGCACTACCCATTTCCAGAATGGGACATAACAGGGCAGGACCTGCTGGATCTATCACCTCAACATCTTGATGCTTTGGGGGTGAAGAGCATTGGCCATCAGGAGATCGTACTGGAAGCTGTGGAGCAGCTGTGTGCCCTGCATGGGAGCCCACTTTTGAAGGTTCCTGCTGGTTTGGAGTGATGTGTGATTACCCCCTCCCCCGCTGATGATTTTCCTGGTGGATGACTTACGAATGTACCTGGATTGATGAGATGTGGTGGCTAACCTGCAGATGACATCCTCCTGAAACCACAAGTCCAGAGCACCAGGAGCGGGTCTTAATTGCTCCATGCGCACTTTATGCGCTATCTGGTTAGTGTATTATTTGTACAATTATAGGATCACTAGAGTCACGATTATCTCTGATCATGGATCACTTGGACAATTGCACCTATCACTTTATCCCACCATGTAATATGGACTGAGTTTTTTCATCTATGCTAGTGTGCAACCTATGTTCTGATTTTCCGTTTGTTTTCACTAAGTTTTATTAGCGCTGCATATATTTTTCTACATGTGTTTATTGGGTTCCAAAGGTTACCTCTTATGCTAGCTGCTTTTTATTGATGTTCCCAGTGCTCAATTACCATTCCATACATTTAGGTATATTCAGAGGATTATTACATACAGTAGCACTCTTCAAGAGACCGGGATTCTTTAGTTTGCATTAAAATCTTTAGAGACAGTTTCAACACTTTTCAAAATAGGGTTTATTACTAAAAAGGTCAAAATGGTGCAATCAAAATATTTACAGAAAAAGATGTTACACAGACATAAAGAGAACAATAAAGCAACAGAGAGATAAAAGAAAGGAGTTAAGAAGGCAGAATACTTGCAAATTCCTGGTTTTAGCGGAGTCCAGTTGTCCGAGCAAAAAAGTTTCCTTGGCTCTCAAATCCGTTAAGATGTTTCTTGATTGATGTTAAACGAGAGCACACTTACTAAATCTGGTCAGTCCCTTTTCTATGATATCAAAGGGGTGTTGCCTGAGAACAACTGACCAATCATCTGGTTTAAGGAATGGTTGCTAGGAGGTCACCAAATTTATGACCAAGTCCCAACTATAGTTTCATACTAATATAAATAACTTCTCGTATGTGCAGGTGGTGTTCTAGCAACTGTCAGATTAATATTCAGAATATTTCAAACCAAGGGATACCAAACACAGCGTACCTTTTGACACCCAGGGGGGAAGAGACTGCTTTCTCCAATTTGCTATGTGCTAACATAGTCATGTGTGTCCTTGATTTGTTTGGTATGATATTCCCTATTCAAATATATACCTAATATTAATGTGCCCTGTTCCTGTTGAATTCTATGAATTGTATATGGAATAGATGTTTTATGGCACGCGCTGTATTCTTAGAGCCTTAAAGGCCTTACGGGTCATTTTTGACTGCTTGACTGAGTTATTATTGTTTTTCGATAGGGCAGAGGAAAGTGTTTTTCATGGTTCCTGAAAACAGACATCCCGTCAAGACTGATTAGCTGTTCACAGCTCTGGAGCTGGCCTCTATTTGTGTTTTAATTAAGATAAGAGGCTCTTTTGAAATTTGTTACAACTTACAGCTACACATTACAATTTCAGGAGGAGAGAGGAAGATAACTGCTCATGAAACACAAAAATGGCTGAGACCTTGACAAGATGGCTGTCACGTACAGCTTCCATGTCTCTATTGTGCATAATCATTACAGTGCCAATGGACTCATTGCATCTGGGACAGAGGGGACTATGATGTGGCCGGTATTTTGATAATCGGATGGGAGTTAGATATGCCCTATGTAGTATATATAGGTGGGTGAGGCGATCAGAAAGTTTTGGGGAAACAAGCTTACAGGAGTCCAGTAACTCTTCCCAGTCTTCATCCTCCAGCTCCCCCACATCTGCCACCCATATAGTTTTCAATTGGTATGCCAAATTGGTTGCCGTCGGGTGAAGGAGAACCCTTAGTAGGTATGGGGAATCGAGGTTAGGGAAAGAACTCCCCCCTCCCCAAAGCACCTTGTCTCTTTCCCACAACCCTGGCCGGTGGTTGTGGGGGTCTGCCGACAGGGGGCTTATCAGCATCTGGAAGCCCCCTTTAATAAGCTTTTGACACGTACTTTATTAAAAAATCAAAACAAAACCGGTGTAGATCCATCATCCATCACAACGCCTGCCACCACTGCCGACCCAAAAAAGCATTAAAAAAATATCCGGTCCTGACGAAGGCTCCCGCTGTCTGGCAGCTCAGCTGTCTGACAGCTCTTAAATAACTGAGCGGTGGAGCCACCCGGTGACATCACCAGGTGACCCTGCCCCCTTGTGCAGTTACCGACCCAGCATGTCTCAGTCGATAATGTCACATTCTTTTTTTTTTTTTTTTTTTGTCGGATCAGCAGTGGTGGCAGGCATCATGATTGATGATGGATCTACACAGTTTTTTTTATCTTTGATTTGTTAAGGACTTGTCAAAAACTGCCTACTGTCTTTTTTTTTTTTTTTTCTTTTTTTTTACACTACACTTTTTTGGTGAATGACAGTCATTCAAATGGAGGGGGCAGGATCTGGGGGCCCCCTTGATAAAGGGAGCTTCAAGATTCCAATAAGCTTCCCACCTGCAGACCCCTCAACCACCGTCCAGGGTTGTCGGGAAGAAGTCCTCAACATGAGGATAAGGTGCTTTGGGGGGAGGGGGAGCCCCTCTGCCCCAAAGCACCCTCCCATGTTGAGGGCATGTGGTATGGTTCGGGGGGGGGGGTGCTCGCTCGTTTAAGGGTCTGGTATTGATTTAGGGGGGGGGGGGGGGACGCCACGCAATTTTTTTTTTTTTTAATTTTGGTGTGGGGTTAACCTAAAAACATTTTTGGTTTACAACTTTTTTTTATTGCCGGCAAAGGTTTTTTCTTTCTTTTTTTTTTTTTTTCAGCTGTCAGCAGGGTATCCTGCTGACAGCTGCTGACCAGCTATTTACTGGTTAAGGACGCTGGTGGCCAAAACAGCAGCTGTAAATACTCCCAGTGCTCATGAGTCCTAAAAGCTGAAGCCATTTATTAAATTTCGGTCCAAAAGCAAATCTATGGAGGAATTCCCATAGATATCCCCATTCCACTGAATCGAATGCCATAGCAGTGTTCAAACTGACCACCTGGAAGCCATCAGAGTCATGGGTGGCCTGTAGGTTCATGAAAAGTCGCTGAAGGGTAAAAGCCGTATTTTTGTTTGGCATGAATCCTATCTGATCTGGGTGAAATAAATTAAGAATTACTTTATTGAGGCGGAGGGCCAGAATTTATTCCAGAATTTTAACATCTAATTGTAATAGGGAGATGGGGTGGTAAGACTCAGTGAATAGGTGATCCTTACAAGGTTTGGGTATAAGTACAATCAGGGCCTCCCCCATGGAGGAAGGGAAGGTAGAAGAGTCAAATACAGTGAGTACAGCAAACTGAAATCTTTTAGGTGGAGAGAAGTAAAAGTAAAAACTAAAATAATATAGTTGCATAAGTGTGCACACCCTTGAACTAATACTTTTGTTGAAGTACCTTTTTGATTTTATTACAACACTCAGTCTTTTGAGGTATGAGTCTATCAGCATGGCACACCTCGACTTGGCAATATTTGCCCACTCTTCCTTGCAAAAACACTCCAAATCTGTCAGATTGCGAGGGCATCGCCTATGCACAGCCCTCTTCAGATCACCCCACAAATTTTCCATTGGATTCAGGTCTGGGCTGTGGCTGGGCCATTCCAAAACTTCAATCTTCTTCTGGTGAAGCCATTCCTTTTGTTGATTTGGATGTATGCTTTGGGTCATTGTCATGCTGAAAGATGAAGTTCCTCTTCATGTTCAGCTGTCTAGCAGAAGCCTGAAGGTTTTGTGCCAATATTGACTGGTATTTGGAACTGTTCATAATTCCCTCTACTTTGACTAAGGCCCCAGTTTCAGCTGAAGAAAAACATCCCCTAAAGCATGATGCTGCCACCACCATGCTTCACTGTGGGTATGGTGTTCTTTTGGTGATGTGCAGTGTGGTTTTTGCGCCAAACATATCTTTTGGAATTATCGCCAAAAAGTTCAACCTCAGACCATAACACATTTTCCTACATGCTTTTGAAAGACTTCAGATGTGATTTTGCAAAATTTAGTCGAGCTTGGATGTTTTTATTTGTAAGAAAAGGCTTCCGTCTTGCCACTCTACCCCATAGCCCAGACATATGTAGAATATGGGAGATTGTTGTCACATGTACCACACAGCCAGTACTTGCCAGATATTCCTGCAGCTCCTTCAATGTTGCTGTAGGCCTCTTGGCAGTCTCCCAGACCAGTTTTCTTCTCATCTTTTCATCAATTTTGGAGGGATGTCCAGTTCTTGGTAATGTCACTGTTGCGCCATATTTTCTCCACTTGATAATGACTGTCTTCACTGTGTTCCATGGTATATCTAATGCCTTGGAAATTCTTTTGTACCCTTCTTCTGACTGATACCTTTCAATAATGAGATCCCTCTGATGCTTTGGAAGCTCTCTGTGGGCCATGGCTTTTGCTGTAGAATGCGAATAAGAAAATGTCAGGAAAGACCTACAAGAACAGCTGAACTTTATTTGGGGTTAATCAGAGGCACTTTAAATGATGGCAGGTGTGTACTGACTCCTATTTAACATGATTTTGAATGTGATTGCTTAAACTGAACACAGCTACATCTCCAGTTATAAGAGGGTGTGCACACTTATGCAACCATATTATTTTAGTTTTTTATGTTTACCCCCCCCCACCCTAAAATATTTGTTTGTTTTTCAATGGAGTTGTACAGTTTATAGGTCACATTAAAGGTAAAAAAATTCTGAAATGATTTATCTTTGTATCATTTTTTTTACATCAGAGACCAGACATTTTAACAGGGGTGTGTATACTTTTTATATCCACTGTATATGGGTGAATAAGTCTTGCAATTTGGGGACAAGGACCTTGCAAAACTGAGTATAAAATTCCAGAGAGAGTCCGTCTGACCATGGTGCCTTGGAGGGGGTAAGATGCATCGAGGCTTCATTGATTATCATAGGTGGAGATCGGGGCCTCTAACATTTCAACCTGAGATGGGGTTAGAGAAGGAAAGGTAAATGTCCTGTAGAAAGTTGAATAGCTCAGTCTGAGAGTGATGGGTAATAGAGGAATATAGGGTTTCAAAGAAGCTGTGAAACTCCTTGGCTACAAGGTCAGGGTCTGTTAAATGTTGCCCAGAAGTGTTCTGCAAAGACACTATCACGGGGGGTTTATGGTCCAAATGGGCCAGATAGGCAAGCAATAGTCGGACAACAATGGGGTACCAAAGCCCACATCCACTAAACTAGGCAGTATGGATTGTGATAATATAATGTAATATAATCTATTCAGGACATGGTGGAGCACAAAGCAGAAAAACAGGAATATTTTTTAGACGTGGAAAGCCTTTGTCTCCATGTGTCTATCAGAGCAAATTCTGCTAGGTGCCTACCAAATCTTGTTACAGGAGATGGAGATGGCTTGGAAGAGTCGAGGCCCATTTTGTCAAGATTGGGATCTATAACTATATTAAAATCACCCATCCAAATAGCAGGGGCTGTAGGGTGTTGGGCCATAAAGGCAGGACCATCATGTAGTACTGAAAATTGTCATTGAGGAGGGATATAATAAGCCAATAACAGTATTTCAACCCCACTAATCAAAGCATGTAAAAAAAGGCACCTGCCCTGAGGATTCGACTGCAGTGCCAGTAATTGATATTGGACAGTTTTAGTGATGAGAATTGCAACTCCCTGGGAGTGAGCAGTATGAGGGGCCTGGTACAATCAGCCCACCTAGAGTTTTTTAAGGGCGAGCTGCAGCTGGCCATTTATGAGTTTCCACCAGAACGGAAACATTGGCCTGTTGTGATTTTAGGTGGGCCATAATCGCAATGCATTTGGTTTTCACTCTAAGACCTCTACTATTCCAAGTTAGAAATTTTATGGAGTCAAAATGATACCTATGGGGTAGAGGCATGAAATCAGATCATCGGGCAAATAAAAGGCCATACACATTACATGGCAATTATAAGGACCTAGCATAGATGGGTCAACAGAGCTAAAATACAATAAAACAATTGAGTATTCTGACTGTGAGGCAATTAACATGCTAAGTATGGATTTCCAGTAAGAAGATTCTCCGTATAAAGAAACGGCTACAATATAAGAACCCGACAGGATAATCATCCTATATGTACAATCAAAACATGGTAAAGAAAAAGTCATACAAGTTTTAAGGGTCTGTACCACAAACCCTGGACCAGCAGAAAAAAAGGGAACAAATAACTGCAAGCAGTGGCGCATAGGCTGGCCAGGGAAACAAAGCTTGACTAAAAACAAAAATCCAATGGAGAAAACAAAGTTCCAACAGTACTCCATCAGCTAGGGGAGTGATCATTCGCTGAAAAGCACCCGATGGCACAGTGTGCTGAGTGTCCAGGGAGATGAATGAAAATGGATGAGGATGAGGGGGGTAAGGTAAGCCAAGAATCTGTGGATGTCCAGAAAAAATGGGGGGACGCTTGAGTTCACCTGCGAGATGTGGTGGGATAAAAACAGGACAGTGCGGGGGTGGCAGTCACTCTCGCCGCAGGATACATGGGTAGGGGTGGAAAGGGAATGAAGAGAGGGATAATGGGGCAGTCTGGCCAGGGAAGGGGGGGGGCCAGGGAAGGGGGGGGGGAGGGAGAAGCAGACTCATGGATCTCAGAAAAACAACATGGAGGCTGCATAAACATCCAGGTTAACTGTTGAGGTGGCCATGCAGTCAAGCTTCTGAAGGAGCAGCAACGCTCAGCCAAATGGAAGATGTTTCAAGCAGGTGCGGGGCGAGCTCCAGCCATGCAAAGATGGAATTGTGTTGCTGCACCGCCGCAGAGAAATCAGGAGACACCCCTATTTTTACATTTCTTCAATATTCTTCAGAATTTTCAAGCTCCCAGCCCCAATCCAGAACTACGAAATCCAGAGAAAGCATAGAACACCACTTTCTCAATTCACAATAAACTTGCCAGAGCTTCAAACTGCAGCTGTAGAATCCGATGCTACTTCTATGCCTATTTACATGGTGTCAGGGTCTCACACTGTCAAAAACCTTTATCTAAAAAAAAAATGTATTTTGAGAACACTAAATTCTGTAGGTATTATAAAAGAGAATTACAGGAAGTGAATGGAGTTTACATTTTCCCCTAGATTCCAGCCTCTGATGCAGATTGCATCTCCAAAATGACCCTGTACTATTGTGAATAGTTCAAGTGGGCTGCATGTACTGTAGTAACCCAAATATGTAAAGTTTACCTTTTTAAAGTGAAATAAAATACATGTAATTTTTCATTGTCCTGATTAAAGTGGTTATAAAGCTAAGACATTAAGTAAAAAAATGTCCTACTACTTGAATCGCCCCCTCACCTCCCTACAGACTTACCGGAGTCCTATCTCGATCCAACGTTGTACCTGTCTAAAACTATGCTGGTCTATGCTCCTCACAGGACACAGAGGCAGCATCAAGAGCCATTTGCTCCTGCTGCTGTCAGTCAAAATCAGTGAGGAGGGAGTGGGGGGTGGGGCTGAGCCATGTTGTGTGTGTGTCTGTCTATGAACCCGCATATTCTGGCTGGGTAGCGAGCCTGAATGTGTGCCCCATAGCAAGCAGTTTCTTATGGGGGTAAGACACAGAAGAGGAGGAGCAGACAGTGTCGGCGGGGGAACCTAGAAGAGGAGGTTTGGTTCTCTGTGCAAACAGTTCTGTCATGGGAAGGCGCATATGTCAAAGCAGGCTGTGATTGGGAGGGGGTGAATGCCAGAGCAGGCTGTGATTGGGAGGGGATGTGTGACAGGGGCAGGTTGTAATTGGGAGGGGGTGTGTGCCAGGGACAGGTTGTAATTGGGAGGGGGCGTGTGCCAGGGGCAAGCTGTGATTGGGAAGGGGCATGTGCCTGGGGCTGGCTGTGATTGGGAGGGGTGTATGCTAGAGCAGGCTGTGATTGGGGGGGGAATGTGTGCCAGGGGCAGGCTGTGATTGGGAAGGGGCATGTGCCTGGGGCTGGCTATGATTGGGAGGGTTGTATGCCAGGGGCAGGGTGTGATTGGGAGGGAATGTGTGCCAGGGGAAGGTTGTGATTGGGATGGGGTGTATGCCAGGGGCAGGTTGTAATTGGGAGGGAGTGTGTGCCAGGGGCAGGTTGTAATTGGGAGGGGGTGTGTGCCAGGGGCAGGCTGTGATTAGGAAGGGGCACGTGCCTGGGGCTGGCTGTGATTGGGAGGGGTGTATGCTAGAGCAGGCTGTGATTGGGAGGAGATGTGTGCCAGGGGCAGGCTGTGATTGGGAAGGGGCATGTGCCTGGGGCTGGCTGTGATTGGGAGGGGTGTATGCCAGGGGCAGGTTGTGATTGGGAGGGAATGTGTGCCAGGGGAAGGTTGTGATTGGGAAGAGGCATGTGCCAGTTGCTGGCTGTGATTGGGAGGGGGTGTGTGCCAGGGGCAGGCTGTGATTGGGAAGGGGCACGTGCCTGGGGCTGGCTGTGATTGGGAGGGGTGTATGCTAGAGCAGGCTGTGATTGGGAGGAGAGGTGTGCCAGTTGCTGGCTGTGATTGGGAGGGGTGTATGCCAGAGCGGGCTGTGATTGGGAGGGAGTGTGTGCAAGGGGCAGGTTGTGATTGGGAGGGGGTGTGTGCCAGGGGCAAGCTGTGATTGGGAACAGGCATCTGCTTGGGGCTGGCTGTGAATGGGAGAGCGCGCATGCCAAAGCAGGCTGTGATTGGTAGAGGATGTGGGCCAGATGCTGGCTGTGATTCATCAGGGGGCATTGTGGCTGAGCAATCTGCCCAATACCTCCTGAATGGCCAGCCAAAGGATGAAAACTGACCACGCTAACACAGATCAGTGTCTGTACTTTGTGTGGATAGTTTAGAACATGATTGAAAATGATCAAGACTATGATGTATAAAATACACACATGTGACCACACATAGTAATAAATATTTAGGGTAACATACATTTTATAATGGTGCTGTCGTTAGACATGGGCATTTCGATTTTTCTGTTGCAATAGTGGCTTCCGCAGTGGGTGAAAAAATGGTAGCCAATCATTCATGCATGGGTAGTGTGTATAAAATACATACAGTTGCAAGAAAAAGTATGTGAACCCCTTGGGATTACGTGGAGTTTTGCATGAATTGGGCATAAAATGTGCTCTGAACGTCATCTAAGTCACAACAATAGAAGAACACAGTCTGCTGAACATAATACTACACAAACATTAGATGTTGCCATGGTTTAATTGCACATGATGTTCAGAGCACATTTTATGCCCAATTCATGCAAAACTCCACGTAATCCCAAGGGGTTCACATACTTTTTCTTGCAACTGTATTTGTCCCATGTCTTAGGTGGTCTGGAATAAAATGACAGAACGACTGCACATGCATGGTATGGGATTACAGCCTGGTCGATAATAAAATTGAGCCACAACTGCACAAGTGTGGTAGGCACTTAGAGCCTGGTCTGTAACAATACGATGTCTTAACCATGTATGCTTTTGGGTGCTTTATTATAAAGCAAATTGACTTTGTGAGGGGCTGATGTGGTGGTGGTGGTGGTGGTGGTGGTGTGCACAGGGGTCTCATCCAGCTTCAGAAAGTATGAAGCTGGACGCAAAAAGGTGTCAGTGAGCTGGACAGGAGTGGCCATATTATGCTGTAGTCCACTCAGTGAGCACAGGGTGTTCTCCATCACTGGAGGCGGAGTCCTCTCTGCCTCCTCCAGGGTTGCCCCGGTCCAGCAGGCAGGTAAGGATACTGATGATGAGGTGGTCTGTCTGCTTACTGCTTTATGAGAGGAAGCAATACTTTGGGTTGCTGTACGAGAAGGGGGTTTATTGAGGCAGCAGCTAGAACTAAAGGAGTAATTCTGGTACCTTCTACATAGAGGGAGTAATTCTGAGGCTGCTCGATGAGATGGGAAAGTTTTGGAGGCACATAAGGGGATGTTTATGTTTGTGGCAGATATAAAATCCCTTTGTGGAGATCTTACTACTTGCTGTGTCCCGTATTCATTCCTACATGTATTGTTGCTTGTGCACTCTCTGCCACTGTGCTGATGGATGTTTCTTCAGCCCCTCAGCTGACAAGCAATTTTCCACTCACTGCCACTGTGCTGACAAGCAATTTTCCACTCACTGCCACTGTGCTGACAAGCAATTTTCCACTCACTGCCACTGTGCTGTGTGGACGGGTGGTCTTGCACTCACCACAACTGTGCCGCTACACGATTCTGCACTTGCCACCACTTTGCCAGCATATGATGCTGTGTTTGCCTCCATTGTGCTGACGCACGATTCCACACTTGCTGCCACTGCACCAACTCGCACTGTTTCATCCCTATCAGTGAATTGGTAGCAGTAAATTCATAGGCTGATCGTATGCAGTATTTATTTTTTATACATGCCTTTTATAGGTTTCTCCTCATTTTGTTTAAACCAAGCTATCTTGCAGATCTGACAATGACAGGGGTTGGGACAAATTATAACCCTGTGGATTGCAATTGCAAGAGCAGTTTTCAAAGGAGGTTTTAAACCATCTGAATAAAAGGTGACTGTTTCAACCATAGGAGATCATAGTCACAGCACACACTTTCTTTCTTCTTCCTTTGATTTCAATGGACTGTCAAATGCATGGGAATGTGTAAATCAGACACTACTTTTTAAGATCATGGTTTGGAGGTCGCAAATGCGTAATGTTTGCTTTTAGGGTACCATTTAACAATTAATGGCATCTGTGCACATGCAGCAAGGGCGGTGCGTTCCTGTGTGGTGCAATAAATGCACCTTTCCTGCACCAAATTCTCGCATCTGTGCAGTGTGGTTTTTCCACATCACATTTTTAAGCTCATTTTATGCAAGATGTTATTAAATGCTATTAAAAAGCACATTTTATGAAAACACATTAAAGAAGCAGCATGCAGGACTTTGATGTGCTTTCAAGAAAATACACGCTCTAATACAGTTTAATGGCAGTGCACATAAAAATGTGTGTAAAGCCGGCCATACATAGGTTGAATTCCGAAAAGAATTTCCTTTCGAAAATCTTTTCTCAGAATTTTCGTTCAAATTTTGCACCATTAGTGGGCCACAGGAATGGCCGATTTTTGTGTGACCATTGAATCTGACTGATTGGGCATGTTGGAAATTTTTTGAAAAGCAAATGAATTCCTAATCAATGATGGGAGAATCATGGAGAAATAAAATCGAAAAAGAAATGAGCATGAGCTGTGACCTGGAAAGAAAAGAAAGTTCTTGGCCACGAAAATTAATTTCTGTAGCAACATGAGGTGAAGATGAAGGCTTGGTTGGTCGAATTTCAAAATCAATGGTGGCACCATCGAGTTAAAAAACACACTAAATTTCTGATTTTCGAAAGAAAATTCGGTCAGAATTCGACCCATGTATGGCCTGTATTAACCAATTCAATACCGGGCAATTTTACACCTTCCTGCCCAGGCCATTTTTCAGGTTTCAGCGCTCTCACACTTTGAATGACAATTGCGCGGTCATACAACACTGTACCCAAACTAAAATTTTATAATTTTCTTCACACATCTAGAGCTTTCTTTTGGTGGTATTTAATCACCACTGGGGTTTTTATTTTTTGCTAAATTAACAAAAAAAAGACTGAAAATTTTGAAAAAAAAACGTTTTTCTTTGTTTCTGTTATAAAAGTTTGCAAATAAATAATTGTTCTTCATAAATTTAGGCCGAGATGTATTCTACTACATGTCTTTGGGGAAAATAACCCAAATTAGGATGTATTTTTTAGTTTGTAGGAAAGTTTATAGAGTTCATAAACTATGGTATAGATCTGAATATTGATCAATCCTGAAGTACTGACAGCCAATCTAATTTCTTGAGGTCCAAGAATGCCAGAACAGTACAGATATCCCCCAAATGACCCCTTTTTGCAAAGTAGACAGTCCGGCGTACTTCATAAGAGGCATGGCGAGTTTTTTGAAGTATTTTTTTGTCATAATTTTTCAGAAAATGAAAAAATAAAAAAAATTATTTTCACCATTTCTTTTTTTTATATACTGTCACCAGTGCAGTACAGCATCATCATATAACTGGCATGGCGGTGATCAGGGACACTGACTGGTGACAGTGTGAAATTTATTTATATATATATATATATATATTTTTTTTTTTTTTTTTTTAATTTTAAATATTTTATTACATTTTTTTTAAGATTTTTTTTTTCATATTTCACTATGTCCAAAGTAGTACAATGTTACCATAGTAACATTGTACTACTTTGGGGAAGTGATCATGTAAGCAAACATCATTAGGCATTGATTGGCAAAAAAAATCAACATTTTCTAGTTTCCAAAATGGCCGCCAGTCGTTCACGCATGTGCAGTAGCGTGTGTGCGTGGCTCCACCCTACACGTTTCGTCACAGGTAACGTCATCATTTTTGTCAGTTTATAGTGTGTCAATGGCTAAAACTGTACAAAAAAGTAGCATAGCTTCAAAGGAATATAACCATCGTTTTTTGCCAGAAGAAAAGCCTTGGGCACTATTATTTGCATTCGCTATGTCAAGTAATAAGCATTTATTGAGAAAGACATGAAGAGGTTGACTGTCACTTGTATAAATGCCATTGTATCAGATTTAATCCTTAAATCAGAGTGTAGGTCCAGAATGGGCGAAAGAGCACACTCTTGACACATTTCCTATACATTTCCAATACAAGATATTTAGAGTACAATAAAGCTGAATGCAGGCAAGCGGCTATATACGCATTTGAAATACATACAGTATTTTCTTAATTGTACCTCACAGGACACAGAGGACTTTTTATTCATGACTACTTAGGTTATGCTGCCAACTTCAGGTGAGATGTATCCCCACCCAGACACAACCTCTCCCAGCTCAGCTAACCCTGTTAGCTAGTGGCCTTAGGTGATGAATGGATGTGCTTACAGATGTCTCTCTTTGGAAAAACGCCTTTCAGAGGCTTGATTCCTAATTCCCTGGCCTGTCCCTGATTCCCTGGCCTGCCCCTGATTTCCTGGCCTGTCCCTAACACCCCTGCATGTTCTCCCTGTGCCTGCATGGGTTTCCACCGGGTACTCCGGTTTCCTTCCACACTCCAAAGACATGCTGGTAGGTGAATTGGATCCTGTCTAAATTGTCCCTAGTATGCTAGGGACCTTAGATTGTACATCCCTTGAGGGTTAGGGACTGATGTGAATGTATAATATGTATGTAAAGCGCTGCGTAAATTGACGGCGCTATATAGGAACCTGAAATAAATATTAAGTGTAAACTTAATTTTTATTGTAATAAAAAATAAAAAAGTGACTTTATTATTATTTTAAATAAAAGCTGTATAGCAAAACCTTAAGTGCTCCTTTTTTATTTGCTTTGTGCAAACATTCCGTTACATTTTGTGCAATACATAAAATAAATCGGTAATTATTATGTGGTCATGAATAATCCCACATCCGCACTCCAGTGCAAAAACTGAATTTATATTTTATATATAATCCAATTATTGATTTATCCAGTTATTGATATATTTATGTATATGTAATATACACAGTACATTGCATTCAGTGTCACAGATTTTGCACACAGAGTGAATGAAGGGGCACTTCAAGTGATACTAAACCCACAACCGTAAACTCAGTCTGTATATGCAGCCAAACATGTTTGTTATACTCACTGTGGAACCTAAGAGATTAATCCTCCATATTGTGTATTAAGGATGTTTGATCTTGTCCTCTCTGATCCTCCCCTTCTACTGTCCCCAATCCATCTGCTAATAGAACAGAGCTTTGGGGGCAAGCTGCTCATGCTCATTTTGGTGAGAGTTTTTTTTTCTTGGGAGAGTGCCAGCACAGGGCCAATCAGCATTGTCCATACAGAGGGCCAGGGGTCCTACAGCCTCATAGGACAATCAAGGAAGAATGAAACCGCCTCCCACAAGCTTTAACCAGTGCTCTGCTGGACACTGATAGAAGTCATTAGACTGCTCTAACTGCTGATGAGAAAAGGTATTTAGCAGTTTATATTGACTAAAATAATTGCATTTCCATGTTCTGTGTACTGTGGGTGACCAGATATAGTGAATGCAGGGTCCTGGGTTTAGTAGCACTTTAAGGTGTTGATGTACAGTTATTATTTAACATTACGGGTTATATAGTGCTGGTTTTTTGTAATTTCTATCATGTAGATATTTATGCCTCTCTGGACTCTGGGCGAAAAAAGGTCTTGCATGCCGCTTTGTAGTTGGGTTCCCCGTTCTGGGGTTTTCTGTGTTTTTGGCCTTTTTTCTATGTTGACCATCCCCTTTCTGTTTTTGCTACAAAACTGAGGCTTAGCCGAGGTGGGAGGTGTTATACCTGGATATTGCTTCCTTCCTTTTTTGGCCAGTGTCCATTCACCGGACGGTGACAACACAACCCAAGAAAAGGATTTTACAGCTAAACCCAAAATCCTAATCTACCTGGCAAAGAATTTTTCTATCCATCAGTTCCTAAGATCTTTTTTAACCACTTGCCGACCAGCCGCAGTAAATGTACTGCGGCTGGTCAGCAAGTAGTTAAAAAGATCTTAGGAACTGATAGAAAAAAAAAACGGTCCAATCTGGTCTTCTAAAAAAAAATTGAAAGGGATCTTTCCTTGTCTGTCTAAGTGGATCGGAGGGCTGTCAGGTATAAATAGACAGTGGAGTCTGTTTACTCCCGCCGCTCCGCAGAGCAGACTCTGTCCGTGTCCACTCAATGATCAGTGGTCAGATTTCCTGCTGATCTAAATGAAGACAATGATCTGTCATTCATCCACTCACTCTTCTCTGATCAGTGGACAGATTTCCTTCTGATCTAAACGGAGTCTGCCCTGTGTGAAAGGGACCTAACTGACCTAAACCCTTTGTGAGCACAAGGTACAGAGGACTTTTAGCTCATTTGCTAAAGTATCTACGTTAATAAACACTAATAGAACCCATACACATCTGACAAATACTTCATTGCACATTTTTGGCTTGATGAGTCAACCATCTCATCTGCGAATACCTGCAGACACATTTGGGGATCAAGTGATAGAAAACCTTCTTCATGTGCTATCTTCAATCCTCTTCAATTGGTGTTGTTAGACATGTAGACACTATTGTCAGACATTTTAAATTTGGTTCTTGTTATAGCAACTAATTATGTTGTTTCTTTCATCCTTACATAGAACCTTAGAACCATGAAAGTCAATGGGAATCGAGTTATAGGGAATAGAAATTGTGCTTCCCTATCCATGAAAAATGCTATGTTCTTTTTACATTCAGTGAACCACTAATGTAAATGTCTATCCCGGGCTACCAGTGTAAAATTCTATTTGTTATCAAATGTGTTTTATAAATATAATTATGAAATTAAATGCTCTGAATCTCATGTATATATCTATATTAGTGAAAAAAATATCTGTAAACAGTTAATTGTGTTCCCACAACCTATATAAAACAGATGTAAAAATCTAGGTGCAGCAGTAGTTTTTTTTATTATTTCTAATGAACCACTAGGCCCTATAGACATGGGTACCATACTGTACACCAAGTCTTGTAAATACTGGCTGAACATCTAGGTGAAAGGATATACAGTATAAAGCCAAATGGGTTGGTTGACATGAGCACTTGTTGCTTCTTGGCAAAACAAAAATTCCAAGCAGCCTCAGTTTGCTTTGAAGTTGGTTAATTCTGCCAACTGGACCTCCTGGAGACAAGTTTGCTGATTGTGGCCCAGAAGTCCCTAAATTTGGTTTTAGAACTGCATTTTGTAGCATGCATTGCCACCTTTTAACAGCTGATCCTTGACAGCATTTATTATTAAAGTCTGATTTTTTTTTGGGGGGGGAGGGGTGTGCTTTTTTCACAAAATATTGTTTTCTCTTTGTTTTAGGTGACCATGGAGAAGACTCTGCAGCAGAAGAGGAAGGACATGCTAAATCCAGAGCAAGTATAAGCAGCCAGTATGTATAATTTCATCTCTTATTCCTTCTTTAAGGCATGTTTTTTTTTCCCATTCGGTCCACCCCACCCCCTTTCCCTCATGTAATGCTCTACTGTCTAGCACCACTATCACCAATAGTCCCTGCCAGGGCAGCTGTTCGAAACCACGGGGCCCCGTACAGCCAAACTGACAGGGCCCTACAAAAAAAAACACAGTTTACTACCATTATGAATGAACACAGTGAGCAATTGGTGCCAATCACTTGTTGTGTTCATTCAGGAAAGGAAGGGATTGGTAAATGTGACATATTTACCAGACCTTTCCCCCCCACTCTCCAGCCAAAAGAATCCAATTGTCTGCTTGCAGCTGCTGGAGGGAAGGAGAGGAGGGAAGCCAGCAGCACCGTGGGGGTACACAGTGGGGTCCTGGGAAGCAAGGGAAAATGTATGGTGCACAGGGGGGTGATAGGTGCAGCTGGGGGGTGGCAATTACTGGAACCGATCCCCTGTATGTCTCTCTCTACAGCAGCTGAAAGCCAGCGGTAGGTAGAGGAGAAGCTTTCAGCTGCTGCAGAGAGAGCCATTCATCGGTTACAGTAATTGCATCCCCCCCACTGTGCTGATCACTGTCCCTGCCCACATCCGATTCACCCAGCTGCCTGGGCCCCCCTGCTGGCCTGGGCCCCATACAGGAGGACTGGTGGTACCCCCTTATCTACAGCCCTGGTCCCTGCTTTGTCTATTTTCTGTATACATAGAAGTACAAGGGGTGGCAGGGGTTTATGGGGTCATGGGGAGGCAGTTTAGAGCTTACAATCTAGGAGGAGGGGTTGAGTGATACAAAAGGTAATAGCTTTGGGGGGGATGAGCTGATGGAGGAAAAAAAGGCAGTTTACTAGAACATGAATCATAATTTTTTATATCCAATCTACGTGTTGCATAATTGAATGGATCAGATGACTGGATTCTTATATTAAGACCACCTTAATTCACAAGCTAATTTCTTTCCTCGTCTTCTCAGCTAGCACTCTGTCTTTCCGATGCACCTACTTTCCCTTTTTGCCATTCTATTCCTTCTTTTTTTTTTTTTTTTTTTTTTTGGGTCTATTCCCCAACTACCAGAATGTAATGATTTTAACCTATGGACTGGACATATTGGTGGCAGCACCACATCTTTTAGAGCCTACAGCCCAAGATGTTACTTCTAGTATAAATATTCTCCCCAAATGGCAATGTTATGAATGATCTCCTTAAGAGGAATTTTAGTTTGTCCATAAAGGGTCTTGGTGTGTGCTATCAGGTAGCTAAAGGTTCCCTCCTTTCCCTATAGAAAAAAGGTTGCTTCTTAGGCATAGCAATGTTACCTTTCAAGTTTCCATGTTTATTTTTCATACTAGCATTGACTATTTTTGATGGCATTTATTATGTTGCATTGTTTTCATCTGACACTAGATGGCTCTAGAAGACTTGCTTTTATTAGTATCTGTTTATTCTGCTATGCTGTAAATTATAGGCCTACAGCAAGCTTTAAAGTATGGAATAGTGTGCAGAAAATAACACTCCAGGGACCTGAAAAGCAGATGGTCATGTTTCCCCTATTCCATCTCAGTTTGTGTGCAAGTAATAACATCTTGTACAAGTTATTGCCTATTTTTCCTGTTACAGAAATGATGGTCCTTGTAATGGCGAAGCTAAAAAGTGTTTGTTGGAAAAAAGGCGTGCTACATATTACTGCCTCAGAAGCTCAGCTCTAAGCAGACACCAAGAAAATGCAATGTATTATATAAAATTGAACAGCGCAGATTCTATGAGTTAATTTAAAATCCTATATAATATTTAGTAAATGATAAAACGTTCTACAGCCATATAACTGCTTCTTCACATCTCTAGGGCTTGTAATGCTTTTTTTGCAGCACTGCTCTGTGCATGCTGTACTACCTCTTCTTCTTTTTTTTTTGGTAAAAAATTGCTTCTTGTACATGAATTTGGGGTGCATTACTTTTCATTAGATTGGCTATTTTACTTATTATGTTGTTCGCTGTAGTAAACCATATCCACAGTAGATTTACTGTGACTGAGTGCCAGCTGCAGGCTCAGCAATGTAAATAAACATTGCGAGCTTGCCTCCGGGACTGTTTAAAAACATACACAGAGCATGATCTGGCTGTTCCTTCTCCCGGCAAAGTATGGAGAAAACACAGCCAGATCTGTTAGTAAAAGCAGCACATATTACACACATTAACTTGTTAGGCACACAGTTAACCCTCTGATTGCCCCTAGATGTTAACACCTTCCCAACCAGTGTCATTAGTGCAGTGAGAGTGTACAGTTTTAAATCTGATCACTGTATTAGTGTCACTATTGATGTCAGTGTCAGTTAGTCTACCTCCCAGCAAGGGTATGTTAGCGCCAGATTGCTTCCCACGCTATCACAGTCCCATTATAAGTCTGACAACCGCCAATACCAGTATAGCATCATAGCGTAAATTCCAGTATATACAGTGGGGCAAAAAAGTATTTAGTCAGCCATCAATTGCGCAAGTTCTCCCACTTAAAAAGATGAGAGAGGCCTGTAATTGGCATCATAGGTAAACCTCAACTATGAGAGACAAAATGAGAAAACAAATCCAGACAATCACATTGGCTGATTTGGAAAGAATTTATTTGCAAATTATGGTGGAAAATAAGTATTTGGTCACCTACAAACAAGCAAGATTTCTGGCTCTTACAGACCTGTACTTTCTTCTTTAAGAGGCTCCTCTGTCCTGCACTCATTACCTGTATCAATGGCACCTGTTTGAACTTGTTATCAGTATAAAAGACACCTGTCCACAACCTCAAACAGTCACACTCCAAACTACACTATGGTGAAGACCAAAGAGCTGTCGAAGGACACCAGAAACAAAATTGTAGACCTGCACCAGGCTGGGAAGACTGAATCTGCAATAGGTAAGCAGCTTGGTGTGAACAAATCAACTGTGGGAGCAATAATTAGAAAATGGAAGACATACAAGACCACTGATAATCTACCTCGATCTGGGGCTCCACGCAAGATCTCACCCCGTGGGGTCAAAATGATCACAAGAACGGTGAGCAAAAATCCCAGGACCACACGGGGGGACCTAGTGAATGACCTGCAGAGAGCCTGGACCAACGTAACAAAGGCTACCATCAGTAACACACTACGCCGCCAGGGACTCAGATCCTGCAGTGCCAGACGTGTCCCCCTGCTTAAGCCAGTACATGTCCGGGCCCGTCTGAAGTTTGCTAGAGAGCATTTGGATGATCCAGAAGAGGATTGGGAGAATGTCATATGGTCAGATGAAACCAAAATAGAACTGTTTGGTAGAAACACAACTCGTCGTGTTTGGAGGAGAGAGAATGCTGAGTTGCATCCAAAGAACAGCATACCTACTGTGAAGCATGGGGGTGGCAACATCATGCTTTGGGGCTGTTTCTCTGCAAAGGGACCAGGACGACTGATCCATGTGCAGGACAGAATGAATGGGGCCATGTATCTTGAGCTTTTGAGTGCAAACCTCCTTCCATCAGCAAGGGCATTGAAGATGAAACGTGGCTGGGTCTTCCAACATGACAATGATCCCAAACATACCGCCCGGGCAACGAAGGAGTGGCTTTGTAAGAAGCATTTCAAGGTCCTGGAGTGGCCTAGCCAGTCTCCAGATCTCAACCCCATAGAAAACCTTTGGAAGGAGTTGAAAGTCCGTGTTGCCCAGCGTCAGCCCCAAAACATCACTGCTCTAGAGGAGATCTGCATGGAGGATGGGCCAACATACCAGCAACAGTGTGTGCCAACCTTGTGAAGACTTACAGGAAACGGCTGACCTCTGTCATTGCCAACAAAGGATATATAACAAAGTATTGAGATGAACTTTTGATATTCACCAAATACTTATTTTCCACCATAATTTGCAAATAAATTCTTTCCAAATCAGCCAATGTGATTGTCTGGATTTTTTTTTCTCATTTTGTCTCTCATAGTTGAGGTCTACCTATGATGCCAATTACAGGCCTCTCTCATCTTTGTAAGTGGGAGAACTTGTACAATTGGTGGTGACTAAATACTTTTTTGCCCCACTGTATATCTTCGTTTCTAGACACTATACCTTTCACATAATTATTTATTTATTGTGGGGGGTTTTTTTTTGGGGGGGGGGGGGGTTACCATATACTTGTAGCAGAATACATTTTGGCCTAAACTTATGAAGAAATTTAATTTTTAATTTTTATTGGATATGTTTTATAACAGTAGAAAATATAGTTTTTTGTCTTTTTTGTTTTTTTTTAAAAAAAAAGACAGTGGTGAGCAAATACCACCAAAAGAAAGCTCTATTTGTATTTAAAAAAATTAGAGAAATTTAATTTGGGTACAGTGTTGCATGATCGCGCAATTGCCTGTTAAAGTAGCACAGTGCTGAATATAGCCAGAAATGCTGTGGTCATGAAGGGGGTAAAACCTTCCAGAAGTCAAGTGGATGGTGTAGTCTTTTTTGGTCCTTTTTGCGTGATGCTATAAAATCCTTGGTGCTACTTACAATCTGATCCTTAACCACACATATCCATGTTGCACTGAGCAGTAGCCTCCTACTATAAACTTTAACACTTAGCCAAAAAATATGCAGCCCTCTGAGAATGATTGCCACAGTAGTTACTACAGTTTTCAGGTTGATTGGTAACAGTGAGATCAAAATTGTCCTTTAAATGTCTACAGGTATCTTAAGAGGAGTTTGAGTATGAAAGAAGAATTGTTGATGAAAGTGGAGAAAACATGGTCTGCAGTATGCTTTAATATGTAAATGTTATCTTGATTCCAAGGAGATCCAGGAGACTTGAACAAATGCAAAAATATAGGACAAAGAAAACAAGAAAAGCACTTTTAGAAGTCTGCCTAGCAAAGATAGCAGAATGAGGTCCTACAAAAACGTTTGGCTGGCGGTGAACTGTGTTTATGTAAAGTGCAGATAATATAGCTTTATACATTGCCCATTTGGTATTGTGCTGGTGCATGTGCAATTTTGCCAGCACTTATTTTTAAATTCTACTAAAGGATTTAGTATATATAGGGTATACAGTCAGTACATTTTGTGTGATGTTTATCAAGTATGTATTCTTTGACAGACATGATAACGATTTAACATCTTCCTTAAGAGACAGTGTGGAGGATTTGGATGCAAAAACAGGTATGTGGAGCAATTTTATTGATTTCTATAGATAGCCCAATCTTTTTATGACATGGGCCACATCCCATACATGAATGAATAGAAAGATAGCAAAAATTGGGATTTTGAAGGCACCAAAAAACATATTATTAGACAAAAATAAAACTACAAAATGTATTATTTTTCATTAAAAACATGGCAACAGAAGGGTCTTTGGTCAAATATCAAAGCCACAGTGAAACACATAAACATGAACAATGCATGTAGACACCGTTGCACCATATTTTCTCCACTTGATTATGACTGTCTCCACTGTGTTCCATGGTATATCTAATGCCTTGGAAATTCTTTTGTACCCTGACTGATACCTTTTCACAATAAGATCCCTCTGATACTTTGGAAGCTGTCTGCAGACCATGGATTTTGCTGTAGGATGAAACTAAGAAAATGTCAGGAAAGACCTACTCAAACAGCTGAACTTTATTTGGGGTTAATCAGAGGCACTTTAAATGATGGTAGGTGTGTACTGACTCCTATTTAAGATCATTTTGAATGTGATTGAACACAGCTACATCCCCAGTTATAAGAGGGTGTGCACACTTATGCAACCACATTGTTTTATTTTTTTTATGTTTACTCCCCCCCCCCCCCCCCAAGAGATTTCAGTTTGTTTTTCATTTGAGTTGTACAGTTTATAGGTCACATGAAAGATGGAAAAAGTTCTGAAATGATTTATCTTTGTCTCATTTTTTTACATCACAGAAACCTGACATTTTAACAGGGATGTGTAGACTTTTTATATCCATTGCATCTTTAGATATAAGTAGTTGCATCCAAAATACAGTATATTAAAGCTGAACTTCAAGCAGATATAAAAGACACAAATTAGAGCAGCTCTGTATTCATGTATGCATCATTTACTGTAATAAACTGCAAATCGTGTAAGTGCCTGAATTGGAAATGTCTGCTTAATTTTCCACATGCGTTTTGTAGCTCCTGCATTCAAAGTGGCCCCCAAGGCCACAGTCACATCCTTGATTAAGTAGAGCAGCCACAGTTTCTACTCTTTAGGGCATCCTGCTAGTACATGCCTTTAGGTTGGTGTCATGTCCTGGGGTGTTCCTGCTTTTATATATAGATTCAGGCTCCCTGGCAGTTGAGTGTATTCTGGCAGCTGTGGATCCTGCTGTCGGAATACAGTGTTCCAGTGGGGTAATTCTCTATTCTATTCCTCTATTCACTTCATTTTTATGGATAGAGGAATCTATTCTTTTTTATTTTTCCACCTGCTGCACCTTACTGTGTAAACCAGTTTATCAATCCTTGCAGCATACCAATGTTTAAATATAAATGGCTTCCCTTATTTTCACCTGGTGATCCAGTCAGTAACACACTTCCTATCTCAGTGTGACTCCGCTCTTAAAGGAGGACACCTTTGGACAGCAGCACTGTCAATCTGGGGTAAGGGTAGTGTTATATGTACTAGCAGATTTAGATGGACTTGGCAAACAAATTAAAGCTGAACTGCAGCTAACACTTTTAAGCTGTTACAGAAAGTTTTTTTTTTTTTGGTGGGATAAAGGATTTAGATAAAGAAGGAGCATTATAAGCACCCCAATCAGTGTTAAATGGTTTGTCTATTAACCACTTGCCCTCCAGAGGATTTACCCCCCTTCCTGACCAGGCCATTTTTTGCGATATGGCACTGCGTTACTTTAACTGACAATTGCACAGTCATGCAATGCTGCACCCAAATGAAATTTACGTCCTTTTTTTCCCACCAATATAGCTTTCTTTTGTTTGGTATTTGATCACCTGTGCGTTTTTAATTGTTTGCACTATAAATAAAAAAAGATCAACAATTTGGAAAAAAAAACCCAATATTTTTGACTTTTTGCTATTAATGTCCAGTAAAAAAATTAAAAAAATCAAATTTCATCATAAATTTAGGCCAAAATGTATTCTGCTACATGTCTTTGCTAAAAAAAATCCCAATGCATGTAAATTAATTGATTTACGTGAAAGTTATAACTTTTACAAATAGTGGTATATACTGGAATTTTTTTTACTAGTAATGGCAGCGATCAGCGACTTATAGCGGGACTGCGGCGGGCATTCTGACACTGGGGGAAACTGACTTGGTATCACTGACATCCCCAGTGACACCAATACAGTGATCAGTGCTAATAAAAAGCACTGACACTGTACTAATGGCACTGGGCAGGAAGGGGTTAACATCTGGGGCGATCAAAGGGTTAACTCTGTTCTGTTTCACTATGGGGGCTGTGTGTGTTTGCTTCCCTGTAAGCACACTGCTTCGTATGCAGAACCATACAAAGCAATGTGCAGGAGCTGACCGGGGAGAGATCTGTGTTGTGTATACACAAGTCTCTCCCCCGTTGGCGATACTGGGCGATCATGGAGTAATCACCGGCCAGGACCCAGTGATTGACAACCAAGGCCGCGAATGGCGGCGCAGGTAAGGCACGCGCACCCCCTAACCGGAATTGTAAAATCACGTGTGTGTATATATAATATGATTTTGTTCACCCGTGCTGCCCTGTAGCAGCATTTCTGTTAAAGGACATTAAAGCTGAACTTTACCCATAACAGTTTGATAACCTTTTTGTTGAAGCCCAGAGCAGTTACTTCCTAAATGGAAACTCTCCCCCTCTCCTTGGTCTCAGAAACTATGGGGTTGATTCACTAAAACTGAAGATAGAATAATCTGGTTCAGCTGTGCATGGTAGCCAATCAGCTTCTAACTTCAGGTTGTTCGATTAAGCTTTGACAAAAAATCCTGGGCGCTGACTGGTTTCTGTGCAGAGCTGCACAAGATTTTGCACTCTCCAGTTTTAGTAAATCAACTCATATATTTCACTTTCTTCAAATAAAATATGCACATTTCCAGACTTGTGTGTCTTTGCTCCATTAGAGGAAGGCTCAGAGAAGCATTACAGTGCTGAAGTTCACAGGCTGCCCATAAGGGAGAAAGTAGAGCACCAGGTGAAAATAAAAGAAAAAAAGCCTAAAAAAACTAACGCAGCCACAACATCAAATAACTGGTAAACTGCAGTATAATAATTCATTGATTTTGTGTTTGATACAGCTTTTGATATTTATTAGTAAACTAAACTGTTAGTATTGCTGCTGTTTGCATTAACTGATTCTGTTACAAAAAAAAATGCTGCTGGTGTGTCTGAAGGCCTTTCAGTATTGGAAAACCTCAAACTAATCAAAAAATGTCACCATTTCAGAGAAATAGTTGTCATTTTATGCAAATACATATAGTTAGATGATGTATGTGTGGTTTTCTTCATAATTAAAAGAGCAGAATAAAATAGATAGGAGGATACACATAAATAAGCACAGCTTATGATTACCAGTTAGGTGGCTGGCCACGTTCCTGTCTTAGATGCTGATTTTACAAGCATAGTAAAAGTTTTACTGATTTATGAGCTAATAATTATATGTTGCTAGTGTTTAATTTTATAATGTTTACCTTGATAATACTGATGGGCTGACAAATGGGTGGAATAATTATTCAAATGTCTGTGAGTGAATAATCAGGGCTGTCATCTCCTGCATGTAAATAATGTCTTGACATTAGCAGAGCTTAGCTTTGGTGAGCAAAATACAAGAATATCTTCTGTTTGATGTATTAAGCTAAAAGTACATAGTTTAGATGTACTTTGTAAAGCAAACTTTTTAGATGTTCAAACTGTTTTTCTCTTTTAGAAGTGTTTCTGAAGATATAAGTAACAAACAAATCTGTATATTACCTAAATAGATAAATATATGTACATTATGTGTATATATACTATGTATGTATGTATATGTATGTGTATATATATATATATATATATATATATATATATATATATATATGTGTGTGTGTGTATATATATATATATATATATATATATATATATATATATATATATATACACAAACACACTATATTGCCAGAAGTATTGGGACACCCCTCCAAATCATTGCATTCAGGTGTTCCAATCACCTCCATGGCCACAGGCGTATGAAATCAAGCATTTAGGCATGCAGACTGTTTCTATAAACATTTTGTGAAAGAATGGGTCGCTCTCAGGAGCTCAGTGAATTCAAGCTTGGTACCGTGATAGGTTGCCACCTGTGCAATAAGTCCATCTGTGAAATGTCTTTGCTACTAAATATTCCACGGTCAACAGTTAGTAGGTCACGTAAAATGAAAGAGCAAGGGTCAGCACATGCTGTAGTGCACAGTGCTCAGAAGTCACCAACTATCTAAAGAGTCAATAGCTAAAAATCTCCAAAATTTGTGTGGCCTTCAGATTAGCACAACAGTGCGTAGAGAGCTTCATGGAATGGGTTTCCATGGCTGAGCAGCTGCATCCAATCCTTAAATCAAGTGCAATGCAAAGCAAGTGGTGTAATGCAAGCCACCACTGGACTCTAGGGCAGTGGAGATGTGTTCTCTGGAGTGACAAATCATGATTCTCTGTTTGGAAATCTGATGGACGTGTCTGGCTTTTGGCGGTTGCCAGTAGAACGGTACTTGCTCGACTGCATTGTGCCAAGTGTAACATTTGGTGGAGGGGGGATTATGGTGTGGAGTTGTTTTTCAGGTGTTGGGTTTGGCCCCTTAGTTCCAGTGAAGGGAACTTTTAAGGCGTCAGCATACCAAGACATTTTGGACAATTTCATGCTCCCAACATGTAGGAACTTTTAGGGATGGCCCCTTCCTGTTCCAACATGACTGTGCACCAATGCACAAAGCAAGGTCCATAAATTCAGGGATGAGTGATTTTGGGGTGGAGGAACTTGACTGGCCTGCACAGAGTCCTGACCTCAATCTGATAGAACACCTTTGGGGTGAATTAGAGTGGAGACTGCGAGTCAGGCCTTCTTGTCCAACATCAGTGCCTGACCTCACAAATGCGCTTCTGGAAAAATGGTCAAACATTCCCATAGACACACTCCTAAATCTTGTGGAAATCCTTCCCAGAAGGGTTGAAGCTCTTTATAGCTGCAAAGAGTGGGCCAGCTCAATATTGAACCCTATGGACTAAGACTGGGATGCCATGTGTGTGTGTGTGTGTGTGTGTGTGTGTGTGTGTGTGTGTGTGTGTGTGTGTGTGTGTGTGTGTGTGTGTGTGTGTGTGTGTGTGTGTGTGTGTGTGTGTGTGTGTGTGTGTGTGTGTGTGTGTGTGTGTGTGTGTGTGTGTGTGTGTGTGTGTGTGTGTGTGCGTGTGCACACGGCTAATGTGTAAGGTAAAGTCTACAGGCTTGGAAAATCTGTGTGTAAATGGATAGAAAACTGGCTAAAAGATCGTATTCAGAGAGCAGTGGTTAATGATTCATACTCTGAATGGTCTAGGGTCATCAGTGGTGTACCCCAAGGTTCAGTGTTGGGACCCTTACTTTTCAATATATTTATAAACAATATAGGGTCTGGGATTAAAAATACCATTTCAGTCTTTGCAGATGACACCAAGCTGTGCAGTGGAATAACGTCCTTACAGGATGTCTTCAACCTACAAGCTGACCTCAATGCACTGTTTAATTGGGCGACTATGTGGCAAATGAGGTTTAATGTTGATAAATGTAAGGTTATGCACTTGGGGGCTAAGAATATGCATGCATCATACATACTAGGGGGAGTACAACTGGGGGAATCATTGGTGGAGAAGGATCTGGGAGTTCTGGTAGATCACAAGCTTTGCAATGCCAAGCTGCGGTTTCTAAAGCAAGCAAAATCTTGTCTTGTATTAAAAGAGGTATAGACTCCAGAGAGAGAGATATCATTTTACCTCTGTACAAATCATTAGTAAGACCTCACCTGGAATATGCAATTCAGTTTTGGGCACCAATTCACTAAAAGAACATTGGCGGACTAGAGAAAGGTACAGAGAAGGGCAATCAAACTGATAAGAGGCATGGAGGAGCTCAGCTATCAGGAAAGATTAGAGGAACTGAATTTATTCTCTCTTGAGAAGAGAAGATTAGGGGGGATATGATCAACATGTATAAATACATCAGTGGGTCATATAGTGAACTCGGTGTAGAGCTATTCACCCTGGGGTCATCACAGAGGACAAGGGGGCACTCTTTATGTCTGGAGGAAAAGAAATTTAATCTCCAAACACGGAAAGGTTTCTTCACAGTGAGAGCTGTGAAAATGTGGAATAGACTCCCTCAAGAGTTGGTTCTGGCCAGTTCAGTGGATTGGTTAAAAAAAAAAAAAAGCCTGGATTCTTTTTTGGATACACAGAATATAACTGGATACTAACATTTTTAGGTAAAGTTGATCCAAGGAAAATCCGATTGCCCCTCGGGGGATCAGAAAGGAATTTTTTTCCCAGCAGGAGAAAATTGGATCATGCTTTGCTGGGTTTTTTTTTTGCCTTCCTCTGGATCAACTGTGGGTATAGGAGTATAACTTTTTTACTGGAAGGACTTTTGTCTTTTTTCAGCCAGACTAACTATGTAACTGTGTGTGTGTGTGTGTGTGTGTGTGTGTATATGTGTGTGTATATATATATATATATATATATATATATAAACACACACAAACACAGTATGTGCCTTTATGAATTAAAAATAGAATTTCTAACTGTCGATAGGAATTCCTTCTAAACATTCAGTAAGACAGTGTTTTTGAATTTTAATCTGTTTATTAGACACATGGTCTAGACTTTAAGGACTCATTCACACTATTGCTTTACCGTACACATTCATTGTACATGGCACCCTGGTGCGTTTTACATTAGGAGCCAAGTCACTCACATGGCAATTTTATCTGGACAATTGCTATGCATTATTATTTTACCATTATGCATGTAAAACACCCCAGTGGACCTCACGTGTGAATCCAGTCTAAAGTCCTATCTTTCATTTTAGCCCTCTAGATTTTCTCTTTACTGTTCTGTGCAGCTGAAGGGTACTTGGTATTAGGCATTTGGTCATACACATCCTTTGCTTGCCCAGATTTCGGTACAGGGATACACATAAAAATTACCATTGGTGACCATTTTTGCTGACCCTTCACCCTTGACCCTTTCTATAGTTTTATCTGGCAAGTTTTGACTTGATTGGCAGTCTTAACTGCACATGCATTTTTCTACTCTTGCACTTCTAGTATCTCTGCTTTTCCTTTCTAGTGACTTGCACTTTACACACTTTTTTTTGCTTTTGCACTCCTATTCTTCAATAACCTTTTAGTCTTATACAGCAGATACTGTGCATCGTGCATCATTCAACCATGTTTTCTCAATTAGAAAATCAAGCTGTAATTCTAATATAGATTATCTCCAATTTTGTCTAGTGTTGGGGAACACATAAGAAACAGACTACTTTTTTATCTTTTACAGGAAAAGGAGAAGACTATGATGCTCTTAGCATTAATGCGGATACCTATGATAGTGACATAGAAGGGACAAGCTTTGAAGAACGTAGCCATGACCCATCTGTCACAACTGCCACAAAAGTAACTGGAGAGCCTGATGACCTTGTGATGGATATTGAAAAAAGCGTCAATGAAATTCTTGGCCTGGCTGAGCCAATAGCTGAAGAGACGCCCCCTGGACCAGTTGCTGTACTCCCAGAGGACATACAACCATCAGCACAACAGCTTGAGCTGCTTGAACTGGAAATGAGAGCTCGTGCTATTAAAGCCCTTATGAAAGCTGGTGATGTGAAGAAGACATGATATAGCACAAATTGTTTACAACCATTTCTTATTTAAGTTTAGTTTTAACCAATACAATTGAATGTTTAAATCTAAGTGTTTTTTTTTTTGTTTTTTACTCGCTGCCATATTAATAGGAATCTAACATTAGCAAGTTGTTCACATTAGCAAGCTGCCTTTGCTGACCAAACCTAATGAAAGTGAACCTGCTAACTGGCTATCTATACCTTCTGAGACATCTTCAGAACACCTAGGCTGCATACTTGTATCAGGGCAATGACTCAGATAGTATTGAAACCATTAGATGTGTATTACAGCCAAGTATCCTATATTTTCCGGTTTCCTCTAAAAAAAAAAATGACAGTCTTTTCAGTGAAAAATAATCAATAAACTTTTTAAGAATAAAAAGTAATTTAAATCATATCAAACATTTTTGGTTCTCGTATTCCTTTTCCTTACTACTATATATTATAACATCTGACGTACAGTATTGCTTTTACTGTGCACTAGAAATAAACATTGATTACTTGGTTATAAGTAAAAGTGCACTTTAAATTTAATACAGTTACAATTTAAGTATAATACAGAAACCGTTGGGTTATACTGCCAGCTAAACAAGGTTAGGACACTGGCAAACAGAAAAATTGTAACTTGGTCAACATATAATCCCTTCTGTCTCCCACTGTCTCATTTTTTGCTAGTGTCCTATTAGGTTTTATGTCTCCTCAGGTCTACTTAAATAGTCCGTTTTTTGCTAGCCTTTCTTTCTTTGTTATGGTCCTGGGATGTTCCTATACTCGGTTTTCAGTCTGTGTTCTTTCGGAACAGACATTTGTCTGAGTTTCTCACAGTGAGTTGGTTCCCTGGGTTGGAGTCGCAGATCTTCACCTCTAGGAAATCCTACTTGTGACAGGACAGGTGACCTGGTCCATGCACTGTTCTACTCTTATTTGAGTCAGGGCATTGACATCTGGCGCTACTAACCTACGCACTGAAGGGAGTGGTTTGCATAGTTGGGTGCTCTTCATCCCCCTAGAGGTGGCCAGTTGACATGATAAGCATGTTCCTGTTGCAATTATTGTGGTATTAGCGCAAGTTTGAAGACTTGTATACCTCTGTGATATTATTTTAATAAAAAGCCAGCTTTACAGGGGTTAAGGAAGTTTGCTCTACTCCACACATCCAATGGCACCTTAATGTTTCCACACAAATGTTGAAAGGCTTAACAAGGGGGGGATGGGGGGCATTCATAAACTTGAAACAAGTTGTTATAGATAACAGGAAGTGAGAAGTGAGACTTTCAGAGGAGGG
This sequence comes from Staurois parvus, assembly GCF_062004578.1. Classification (NCBI taxonomy): domain Eukaryota; kingdom Metazoa; phylum Chordata; class Amphibia; order Anura; family Ranidae; genus Staurois; species Staurois parvus. The sequence continues at coordinate 936,042 of NW_028317994.1, read as the reverse complement.
ATGTGCAGTGTGGAATGAGCCACACTGTAGAACACTGCATGGGCGTGAGTTTTACCACTCCAGACCTGATCTGACAGCCACTGTGGAGGTGGAGGAGAATCACCAAATTCTTCCTGCATTGTTGCTAGCCACAGCTATTTCTTACACACCTCAAAGCTGTCCCTGTACTGTACACTGCATCATAGCACCTGGTTATGTGTAAGTGTATTGATTCCTTTTTTTTTTTAATTATTATTAAAAAAGCTGTTTTTATTGTACCAGACCATTGCAACCATTTTTTTTAACCTTAGTCTTTGGCAGCTTCCCCTGTTTTGGAGGGGGATTCTTCTCATCTGGTTTAGATTCAGGCGTTGGTCCTTCAGGTAGTTCTGAGTTGCAAATGGTTACAGTGAAGGAAATAAGTATTTGATCCCCTGCTGATTTTGAATGTTTGCCCACTCACAAAGAAATGATCAGTCTAAAAATCGAATGGTAGGTGTATTGTAACACTGAGAGACAGCAACAACAAAAACAAAAGAAATGCATGTGTAACAAATTATGCACTGATTTGCTTGTTCATGAGCGAAATAAGTATTTGATCCCCTTCACAAAACATGACTTACCGTATTTTTCGCCATATAAGACGCACCTGACCATAAGACGCACCTAGGTTTTAGAGGCAGAAAACAGGAAAAAAAAATTCTGAACTAATGGACTGCAGACACAGTACAGGAGATGACCAGAGACTGCGGACAGCACAGGGATGACCAGAGACTGCGGACAGCACAGGGATGACCAGAGACTGCGGAAAGCACAGGGATGACCAGAGACTGCGGACAGCACAGGGATGACCAGAGACTGCGGACAGTACAGATGACTGCTGACCTGTGGGGAGCGGGTACCTGAATTTGACAGGTACCCGCTCTTACTTCCGCAGAGTTTTTGTTTGATCTTACCTGTTCCTCGATCCAGCCGCGCGCTGTCTTCCCGGCTTCTGTAATGGCGCTCGGCATGACAGCCGGGTGCCCAGTGTGCATGAGCGAGAAGCACTTGCGCTTTGTGATTGGTCCGGCGGCTTCTGGGATTTGTCATGTGTCCCAGGTACCGCCTTACCATTCACAAAAAGCACCGCTTCTTGCGCATGCGCACTGGGCACCCGGCTGTCATGCCCAGTGCCCACACTACAGAAGCCGGGAAGACAGCACGCTGCTGGATAGAGGAACAGGTAAGGTCCCGCTGCAGAGCTGAGCGGCCGGCCTGGTATTCTGACACAGCCGCGGTGGAAATACCGGACCGGCCGCTCCATATTCGCCTTATAAGACGCACTGACATTTCCCCCCCAGTTTTGGGGAAGAAAAGTGCGTCTTATACGGCGAAAAATACGGTAGTACTAGGTGGCAAATCCCTTGTTGATAATCACAGAGGTCAGATGTTTCCTGTAGTTGGCCACCTGGTTTGCACACATCTCAGGAGGGATTTTGGCCCACTCCCCTTGGTAGATCCTCTCCAAGTCATTAAGGTTTGGTGGCTGACGTTTGGCAACTCGAACTTTCAGCTCCCTCCACAGATTTTCAATCGGATTAAGGTCTGGAGACTGGCTAAGCCACTCCAAGACCTTAATGTGCTTCTTCTTGAGCCACGCCTTTGTTCCTTGACTGTGTGTTTTGGGTCATTGTCATGCTGGAACACCCATCCACGACCCATTTTCGATGCCCTGGCTGAGGGAAGGACGTTCTCACCCAAGATTTGACGGTACATTGCCCCGTCCATCGTCCCTTTGATGTGGTGTAGTTGTCCTGTCCCCTTAGCAGAAAAACACCCCCAAAGCAGAATGTTTCCACCACCATGTTTGACAGTTGGAATGGTGTTCTTGGGGTCATAAGCAGCATTCCTCCTCCTCCAAACATGGCGAGTTGAGTTGATGCCAAAGAGCTCAATTTTGGTCTCATCTGACCACAACACTTTCAACCAGTCGTCCTCTGCATCATTCAGATGTTCAGTGGCAAACTTCAGACGGGCCTGGACATGTGCTTTCTTGAGCAGAGGGACCTTGCGGGCACTGCAGGATTTCAATCCTTGTCGGCGTAGTGTGCTACCAATTGTTTTCTTGGTGACTGTGTAGTTCTGGGATGATTCCTCACTGTTCTCATGATCATTGCACGAGGTGAGATCTTGCATGGTGCACCAGACCTAGGGAGACTGACAGTTGTTTTGTGTTTCTTCCATTTATGAATGATTGAACCAACTGTTGTCACCTTCTCACCAAGCTGCTTGGCGATAGTTTGGTAGCCCAGTCCAGCCTTGTCCCTGACATCCTTGGACAGCTCTTTGGTCTTTGCCACGGTGGAGAGTTTGGAATCTGATTGTTTGATTACTCCTGTGGACAGGTGTCTTTTATACAGGTAACAAAATAAGATTAGCAGCACTCCCTTTTAAGAGACTGCTTCTAATCTCAGCTTGTTACCTGTATGAAAGACACCTGGTAGCCAGAAATCCTGCTGAATGATAGGGGATCAAATATGCAATTCCCTTATGAACATGCAAATCAGTGCATAATTTGTTAGACATGCATTTCTTTTGAATTTTTTTGTTGCTATTCTGTCTCTCGGTGTTACAATCCACTTACCATTTGATTTTTAGACTGATCATTTCTTTGTGAGTGGGCAAACATTCAAAATTAGCAGGGGATCAAATACTTATTTCCTTCACTGTACCTGTCCCTTATGAAACTGTTAGTGGCTGCTATCACCCCAGGTTTGTACTGCTTTTAGGTGTTCTGATTAATTCTGAATGCCAGTGTCCTTCAATGAACGAAAAAGATAATAGTGATTTTGACCTTGCCATTAAATCTATTTCTTGAGATCTAAGTCTGCTGGGTAGAGAAGGGGTTTATATGGGTCTGACTTACAATTTTTTCTGTTTGCCAGTGTCCAAACTTCCAGTAGGCTACAGTTTAACACAACTGTTTCTAAACTCCTGTGCCCCTCAATGGACTCCAAGTAAGTACACAAATCTCACTGTAGCAATCTTGATCTAGATACAGACCTGTATTTTGAATGCTTTTTCAGAAGCCATTTGTAACATCATTTGGATCCTAAACTGGGTATGGAGCATCCAAACAAAGAGGACTATCAACGCCTTGAGCAAACTGCAGTTAGTTTATTATATTAAATAGTGTAACACATTTCAATGCATAATGAAATCAGATTAATACTTGATGCAACCTATTTGACCTAACAAGTTATAGTTGTTCAATGCATCATGCTAACCGAAACATACCCATGGTGTTTGTTCTGCTCCTTACTCTGGTAGTGTATGTAAGTAACAATGCACCACTAAAACATGGATCATAGCGATAGAGGAGACCAGATAGTCTTTGTAGAAAAAAAAAACACTGTCTGAGGTCTTGTTTTTTATTTTACACATATATGCTTTTTTATGTTACTAAGGGGTGTAGGTGAAACTGATAAAGCTATAACATAATGTTTAGGATCTTTATATTAGCCATGTGACTGTAATTTTCAAATTTCAATTGGCTCAAACTAAATTTTAATTATTTTTTGTTATTAATTAAGGATCCTCATCCCCGTGTGTTAATTTTGTCAAACCCTATGTGTATAAAAAGTTGATCAAATTTAAAGTGTCATCCATAGCAGCCAGTTACATCTTCTTTCATTTCTTTAGTATATCATCGGTAATCCTGGAATCTAAATTTTACTCTAATAGATACAACAGAATTGCCTTCATCTAAACCAGTGGTGGGCAACCTTTTTTTTCAACTGAGCCAAATCTCGCCAAAACCATGATTGAAATTTATTTTGAGAGCCACATTTTTAAAACTGAAAATACATCTCCCATATAGTAATTCATCCCCCATAGTAATTCATCCCCCATATAGTAATTCATCCCCCATAGTGTAATTCATCCCCCATAGTGTAATTCATCCCCCATAGTAATTCATCCCCCATAGTAATTCATCCCCCATATAGTAATTCATCCCCCATATAGTAATTCATCCTCCATATAGTAATTCATCCCCCATAGTAATTCATCCCCCATATAGTAATTCATCCCCCATAGCAATTCATCCCCCGTATAGTATTTCATCCCTCGTATAGTATTTCATCCCCCGTATAGTATTTCATCCCCCGTATAGTATTTCATCCCCCATATAGTATTTCATCCCCCATATAGTATTTCATCCCTCATATAGTATTTCATCCCCCATATAGTAATTCATCCCTCATATAGTATTTCATCCCTCATATAGTATTTCATCCCCCCATATAGTATTTCATCCCTCATATAGTATTTCATCCCCCCATATAGTATTTCATCCCTCATATAGTATTTCATCCCTCATATAGTAATTCATCCCTCATATAGTATTTCATCCCCCCATATAGTAATTCATCCCTCATATAGTATTTCATCCCCCCATATAGTATTTCATCCCCCCATATAGTATTTCATCCCTCATATAGTAATTCATCCCTCATATAGTATTTCATCCCCCCATATAGTATTTCATCCCCCCATATAGTATTTCATCCCTCATATAGTAATTCATCCCTCATATAGTATTTCATCCCTCATATAGTATTTCATCCCTCATATAGTATTTCATCCCCCATATAGTATTTCATCCCCCCATATAGTATTTCATCCCCTCATATAGTATTTCATCCCTCATATAGTATTTCATCCCCCCATATAGTATTTCATCCCTCATACAGTAATTCATCCCTCATATAGTAATTCATCCCCCATATAGTATTTCATCCCTCATATAGTATTTCATCCCTCATATAGTAATTCATCCCCCCATATAGTATTTCATCCCCCCATATAGTATTTCATCCCCCCATATAGTATTTCATCCCTCATATAGTAATTCATCCCTGATATAGTAATTCATCCCCCATATAGTATTTCATCCCCCCATATAGTATTTCATCCCTCATAAAGTAATTCATCCCTCATATAGTATTTCATCCCCCACAGTACTATTCCCCCCCCCCCCTTCTAGTAAGCCAAGTCCCCCGTGTCAATTCACTTACCTTTTGCGTTCCTCTCGCTGTCTTCCCGCGCCGTTCGGGTCTTCAGGGCGGACTGTGAGAGGAGCCTAGCTCCCCTCCCCTCACGTTCGGCACGCTGCCCCGCCTACACACATCCTGACAGCCACATCCACAAGCCGGATTAAAAGGTCCGCGCGGACTTTTGGGGCTGCCAACCGAGAGGAGGCAGGGGAGCGGCCGACCGAGAGGAGGGAGGGGAGCAGGCGCCCGGCACACAGAAGAGCCGCATTAGACTGGGTAAAGAGCCGCATGTGGCTCGCGAGCCGCGGCTTGCCGACCACTGATCTAAACGAACTGTTGAAACTTGACCCTGTCTAGTTCTTTATGGTACCTAAAGCTGAACGCCAGGCACAAAAATTTGAATTGGAATATTTTCCTTGGTAGCTACAAAGGATATACATTCCCTTTGCAAACTTTTTCACTAGTCTGTATTACAGGAAGCTCCCTTACACGTTTCCTTTACAAAGTTTTATGGTGGAATACTGCACAGATTTTGAAGAAATACACAAAACTTACCGTGATTCAAGTAGGAATACACATGCCTCTTCTATTAAAGCAGTATTAACCACTTTAATACTAGGCACTTTTACCCCCTTCCTGCCCAGGCCAAATTTCAGCTTTCAGTGCTGTCACACTTTGACAATTGCACAGTCATGCAACACTGTAACCAAACTAAATTTATATAAGTTGTTCACACAAATAGAGCTTTCTTTTGGTGGTATTTAATCACCACTGGGGTTTTTATTTTTTGCTAAATAAACAAAAGACCAAAAATTAAAAAAAAAAAACATTTTTCTTTGTTTCTTTTATAACATTTTGCAAATAAGTAATCTTTCTTCATAAATTTAGGCCAAAATGTATTCTTCTATTTTTCTTTAGTAAAAATAACTTGCATCAGTATATATTATTTAGTCTGTTGGAAAGTTGTAGTCAACAAACCATTTCTACATCTGAAAATTGATCAGTCTTTATGTGCTGACAGTCAATCTCATTTCTTGAAGCCCGATAACACCAGGACAGTACAATATCCCCCAAATTACCCCTTTTTGGAAAGTAGACAGTCCAAGGTATATAGTAAGAGGATTGGCGAGTTTTTTTAAAGTTGCAATTTTTTTTGTCCCTTTTTTTTTGAAAATTAAGAAATTCTAAATTTTTTTTTTCACAATTTGTTTTTCTACATACTGTCACCAGTGCAGTACAGCTTCATCATATAACTGGTTATCAGGGACACTGGTGACAGTATGTACATTTTTTTTTTTTTTTTTTACATTATTATGACCAGAGCAATACAGTGTTACCATAGTAACATTGTACTACTCTGGGGAGGTGATCAGGATTTTTTCCTTTCTATACATTATGATTGCTTATAACTGTGAACTTCACTGTTATAAACAATCATTTTTGCTGAATTAAAATCAATTCATTCAGTGTGTTTTGTTGTGATTAACTATGATTGGCCACAGGTAATCACTTGGTACAGATGGGCTATGATTGGGCCTGTCTGTATCATGTGATCACTGACTACTCACAGCAAGCAGCACAATAGTACACAATGGATTGCATGAATGAAAGCCATCCATTTTGTACAGTTGTCATGTGATCTGCTGTGATTGGTCACAGTGATCACATGGTACTGGCAGCGGGTCAATACAGTAATCGGTTGTCGGCTGTGGACACAGCGGGTGACAGATCATGCCGCAGCAGGGCTCATGCAAGGTGCGTTCTGGGGAGGACATCTTATAACATCCACCCAAAATGAGAGAGCTCCCACCTGGCCATCATTTGTTTATAGGCAGAGAGGGAACTGGTTAAACCCAAAAGCAAACATTTATTGTATTGCAGCTTACCAGTTCTTAGATGCGATGGCTGTATTCGTTTTTTTTTTTTTTAGACGTTCTTTCTTCTACTTTCATTCAATGAGCCAGCCAGTAGATCTGTTGATTTTCATCAGAAAAGCTCTCTTGCAGTTACATGGGTGAGACAGACCATTTATCACTGGCAAGGGTGCTTAAAATGATCAGCTTTTATTTATGTAAAACTTTTTTCCCCAAAAGGAAAAAAATCTGTTTGCTGTAACTGATATATAAAGTATTAGCTGGTGTTTCTCTTCAATTTGTTACTATATTTAAATGTGCTAGTACATCTAATACTCCCCTCCACCCACACTGACAATGCTCCTGAAAAAACGCTGTCAATTAAGAATTCTTTCAGAAATAGAAGTGTTAATAGATTCTTTTTTATCAATTAACAAAATGGAAAGTAAATGAACAGAAGAGAGATCCAAAATCAAATCAATATTTGGTGTGACCGCCCTTTGTCTTCAAAAAATCATCAATTCTTCTAGGTACACTTGCACACAGTTTTTCAGTTTTTGAGGGAACATGGCAGGTAGATTGTTCCAAACATCTTGGAGAACTAACCAAAAATCTTTTGTGGATGTAGGCTGCCTCAAATCCTTCTGTCTCTTCATGTAATTCCCAGACAGACTCTATGATGTTGAGAACAGGGCTGTATGGGGGCCATACCATCACTTCCAGGAAGTTTTGTTCTTAATTACATTTGTTGTATATTTGGGGTTGTTGTCATGCTGCACAATAAATTTGGGGCCAATGCTGGTATGGCATGATGGATAAATATCTGCCTGTATTTTTCAAATCTCCAACTTCATTTCTAGAAATGCAGCCCCAAGCTTATGAGGAACTCGCTGCAATTTTTCTACACCCCAGTTCCTATGTTTTTGTGCATAGTTGAGTTGCTTAGTCTTGTTTCCACATCGGAGGTATGGTTTTTTGGCCGCAATTCTTCCATGAAGACCACTTTTGGCCAGATGTCTCCAGACAGTAGATGGATGTACCTGGGTCTCACTGTCTTCTGTCAGGTCTGTGCTGATGGCACAGCTGAGCATCTTCCAATGTCGAAGTAAAGTAAGCACAATGTGTTTTTCATCTTCTGCATTAAGTTTCCTTGGCCAGCCACTGCTTCTACAGTCCTCAATGTTGCCTGTTTCTTTGTGCTTCTTCAAAAGAGCTTGATGAATTGAATTGATGCTGGCTTATAGCCAAAGGGTAGCCACACAAAATATTGTTTTGATTTAGATTTTTCTTCTGTTTGCTAACTTTGCATTTTGTAAATTGATAAAAATAAACAATTAAAAAATATATTTTTAAAAGCATTCTTACTTTACAGCATTATTTCACACCTGCGTATCACTTCTGCACAGTACTGTACACTCTTGGTTTGGGGTTTAATACCGTATTAAGGCAATAGTTTCTTATCATGGAATTTAGATTTAATGAAAAATGGTCAGCTATGGGGACCCTAAGACTGCAAACCAGCTAGTGGACCTGGTGGAGAGATGTATTGCAGCTGATGACTTCCTAAACGAACCCATGCCCCACCCCAATGTCCATAGGGGTGAAAACTCCAATCCTGATGTACAGACTAGCTGACTTGTTTCTTGAGGCCCTAAAATGCCAGGACAGTACAAATACCCCACAATGACCTTTTGAAAGTAGGCAGTCCAAGATATTTAGTAAGAGGCACAGTGAGTTTTTTGAAGTTGTAATTTTTTGTCACTTTGGAAAAAGAAAAAATTAAATAAAATGTCAAATTATTTCTCCCACACAGCATAGGCATACTTACAATTACATCCAAAAACATATTCCGCTATGCCTCCCGAATCTGGGAATACCATATGTGTGAGACTTTTCCACAGTCTAGATGCATTAAGGGGTCCATAATCCAAGGAGCGCCTTTATGATTTCAAGGAGCATAAAGTACACATCTAATTTCCTGACTGCCAATCAAATTTCTTGAGTCCCTGAAGTGCCAAGACAGGAGAAACATCCACAAAATGATCCCAATGTATTTTCTGAAAGACATAGTGGTATTGAGTATTTACTAAAACTGGAGCACTCAGAATCTGCTGCAGCTGTGCACGGTAGCCAGTCAGCTTTTAACTTCAGCTTGTTTACTTAAGCTTTGAGAATAAAACCTTGAAGCTGATTGGTTTATTTGCAGAGCCTCACCAGATTTTGCACTATACAGTTTTAGTAAATGCCCACCAGTGAGTCTTTTTAAAATGTAATTTTTTTGCCACAAACGTTTCGAAAATGCAGGAAAGAAAATGAAAATGTATTATTTTACACAAAGTTGTCAATGAATAAGATATTTATAACACACATCATAAGCATACTTAGAATTACATCCCAAAACACATTCTGCTACTCCTCTCGAGTATTGTGATACCACATGTTAGTGTTTTTAACAGCCTAGCTACATAGAGAGGTCCAAAATCCAAACCGCACCATCAAGCGTTCCAGGGGCATAAAGTACACTAATTTCCTGACCACATTTTGGAATGCAAACACTCCAAGATATTTCCTTAGAGGCATGTTGAGTCTTTTGAAGACTTTATTATTTTGCCAACATTTGTGCGACATGTTTTTTTCACACACAGCATAGGCATGCTTAGAATTTTCTCCTAAGTAAGGGGATACCACGTGTGAGATTTTTTCACTGTTTGGATTGATTATGTACTGGGCATTGTATCTTGTGTATCACACAAATCAACCAATTGTATTGAAGCCAATGTACTGTAATGGACACCTTTCTATGAGTTGTCAAGATATATATCTTAGTGAAGCACCACCTATAGCAATTCCCGTTCCTATAAGCCAAGAAAGCCTAGCCTACTGGTACATGGCTGCCCCCAGGAATAAAAAGAACAAAAGAGTTCCTGTGATCATAGGGGAGCAGTTGTTTGCAGAGGATGGCTGGGACTGGGTCTTGCAGGAACATTGTCAATCGTACCTACAGATGGGTCAGTTCAAGCAGCAGGCTGAGACATAGTCAGTAAACAGGCAATGCATTGGTCCAGACAGCAGGCAAAAGTGTGGTAGTTAAACATGCCAAGGTCAGTACAGGTGGCAGGCTGAAGCAACACTGCACTGGTGTGTCTGTGATCAGGAACACTGTTGCTAGCTACACTGGTTTGGTGACACTGAAACTTGTGTAGCAGCTATCAGGAACACTGTTGCTGGCTTGCATTGATTTGAAGACACTGGGGACTACTGTGGCAGTAATCTGGAACACTGTTACTGACTTACATTGGTCTGGTGGCATTAGGACTGGTGTGGCAACAATCAGGGACACTGTTGCTGACTTACAGTGGTCTGGTGACACTGTGATTGGTGTGGCAGTGATAAGGAACACTGTTGCAGGCTGTACTCGTCCAGCTGTGGCAGGATTTATACCCCCTGTACCCAGATCGCAGGGCCAATTTCATTGATATTGCACCATGTGATTGCTGTGACCAATCACGATGATTACATTAGTAAACAACGGCTGCATGAATGCCAGTCTTTGTTTACCATCAGTACTGTAATCGCCAGGGGCGGACTTACAACTCATGGGGCCCCCTGGCAATAGGGGATCATGGGGCCCCTGTGTCCTCGTCCACACTTAAACCACACCCAAAAAAGCCTATGAAAGGTACCAACGGCATCTCATGGGGCCTCCTACTGACCCCGGGCCCTCTGGCAGTGCCCGAGTTCCCAAATGGTCAGTCCGCCCCTGCTAATCGCTGCCATTGATTACAACAATCACATGGTACAGGGCCAATGACAGTTTCCCTGTACCCCAATCTATTATTTACTGTATCTGAGGGACACAGTGATTATAGATTGCGCCTCTGTGTGCCTCCAAGGACACGCATGAGTGGCTGGAGTGGGAGGGTGTACGGGTAGATCCTCCCAGAACAACGCTTGTCCCACCCGGCTGTTTATATATAGTGGCCTTGCAGGAAGTGGGTAAGCTACACTAGGTATTGTGGTTTCTTGCACATTTATTGATGTGGTATTGTGGAGGGGGAGTATGTGTTACTAATTGACAATGTTTATTTACTGTACATAGTTTAGCACTAGTTTATATAGATATTGATTTTTCTTATACAGGGGCATAGGTTTATTCCAACTGCTTAGGGTAGAAGATTTTATTTTGTCACAAGCTCAGGTTTTTTGTTAAAATAAAGGTCACTACCGTGCTGCTCACAGTTGTGCTTGCTGGAGAAAAAAACTATACCTCAGGACCTGCAGTGCCAGGATCTTCATGCTTCTGTGTCTTCACTTAGTGGATTTGTACTTTCTGCACCTCAACTGCTCCTTCTTAAAAATGATGCCCATCAGTCATCAGGGGGGCACTCTGGTTTAAGTAAGGAAAGCCTTGCCTCTACTGAGATGGCAGCCTCCATATAGACTGCAGAACAAGGAATGTAAGGTCAGTGATGGGGAAAATATCTGCAAGAAGCATAAAGGCAATACTGGTGACTATTCATTTTGCTCTCTGCTTGCTTGCTTGGACAAAGCTGCCTCAGTTGAAGCCTCCTTTAATACTTTAGCATTTTGCAGAGATAGGCATCCTACATTTTCTAACAGCCATCATTTCTTAATGTATTTCAAATTACATACATATTTGAAAAAATGCATCAAAAGCAATACATGGTGCTCATAACTAATGTTAATGACATCTCATTAATTTAGTCATATTTTGAAAACGTGTACCTGTCAGCTTATCAGTATAAACTAAGAATGTAATTGCCTAAAAAGACTAATTCACCACTTATCGCACTAAGTTAGGCGTCTTTATAGAATGACTGTTGAAACAAAAAAATCCTTTTGGAGTGTTCAATGTGCAATGCTATAAATAACATTTACTTTTAAAAAGTCACACAGGTCCCTGCATATATTCTGTATATCATCTACATTAAATACCACTACTATTAAAATGTTCGAAAAATTTATACTGGAAAAGAACATGTACTATTCCTAGACAACTGCAATTTGTATATTAATATTCTTAGACACTGTTCTCTGTGCTATGAGCATGTTAATAAATGCTGCAGCTGTGTGAACTAGAATTGCTCTCCGAAGTTCTGGTCATGACAGCCAGTCATGGTTTTCACTAGGATTTTCTTTGTAACTTTTCTCAGCTCAATATGACACTGTTACTATGTATTACAACAAGTAAAAAATATTAATCAAAAAGTATGATGTGTGAAATTTAAAAAAAATGCATTCTTCACATTTTTTCTGTTTGATAGTTTAAAATAAAGAACGTGAACAGACCATTTATAAAAACAGTGTACCATATAAAAGCCTCATAAGTTCTAATAGAACAAGTGTCAAGAGAACCAGAAAATCTTTGTTGAACCCCCCAGGGAATCCGACCTGGTCCTTGATCATATCCATACTGTGGATGGGAAATAAAAGCTCACTTTTTTCTGTTGGTGCAGCTCCACCCCATCCTGAAGCCCAATTTATGAACATGTATCTACAGCACAGTACTGTGGCCACTGCTCCTTTGTATTTTAATTTACCCTCACAGTACCAGCACCAGCCTGTAATTCTTGTATTCCATATCCTGCCAGTTATTTGTCAGATGTTAATCTATCTTCTGACATATTACACTGTATAGAGTAACAAAGACCTATAATACTCTATTATTCACTGACACCCATTACACTGTATGATCTCCAAATTATTGCACTGCATCTTCTGTAACCGATTACACAGAATTTTTCTGTCTCCTAATTAAATATATCATCATCTAACCCACTCGCCCTTCAATACCTCAGGTGCAGCGGTTCAGATTTGTAGAAAGCAATATCTACAGGTGCAGAACTTTAGAGAGCATGTGGATGCCGGGGGTCTGTACTTGGCACAATGCCACATTAGCACTGGAGACAGAGACAATTACAGAGTAGAGGAAGCATGACCAACCAGGACTTTAGTTTTTTTACAAGAGGAAGAAGCCAAAGAAATCCTGGAGGTGCTGGACCAGGATAATGTGCTTCAGAGGAGAGAGGGACAGACACAGGAAGACAGTGATGGGGAAGATAAAGGATCTACACTCCATTTATTCTGGGAGGAGAGATTAACCGGCGGTTTGTATTGTTGTAAATTACAGTGCTTGTTTCCAACATGGACTTGCTGCCAATGACAGGTGCTATCACTGTCCCCTTGCTACCTAAATAGAGATTTGTCTCTATGTAAGCAGTGTGGGCAAAAAGCAATGGTGGTGGGACACTCTCAACCATGCAATATCAGCATCCACGGCACCTACTATACATCTACATGCACCTTGTCCCTGTAGGGCAGGAGGAACAAAATATCTTTCTAGTGAGATGTCTTTATTTAAAAATAATTAAAAAACATTTTAGCTATAAACACCAGTTGTATGATGATGCTGTTATGCACTGGTAACAGTATGTAAAAAAAAAAAAGTGAATTTTTTTTTTCAATTTCTTAATTTTCCAAAAAATTATAACAAAAAAATTACAACTTCAAAAAACTCGCCATGCCTCTTACTAAATACCTAGGTCTACTTTGCAAAAAGTGGTCATTTGGGGGATATCTGTACTGTCCTGACATTTGTGGGCCTCAAGAAATTAGATTGGCCGTCAGTACTTCAGGATTGATTGATTTTCAGATACAGTGAGGAACAGAAGTATTTGAACACCCTGCGATTTTGTAAGTTCTCCCACTTAGAAATCACGGAGGGGTCTGAAATTCACATTGTAGGTGCATTCCCACTCTGAGAGACAGAATTAAAAAATTCAGGAAATCACATTATATGATTTTTAAATAATTTATTTGTCTTGCACTGCTGAACATAAGTATTTGAACACCTGAGAAAATCAGTGTTAATATTTGGTACAGAAGCCTTTATTTGCAATTACAGAGGTCAAACGGTTCCTGTAGTTCTTGACCAGGTTTGCACACACTGCAACAGGGATTTTGGCCCACTCCTCCACACAGATCTCCTCTAGATCTGTCAAGTTGCGGGGCTGTCGTTGAGCAACACAGAGTTTCAGCTCCCTCCAAAGATGTTCTATTGGATTTAGGTTTAGAGACTGGCTAGGCCACTCCAGAACCTTGATATGCTTCTTACAGAGCCACTCCTTGGTTATCCTGGCTGTGTGCTTCGGGTCATTGTCATGTTGGAAGACCCAGCCACGACCCATCTTCAATGCCCTGACTGAGGAAAGGAGGTTGTTGCTCACAATCTCACAATAAATGGCCCCATTCATCCTCTCCTTAATACAGTGCAGTCGTCCTGTCCCCTTCGCAGAAAAGCACCCCCAAAGCATGATGTTACCACCCCCATGCTTCACAGTAGGGATGGTGTTCTTGGGATGCAACTCATCCTTCTTTTTCCTCCAAACACGACGAATGAAATTAAGACCAAAAAGTTCTACTTTGGTCTCATCTGACCACATAAATTTCTCCCATGCCTCCTCTGGATCATCCAGATGGTCATTGGCAAACTTCAGACGGGCCTGAACATGTGATGACTTGAGCAGGGGAACCTTTCGTGCAATGCATGATGTAAAACGTAACAGCGTAGTGTTCTACCGACAGTGACCTTTGAAACTGTAGTCCCAGCTCTCTTCATGTCATTGACCAGCTCCTCCCTTGTAGTTCTGGGCTGATTCCTCACCTTTCTTATCATCAGTGATACCCCACGAGGTGAGATCTTGCATGGAGCCCCAGTCCGAGGGAGACTGACAGTCGTCTTTAGTCTCTTCCATTTTCTAACAATTGCTCCAACAGTTGATCTATTTTCACCAAGCTGCTTGGCAATTGCCCCGTAGCCCTTTCCAGCCTTGTGGAGGTCCACAATTTTGTCTCTGGTGTCTTTTGACAGCTCTTTGGTCTTGCCCATGGTAGTAGTTGGCGTCTGACTGACTGTGGGGTGGACAGGTGTCTTTAAAGAGCTCAGACTGGTGCTACTAAGTTAATGAGTGGAGTAGAGGCGGACTTTTTAAAGGCACAGTAACAGGTCTTTGAGAGCCAGAATTCTTGCTGTTTCTTAGGTGTTCAAATACTTATGTTCAGCAGTGCAAGGCAAATAAATTCTTTAAAAATCATACAATGTGATTTCCTGAAATTTTTTTTAAATTCTGTCTCTCAGAGTGGGAATGCACCTACAATGTGAATTTCAGACCCCTCCATGATTTCTAAGTGGGAGAACTTGCAAAATCGCGGGGTGTTCAAATACTTCTGTTCCTCACTGTATATCCCATAGTTTGTGGACTCTATAACTTTCAGAGAGACTAAATAATAAATACTGATTTGGGTATTATGTACAGAATACATATTGGTCTACATTTATGAAAAACATTTATTTGCAAACTTTGTGTAACAAAAATGTGTTTAGTTTTTTCCAAAATTTTAGGCCTTTTTGCATTAATTTAGCAAAACATAAAAAACCCAGTGGTGATTAAATACCACCATAAAATGCTCTAGTTGTGTGAACAAAATGATAAAAACTTAAGTGTCCTTTTATGACACAGAGAATAGCTGTGATTCAGAGGATCGCAGCTATTCTCTGGTCATTCACAGTTTATAACACTCAGGAGAACATGTTCATCCCTTCACTGGAGATCTGTATTCTCCCTCCAGATTCTCCAACCCAGAGCTGGAGAATCGGAGGGACCACAAACTAAGCAGAGATAATTTACCTCTGCTTAGTAAACTGATCTTTTACTGTAATCTCGCGAGATTATAGTAAAATCAGCCGTTTTCCAGCATTTGTAGACCGTTCTCCCTTCGTTTGGAGAACTGATCTACATATGCTTCATAAACTGCATTCACAGGAGAACTGTGTTCTCCGAGAATGCCGGAGAACTGAGCAGCGATCTATTACCGCTGGTTCATAAACGGACACCCTAGTTTGGGTGCAGCGTTGCATGATCGCACAATTGTCATTCAAAGTACGAGAGTGCTGAAAGCCATCTTGATAGTGAGACTTATATTGTTTTGTAGTCCATCTAATGCTTGGCGCTGTGCTTATATGAGATTACGAGTAGGTGTTTGTGTAAAGTCTAGTTTTTCTTTCTCTTTCACAGTTTGGGTAAGGAATGTTCAAATATGTGGGTTAGTCTGCAGAGAAGGGAACTTAGATATCTTTTTCTTCTTTAATCCTAACAGACCAGGCCGTATCTGATAGTTCCTGTGTAGAAATCTCAGAGTGTTTCATTGTCTGCATAGGAGACTACTTGCCTGGACAATCCGCATCTTCCAAATCAACAGAGGTATTTTCACCTTCACTTAAGAGGTCCATAAGATCTTTAAAAGCTGGAACGTCTCTGACCATATACCCTTTACATTGCCCCTTCCTTGAGCCCCTCTCTTTCTCCTTTTCCTCTCATCATCATAGGATATGCATACGTCAGCTTGCAATCAAAGAGGTTTAAATCCTTTACAACCTCAAATGTATTTATCTTAGCAGTTGGGCAAAAATGTAAAGTAGTTCTAAAGGCTCCAGGTTTTTTACCTTCATGCATTCTCTGTGTGTAGCAGCCCCCCAGCCCCCCTAACACTTACCTGAGCTCCATCCCGATCCAGCGATGTCCACAAGAGCTTCAGTTCTCCGGGGACTCTCACTCCTGATTGACTGAGGCAGCAGCGGGAGACAATGGTGTCAATCACAGTCAGTGAGTCAAACAGGGGAGGGCGGGGTTGGGGACATGCAGAGCCACTGCTTGGGAGCATGTCTGCTCAGGTGTCCCCATAGCAAACTGCTTGATGTGGGGGCACCTGACAGAAGGGAGGGGCCAGGAGCACCGGCAGGGGATTCGAGAAGAGGAGGATCCAAGCTGCTCTCTGCAAAACCATTGTACAGAGCAGGTAAGTATGACATGTTTCTTATTTAAAAAAAACAAACAAACAAGACTTTAGTATCACTTTAAGCCCAATTCTAGTTCCTCAGTCTCTGCCTGGGAAAGTATGTGGGAGGAGAGATTAATCACCTATAGTCTATACTTATCTATTTGTGTTTTATCACATAGCCATCCAGATTGTGGGGTGTCCTTATTATATTGTCCAACTTGGGGGGTGGTTTCTAAAAAATCTTTATTGGTGTCCTTGGTAATAGTGCTATTAGAAATAGCCCCTAATCTCTGAGGTGTATGCTCCACCATTTGTGCCTGTGTGAGTGTATATTTTTTTATACACATGTGTCTGTCCTATCTTTTACCAAAGACTTGTAGCAGAATACATTTTGGCCTAAATTTAAGACGAAATGTGATTTTATTGGATATGTTTTATGACAGAGAGTAGAACATTTTGGGGTTTTTTTTCAAAATGTTCACTTTTTTTCATTTATATTGCAAAAAACAATTGGTGATCAAATACCACCAAAGAAAGCTCTATTTCTGTAAAAGATTATTTCATTTGCATACAGTATTGCATGACCACGCAATTGCCAGTTAAAATAGTGCAATGCTGAATAGCAAAAAATGCTCTAGACATGTAGGGGTAATCCTCTGGTTAACCAGGAGGAGAACTTTTGTTTAGCTTAGTTTTATTGGCTCATTCCTCTCATGTGGAATAATGTCTCATGTGCTGCCTGGCAGGTTGCTCCTACTCCCCATCCTCTATGTGGAGATATTAGTTTTCTTCTCTTTACCTTCCACTTCCCCACCCCTTTTTTTGCTCTTCCCCTTTCTCTCTTTACCCACCTCCTTTTCTCCTTCCATCCCCAATTAAAGTACATACATGCATGCAAGGGAGAGGTGCAGCGCTAGCTGAATAAATATACACTTATATACTTGATAAATATACACTAATATAAATCAATAAAAGTGCTAATAGAGTGCAAAACGGTGACTAAATGATGAGTATAGTCCATAGCGTGCTCAAGATCCAAGAGAGTCCTTAAAGAGCTCCAATCCCTGGATTCCTGGATGAGGTGATAAAGGTAAAAATTGCGCACTCACCAGATACGCAATTCAAATGCGCATTCAAAGCTGACAATTCCAGGGTCCTCATATGGATCTGGTCAGATCTGGTCACAAAAGGCCCTCCGCCACCTGGTAGTGTATTCCACACATAGAAGAAAAGGCCGCTCTGCAGATGTAAAGGACTCCCACCAGAGCCCAAAGAACAAAGGAGGCCAGATAGTGTGATACCTTATAGGCAAGGGGTATTTATTCCCAAAAACACACAATATACAGGCAGAGGCAGGAAAGATACTGACCATACAATGACCACTCTTTTTCTTGGATGGTTTGGATACATATGTGGTGACCTCCATGGGTGTAGGGGAGACTATGACAGTCTCTTCATTAATAGTTTGCCACCTAAACACTCTATTCTCCGCATAGTCTTTATGGTCACGTATATATTTCCTACGTTTTTTAATTCGTTGCTCTTTTTCGATATGTTCTAGAAAAGTCTTAAGATTATCTGATTCTGTTCTATATTCATCTTTCTCTTTAAATGGGGTAAGTTTATCCCGTATGTTATTAATTTCACCATCCAAATACCCTAGCTTCTTTCTTTTACGTAGAATAAGGAATTTCAATAAATCCAACCCAGCAGAATTGAAATACTGAAACCATTCAGACGTACTGTTGACATCTCCTGTCTCTGGGGGAATATCCCATCTTAATGAGCGGGGAACCATATGTTCTTTCACATATCTATCCAAAAAGGAAATGTCCCAAAGCGTTCTGACCTCAGCTGAGCATGTACAGGTTGCTGGGCAACACACCTTTCCCTGGTGATCATTGTTATGTCGTTTTACTCCGCGCTGACAGCGCTCGCGCATGCGCTGTTCGGCGGGCTACATGAAAATGGCGCCCGATACGGAGACATTTGTCGATGGGAAAATGGCGCGCGATTACAGCGCATGCGCCAATTTCCCTATTTAGGTTCTACACTGACGTCCACTGCTGTAAGCTAACCCCCTATGACTACGTGCCTTCGCACGAAACGCGTGAGGGAGCGGCTACAAGCGGTGTGACGTCACGCCGACCGGCGCCACGAGGGCCCCGGCGGCCATTTATTACCTATCCATTGTATGGTCAGTATCTTTCCTGCCTCTGCCTGTATATTGTGTGTTTTTGGGAATAAATACCCCTTGCCTATAAGGTATGACACTATCTGGCCTCCTTTGTTCTTTGGGCTCTGGTGGGAGTCCTTTACATCTGCAGAGCGGCCTTTTCTTCTATGTGTGGAATACACTACCAGGTGGCGGAGGGCCTTTTGTGACCAGATCTGACCAGATCCATATGAGGACCCTGGAATTGTCAGCTTTGAATGCGCATTTGAATTGCGTATCTGGTGAGTGCGCAATTTTTACCTTTATCACCTCATCCACGAATCCAGGGATTGGAGCTCTTTAAGGACTCTCTTGGATCTTGAGCACGCTATGGACTATACTCATCATTTAGTCACCGTTTTGCACTCTATTAGCACTTTTATTGATTTATATTAGTGTATATTTATCAAGTATATAAGTGTATATTTATTCAGCTAGCGCTGCACCTCTCCCTTGCATGCATTTTTGATTATTGAGAAGGTTCATATGGTACCTTTTTGGTGTTCAGCTGCTATTTTCTTATCTCATTTTATTTATTAATTGATTTTATATTAGCTGTTCTAAGCGCTCACTTATTTTGAGATTTAAAGTACATACATGGCCCCCCTACCACCACCTTCTCACAATCCAGACCCATTTCCTTGCTCTTTTCTGTTCTCCTAGTCTCTCCTATACCATCAATCAGGTTTGAAACCAGGGCTTACAAGCCCAGACATGTGTTTACCTTTATACATGATGATCTCCTGAGCTCATCTGGAAACTATTTCAAGGGTAGATAGCCTCAATGTTAAGGTCATAAATATTACCATTTTCTTTATTTTACATACACTTTTATTCTGCAAATTGTATGTTGGCCTATTGGTGGCTATCTTACTTGGAATGTATGGCTTCGCTACCTGTTATGTGTCATGACTTCTGACTCCTTAATAACATTTTTAAAAAAGGAAATTGGAATTGATCAAGATTAATGACTCAAAGTACTAAAGTCAGATTGTAGGTATGACAGCCAGGCAACTAGCACTTGCAGAATGAGAAGTCAGCAATAGTAGCCTCCATGTTTCTCTCAGAAGAGGTTTCCTTTGAACCAGTGTTTCTTAAATGTCCATGTCTGTAAAGTGTCACCACAAGACCATGTAGTTTGTCCAACCATGAAATAAGTGGCAAGTGATATGATGCACTCTATTTAACTATGTTTCAATTTATGTACTGCCACAACCTTATAGTGGTTCTAAAGACTCAAGTTTCTTTTACCGTCATGCATTCTATGCATGAAGGTAAAAAACCCTCTGTGCGTAGCAGCCCCCTAGCCCCCCCTAACACTTACCTGAGCCCCATTCCAATCCAGCGATGTCCATGAGAGCCTCGATTCTCTGGGGACTCTCATTCCTGATTGTCTGAGGCAGCAGCTGGAGCCATTGGCTCCCAACACTCTCAATCACAACCAGTGAGCCAATCAGGAGAGGGATGGGGTGATGCCTGAGCCACGGTTCTGTGTGTGAAGGAACATGCAGAGCCACAGCTTGGGAGCGTGCCTCTGGTACCCCCATAGCAAGCAGCTTGCTGTGTGGGCACTTGATAGGAGAGAGGGGCCAGGAGTGTCAGCGGGGTACCCTAAAAGAGGAGAATCTGGCTACTTTGTGCAAAACCACTGCACAGAACAAGCAAGTATAACATGTTTGTTATTTAAAAAAAAAAGCAAAACAAGACTTTAGTATCACTTTAACTGCTTCCCGACCGCCCTATAGCAAATATACTGCTACAGGGCGGCATGAATATATATACGTGATTTTGCATTTCCAGGTAGGAAAAAAAAAACCCCAGTATATATACCGCCATTTGTAAACACTATAACTTGCAAGTAAACCAATTAATTTACGCATATTGGGATTTTTTTTTTTAGCAAAGACATGTAGCAGAGTACATTTTGGCCTACATTTATGGCGAAATTAGATTTTTAAATTTTTTTACTGGACATGTTTATTTGCAAAAAGTCCAAAATATGGTCTTTTTTTTATAGCGCAAAAAAAAAAATGCACAGGCGATCAAATATCACTTAATTGATACCATTTAATTGATATCTACTGCTCCCAGAGCAAAAGTGTTGTTTGCTGGTCTAATTGTTGATCAGCATTGATTTCTGGTGAGTGATCCAACTTCTTTGGTGGTGGATTTGACACGGTGTGGACACAAATTTGATTTGCAAAAAGATTTGTTTTTGGATATATATATTTTTGGACACATATATATATATATTTCTGGACACATATATATATTTTTTGGGCTTTTTTGGGATTGGGCTGGCCACTCCATAATGTCAATCTTGTTGGTCTGGAACCAAGATGTTGCACGTTTACTGGTGTGTTTGGGGTCGTTGTCTTGTTGGAACACCCATTTCAAGGGCATTTCCTCTTCAGCATAAGGCAGCATGACCTCTTCAAGTATTCTGATGTATTCAAACTGATCCATGATCCCTGGTATGTGATAAATAGGCCCAACACTGTAGTATAAGAAACATCCCCATATCATGATACTTGTACAACCATGCTTCACTGTCTTCACAGTGTATTGTGGCTTGAATTCAGTGTTTGGGGGTTGTCTGACAAACTGTCTCCGGCCACTAGATCCAAAAAGAACAATCTTACTTTCATCAGTCCACAAAATGTTGCGCCATTTCTCTTTAGGCCAGTCAATGTTCTCTTTGGCAAATTGTAACTTCTTCACCACGTCTTTTTTTCAACAGTGGGACTTTGCAGGGGCTTCTTGCAGATAGCTTGGCTTCACATAGGCGTCTTCTAATTGTAACAGTACTCACAGGTAACTTTAGACCTTCTTTGATCTTCCTGGAGCTGATTGTTGGCTGAGTCCTTGCCATTTGGCTATTCTTCTATCCATTCGAATAGTAGTTTTTTGCTTTCTTCCACGTCTTTCAGGTTTTGGTTGCCTTTTTAAAGCATTTGCGATCATTTTAGCTGAGCAGCCTATCATTTTCTGCACTTCTTTATATGTTTTCCCCTCTCAAATCAACTTTTTAATCAAGGTACGCTGTTCTTCTGAACAATGTCTGGAACAACCCATTTTCCTCAGAATTTCAGAGAGAAATGCACTGTAATCAGCATGTACAACATTTGCTGCCTTCCTTCCTTAAATAAGGGCAATAATTGCCCCCTGTTTTTCAAAGAATGAATGACCTCACTAATAGAACTCCACACGGCTATTATTTTGAACATGCCCCTTTCAATTAGTGATTCAATTACACAGAATCAGCAGCATGCATGTCATGACTGTTGGGTCTGTTGGATTTCTATTACTCTACTACACCCGCTAGTAAATTATTTGCCATGTAGAAATATCATTTCTACCAAAAACAGTGATTGATCAGGTTAGTGATGTCTGACTGCTATTATTTTGAACACAACTGTATGTGTATGTTATTTGTTGCATGTACCTGTAGTACAGCCCAGAAACAATAGTGTGCATTTTGTTTTTGTCCTTTTCTTACCTAAAACACACTGACACTGACACTAACTGACACTAATATCAATTTTTTTTTTTAAATCCTGACAGTTGATCCTGCTCTTTTGACCTTGACCTTTGACCCTAACCTTGACCCAAACACTAACCCTAGCACTGAACTAGATCAAACCTTGATCTAGGTACTTTTTCTTTCTTTTTTCTTTTCTTTTTTAATATTTATTTATCTTTTTTTTTTTTTTTTTTTTACAAACATTTTGTTTTTTCTCTACATGCGGGAGATAGAGAAATACAATGTATCTCTCTCCTCCATTCACAGAGAGAGAAAAAAACAAGGGGGCCAGGCTGCACAGTGACTGATTGTCAGGGATCCCCTCGATCCCCGCCGCGTTGGTCCCGGCGCAGGCGCAGTATGCCGCCCGGCGCAGGGACTCGAGCACTGGTTCCGGGCCGGCCGCGGCGTTCGAGTTCGCGCATGCGCAGTAGAAGCCGCGGCCGCCCGCTGGGCACCAATGGCAGCGCAGGGCGGGATATTTAAACGACCCTGAGCTGTCATTCAGTGCCTTCTGGTCTTTCCTGCATTCTGAATCCTGTGAACCTGTACCCTGTAAGTTATTGACCCGGATTGTACCTGACCTTGCTGTTTTCGCCTGTTCTGACCCTTGCTTTGCCTGACCTCTCTCCTGAATGCCCCCTATTGGATTTGACCTGCTGTTGCTGACCTGGCGTGTGACCCGACCATTCTATGCCCGCTGCCTTGTACCTTGCCGCCCTCTCTGTTACCGACCCGGCCCGTCTGACCCTGCTCATCCATCCATCCATCCCGTGCAGTGGGGTCTTCTGACCTCCTCACATCAGACTCTTCCCCGTGGGAGCCCCTTGCGCATACTACTACCACTGACGGACGCACCCGGTAGTCACGACCTGGTCTCAGGGAGCTCCAAGTCCATCCCCACCATCAGGGGCCCTGGTGAACAAGCACCCTGGGACTTAGACTCCGTGCGCTGGGGACGCCTATTCAGTGGAGTGCTAGTAGTACCGCCGGGCGGTCCCTTACAGTACCAGAAGGCCATGACTGAGTCTAGAGGAGGTCCCTCGCCGCTGGAGGAGATCTGCAGGCACCTATCCAATTTGACACAGGCCGTATCGGCCCTGCAGGATAGATGTCAGCAGATTGAAACTCAATTCCAGGCCTGCACTATATCCGTTCCTGCCCCACAGGCCGCGGTCCCCACACCTCCAGCTGTAGCAGCCCCTGCGCTGGTGTCTGGGGCATTCGCACCACTCCCGGCGGCCGACCCCCGAGTACCCTTACCTGAACGTTTCCACGGGGACCGCACACGGTTCAGATCATTCCGCGAGTCCTGCCTCCTCTATTTTGAGCTACAACCCCGAACCTTCGTGACTGAATCCGTGAAGGTGGGGTTCGTCATATCCCTCCTGCAGGGTGAACCCCAAGACTGGGCCCATCGATTACGGGGAAAAAATGACCCTCACCTTGGTTCGGTTGACAGTTTTTTTGATGCTATGGCCATCCTTTATGATGACCCGCAGCGGGCAGCTTCTGCTGAAGCTACTCTGTACACACTCCGGCAAGGCCGCCGAGCGGCGGAGGAGTACGCATCTGAATTTAGGCGGTGGATGGGGGATACTCGCTGGAACGAGTTCGCACTCCTGCATCAGTTCCGTGTTGGCCTATCAGACGGCCTGAAAGACGAGCTCACCCGGGTGGAGGTACCTGAGACTTTAGAGGACCTAATAGCACTGACCATTAAAATTGACCGTAGACTGCGGGAACGCAGGTTTGAGAGGTCCGGCCAGGGTCATGGAAATCCCTGGGGATCATTTCAGGGTCCCAGTCAAACACCTAGGCCAGTCATCCAAAACCGGCCACCTGGAGACAACCCCGAACCCATGCAGCTCGGCCTGGCGCGGCCTAAACTATCCCCAGAGGAACATCTGCGCAGACGATCCCAGAACCTGTGCCTCTATTGTGGAGAAGCTGGTCATATGGCGCGTTCCTGCCCGCAGAAACTGAGTAAGTGCACCTCTTCTTCCTTATCCCTTGGCAATGTTGGTCCATCCCAATACTTAGTGGTGCCCCTTTCCTTTCAGCTTCCAGAAAGGACCGTGGAAGTATCGGCCATAATTGACTCTGGGGCATGCAGCTGCTTCGTGGATATTAATTTTGCTCACCAGCAGGGTATTCCCCTTCAATTGAAACAAAAGGGGTTCAATATTTATTTGGCCGACGGTTCCCGAATAAAATCGGGGGTAGTGAACCAGGAAACCCCCTCCATCACCACTGTCATTGCCGGCCAGCACCAGGAACTCCTCCGCCTGGATGCTATAGCTTCACCCCTCTTCCCAGTCATTCTGGGGCTCCCATGGTTACGGGCCCATAACCCCCAGATTGACTGGGAGACCGGAGTAATCACGTTCCCTTCCCCATACTGTCGGATATACTGCCGCACTTCGGGCCCGGGGACCCCCCAAATCCTCCTGTGCTCTGAGGGGGAAGCTGAATTAAAACAAGTAATCCCTGCGGCCTACCATGGGTTTCTAGATGTGTTCAGCAAACGGGGAGCTGATACTCTACCCCCCCACCGCCCTTATGACTGCCCCATTGACCTGTTACCCGGCTCAGAAATTCCTTTTGGGCGAATCTTCCCCCTTTCAGAGCCCGAATTGGGGGCCCTAAAGGAATATATCGAGGACAGCCTCCAGAAGGGGTTCATCCGCCACTCCACTTCACCGGCGGGGGCGGGAATCTTCTTTGTTGAAAAGAAGGACAAAACCTTAAGGCCATGTATCGATTACAGGGAATTGAACAGGGTCACGATAAAAAACCGTTACCCACTACCATTAGTACCTGAGCTGTTCCAAAGTTTAAAGTCAGCAGTAGTTTTTACCAAGCTGGATCTGAGGGGGGCGTACAACTTGATTCGCATAAGGGAGGGGGACGAGTGGAAGACGGCCTTCCGCACCCGCTTCGGTCATTTTGAATATCTGGTCATGCCGTTCGGGTTGTGTAATGCTCCGGCCACGTTTCAACATTTTGTAAATGATATTTTTAGGGACTTTCTGGATGTCTTTGTGATCGTTTATTTAGACGACATTCTGATTTTTTCCCCGTCTCTGGGGGAACACAGAATACATGTAGCAAAAGTATTGGGGCGGTTGCGGCAGCATGGGTTGTACGCCAAGGCAGAAAAATGTTGTTTTGAACAATCCAGCATTGCCTTCTTGGGCCTGATTATCTCCACCGCGGGGGTCGCGATGGATCCCCAGAAGGTCGCTGCAATACTGGATTGGCCTGAACCCACAGACAGGAAAGGCGTCCAGCGATTCATCGGCTTTGCAAATTTTTACCGGAAGTTCATCAAGAACTTCTCGGGTCTGGTCTCCCCCATTACTCAGCTAACCAAGCTGGGAACCCGATTCAGATGGACACCAGAAGCGCAGGGAGCTTTCGAAGCCTTAAAGAAGCTGTTCACTTCGGCACCCATTTTGGGTCACCCAGACGCTGCTCTGCCCTACATCTTGGAGGTAGATGCATCGGAGAATGCGGTAGGCTCCATCCTCTCCCAACGAAAAGGCACCAAGGAACTGCTCCACCCGGTAGCGTTCTTCTCACGGAAGCTGACCCCAGCGGAGAGGAACTATGATATCGGTGACCGTGAGCTACTAGCGATCAAAACAGCGTTAGAGGAATGGAGGTACCTGCTGGAAGGTGCGGTGCACCCCATCTTAATATTTACTGACCATAAGAACTTAGAGTATCTGAGAACTGCCAAGCGTCTACGCCCGCGACAGGCGAGATGGGCACTATTCTTTTCAAGATTCAACTTCCATATTACGTACCGGCCGGGATCAAAGAACACTAAGCCGGATGCGTTATCACGGATGTACGAAGACGCCAAGGAGACCCCAGTACCTGACACCATCCTGTCCTCGGGTAACTTCTTGGTCCTTCAGTCGGACCTTCGTTCCAGGCTAATGGAGGCATCCACAAACTTCTCTACCCCAGGCGGAGGGCCGCTCCAGAACAAGGGGGGACTCCTATGGAGGGAAGATCGAATTGTGGTGCCGGAAGAAGCTCGAACCCTGGTCTTGGGGCATTGCCACGACCACCCAATGGCGGGGCACTTTGGCCCAGAAAAGACCCTGGAACTTCTCCGACGCTCATTCTGGAGGCCAGACATGGCTAAAGATTGTAAGGGTTATGTCAGGTCCTGTGTCACCTGCCAGAAGAACAAGCCCTCAAGAAACAAGGTTTGGGGTCTGCTGCGACCCTTACCTATTCCTGAACGGCCTTGGCAAAAGATCTCACTGGACTTTATAGTCGAGCTTCCGCCATCCCGAGACCACACGGCAATCCTGGTAGTCGTGGACCGCTTGTCCAAGATGGCCCACTTCATCCCGTTGAAGAAGACCCCCTCGGCGGCCGAGACCGCGCGAGTCTTCATTCGTGAGGTAGTCAGGTTGCATGGGGTCCCCGAAGACATTGTCTCGGACCGAGGGGTCCAGTTCACGTCCAGATTCTGGAGAGCACTGTGCAAAGCCCTGGACATCAAATTATCTCTCTCTTCTGCGTTCCACCCTCAAACTAACGGTCAAACCGAAAGGACCAATCAGACCTTAGAGCAATATTTAAGATGCTATACCTCGTTTACTCAAGATGACTGGCTGCCACTTCTTCCTTTAGCGGAATTTGCGTATAACAACGCCCGCCACTCAGCAACAGGGCAGTCCCCGTTCTTCGCCAACTATGGCTTTCACCCAGTCTTCCTCCCGGATTTGGTGTCGGAATGCCCAGTACCAGCAACACAAGATGTGGTAACGTTCTTCACTGCGAACAATAAGAAGCTTCAAGTGGCCATCAGTCGGGCCCAGGAAGACTACAGGAAAGCATTCAACAGGAAACGGAGAGGAGATCTGGTATTGCGGCCTGGGGAGAAGGTTTGGCTGGCGACGTCCAATCTAAAGATGCTTTGCCCGTCAAAGAAATTGGGACCCAAGTTTATAGGCCCCTTCTGCATTAAACGGATGGTTAACGAAGTAGCCTATGAACTCGCCCTCCCTGACACGCTCAAGATC
Organism: Staurois parvus; assembly: GCF_062004578.1. Classification (NCBI taxonomy): domain Eukaryota; kingdom Metazoa; phylum Chordata; class Amphibia; order Anura; family Ranidae; genus Staurois; species Staurois parvus. The sequence goes on along the minus strand of NW_028317994.1, from coordinate 908,527 downwards.
CACCCGGTCTTTCATGTGTCCCTTCTGAAGCCTGTGGTCCCAGATGCCTTCCCTGACCGGGAATCTAGACCCCCGGAAGCGGTGACGGTCGAAGGAGAAGAAGAATTTGAGGTTGAAACAATCCTGAAGTGTCAAAGGAGGGGAGGCCAGACCCAATTCCTTATCAAATGGAAGGGCTATGGTCCTGAGGACAATTCTTGGGAACCAGCCCATAATGTCCATGCACCCAGACTTGTCCGGAGGTTCTTTCACGATCACCCGTGGTGGAGAGATCGGGTGGGCATCCGGAGGTTGCCCGTAGGGGGGGGGCAATGTCAGGGATCCCCTCGATCCCCGCCGCGTTGGTCCCGGCGCAGGCGCAGTATGCCGCCCGGCGCAGGGACTCGAGCACTGGTTCCGGGCCGGCCGCGGCGTTCGAGTTCGCGCATGCGCAGTAGAAGCCGCGGCCGCCCGCTGGGCACCAATGGCAGCGCAGGGCGGGATATTTAAACGACCCTGAGCTGTCATTCAGTGCCTTCTGGTCTTTCCTGCATTCTGAATCCTGTGAACCTGTACCCTGTAAGTTATTGACCCGGATTGTACCTGACCTTGCTGTTTTCGCCTGTTCTGACCCTTGCTTTGCCTGACCTCTCTCCTGAATGCCCCCTATTGGATTTGACCTGCTGTTGCTGACCTGGCGTGTGACCCGACCATTCTATGCCCGCTGCCTTGTACCTTGCCGCCCTCTCTGTTACCGACCCGGCCCGTCTGACCCTGCTCATCCATCCATCCATCCCGTGCAGTGGGGTCTTCTGACCTCCTCACATCAGACTCTTCCCCGTGGGAGCCCCTTGCGCATACTACTACCACTGACGGACGCACCCGGTAGTCACGACCTGGTCTCAGGGAGCTCCAAGTCCATCCCCACCATCAGGGGCCCTGGTGAACAAGCACCCTGGGACTTAGACTCCGTGCGCTGGGGACGCCTATTCAGTGGAGTGCTAGTAGTACCGCCGGGCGGTCCCTTACACTGATCACTGTGATAGCCAATCAGAGGCTATCACAGCGATCACGTGACCCAGAATTGGGAGTCCCGGGTCCCAATTGTCAGAACGGGACCGCGGTCTTTGTGCTGGGAGCGCGCCGTGCAGTGTGATCCCTGCGCAAAGACAGGCAAATATGCGGCCCCATGGAAAAAAGCCCAGTTCTGCGAGGCCGCATATTTGTGTTACGTCGGCGTCAAGAGGTTAAAGTAATGCAGCGCCGTGACGCAAAAAAATGACCTGGTCAGGAAGGGGGGTAAATCCTCTGGAGGGCAAGTGGTTAAACATAGCCTGTAAACAATGTGGTAAATGTATCACAGAGAGCATTTGTTTCTATGGGATAAACCTGAAATAAATATTCCTGCCCATGACACCAACACCTAGACAAGGCTGTGAGGGGAAGAGACCCCAGTGCTAGTTGAAAATGTATGCAGTAATGATATTCTTGGTTCCCAGTATGGCAACAATTTTGTTATTTAAAAAAATAAAAATAAAAAAAAGAACTTTTGCTTTAAAATAAAGGTCTTAGTGTCTCCTGTCTTTTATTCTCTATTCTGCCAGGTGCAGTATCTTGTGTACTTCAGCTTTAATAGAATATGGAGTAAAATCTGTTTTGATAGATCTAATCTCCTACTAAGTCATTTTTTATGACTGTTTAAAAGAACACAGTAATGCAATCTCTGGTAAGTTAAAAGCAAAATATATAGGGTCAGAGCCACATGCTGAGAAAAGCTAATCACACTGGTGCTATATTCCATCACACACACAGCTTGAAATTGGTTTTGTTTAAGTGGCATACAACAACATTATAATTTATTGATGTTCCATTTGTTGGTTATTTAAAGGGTGCTTCAGTTTTTAGAACAGCTAAGGGAAAGTATGATATGCAATGACAAACAAAATTGTAAACAGTATCTAACAAACAAATTTAAAGACACTTCAATGCTGCAGATTGTAAATGCGTTCTGTGCTTTAAATAAGGAAGAAATGCAAATGAGAGTACATATTAAAGTGGAACTACACTGCATCTGAGCAGTCTAAACCAAAAACACAATTTAATTCATTTTTATAATTCAAAGCACACTTCCCCATCCATTCATGTTTCCATGCTTTATTTTGCTGAGAAATCACTTTGAAAACCACCCCTCTAGTATTTCTGGCTAAGTAAGAGCAGAAGAATTTACATCCTGCAATCTGGAATTCATCTGCCCTTAGCTCAGGCATGGGGACAGGAGGGTGTGCTTAGCTGAAAAAGCCCCCTCCCTTCCTGAAGACTCCTGGGATGCATGACTTCATTTACCTAGGCATGGAAACCATGAAGTAACTGAAGAAATGTAAAAAAAAAGTTTAAAACAAGTAAATATAATATATATCTATGTTAAAAAAAATAGCAATCTGTCCAGTTGACTAATTCAGCTTCTCATCCCAACAGTGTATATGATGTAGACAAAAAGAACAGTAATGGTGCTGAAAATCTCGCCTTCAGAAAAAAACTCATAAACACTATATCATAAAGCAGAACATTTTATTGTAATACATTAAAATGTCTTGGAGTGAATATCCCTAAAAGCAGATATAAGGGAACCACAGGTCAGCCACCCCTGCCAGCATCATCTTCCCCCACATACAGTTCGATCATATAATGTGTGAAATGCACCAACAGACATAAGACCCTAAAAGATCATATAACAAAGAGGGAGAAGATCAGATTGATGTGGATGTTGACCCAACACGTTTCGCATAAAGCTTCTTCAGAAGTGTACACACATCTATGTTGTCCCTCTCCACCTGGTGGAGTATGGCCCTAACTGGTTGCATAAATTAATGCTGATGGAAAGAACTGACGAACCATAAAAATAAAAATTTTGTAAGGCTTCTTTCACACAGGTGTTCTGTTTGTGGATGAAAAATGGACATCAATGAATCTCTTTGGAAATACAGATGTAAATTGAAGATAATTAATTTACATCTGTCCAAATCTGTTTTTTTTAAATGGATCAAAACATTATTTATGATATCTAAAGTGTTCATAAATAATTGTGTCATAAATAAATAAATATATCAATGAAAAAGTCCTTCTTCCCAAAGGTGTATAATAAATACAACAGATATATCTTCTCCCAAATAAATTTTGCTTCCACCATCCACCAGTGAAAAATCAACATCAACCGCACTCACCAGATGTTGGAAGTGATGGAAGTGACGTAGATTGTATTGACGGTGGACCAGAAGTGCGTCTTCCGGGCCGCTGTCAATACGATCTACGTCACTTCGGTGAGTGGAACGCATGCTGAGGGGTGCGTTCCAAGCGGCCATCTTTGAGGTGGAATACATAGTCATCCTCTGCAAAACCGCAAGTCTGTGAGGTTCCTGCTACTACTGTGGATATGAGGATATGTGTGAGCCATTGAGCCTAATAAACAAATGCTTTTAACTTTCCTTGAGCATGTGAGTGGCCTGGTATTACTTTTACTTTACTGAATGTTACTGCAGTATTACGCTATGGTATTTCTTTTTCTTGCACTGTTGGGGAGCTCTTGAAGGAGTGAGTTGGAGGAGAGCATCATATCAGTCAAGGTGGATAAAGAGTTCTGGAGAATCTAGATGGGGCATAGGATCCCTAAAATCCTAAAAGGCGCAATACTCACCAACATCTGGTGAGTACGGTTGATGTTGATTTTTCACTGGTGGATAGTGGAAGCAAAATTTCTTTGGGAGAAAATATATCTGTTGTATTTATTATACACCTTTGGGAAGAAGGACTTTTTCATTTATATATTTATTTATGACACATTTATTTATGAACACTTTAGATATTGTTTAATGTCAACTTATGGTGAATTGGTTTGTGTTTTGCTGTTTATGTATTTTTTCTTTATTAACTGGTGTTTTACACTGTTGCACAGCAGCATACCGTTACCTTAATTTTATCTAGATCCGTTTTTTTGTGTGCTGGGGTTTGTGATTTATTTAAAACACTATTTATGTTCTGTTAAAAAAAACATAACGGAGGATAAATGGATGTAAACAGACAAACAGTCAATTTTTGCATCAATTTTTGCATTTGTTGTTAGGAATCGGCACCTATCGGCATCCTAACAACCAGTGACTCACCTCTGCTGTCAGCGGGAATTCCAGCTGAGGGTAAAAAAAAGAACAAAAACAGACTGAATGCAGGTCGGGGCATTGGGGGCTGTGTGTGTTGAAGATGGGGGGGGGGCGGAGAAAGGCAGGAGAGGTGAGGGAGCCGGTGCTATCTGTCATTACCAGCTTTAAATGTAGTTGCTGGCTTTTTTTCTTTACTCTATAGCTCTGTGAAGGAGCTGCCATTCTGCTCTACCACTGAAGTACACAAAGGGCTGAGGTCACTGGGTGATGTCACGCCCCTTTGTTACTTTAGAGGCAAATGACAGCTACTTCTCGGCAATATAAAGTCAAGAATGATAAAAAATGCCAGCAATTACATTTAAAGCTGGTAATGACAGTTAGTGCCGGCAAGTGAGGGAGCCCGTCTGTATACAGTGCTCCTTCACTGTATATACTGCTCCTCTCCTTGCACACACTGCCCAAAGAGGACCTGTCACTTATATGCTATCACATAGGGGACTATTGGTCCCCTATCTGATAGCAATAAAATCATAAGTCGAAAAAAAGTAAACACTTAAAAAGACACATGAATAGTAAAAAAACCCCCAACAAAATGGAGCCTCCCAACCCCACATACACAGACATGAATAAAAATATGAAATCATTGGGGCACCTATGTAAAAAAAAATGTCAATTGTGCTACACATGTCACAAATCACCGCGCACGTCAGTGTGAGATCAATAATTTTAACACCGGTGCTCATGGGTAATGCTAAACTGATGTTCTGTATGGGCTTTTAAAGCATCGCCAATGGAAAATATGGGGTATTGATGTTTTTTTGCTGTTGCATAGGTGCATGCAATTTTAACACTTGACATGTTGGGTATCTATTTACTCTGTGTAACTTCATCTTTTATATTTTGCCAAACAAATTAGGTAAATTATTGTGTTTGTGTTCCCTAAAATAAACAAAAACAAACATATTCTCCAGCGTTTCTGCTTTCAGAAAATATATCATGTTTGGGGGTTTTACTTAATCTTCAGGCAACAAATATTTTTTAATCATGTAAGCCAAAAACATTGAAGAAATTTAAAAAAATGGCTCTGGGACTCAAGTACTTACCTAGGTTGATGCAGCATTGGTCTGATACTGCATCTGTCCCCAGGGGCGTATCTGCCGCGAGGCAAACAAGGCATTTACCTAGGGCGGCAGTTTTCAGGGGGGCAGCACCGCCCCCCAGGCAGAAGGGAGAAGGGACTTAGGTTTGGCAGGTTGGGAGAGCTCAGGAGAGCTTGGCAGGGCTCGGGCGGGAAGCAGGAGGGCTGGATCAGCAATTCTAGAGCAGGGGAAGGTGGGCTCGGCTTATGAACTTGCACTACTCACCTGGCCTCTCTGCAGCCAGCCATCTACTCCGATCAGTGCATAAAACCGTCAGGGCCGGAGGGCGAAGCCTAGAGATGACCATGAAGAGGGGGAGCAAGAGAGGAGACTCCATCGCTGCATGTCGGGTATCACGGCCACGGACTGCAGATAAGTGCAATAGATGATCGATCTCCTCTCTCTCTCCTTCTATCTCTCCCCCTCCTCTCTCTCTCTTTCCCCCCTCCTCTCTCTCCCCCCCTCTCTCTCTCTCTCTCTCTCACTCACCCTCCTCTCCCTCTCTCTCTCTTCCCTCCTCTCTCCCCCCTCTCCTCTCCCTCCCTCTCCCCTCTCTCTTCCCTCTTCCCCCCTCTCTCTCTCTTCCCCCTCCCCCTCTCTCCCCCCTCCTCTCTCTCTCCCCCTCCCTCCTCCTTTCTCTCTCCTCCCCTCTCTCCCCCCCCCCCACTCTCTTTACATTGTACACAGATCTGACCCAACAAGGTGGCATGCATTTACCGTGTATTTCGCTCCATAAGACACACTTGGGGGGAAATGTCTGTGTGTCTTATGGAGCGGCCGGCCCAGTATTCCCGCCGCCGTTGTATGTCCACAGTCTCTGGTCATCTCCTGTACTATGTCCGCAGTCTCTGGTCATCTCCTGTACTATGTCCGCAGTCTCTGGTCATCTCCTGTACTATGTCCGCAGTCTCTGGTCATCTCCTGTACTAAATCTGCTGTCTCTTGTCATCTCCTGTACTATGTCCACAGTGTCTGGTCATCTCCTATACTATGTCCGCAGTCTCTGGTTATCTGCTGTACTATATCCGCAGTCTCTGGTCATCTCCTGTACTATGTCCGCAGTCTCTGGTCATCTCCTGTACTAAATCTGCAGTCTCTTGTCATCTCCTGTACTATGTCCGCAGTCTCTGGTCATCTCCTGTACTGTGTCCGCAGTCTCTGGTCATCTCCTGTACTGTGTCCGCAGTCTCTGGTCATCTCCTGTACTATGTCCACAGTCTCTGGTCATCTCCCGTACTATGTCCGCAGTCTCTGGTCATCTCCTGTACTGTGTCCGCAGTCTCTGGTCATCTCCTGTACTATGTCCGCAGTCTCTGGTCATCTCCTGTACTGTGTCTGCAGTCTCTGGTCATCTCCTGTGCTATGTCCGCAGTCTCTGGTCATCTCCTGTACTATGTCCGCAGTCTCTGGTCATCTCCTGTACTATGTCCGCAGTCTCTGGTCATCTCCTGTACTGTGTCCGCAGTGTCTGGTCATTTCCCGTACTATGTTCGCAGTCTCTGGTCATCTCCTGTACTATGTCAACAGTCTCTGGTCATCTCCTGTACTGTGTCCGCAGTGTCTGGTCATTCCCTGTACTGTGTCCGCAGTCTCTGGTCATCTCCTGTACTGTGTCCGCAGTGTCTGGTCATTTCCCGTACTATGTTCGCAGTCTCTGGTCATATCCTGTACTATGTCCACAGTCTCTGGTCATCTCCCGTACTATGTCCGCAGTCTCTGGTCATCTCCTGTGCTGTGTCCGCAGTCTCTGGTCATCTCCTGTACTATGTCCGCAGTCTCTGGTCATCTCCTGTACTGTGTCTGCAGTCTCTGGTCATCTCCTGTACTATGTCCGCAGTCTCTGGTCATCTCCTGTACTATATCCGCAGTCTCTGGTCATCTCCTGTACTATGTCCGCAGTCTCTGGTCATCTCCTGTACTGTGTCCGCAGTGTCTGGTCATTTCCCGTACTATGTTCGCAGTCTCTGGTCATCTCCTGTACTATGTCAACAGTCTCTGGTCATCACTTGTACTATGTCCGCAGTCTCTGGTCATCTCCTGTACTATGTCCGCAGTCTCTGGTCATCTCCTGTACTATGTCCGCAGTCTCTGGTCATCTCCTGTACTGTGTCCGCAGTCTCTGGTCATCTCCTGTACTGTGTCCACAGTGTCTGGTCATTTCCTGTACTGTGTCTGCAGTCCATTGGTTCAGAATATTTTTTTTCTTGTTTTCCTCCTCTAAAACCTAGGGGCATCTTATGGTGCAAAAAATATGATAACCACCTCCCTTCCGCTGTACATTTATGAACGTCCTCGGATGGAAAGGGTGATATCTCTGTCATTGCTGCAACTGCAGCAATGATCAAGATAACATTCTTTAGCCCCAGCGATTTTGCACAAGATAAAAGTAATCTGGGGGCTAACAAGCCACTGGATTTATTTTAGAGGCGGCGTAAGAGCGTCCCTCCCCCTACTGCCACCGATGCCTTTACCGGGCTCTCCCGTGCAGTTGGGAAGCCCGGTAAGGATATGACCAGCGGCATCCAGCTCTAGGCAGATAGCGAGAGGAACAGATATTCTCCTCTCACTATGTGATGTCAGAAACAGGAAACAACAAGGATTTTGTCACTCCCTGTTTTTGCTTTTTGTTTACCTGCCCATCAGTGGCCAGTGAAGCAACCGATCAGACTGATCTGTTTCTGATTGAATGCATTGGGAGGCCAGAGGAGAGATTTGGGGTCTAATAGACCCCCGATCTCTCCATAAAGAGGACCTGTCATGGCCCATGCTATCACAAGGGATGTTGTTCATCCCTTGTAAAAGAAATATAGTTGATAAAAAAAAGTTAAAGGTAAAGTGTAAAAAACAAATTACGTAAAGAAATAATAAAATAGCAAAAAAAATTTAAAGCACCCCCGTTCCCCCATGCTCACACGCAACACGCACATAGGTCCCTCACGCATATGTAAGTGGAGATCGCACCACACATGTAAGGTACTGCCATGAATGTTAGAGTGAGAGTAAAAATTCTAGCGGAAGATGAAAGAAAGAGCGCACAAACCTTGCGCATTACTTCAATAAATAATGAATAATTTTATTAATAAGGAAATATACTCACAAAATGATTGTATAACAGGCATAAGTAACCATAATCCTAACAGGGTTACAGGTAAATCAAAAAGGGGGGGGGTGAAGGCTAACGCATTTCGAAGGGTGCTCCCTTCTTCATCAGAGCTGATAAAAAAAAACAAATGCAAATGCATATACAAATACAAATTCCCCTCAAACTAATTACATAAATCATGATGGTATAACAGGTGGTGATACTGTTAACTGAGCGTACCAATACACATGAAACTACTCATGGTAATATGTATAGTAATAATAGTAATCATAATGTAAAAAGTCACTTACAGAAAAAGTGTATACATACAAAATGTACAAAAAAAAACGTACAAAGAAGAAAAAAAAAACACACAAAAAAACTTTTTTTTAAATATATATATAGATAGAGAGAGAGAGAATCCATAGAATAAACGTGTATACATACTGTATATATGAGTGTAAATGCAAAAGCACAATTGCTATTTAAAATTTAAAAACAGAATACGTTCATTTTATTCTGTGTGGTATAAAATAGTGTATATTGTTATAATAGATACCTGGGTTTGTCAGTATGGGAAATCTGCCATACTGAAGTTTCTATCTGCCAAACCCAGGTATCTATTATAACAATATACACTATTTTATACCACACAGAATAAAATGAACGTATTCTGTTTTTAAATTTTAAATAGCAATTGTGCTTTTGTGCATTTGCACTCATATATATGTATACACGTTTATTCTATGGATTCTCTCTCTCTCTATATATATATTTTAAAAAAAAGTTTTTTTGTGTGTTTTTTTTTTCTTTGTACGTTTTTTTTTTTGTACGTTTTGTATATATACACTTTTTCTGTAAGTGACTTTTTACATTATGATTACTATTATTACTATACATATTACCATGAGTATGTTCATGTGTATTGCTACGCTCAGTTAACAGTATCACCACGTGTTATACCATCATGATTTATGTAATTAGTTTGAGGGGAATTTGTATTTGTATATGCATTTGCATTTGTTTTTTTTTATCAGCTCTGATGAAGAAGGGAGCACCCTTCGAAACGTGTTAGCCTTCATACCCCCCCCCTTTTTGATTTACCTGTAACCCTGTTAGGATTATGGTTACTTATGCCTGTTATACAATCATTTTGTGAGTATATTTCCTTATTAATAAAATTAGTCACTATTTATTGAGGTAATGCGCAAGGTTTGTGCGCTCTTTCTTTCATATTCCTCTACAGTTTTATTAAGCTTCCCCAGCTTCATGATAGAGCTGCACAACCTCTGATCACCAGCGGATGAATACAAAACACGCTGCTTGTCACTAACGCCTGTTTGATCTGAGTCCTTGAGCGCAGGAGATAATGGATCTTTAGTAAAAATTCTAGCACCAGGCCTCCTGTGTAATACTAAACTTGTAACTTGTAAAGGCTTTTAAAATGCCTATGGAAATTTTTAGGTACCATAAGCTCGCACCAAATGGTATACCGTGGCTGGCGTGGGGCAAATTCAGATGGTGGGGGTGCCTAATTTTAGTCTTGCCTAGGGAACCACAAAACCAAAATACATCACTGTCTGTCCCCCGCCGGCTCTAAGTGTGAGATGATCACATGAGTTGAACAGAGGAGAGCTTTCTGCTCTGCCGCTACCCCCCTGTGCTTACTGGAGCTCTGGACTGTGGAGGGGGAGAGAGCAGCTGGCTCAGGTTCTTAGCGGTTCACTGGGGGGCTGAGCCAGGTGCGACGCCAGACTCTGGGGTGGATCCCGACTTTGAAGTCGGGATCTTTCCCCAGCCTGGTCCGGCTGAGTGACGTCACCCGACAGTGGGCTTCAGCCTCTGTCAGCTGAAAATGGGTCACAGGAGTGCAAAACGAACTGCATTCCTGTGATTCACAGGAAAAGTAGAGCCAAAATAGCTTTGGCTGTACTTTTCCTTTAAGTGGGTGTAAAAACTGATGTAAAAACCAATGAAAAACTAATGTAAACGGATCGTTTTTTTTCTTTAAAAAAACGTGACTGAACTGATGCAAAAAAGAGCTCCCATGTGAATGGACCATGAATAGAAATGGGGGGGAGGGGCTGGTTTCACCAGGACAGGAGGCCTCTTCTTGGTTTGGCAAACAGCACTGGCAATCTCCCAGTTAGGGAAACAGACAGCAATACAATCAAACAATGCACTCAGGGCCATCTTTATTATTGAATGGAACCTAGGCAATGATTTTCTTGAGCCCCCCATGCAATTTCGCTGTCCACCTGCTCTAAGACATGCACTAAATAGCAGCTAGACTCAAAATTTGTTTATTTAGCAGATCTGCTAGCAATTGCAATAGGTTGCTGGAGGTTACAGCATATCATTACAGCTCACTGACTGGTTTGTAGAGGTTACAGAACACATTACAGCAGACTGATTAGATGCTGGAGATTACAGCACATGATTTCTGATCCCCTGTTGGTTGCTAGAGGTTACTGCACATCGTTAACACTCACTGATTGGCTGCTAGAGGTTATTGCACATCATTACTGCTCACTGATTAGTTGCTACAGGTTACTGCACATCATTATTGCTCACCAATTGGTTGCTAGAGATTACAGCAGATCACTACTGTTCACTGATTGGTTGCTAGATGATACTGCACATCATTATTGCTCATTGATTGGTTACTAGAGGTTACTGCACATCATTATTACTCACCGATTGGTTGCTGGAGATTATAGCAGACCATTACTGTTCACTGATTGGTTGCTACAGGTTACAGCACATCATTACAGCTCACTGATTGGTTGCTGAAGGTTACAGCACATCATTTTCTCACTGCCTTCACACCATGTCCTGGGAAGGTGAGGGGACCCACTGATAAATAGAAAACTCCTAGGGATTCTAGGACTCCTGGAATCAGTGGCAGTGCTGGGGGGAGGGTGTGATCAGTGGCAGTGCTGGGGGGTTGATGGGACCAGTGGTAGTGGTGGGCAGATGTGATCAGTGGTAGTGGTGGGGGGATAGGATCATTGGCAGTACTTAGGGGATGGGATCAGTGGCAGTGCTGGGGGGAGGGTGTGATCAGTGGCAGTGCTGGGGGGTTGATGGGATCAGTGGTAGTGGTGGGCAGATGTGATCAGTGGTAGTGGTGGGGGGATAGGATCATTGGCAGTACTTAGGGGATGGGATCAGTGGCAGTGCTGGATGGGGATGGGAGATGACATTTCTACATTGACCACCAATGTAAGAGGAGATTTACACTGACCACTAGTGTAAGGGAAATTCTGCACTTACCACCAATATAAAGGGAAATTTACACTGACCACCAATGTAATGGGACATTTGCACTGTCTACCAAATGTAATGGAAAATTTACACTGACAACCAATGTAATGGGGAATTTTACACCAACAACCAATACATTTCTAAACTGGCATACAATGTAAAGGAGGAATTTACACTGACCACCAATTTAAGGGAGGCCTCTACATGGACCACCATTGTAAAGGAAGATTCAACACTGACCATGAATGCAAGTTAGGATTATTTACCAACTACCAATATAAAGAGGAGTTTTTACAGTTGACACCAATGTAAAGGGGATTTACACTTACCACTAATGTAATAGAACCATACACAGTGACCACCAATGTGAGGAGGGATTTACACTGACCACTAGTGTGAATGAAAGGATTCTACACCAAGCCCCAGTGTAATAAGATATACACTGACCACCAAGATAATTGAGTCATTTAGCCTATGTGCACGTTTGTGCGTGTGGGGAACACATGAAATATCACTTTCCTGAGACCACAGAAACATGATGCCCTTTACTAGATACACAGCAGTGCCATTAATTGGTAATGACACCCTCACACATTTGCTGATGTGTGCATTTCCACATACACCAAAATTCATGGTGCTGTGGCTTGGTGTGATTTTGAAATTGGACTTTATTTTTGCATCTATAGTAGTGGTATACCGAAATGAAAATTCTGGTGCCGAAACCGAAAATTCAGGATGCATATGGCCAAAAACCAAAACCGAAATGGATGGTTGGTAAAAATTAATATATATTTTTAATGGAAAAAAATACACTTTTATAATTAAAAAAAAAACACAATATATAGCCCAATTTTTTGTAATATATAAAGATGATATGTCGGTCGAGTAAATAGATACTCAGCATGTCATGCTTTAAAATTGCTCACACTCGTGGAATGGTGTCAAACTACGGTACTTAAAAATCTCCATGGGTGATGCTTTAAAAATTTCTACAGGTTAGCAGTGTAAAGTTACAGAAGAGGTCTAGTGCAAGAATTATTGCTCTTGCAATGATGTTCATGGCGATACCTCACATGTGTGCTTTGAACACCATTTACATGGCCTACGTATGTGTTCACCACTACATGTGAGCACCGTGGGACGGGGGCACTTTAAACTTTTTAAAAAAATGTAAATGTAAATTTTTTTTTTACACTGTCCCTTTAAAAAAATTTTTTAATCAGTTTTATTCCTATCACAAGGAATGCATGCATCCCCTGTGATAGAAATAGTTAGTGACACGTCTTTAATGTAAAGCATTAGATCAAAAAAAGCATTGATCTAGTGTTTTAAAAAAAAAGGCCTTGTTTACAAGGTCCTGGAACCGGAAGTGAAATTGCTCTGGTCCTCAAAGGGCATAGAGATGAGTGGAGGCCATCTTTCCTCTACTTATCTCTTTGCCCAGCGCTGGGATTGTTCGGTGGTTTCTCAGGTAAGGCTGAGAACCACCGAGCGGCGCCAGGTGGCAGCAGCGGCAAGCAGGCGGTGGTGGCGGGGAGGTGGTGGCGAGGGGACAGGGTTATTTTCACCACCTGTATCAGTGCTTATTTTCATATCGGCCAACGGCTGATAGGGGTGTTTTTGGCTGAAGCGTTTCGGCCACTGAAATTTTGGTCCATCTCTAATTTCTAGCATGTAGAGCAGCCAATTGAAATGAATGTGCTGTCCTACAAGTGACCTACATCTACATACACACACACTCATGCACACACTCAGGGGGGCACAATATACATATAAATGCAATTGATATTTACACATTAATGCCCTGCTATTTACATATCAATTCCACCTGCCCACCTCATATGAATGCTGGTTGTTTATATGTGAATGCTGACACTTTCTGTATGTGAGTCATGGCACTAGAGCAGAAGTAGGCAGAATAAGTGACAGCACTTCACACTGAGATATTGGAACACAGTGTGGGACGAAGACTTCAAGGGATAAGGGACAGTTGGCAAGTAGGGGGCAGCTGCTTTGGCCCCCACAACTATGACTGGACCCAGGGCAGCTGCCCCTCTTGCCCTTCCTTAAAAACGGCCCTGAATGCCCTACTTTATCCATTATGAAATATAATATTTTGACTAAAGTCACAATGCCATCCTCCTTTTTTTGACTAGTAAGATTCTATAGTGTTAATGATTCGAAAACAAACATATTGTAAATATAAATAGATAAAAAGTCTGCTTAGGATCTATCACTAAAGTAAAACTCTACCTTTTTTCTTCTGTCTGCATCCTAAATATGACAGGAAGTGAAACAAAATTTTCCCCAAGTGACAAGAAATTCCACATTTGACAGCTGCACACTGGTGAAAGAAAGCAGAAGATCCAGGTGACACCCAAAAAAATCTAGTTGAATTGACAACCCTTACGTTAAAGCAGACCTACACTGTATCTGAGTACCACAAACCAAAAGCACTATTAAATGTATTGTTAATATTCAAAGCAACCTCCCTCATCCATGTCTCCATGCTTTATTGTGCTGAGAAATCACTTGAGTAAGGGTAGATGATTCATTTAGCATTTACTTCCTGGAATCCATCTGCCCTTAGTTCTGGCATACTGGCAGGTGCAGGGGCGGACTGACCATTTAGCCACTAGGGCATTGCCCGAGGGTCCGGAGTCAGTATGGGGTCCCATGAGATGCCCCTGGTACCTTTCATAGGCTTTTTTGGGATGTGGCTCGAGTGTGGGCGAGGACCCAGGGGCCCCATGATTTCTATTGCCTGGGGGCCCCATGAGTTGTCAGTCTGCCCCTGGGCAGGAGGATGTGCTCAGCTGAGAAAACCCCTCCTCCCCTCCTGAGGATTCCTGGGATGTATGAGATCTTTTGCCTAGGCATGGAAACTAGGAAGTAACTAAATAAATGTAAAAAACTGTTTAAAAGAAGTACATATGATATACTTTCCTATCTATCTACTAATGCTAGCAGAATAAGGATTCAATATGTTGATTGAGAGAGTGAAGTTTCACTTTAATGTCCATAATCTGTAAGGCCATGTTTTGAGTCTTTTGCCTTTGTTGTGGGCTTTTGAATTATATCTCAAAAACATGATTTATCAAGACATAATCCTATATAACATCAAGTCAGCATAGCCGGATGTTAAGGGGTTAATTTGTCTTGGTTGGAAAGTCAATGACCATCTAGCTAGAGAAATGTAATGGGTGAAGGGATTGTTTTTCTTTCCTCCTAGAGACAATACTATTTTGAAGTTCTACAGGTGATCAAACACCATTATTCAGACTTCAATAAGCAGGTAAACATATACAAGGTCTGGACATGACAATAGAGGAACCAAACTGATTGTCTGAGAGCTTACCCAAACCTTGTAGAGTGTGATAAACTAACAGACCTCTGAAACTATTAAAATATACTATTGTTCACCAAGGGTGAAAGCATTAACAGTTGTTTACCATGAGTCCAATACAAGGGCCAGGCAAATAGAGAGTTTTTTTCCTACACAGAGAAAATGTTGATTCTGAAACAAAGAGGTGAAATTCAGGACATTTAAGTCTAAAAGTTCACTGTATATAATTACAAAAATATACTACAAAAACAGATTATAAATAAGATGGTATAGTTTTTAAACACCACTAAATACTCAGCAATGGGAACTATATATCACTAACTTGAGTATTGAGATGATGGGAAGTAAGATGTATTATAGAATAGCATTAGTTACATGTCTTATCAGGAAACAAACAGGATGGTACTTCAAGGAGGAATAACTGAATATACACCTATATTCCATGGTCCCTATCTAGAATAATATAGGTATGATCACTGCTATATCTGGAAAGAGCCGTATATTTAATTCCTGAAATTACCTGAAGATTCCACCCAAGGTATGAGTCATCTCAAATACTCACATTGTTCTGTGATACATGACCGCCACCTGGCGGGCAGGTGAGAAATAGCTTATGTACACACATTTCTCAACTAGCCAATCAGGAAGCCTGGTGGGAAGGTATCTTAGAACAATGGATTAGTGGATATAAAAGCCTTTGTACCTTTAACAAAAAAAGCTCAAAAAAGAAACCCTCATAAAAACCTCATGGAAAGACCTGATCAAGAAGAAGATCTCTGCTGAACAACTACTCTTCCATCTTTTAAAACTTCCTAAAACTTTAACTAAATTCCTAAACCTCTAATCTTATAACTTCCTACATTCTCCCCTACTGAGAATCTTTCACTTACCCTATATATCAGTCCAAAGGCGTTCCACTGCCAGCTAAATCCACGGGAGAGTTGCCTAGTCTGAATTCCGGGTGTGGTGAGATGTTTATTTGATTTTGTATTAATCTATTTTCTCTGTTGTGTGGAATCATAAAATTATCTTAGTGTATCACAACAATATTGGGTAGTTAGATATATGTAGAGAAATCCTATTTTACTGTTAAAAAATTGTTTATTGCCATATTATAAATTTTTTCATATTTCATAATTTATTGAATATTAATAACCAGAGTATCATATATCAAGGGCTTGCTTCTTGCAATCCTATGGCCACGGCTTGCGAGAATATAACCTTTGAGATATTCGAAATTATTAATTATTAATAAATTTAATAAATAATCAGATCGTTTAAAAATTGTGATTGATGTAATTAGTTAGAAACTTTATTATTGTGTCTTACATTGGTAGGATATATTCTTGATTGTGTGTACCAATATTCATTTATCACCAGTCTTTGGCGTTTTGTGTTAATATATATATAATTTTTGTACATAAATAAATTTTTATATTTATCTATTATAAGGCAAATTTTGTGTGTATGGTACGAAATCATATTGGCTAAAAGAATTCAAGGTATAATAATAAGTGGTGATCAAATTATCAAGGTGTCCAAATTATTGGTTTACTAAATATTTGCCGTATTTTAACGGCTGGAGGCACTGTAATATTTCATCTAAGGGAAAGGGACACGCCCTTTATAAATAATATATATCCTTACATAAACCACCACAGGATAAATTTGGAGGCACTGCTGAGATCCATAGAAATCGTACCATAACACAAAACGCACTGGTGATTGTATATTTGTACACTTGGTCAAACATATATTTTATATCAAAATGGCATCCAGTAATCACGGATCCACCTCTTCCAAGCATAACGAGGAAAATATGGCGGCTCAAGGCATTGAGCAGGAAGTTATGAAGCCAGCCCGGAAAGCTGCCGGTGCTTGGCAGAAGTATGTTGAATGTGAAGTAATAGATTATCTCCGCAAGAGATTAAGTTTGGGGGATAGCAATAATGAATTTGTGGATGAAGAGAAAAAGCAGGCTATGAGTACCTTTGAGGACCTGTTCAACCAAAAGGGCCAGGTTGTTGGGTTTTTAATAGCATTTGCTGGAGCAGAAAGTGATAGAAGCCGTGACAGACTTCTCCTAGAAGCTTGGCCCATGTTATGGTTCATGACCGCTGGAGCTGCCCAGCGGACCATGACTCTAAGGGAAGAGTTGTCAGAGGCCCGCCTCTTGTTAGAAAGCAAAAATCAGGACATTGAGTCTTTGAAAGGGAAGCTTGGTCATGCCGGTGTTCGTTTAGACGAATCCGAGAAACATTATGATAGATTGGTCGGAGACTTTCGAAGTGCTCAGGACCTATATGAAAGAAACTTTCAGGAATTAAAACAACTTCAAAAGAAGTATCAGGACTTAAAAGATGAGGTGGAGTACTTCAGATCAGAGAGGTTATCTCCTGTCAAAATTAAAGTTCACCCAGGGGATAAGCATGACCAGTCAGAACTTACCTTGATAAAATCTGAGCAGAAAACTCTGGAGGAGCAGATTATAAGGTTGACGGCCCAAATAAATTCTGGGGTCCAAAGACGGACCAACCCAGTCAAGCCAGAGGCTGATGAGCGGAGATACCCGCATCACAGCGAAGTATCTGATAGTGAGTCAGGGTCAGAATATAGGTCACCTCCTAAGCTTTCAAGATACACTCCAGAGCGCTCTGAAGAAAAATATGAGGTTTCATATAGGCAGGAAGGGAAATCCCAGGGGTCATTCAGGAGATATGACACCCCAAAGGTTATTAAGTTCCTGAAGGACACTGTTCCTATGTTTTCTAAGAAAGGGTCCCTTGAGATCACCGAACACATGAGAACATATGAACAGACGTTAGAGATTCTGGGCATTAGAGATGACCACACCAAAATAGAATTGCTGCCATGGGTGTTTGAAGAGAAATACCGGCAATTCTTTGAGACCTTGAGGGCCTATTCCAATCAGTCCTGGAGAGAGGTTAAACATAAGTGCCACATGGAATTTGGGCCTTATAAAACTGTAACCTCTGCCAAGGCTGCGGCCTACAATTTAAAGTGTGGTCCTCACCAAAGCCCTGCAGAATTTCTGGCTGTCCTCAGAAATGCCTATTTCCTGGCTGAAAAGGATCCCAATCCTAACCAGCCAGAATTCAAGACCCTATTCTATGAAGCATTACCTGCTTACATAAAATTGGGACTTGCAAAGGATTACAGAAAGGGATGCTCTCTTGATTGGTTGGTGAGAGAGAGTGACTATTTATTCTCGATCCAACAGTCCAGTGAGGGCGGGATAAAAAGAGAACCTAAAAATAGCCCCAAGATAGTAGCAGCCACTACCGTTTCCCCTCCAAATCCAAATGTGCAGGCAGAGAAGAAATCATATGCGGAAGTAGTCCGTGGGGGTAAAACCAATGGTTCCCCTAGATTTGTGCCTCAAACCCAGCAAGTGAAGGAGGTCCATAACTTTGCACCCCAAAACCAGTGGGTAAGAAAGGATAGACAAAAGCCAGGGAACTACGGTAGTGGAAGTGAGAAGAATAAAAAGTATGGTAAGGGTCAGTACAGTGAGGAGAATCAAAGGAGTCAATGGTATCCTCAGAGGTTCTATTATCCTCGCCAAAACCAACATGGGAATTTTTATGGGAACCCCAATTTCAACAGGCCCCATAATTACAATAAGAATCCCAATTTTAATAAAAACTCCGATTTCCAAAGATTTCCTCCACGCCAAGAACACCCTCAGGCTCAAAGGGGGGATACAGTACCCCAGGCTCCCTTTAATAACAGGGAGACCCCAAAACCTCAGAGAGAACAATGGCGTCGGGACCAGAGCAGTAGTTCTGACTCTGAGTCTCATTACCAGTCTCGTCCAAAATACAAGCGCAAGTATAGGAAGAGGGAGAATCAACAGAATGACTCCTCTGAGCGTATTGGACAAATCGAGGCACAGGTCAGCAAAATGGCTGAACAAATGGACAGGCTTGTCACTCAATTTTCATCCAATCCTTTTTTAGGAGCAGCCCCTGTGACCAACCAAGGGTCACAGAATTAACAGGCAACCAAGCCTTAAACCAACAGGGGAGGACACTGAGTCAAATGACAGGAGATGTGTGCCCCGTCCCTGACACGCCTACTAATAGAGAATCTAGTTCTCAGGCAAAGGGGGACCAGTTGTTGGGTATTAACGATTCTCCTGTGTTTCAGTGTCCATCTATTGCCCCTAATATAGTCGCGGCATCGGAAGTCGTCGGGATTGACAAGCCAGACGGAGCACCAACTTCTAGTTGTGCTTCTGTCTTGAGACAGTCCAAGAATCCCACCAGGGAGGATAAGGGTAATGTGTCCACCACATGCGGTGAGATAAGAGCTAGTCGCATGTTATTGAAGGGCCCACAGATCTTCAACCACACTAATTTCATGTGTGAGCTGACTGAATCTGATGGGAGATATTATGCCACAGTACAGGTGCAGGATGCCAGTGATCTTCCTATTGTCGGCCTAATAGACACTGGATCCCAAGCAACCATCATGTCACAGGAACATTTTGACAAAGTGGCTAATGTCATGCCCACCAAGCCGAGACTTAAAAGCTTTGACAGCTCATTGATTGGTGTAGGTGGAGACCCGTTACAAGTCATGGGTACCGCCTGGCTTAAACTGAAACTGGGTAATAAGGAACTGAGACACCCCATCATCATTGCCAGCATCTCCCGGCACCACATGATAATTGGGATGGATTTCCTAAAAAGGCTGAACACCATAGTTGACTGTGTGAACCAAGTACTGTGGTCACAGGTAAATACCCCGATTAAATATGGGAAACTTAAAACTCCCCATTCCCGACAACACTGCCACCTGGTGGAAGAAAGGCCTGGATCATTAGAAATCCATTTCAGGAACAGCCAACTTCCTGATGTAACGGTTATCAAACCTGATGACCATAACCCTATCAGAAGAGATGAGGAACACATCTTTAGAATTCCCCAAGAGAAAATAAAAGATATTTCCCTCCAAGATGACATCCTTACGATATCTTTTCATCAGGAGGATAAACCAAGAAAAGGGGGAGATCATACCCAATTCTTGACAGGTATTTAAAGGGTTAACAGCGACTTGTTCATCCCCATCCGGATAAATGGTCTTAATAGGTCAAAATATGCCAAACTAGATTTGAGACAGGAACACAGCTTTGTAAGCCATGGGTTGATAAAACACCTGACCGAAATGGAAATGATCCGTTTCTCCACACCTCAGCGTCATTGGATTTCAGACTCCCTTGATGACTCTGATGATCACAATTCAATGGCTAGGTGTCTCTTAAACGTCACTGTAGGAAACAAAACAGCCACCCATGTGTTCCTAGTCTTGGATAATCCCCAAACGAAAATTTATTTTGGCAACGATATATTACATCGCTTTGCAATGCAAGTCGACCTAATTAATGACTGTTTATGGAGTCGACTAAAGGGGGACCCCGAAAAATACCAAAATCTGGACTTAGCTTTAAAATCCCAGCAACAGATGCCTTATGCTGCCCAAAAGATTACAATTCCTAAGGGCATAAATAATTTCATACTCCCCATCCAAGTTAAAAAGGGACATAGACTGAGGGGGTCAGATGCATTAGTATGCCTCTCCCATAAAATGCAGGGGGAGGGACTGAACATTACACACACGCCCCTAGTCAACACACATCAATCCCCGATGTACATTTACGTACATAATCTGTCCAATCAGGACATCGTCTTACCCAAAGAGACTCTTATTGGTCTAGCGGTAGAGACTGAATATTACACCTTTGGGGTCACTAACCAGGTGATTGGACTCATCCCCGATGAATATTTGTCGGAGGAACAATTAATTGAACAAACATTCCATTCATTACCAGAGGGTATTTTCACCATAGAGTCCATTTATCCATTCGATTCTAAAGATGGCACCTGTCGAATCGAAGAGACATCAATTGTCTTTGATCACCCAATCAAAGAACAAGAGTACCCCAAAGAACCTGGATGGCAGGAGAACACACACACATCACATACCCAATGACCTCACCACAAAACTTGAAGAGGCATATGAGATAGGTCAGCCGGAAAGCTTTCCTGGATTCAAGGAGTTAGTGGAAGAGATGGTGGCCCTCGCCGATGCGTGTTCCAGTGATCTCGACCGACAATTGCTCCGAGAGCTTCTCCTTGAATTCCAAGAGATCTTTGCCAAGGATTCTTATGATTGTGGGACTACTGACCTACACATCGCTAGGATCCAAACAGATCCAGATGCCCCACCAGTATTCGTAAGACAGTATAGGTTACCATTAGCTTCCTATGAATCTCTAGCTGAGATTATCAGGAAGTTACATGAAAGGGGTATAATTAGGCCCATCCACAGCTCCTACAACCACCCGATCCTGGGTATTTTAAAACCCAATGGACAATGGCGTCTGTGCGCTGACCTCCGTCAGCTGAACAAACGTGTGTACATGTCAGGATGGCCTGTCCCATACATAGACCAATGTCTCGCCCAGCTCCAAGGATCCCAAGTTTTCACAGCCTTGGATTGTGCACAGGGGTATTGGACCATAAAGGTGAGTGAGGAAGACCAATACAAACTGGCTTTCAGTTTTGGGAATCGACAATATTGTTGGGTGAGAATGCCTTTCGGATTCATAAATTCCGGACATGAATTTGCTGTGTTCATGCACAAGGCCATGCCAGACGCCTTCGAAAGGGGGACGTTGGCATATGTGGACGATATCCTGATCAAAAGTACTGATATGGCCAAACACATTACAGAACTTCGGCATGTCCTGGGCCAATTAAAAGCAGCAGGAGTTAAACTGTCCTTACAAAAAGCCCAGTGGTGTCGCACGAAGGTAAACTTCCTAGGCCATGAAGTTACTGCTGAAGGTTTGAACCCACAAAAGAAGAAAGTTGAGGCGGTTCTGAACTGTAAAGTCCCTACTAACCTTAAAGAATTGAGATCATTCCTAGGTATGGTAAACTACTCGCGTAAGTTTATTGATAATTACGCCGAGATAAGCAAGCCGTTGCTTCACCTACTGAAGAAGGATGTCGAATGGTCGTGGAGTAAGAAACAGGAGGACGCCATGAAGGAATTAAAGGAACGTCTCACACAAGCCCCGTGTCTCGGATATCCCGAAGGGGGTAAAAATTTCTATCTAGAGACAGGGTTTACGCAGGTAAGTATGAGTTCTGTTCTTTACCAGAAACGTGATGATGTCAGTAAGGTGATTGCCTATGCCAGTAAAACTTTGTCCCCGGTTGAAGTAAAGTTCAGTGACTGTGAAAAAGCTCTATTGTCCACCGTGTGGGCATTACAGAATTTCCGCAGTTACATTCAGGGAGAGAGAATCATTGTTGAAACGGCACACCAGCCTTTACAGTATTTAAAGAGTGAACGTATCAAGGGAGGAAATGTGTCTAATAGCCGCATCACTGCTTGGACTTTGTCTTTGCAAGGGTGGCCTCTTGAAATTCGGTACAAACAGAACAAGGAAAGTCCAGTAGCCCAGGGCCTAGCCGAGCTCCATGATTGTTCCGCAACTACGCCTGCTATGGAGGGCCCGGACACTGACTTTCTGGAAGAACAACTGTTCTCTCCCTACAAGGTTTACGATGAAGAATACTGTAAACAGCTGCCGTGTGTATATGTGGATGGTTGTGCTTTTCATCACAAGGATGGGGAACAGCTCCAACTAGTGGCAGGTATTGGAATCGTTTGGACCCAAGGTGTCACCCCAATCTCTGTGGGATACAAACTTGGACCAAAAAGCAGTCAGGTTGCTGAACTTACTGCAATCCTTAGAGCAGTTGAGATGGCTATAGAGTTCAACATTAAAGAGTGTGCCATCATAACCGATTCCAATTATGTCAGGAATAGTTTTGTGGAGTATTTCCCTAGGTGGAAGCGAAACAACATGAACAAGAGTAATCACAAACCCGTGAAACATGGTAAGCTCTTTTGTCACATCGATGAACTGGTAAG
This sequence comes from Staurois parvus, assembly GCF_062004578.1. Taxonomy (NCBI): domain Eukaryota; kingdom Metazoa; phylum Chordata; class Amphibia; order Anura; family Ranidae; genus Staurois; species Staurois parvus. The sequence continues at coordinate 885,592 of NW_028317994.1, read as the reverse complement.
GTCCAATGATCTCACCCTGCACTTCAAAAAGACCAAAGGCCACTCCAAGGTTCTAGGTGCCGAGAAAGAAGGGAACGATCTGGCCGATTCTCTAGCCAAGGAAGGGGCAATCACCGGTGAACTGTTAGACATTGACCAATTTTTAGGTACCGTACAGGTTGAAGCTGTCACCAGGCAACAGGCCAGAACAGCTGGTGATCCGAATGCATTACAGTGGAGTCACGATTCTCCTAGTGAGGATTTAATTACTGCCCAAAAAGAAGACCCAATAATTGGCTTGTTTTATAGTCATATAGAAGATCCCAACCAAAATCCCATAAATAAGGAAGTATGTAGTGGGAAGGAGGATTTACGTATCTTAATGAAATCCAAATCCCAATTCTCTTTATACCAGGGATTGTTGATACGAACCTCAAAGGGTGGCGTACAACAATGGGTCGTCCCACTTAAATTTAGAGGTTTGATGCTACAGCATGCCCATGATGCTCCCACTTCCGGTCATCGTGGAGAGAAGATCACGTATGAGATCCTGCGGGATTATGCCTACTGGCCTCATATGTTACGTGATGTGAAGGAATACTGCCAAGGTTGCCTAATATGTCCCCAATTTCAACCTACCAAGCCAACTCACAGAGCACCTCTCCAGAAGAGGGGGATATGTATGCCTTGGTCAGACCTTCAAATGGATTTTATTGGGCCAGTAACAAAATCTTCACGAGGAAATCGGTATATGTTAACAGTTACATGTTTATTCACCAAGTATGTCGAATGTATACCAGCACCAAATAATAGCTCCGAGACATGTGCTGCATTGCTAATAAATCATGTATTTTCTCGTTTTGGTTTACCTCAGAGGATAGAGTCTGATAGAGGATCGCACTTCACTAGCGAAGTGATGGCCAAATTGTGGAAAATTTTGGGGGTTAAAAGGAAATTGCATATCGCCTATCGGCCAGCCTCTAGTGGTGGTGTAGAACGATACAATCAGACCATCGTTAATGTCCTTAAGAAATTTGTTAAGGAAACAGGCAAAGATTGGGATGTCAAGCTCCCGCTGGTCCTGATGGCGTTGAGGGCTACTCCGAATACAGTTACAAAAATGTCATCTTTTGAACTGATGACAGGTAGACGGATGGTACTGCCCCAGCACTTATTGTATCGCACTACAGATCAAAATTTGATCAATGCTACCACCACACACCAGTACATAGAGGATTTACGTAAACATCTGCAATATGCTTTTGCCTTTGCCCAGCGAAATTTGGAAAGAGCTGCAACTAGTGCTAAGACATACTATGATCTCAAAACCTCCAAGAAGGAATATGAGATTGGTGACAAAGTCTATCTATACAACTTTGCAAGAGACCAGATCAAGGAACGGAAATTCCTTCCATCTTGGAAAGGTCCGTTCTCTATCATTGATAAAATCTCTCCGGTCGCATATAAATTGCAGGTTACCCGGTATGGTGAAATCAGTGATAGATGGGTGCACATCAATCAATTACGTGCTTGCCATCCAAAGTCTCAATTGCAGTTGTTGGAAGACTAACCCACCAGTTCCTATCTGGAGATATTGAGATCATCATTAAATTTCCTTTGAACATATAATCCATCTTTTGCCTTACAGGATCCAGTAATATAATTTTATGTATATCCATTACTCAAACTGTTCAATTTAATAATTTAGAAAGGAAGGCCCAGACTGTGATCAGACCGGCGATCGGAGGTGTCAATGACCAGACCCTAGAAGGAAGCTATAATGTCCTGTGGGAAAGACCAGATGCCAGAGATCGATCCGGAGACGATAACCTGATGTCCCAGGCCACCAAGGGCCAGTCCAGAGGAAAAGACCCGCCTAGGAGACCGTCTAAGAGACCTGTCGTGCGGAGGACCCATGGACCCCAAGGTGGATGTGCCAGGCCGGCCTCATCACAAGACCAGGATCGTCATCAGAAGTGTCCATCTAAAGACGCCGAGTCAAGTTGAGGACCAACCAGCATCACCGCTGCCATTTTATTATAAAAAAAAAAAAAAAAACAAAAAACAAATTTTTTAATTTTTTTATTTCATTCACTTCACCGGAGAAGACGAACAATCACTCTAGCCAAAAGCCCCACTCATGTTTTGCGACACAGACACCCCTATACACGTGCCTGTACCCCAAACAAAGGGGGATTTGTTGTGGGCTTTTGAATTATATCTCAAAAACATGATTTATCAAGACATAATCCTATATAACATCAAGTCAGCATAGCCGGATGTTAAGGGGTTAATTTGTCTTGGTTGGAAAGTCAATGACCATCTAGCTAGAGAAATGTAATGGGTGAAGGGATTGTTTTTCTTTCCTCCTAGAGACAATACTATTTTGAAGTTCTACAGGTGATCAAACACCATTATTCAGACTTCAATAAGCAGGTAAACATATACAAGGTCTGGACATGACAATAGAGGAACCAAACTGATTGTCTGAGAGCTTACCCAAACCTTGTAGAGTGTGATAAACTAACAGACCTCTGAAACTATTAAAATATACTATTGTTCACCAAGGGTGAAAGCATTAACAGTTGTTTACCATGAGTCCAATACAAGGGCCAGGCAAATAGAGAGTTTTTTTCCTACACAGAGAAAATGTTGATTCTGAAACAAAGAGGTGAAATTCAGGACATTTAAGTCTAAAAGTTCACTGTATATAATTACAAAAATATACTACAAAAACAGATTATAAATAAGATGGTATAGTTTTTAAACACCACTAAATACTCAGCAATGGGAACTATATATCACTAACTTGAGTATTGAGATGATGGGAAGTAAGATGTATTATAGAATAGCATTAGTTACATGTCTTATCAGGAAACAAACAGGATGGTACTTCAAGGAGGAATAACTGAATATACACCTATATTCCATGGTCCCTATCTAGAATAATATAGGTATGATCACTGCTATATCTGGAAAGAGCCGTATATTTAATTCCTGAAATTACCTGAAGATTCCACCCAAGGTATGAGTCATCTCAAATACTCACATTGTTCTGTGATACATGACCGCCACCTGGCGGGCAGGTGAGAAATAGCTTATGTACACACATTTCTCAACTAGCCAATCAGGAAGCCTGGTGGGAAGGTATCTTAGAACAATGGATTAGTGGATATAAAAGCCTTTGTACCTTTAACAAAAAAAGCTCAAAAAAGAAACCCTCATAAAAACCTCATGGAAAGACCTGATCAAGAAGAAGATCTCTGCTGAACAACTACTCTTCCATCTTTTAAAACTTCCTAAAACTTTAACTAAATTCCTAAACCTCTAATCTTATAACTTCCTACATTCTCCCCTACTGAGAATCTTTCACTTGCCCTATATATCAGTCCAAAGGCGTTCCACTGCCAGCTAAATCCACGGGAGAGTTGCCTAGTCTGAATTCCGGGTGTGGTGAGATGTTTATTTGATTTTGTATTAATCTATTTTCTCTGTTGTGTGGAATCATAAAATTATCTTAGTGTATCACAACAATATTGGGTAGTTAGATATATGTAGAGAAATCCTATTTTACTGTTAAAAAATTGTTTATTGCCATATTATAAATTTTTTCATATTTCATAATTTATTGAATATTAATAACCAGAGTATCATATATCAAGGGCTTGCTTCTTGCAATCCTATGGCCACGGCTTGCGAGAATATAACCTTTGAGATATTCGAAATTATTAATTATTAATAAATTTAATAAATAATCAGATCGTTTAAAAATTGTGATTGATGTAATTAGTTAGAAACTTTATTATTGTGTCTTACATTGGTAGGATATATTCTTGATTGTGTGTACCAATATTCATTTATCACCAGTCTTTGGCGTTTTGTGTTAATATATATATAATTTTTGTACATAAATAAATTTTTATATTTATCTATTATAAGGCAAATTTTGTGTGTATGGTACGAAATCATATTGGCTAAAAGAATTCAAGGTATAATAATAAGTGGTGATCAAATTATCAAGGTGTCCAAATTATTGGTTTACTAAATATTTGCCGTATTTTAACGGCTGGAGACACTGTAATATTTCATCTAAGGGAAAGGGACACGCCCTTTATAAATAATATATATCCTTACATAAACCACCACACCTTCCTGCCTCCGTCTCTAACTTGCTGCAAGTAGCAGGAATGATGAAATCCTACAAATTATGAGCAGAGGGAACCATGATCTGTAATATTCCTTAGTAAGTTAACACCATCAGGTAATAATGCAGAACACCAGGTCTAAGGAACATGTAACTAACACTTTCCATCAGCTAGCTACACAAACATAAAAAACAAACAAGAAAAACTGCTCCAACGCTTTTCAATCTCTTCCAAAATGCTTAAAAAAAAACAGCGTTTAAAAAATGTTTGAAAAGTGTTTTGAAAGCATTTCTATTAACTTTTATTAGAAACATCAGAAGCAGTGATTTAAAGCAATGTAAGTGCTTGTTTCATACACAAATACTATAAGATTTGCTTACATTTTCAAGATTATGCAAAAGAAGGCCTTTTAAATGTTCCCAGAACATTTATCTAATGGCCATGTGAACTAGCCCTAAGAATTGTTATACACAGGAAAAAAAAAATAAAGTGGACCTTCACCCATTACATAGACTTTCTCTGAGCTGCTCCACTCCCACTTACAGAATCACCTGTTTTTTTTTATTTTAGTAAGTTTTTATTTCAAGAGGCGCAAGTTTCAGCTATCATATTTTTTGAGGGCTAGAAATTAAAAGCAAGCGCATAGTTACTGTATCTACTGTGGGCAGCACAACATTTTTTTTTAATAAATGAGTCTAAGTAAGGGATTCAGTAAATAAATGATAAAGTGGTATTAAAGAAAACAGCATAGGACAATTATTCTCAGAATTATAGCACACTAAGTTTTTGTCTTTCCAATGTTATTATTATCCACTGCAATTATTTTCTAGTTACCATCATTTTATTTTATTCCAAAATGCTGCCCACAAAGTAGTAAAACCGAACGACTTATGGTAGCAGCATTTCAACATTAATAGGATTATAAGGCAAAACTAATTAGCTTTTTCATGGATTAGTCTCTTGTGACTCATCCTTAACTTGGTAACAGAGTGTGCAGTCACAAAGTACACAAAAGAAGAATGGATGATTTGAATTTAAGGGTTAATTCTACAAATCGAATTTGAACATATTTTCCTTGTAAATGGAAAGCCCAAGTCTTGGCTTGTTGAATTGCATAGGGCTACATCCTTGTACTTGGTAATCCTGCTGAGATCGCGGAACAATATCAAAATGTAGAATGTAAAATAGCCTAATGGGAAACCTGATTCAAGACTTTAATTTGAGCTGTACAAAGGCTTCCTCACGGTTGGGAATCCCACATTCTTATTATTCTATAAACAACAAAGGCACAACTCCCCAGAGGGAAGCATGGTATCAATTATTCTTGGAGCGAGGATCCAATATTGTTATTTATGTTAATTTTAATGCTGAACAATAATTAGACTTCAAAGTGTCACTCGGAAAGATAAATGTTCAGTGTTTTGTTCAGCCACCTTAGTTTATTTTTTCTGATTTTAAAGCCACTGTTGCTTGGCTTTTCTTAGAGAATCCTTGAGCTCTCTGAATTATTTCAACTAATATTACGTTTATTCAGATTCAAAATTCAGATTACAGGTGAAACTCGAAAAATTAGAATATCGTGCAAAAGTTCATTTATTTCAGTAATGCAACTTAAAAGGTGAAACTAATATATGAGATAGACTCATTACATGCAAAGCAAGATAGTTGAAGTCATGATTTGTCATAGTTGTGATGATTATGGCTTACAGCTCATGAAAACCCTAAATCCACAATCTCAGAAAATTAGAATATTACATGCAATCAATAAATCAAGGATTGTACATAGAACAATATCGGAGCGCTGAAAAGTATAAGCATGCATATGTACTCAGTACTTGGTTTGGGCTCCTTTTGCAGCAATTACTGCCTCAATGCGGCGTGGCATGGAAGCTGTCAGCCTGTGGCACTGCTGAGATGTTATGGAAGACCAGGATGCTTCAATAGCGGCCTTCAGCTCTTCTACATTGTTTGGTCTCATGTCTCTCATCTTTCTCTTGGCAATGCCCCATAGATTCTCTATGGAGTTCAGGTCAGGCGAGTTTGCTGGCCAATCAAGCACAGTAATCCCACGGTCATTGAACCAGGTTTTGGTGCTTTTGGCAGTTTGGGCAGGTGCCAAGTCCTGCTGGAAAATGAAGTCAGGATCCCCATAAAACTCATCTGCGGAAGGAAGCATGAAGTGCTCCAAAATCTCCTGGTAGACGGCTGCGTTGACCCTGGACTTAATGAAGCACAGTGGACCAACACCAGCAGATGACATGGCTCCCCAAATCAACACAGACTGTGGAAACTTCACAGTGGACTTCAAGCATCTTGCAGTGTGTGCCTCTCCATTCTTCCTTAATACTCTGGGTCCTTGGTTTCCAAATGAGATGCAAAAGTTGCTCTCATCAGAAAAGGGGACTTTGAACCACTGAGCAACAGACCAGGTCTGTTTTTCTTTAGCTTAGGTAAGATGCTTCTGACGTTGTTTGTTGTTCAGGAGCGGCTTGACAAGAGGAATACGACATTTGAAGCTCATGTCCAGAATCCGTTTGTGTGTGGTGGCTCTTGATGCACTGACTCCAGCCTCAGTCCATTCCTTGTGAAAGTCCCCAACATTTTTGAATGGCCTTTTCCTGACAATCCTCTCCAGGCTGCGGTCATCCCTGCTGCTTGTGCACCTTTATCTTTCACACTTTTCCCTTCCACATAACTTTCTATTAATTTGCTTTGATACAGTACTTTGGGAACATCCAACTTCTTTTGCAATTACCTTTTACCTTTTGTTCTGTCCTTGCAAGCTCTTAAATGTCTTCTCTCCTTGTTAAAAAACCTTACCCGTTTCACACTCTTTTTGTTTTCAACCCATCAACCAGCAAACAGTGGCCCACAGACACTTCTTCCTTTGGTCAGTTGATAGCCTCAAATGACTTCTAATACCATCTATATGTTGATGACACCCAAATCTATCTCACCTCGGCAAACCCCTTCTGTCTTCTTGCGCACCACTATTTTGCAAACTGACATATCAGTATGGTTATCACACCAATACCTCAAACTCAGTCTATCCAAATCTGAGCTTATGATATTTCCTCCCCCCTATGCCCCCTTCCCTGATTTTTCCCTCAAGATCAATAGCACAACTATACAATCCTGATTCCAGGGTGCTAGGTGTAGTCCTAGACTGTGACTTCTCCCTTCAGGTCCATATACAAGAACTGTTCAAATCTTGCTGCATTCACCTCTGAAACATTTCTAAAATATGTCCTTTTTTACCACCAAACTAATTCACTTTCTTGGTATCTCTTGTCTTGACTATTACAACTCCCTCCATATTAGCCTAATTCTGTACAGGACCCCCCCCCCCTTCAGATTACTACGAATGCTGCTTCCAGATTCATCTACCTTACTAGCTGCTCAGTGTCCACCACCCTTCTCTGCCAATCCCTCCACTGGCTTCTGGTTGCCCAAAGAAAAAATACAATAAAATCTAAATTATAACAAAATACAAAGCCATCCACAGCTCTGCAGTGAGCTACATCACTAACCTTGTCTCAAAATATCACCCACATCCTCCTTTTTTGCTCTTCCCAAGACCTCCTACTCTTTTGTTTGTTCTTCACTTCCTACCATGCTCCAGCATTTCTTCAGAGCATCTCCCATCCTCTGGCACTCACTACCCCAATATATCTGGCTATCTCCAACCCTGTTTACCTTTAAGAGATCCCTGAAAACTCCTTCCTCCAGCAATGTCTATCCCATGTGTACCTAACAATTGAACTTTTAATTTCTCTACCAACTCACAACTCACAGTCTTTATCTTTTTGTATCATTTAGACTTTCCTTTTAGGTTGTAAGCTTTCACAAGCAGAGCTTTTTTTAAACCTCTTGTCTTGAATTGTATTGTAACTGTCCCCTTATGTTGAAATGCACTAAGAAAGCTGTTGGCACTATATAACTCCTGCATAATAATATAATACAAATACTAAGATATTACTGTAAAAAAGATAATACATTATTGTTTGAGTCTTTATTTATATCAGAGAGAGTGTTATTACCCTTAAGAACAATACAATTATCCGAAACCAAAGTAATATTAAAAGATAATGGTCAGTAACTGAGTTTGTGTCCTTTGTCTTGTATTGTATTATGTATGATGGAAAGGAGAAATAGGGAGAAAATGAAAAGAAATTGCCTTTTTACATTTAATTGAACTAACAGCATGTAATGACAGTAATAAATAACCCAGCAGTGGCAGAGTGACTAAATAAATTGGCTTCAAACCGCAATGATTCATCTTGTGCCTTTCATTGCCATCAGCATCTTTACTGCTAGCCCATACAGGATAGTGTAAAAATTAAAGTATCTCTTCCCTAAACAGATCCCTATTAATCGGCTGCATTAAATACATAAATACACTTAATGAATAAATGAGATATGTTAAAGGGGAATTCTAGCTTAGAGCATGTGTTTTACAATAGTGCCAAAAGAACTATTTTGTGATATATATGTCATTAAAACAAATAAAGTTGTAAGAAATGAAAGACAAATTATACATCAGGGACCAATTTGTTATTTTCTTCATGTTGTTCACTGTGTCTGTGATGGTTTCTAAAGCAATTAGTCAGTCATCAAAGTGGCCCAACTATTACTTTCTGGAGGATGTTAATTGAAAATCAGTGAGTAGTGTAAAGCCCAAGCAAGGTTCTTGGAAAAAATGGGAAAACATAAGGTCTAAACTTTCAGAATGAAGTACAAGAAATGAGGCTGTCTAGTTCAGTCTGTCCTTCTACTCACATGCAAAAGCACTGTTAACAACTGCAATTCAATTAGTTACCATGAGGATATAGCAACATAGGTTATGTCGTATGAAATGGGAAATGTTTAACTACTAAGAGGTTAGGAGGGTATTTGATAAATCTGCATGTAAAGTAGAACACCAATTCATTATTTTTCCAGGCTTATTTCTGTTTATTTATCCTTGTGATTCTAACAGTATTACATTTCATGTCCTAGAGCAGTGATGGAGAAACTTTTAGAGACCGAGTGCCCAAACTGCAACCCAAAACCCACTTAGTTATTGCAAAATGCCAACACTGCTATTAAACCTGAATACTGAGGTTTTAGTTTAGAAAAAAAACAACAACCCATACATTAATATCTTTTGTCTTAAAAGAAAAACACAATAACGGAGCTTTCTTTGACCACTAGAACAAGGGGGCAAAGTTCCACTGGCAACCAGCACAAGGGGGCAAAGTTCCTCTGACCACCAGCACAAGGGGGCAAAGTTCCACTGACAACCAGCACAAGGGGGCAAAGTTCCACTGACAACCAGCACAAGGGGGCAAAGTTCCACTGACCACCAGCACAAGGGGGCAAAGTTCTACTGACCACCAGCACAGGGGGGCAAAGTTCCACTAACTACCAGCACAAGGGGACAAAGTTCCACTGACCAACAGCACAAGGGGGCAAAGTTCCACTGACCACCAGCACAAGGGAGCAAAGTTCCACTGACCACTAGCACAAGGAGGCAAAGTTCCACTGACCAACAGCACAAGGGGGCAAAGTTCCACTGACCACCAGCACAAGGAGGAAAAGTTCCACTGACCACTAGCACAAGGGGGCAAAGCTCCACCAGCCACTAGCACAAGGGGGCAAAGTTCCACTGACCACCAGCACAAGGAGGAAAAGTTCCACTGACCACTAGCACAAGGGGGCAAAGCTCCACCGGCCACTAGCACAAGGGGGCAAAGTTCCACTGACCACCAGCACAAGGGAGCAAAGTTCCACTGACCACTAGCACAAGGATGCAAAGTTCCACTGACCAACAGCACAAGGGGGCAAAGTTCCACTGACCACCAGCACAAGGAGGAAAAGTTCCACTGACCACTAGCACAAGGGGGCAAAGCTCCACCGGCCACTAGCACAAGGGGGCAAAGTTCCACTGACCAATAGCCCAAGGAGGCAAAGCTCCACCGATCACTAGCACAAGAGGGTAAAGTTCCACTGACCAACAGCACAAGGGGGCAAAGTTCCACTGACCACCAGCACAAGGGGACAAAGTTCCACTGACCTCCAGCACAAGCTAAAATCTTGTGTTAATAAAAACAAATGTATTGAAACTCACAGCCAGTCCAATATATATATCCTTGGCAGCGCACTGACCAGCCATGCAAAAAGCTTGAATGAGTTGAAGCTAATGAGTCACAGTTTGTAACATCATCGACTGGTGCCACTACTCCTTTCCGAGCATGTGCATGGCCCCTATGTGCGCTGTTGTCCGATGCGCAGTTGCTGGGGCAATGCTGGGGTGACTTGGCTTGCATGTTGACAGAGAGGGCTTTATGTGCCCACTGCGGCACGCATACCATAGGTTCACCACCACTGTCCTAGGGTGACAGTGCTCACCCTCTGTGCTGTACATCTATGGATGAGCTGCTTTGTCACTTTAAGTCCTGGTTCACACTGATGCGGTGTGGGATTTGCAGCGATTCCTATGTATTTCCCACACTGCATCACAATCGTACTCTGTTCATGCAAACTGCTGTGGGTGTCAATGTTAACGACACCCACAAGCAGTTCACAAAATGCAGTGTGATTGGCTGAATCGGATCGCATGGATGTTTGCCAGTGTGGCAAAAAGAAGGTGCATGCGCCTTTTTTGTTGGGAGCAGTGCGATCTGAGCCATGCAATTGAATGAGCTCAAATTGCACTGCAAATAATCGCATGTGATTTGAACAGGAATGTGATGTGATTCCTGTCCAAAACACATGTGCTTCCCTGCACCGCATCAGTGTGAACCAGGACTAAGACAGGAATTAGGACTACAGAACTCCTTCCTTCGCTCCTCATCTCTATGATACAGAGGGGAAGTAAGCCAATTCAGTGAAATGGACAGTGCTGATAATTATGATCAAAAATAAATACACTCTCAGCTCTCAAGTGTTAGAGGGGATGTATGAGAGGTGCTATGCTTTCTCTTTTATCTTTCTCCAGATATTATGACATTTAGGAATATTTCTGAGCCTTACAGCTCTAATCAAACCAGGGAAATCTGCAGTACTAAAATTACAAAAGGAGAGAGCACATCAGCCCAAAGCAGCACCTTCAGACACCAATTTAATCTAAAAAAATATGAATCATTTATTAAAATACTCACAAAAGGAATAAAAAGGAATACAATCTCAGGCATGTCCTCCTATCCCAAACTTGAGGTCTATTTCAATCTCCAAAGACTGGATGTTCGATTAAAAGACCTCTTTATCAACATGCAGCAGGATACAGTAGTTTCAAATCTGCTAATGCTTTTCGAGGGACAAGCCCTTTTTCTCAGAGCAGCCCTAGCCACTTGCATGCTTGCCTTTAAATGTCTTCAGTTTGGAAGAATGTTGGCAGACCAACCAACTCATGAGCTTTAACCTGAATACAACCCACCCTTTGCTGATTTAGTAGACCATGCACTAAAAATGGTATTAGTGCAGTTGTGGGTAGATGTAAAGCATCAAACGTTTATGAATGTAATTATTTACTTGCATATGGAGGCCACAACATAGCTAAAACAAAAAATAAAAAAATTAAACAGAAAAATGCTAACAAACTGATTCAGTGAATATATATATATATATATATATACATACTTCTTCCTTATTTAACTCACTTTAGCCCCTTACCTCTCAGTGTTTCAAAATGGCAAGCATGCAACTAATCAAATCATGCTACTCAATATTCAAGAAAAGGACTGACACCAAGAGATGAAGCTTCACAATTTATTATTCATAAGCTGTACTCTATCTAACCAATCTTTAGCCCTTCTGGGGAGTATGACGCCTGGAGGTTTGAATATGGATTTGGAGACATATGAGTCATATGAACAATTATAGAAGGAGATCCTTTGTTTAGGTTAGGAGTTGGTCATGGTGATCTGCAAACCTGAAATGTGATACATGGGTTTTTCAATGAGTCTGGTTTGGACAACCAGTCCAAACTGGTGTGGCAGCCAACTTTTATTGAAAAGAAGGGCAAAGTCTAAATAAAGCTGCTCATGCAGGGAATTTTCTCCAACAAAACAATCAGCCAAAAATAATCCACCTGGCTCTCTTGTCCGTATCAGCACTTCTATTGTCTCTGATTCCTTGGACCATGGGCTCTTCAGGCTCACTCAGCCTCAGTTACAGCACCTCTCTGCACAGGTCTACTCTTGGCCTCTAGATTGGGTTCTTGTAGAACCCCCAGCTTACTCACTTTCCTGAGACTTATGGACTCTCTCCAGTCCCCTAGACTCGCTAGCCACCTCAGCTTTCTCAGTCTCCAACAACTTACAAGATAAACTTACAAGGGAGGAGCCTGTCATACTGACGTCATGACGCCTTGTCCTCACGAAGGTCCGGTAGCCATCTTTATGAGTGTATTTTACTGTTTACTCCACGTGGATATTTCTAATTTATTTAATAAATAATACTGCACCATAAGCGCTCTTTTCTTTCGGCTCATTTTTGTGAGCTGTTCCCTTCAAGGTGGATCTGTGTTTTGCTGATGGTGGAATGGTCTGCTGGATTTATCCCCTAATTCTGAGATGTGCCAGTGGTGTTTTTCCCATACTTTGATCATAACAGTAGATTAACCTGACCTGTGGAGGAGCTATTTGATTATAATGCACGTTTAATATGCGCTTCTGGTGAGTGCATTCAACAGAAGAATTTGATCATGGAGTCACCTATCACCTGTTATCACGAATATATATTGGACTATTTATTTGGAATATTGATATATTCGTTATGTGTTTCACCCATTACATTTGTTGGATGTTTCACTGTTGTCACTAATACAGTTTTGCTGGATCACTTTTGCAGTGCTATTCAGCGCTACACGTTTTTATTCATTTGTTAACTACAGCACTATTTTCAGAGCGCTTCACCTGCAATAACATAGTGCATATCCACTAATCTCACGATTATTTTAATAAGTATTTATGTCACTAGAACATTGAGATATATTTATTATCTTTATTAGCGCTGCACTTTATGCCATTCTCCAACAACTTATGCAACTGTCTCATCTTGGCCAGGAATCCTCCCAACATGGGGCCGAAAGCTACTTTATTTCCATAGGAAAGTTAAAATTCCACTCACATGTTAAAAAGTTCACAGAGGCATGTCACAGGCTATTAACATACTCAGCTTTCCAAAATAGCATCTAGTGGCTTGTCTGACGCGTTGCGAGCCTTTGAGAGGCTGGCAGGGACCTCCTCACGCTAGGTGAAGCTTAGATGCCATTTTGGAAAGTTGATTATGCTAATAGCCTGTGACATACCTTTATGAATTTTTTAACATGCAAGTGGAATTTTACCTTTCTTATGGAAATAAACTAGCAGTTTGCACTATTGGATGTTTCTTTGCTTCCTTGTAATATATCTATTCCTGGGAGATCGGTAATGACCAGGTGAACAATGAAGAAGATCGTGGTCTCTAATATAAATGCACAATTGACACTCCTTTTGCAGTGGGGTCTATGATATAAGGTGAGGAGATATCCATGAGGTGTGGTGAAGGGCATGGTGGTGTTTGTTCATGCTGAAGAAAGTCATATCGTTGTTCTGACAAGAATTAATATATTGATTGAAGATTGCACGAAGATTGGTTTGTGAACTATACATTTTTCTTTTGTTTTTTAATGTTTTAAGAGCCATACTCTGTGTGTGTGTGTATATATATATATATATATATATATATATTTAATTTTTTTTTTTTTTTCCATTTATTTTTTTTTTCTTACACATGCACAAAAGGATACTGAATACTGGGGGGATCTGTGTATGATATAGTGCAAGTGTAGATGTTAAAAATGCAGTTATGTGCTTGGAATACACCTGAAAAGTTATCAGTCTGTGGGTATAAGTAGCTGAGAATGTATGATGAGAATGCTAAATGCATGATTGATTTAGGTCACAGTATTCGTCAGCCTTCTACTTTTTTAATAGCAAGTCATTACCAGCTTGTGATCTGCCATAATATTGTAATATTTTACCTGATTACTTCTTCGTACTGCCTGCTATATGCCTCCTATTATCCCATGTATATTAAACGCAGGTGTTTTATAATCACAGAAATGGGAGCGTGTGGGCTGCGCTGAATATAAATAGGTATTTTATATCATTATCTAGTTCCTAAACCAGCAACTTTTCAGTGCGCATATCAAGCTAAAGAGAGGAGACAATAAAATCATATCTGCAGGGAGAAAGCACTGTAAAGTATACAAAAGATACAAACCGCTAAAGAAGGATAATCTTTAAATCCAGTTTAGCTTTATTTAAACCTCTCCACTAACTTTTCTGCATGTGAAATGTTTTTAAATCTATTAAATTGCAGGTCGCATTGATCATTTAAAGTGGATAGCTACAAACTGCTGTAGTTGAAGTGATAAACAAAATCATTATGAGGTGCGTATCATCCTTCATACATATTATTATTATTATTATACAGTATTTATATAGCGCCAAAAAGTTTGCTCAGTGCTGTACAGTGTAGTGGGGGACAGAACATGAGACAATACAGTAACAAAAAAAAAAAATACATGAGGGGTTCGGGGGCCTTGCTCTTTCGAGCTTACAATCTAGGAGGGAGGGGATAGTGGTACAGGAGGAAGTGGCTGTGGGAGATGGAGTGGTAGGAGGAATGGAGGAGATCGGCTGTTAGGTGAGGGTGGGGTAGGCTTCCCTGAAGAGATGGGTTTTCAGGGTGTGCCTAAAGGTGAGGAGGGTAGGTGACAGTCTGATGGATTGGGGTAGTGAGTTCCAGAGGATGGGGGAAGTCCTGGAGAAGTCCTGCAGTCGGGTGTGGAAGGAGGAGACCAGGGAGCTAGAAAGTAGGAGGTCTTCTGAGGAGCGAAGAGTACGGGTTGGGTGGTATTTGGGTATCAGGTCGGTGAGGTAGCTGGGGCAGTGAGTGGCTTTGTATGTCAATGTTAGTAGTTTGAATTTTATACGTTGGGCAATTGGAAGCCAGTAGAGGGAATGACAGAGGGGGGTGGCAGAAGCGGAGCGGTTGGTAAGGTGGATGAGTCTGGCCGCTGAGTTCAGGATAGACTGAAGCGGATATAGCCTGTGTTGGGGTAGGCCGGTGAGAAGGGAGTAGTCCAGGCGTGAGATAATAAGGGAGTGAACGGGTTGTTTAGTAGTGTCTGGGGTTAGGAACGTACATATTTTGGAGATGTTGTGGAGGTGGAGCCTGCATGAGTTTGCAAGCAATTGGACATGGGGTGGAAGGACAGGTTGGAGTCTAGAGTGACACCTAGGACTTTGACTTGCGGGGTGGGACTGATGGTGGCGTTGTTGGTCGTGACGGAGAGGATGGGGGGGGGCAAGGGCTGGGGGGAAAACTAGGAGCTTGGTTTTGTAAAGGTTCAATTTGAGGAAATGGAGCGACATCCAGTCTGATATGTCGTTCAGTAGGTGGGTGATACGGGTGGAGACTAAAGGGGTGAGGGGTGGAGATGTAAATTTGCGTGTCATCGGCGTAGAGGTGATAGTTGAAGCCATGGGAGAGTATCAGTTTGCTGAGGGAGGAGGCATATATGGAGAAGAGAAGGGGCCCGAGGACAGAGCCTTGGGGGACCCCAACAGAGAGGGGGAGAAAGGGGGAGGTGGTAGCATTATAGGTAACGCTGAAGGAGCGTTGGGATAGATAGGAGGAGAGCCAGGAGAGAGCGGAGTCTCTGATGCCAAGGGAGTGTAGTTTATTAAGGAGGAGGGGGTGGTCAACTGTGTCGAAGGCCACGGAAAGGTCGAGGAGTAGGAGGACTGAGTAGTGGCCATTAGCTTTGGCGGTTAGCAGGTCGTTAGTGATTTTGAGTAGGGCGGCTTCGGTGGAGTGTAGGGGACAGAAGCCAGACTGTAGTGGATCGAGGAGGTTGTTGTCAGTGAGGTGGGAGCTTAGGCGATTGTAGACTAAGCGCTCAAGGAGCTTGGATGTGAATGGTAGCAAGGAGATGGTATGCACAAAATTCATGTAGAAATTTAAACTTAAGGCAGATTTTTTTTTTTCAAGAAAATAAAGCACCAAGCACATTATTTATGTGAAATGGGGTGTATTCCATTACAGGCTGGAGGCTTCTTCTAAAAATCCTCCCTGCTGTGCTTCCCCACTGCCCCAAGCTGATTTCTTCTGGTACTGTGAGAGTTAACTGCAGTCTCTGGTACTGAAAAAAGCTCCGCCGCTAGCCTGCTCTCTTTTGCCCTCTCCGTTATTCATAGAAAACTTATTACTAATTACACAATACATCCTGTCACCTATTTAAAAAAATTGCAGATAAAAGCAAAGAAAATTCAAGTATTTTAAATGTTTACTTATAGCATTTTTATTTTTCAGTAAAACATTTTTTATTGACCTGTGAAAGAAAACTCAATTCCCTAACAAATCCCTTTCCTCTTTGCATGTCATAGTCCTCTCCTTTTCACTCTTCATGTCACTTGAGCGACAGCTTTGATTTTGCCAGTGTAACTGAGATCGCTTCCGAGATGGTGGCACCCAGCAGCAGTCCCAGAGCTTTTGGACATCTACACATATACTATACATTAAATGCACATATAATCTTATGGGAAGATTGTTGTTGAAATGATGGTCTAGCAACTGGTTCCCTAAAAAGGAAACCACCATTGAAAGGGTGCTGTTCTTTCTGTCTTCTGCTTGTAAAGATGCTAGTTGTTTAGCTGTCATTCATTCCAATAATTTCAGTAATATCTTAGCCACTGGGGCCTGTTCATGCTGTCCTCTGTTTCCATCACATTTGTTATTCTAATCAGGAGATCAAGTTTTTCTAATCTTCATATTTGCTCTGGGTCAATAAGAAATGATTGAACCTAAAGACAGCCAGGCAACTAGGATTCTGAGAAGGTAGTCAGTATCAGTAATTTCTTTTTTTTTAACGTTAGATTTTTTATTGAAAATTTTCAATTTACATACATAAAATAAGGGTCCAGTCATTGATGTATGATATGACAAAGACCACTAGTATACATGTTGAACAGAATAATGGTCATGGAACATAGAAAAAAAAATTTAAACAAAATTATACATGTGGTCCTACAGAGATCAAAGTCAAATGGTCAGTACAAGTTCTCCATCACGTCAAAGGGAGGGGAGAAGATAAAGAAAGAAAGAAGTGAGAAAATCCAGGGTTATTCACATACAAAGTATGATCTAGAATGGCAGCATAGTACATTTATGGATGTATAGGAAACATAAACCCCATATAAATTTTCAGTATCACCAAGTTTTATATCATATGAACCAAGGTTTCCAGTTTTTTTCAAATGCAGGTAACGTGTCATATTGGATAGCTAAGAAAAGTTCATAAGTATAATGTTGTTGAGTAAAGTAAACAGCCTCTGACGGATTGAGGGCTAGTATCAGTAATTTTTAAAGTGACCCTGCCACCTAAAAATCTCTACTAATTGTTGTATTAACCACTTCAATACCAAACACTTTTACCCCCTTCCTGCCCAGGCCAATTTTCAGCTTTCAGTGTTGTCACACTTTGAATGACAATTGCGCGGTCATGCAACGCTGTACCCATATGACATTTTTTTCTTTTGGTGGTATTTAATCACCACTGAGTTTTTTATTTTTTGCTAAATAAAACAAAAAAAACCCTGAAACTTTTGAAAAAAAAATGCACTTTTCTTTG
The DNA here is from genome assembly GCF_062004578.1 of Staurois parvus. Taxonomy (NCBI): domain Eukaryota; kingdom Metazoa; phylum Chordata; class Amphibia; order Anura; family Ranidae; genus Staurois; species Staurois parvus. The sequence continues at coordinate 867,805 of NW_028317994.1, read as the reverse complement.
CTTCTGTTATAAAATTTTACAAATAAATAACATTTCTTCATAAATGTAGGTCAAAATATATTCTGCTACATTTCTTTGGTGAAAATAATAATAATAATTGAAATTTTATTTTTTTTCAAATGTTTCTATTATTTTTTTTATTTTTGATGACATTTTTTCTTTTTTTTCTATTTTATTTTTCAGCACACTGTGACAAAAGCAATACAATGTTACCATAGTAACATTGAACTACTCTGGGCAAGTAATTAGGATTTTTTTTTAATACATTATGATTGCTGATACCAATGTATTTCATTGATACTTGCAATCATTGTTACTGAATGAAACTGATTAATTCAGTCTTTTGTTGTGATTAGCTGCGATTGGGCAAAGCTGATCACATGATACATATGGGCTGTGATTGGCCCTGTCTGTATCATGTAACTGCCTTGACCAGTCACAGCTAACAACATAATTGTATACAATGAATGGCATGGCAGGAAGCCATCTGTTGTATACAATTGACATGTGATCTGCTGTGATTGGTCACAGCAGTCACATGACACTGGCAACGGGCCGGTGTAGTGATTTGTCATCGGTTGTGTCCCGTGGACACAGCCGGTGACAGATCACGCCGCTGCGTGGCCCCGCAGCCACGTGGCCCCGCAGTCACATGAGCGTCTTGTTTTGACAGGATGTCATATGACGCTCAGTCAAAGCGAGGAGTGTCCTGCCCAGCCCTCAATCTGCTATAGACCGGGCGGGAAGGTGTTAAGCATTATACCATTTAGTTATGCTGTATTTTAAACTTGTGCTTCTGGGAAGTCAGGGGTTAACTATGCTGCCCAGGTTTTTTTGATGGGGCTACCCTCTGCTGGTGTCAATTAGATAAAAACTGTGAACCCGGTCGGGTTTCCAGGACATGGACTCATAGACTTTTGCATTGGTTATGCTGAAATTTAAGGCCTTTCTCTGCAATTGAGAGGTATGACCAACTCAATGAGCAGGGGGCACTAAGCTAGCACTTTGTAATAGGAGTGTGATGTCTGTTGAACAAGTGAACTGTACCATACTATTATATTTGAACAATGTTCTGTAAAGATTCTTATTTGTTAACTTATTTCTGCCTAGTCTGAAGTTACTTGAGGACACACATAAAGGGTACATGCAAAGCACATCACATACTGTATATGGTCACTCCATGGGACAAGACAATACAAGAAGATACAGTATCGGTGTCTTAATGAATAGTCAAGCTCCCAAGAGAAGGCTATATTGCCAATAAAAACAGTCCTAGTGTCTATGTGCATATACCTGGTAGCCAGTTAGGAAGCTGGGGTGATTTGGCATGGGTTACAGAAGTCCCTGGTAGTGAACCTGCATGCTTGTGTTCCATCCCTAGCAATCGGTGCCCCAATCTGGGTCCAACTTGCTGGACTGGTGGAGTCTGATGCATATCACACAACACTGGATGAAAAAGGAGAAGTATTGTCCCACCGAATCTTAAAGCTAAACTACTGTCTGCGTGGAAAAGTATTGCTCACTGTGGAGAGTGCTTCCCCAGCTACCATGTGGGCACACCTCCCACATGGTAGCTGGATGCACAAAATACTCAAAAAAGGAATAAGATCATAGCGTACAATCCTAACCCAAGCTTGGGGTCTTTTCCCATCTCAGAAGACTGGATGTTAAATTAAAAGACATTTTAGGACCTGCTGCAGTAGATGCAAATCTGCTAATGCATTTCACATGAAAAGTCCCCTTCCTCAGATTTGACTTGCTCACATACATGCTTGCCTTTAAATGTCTTCAATTAGGTGGCAAAAAACTCTAAACCCAAAAGCCATCTTCATACTAGAAGAAGTACAAGGTGATATATGATAAACAAGTGGCCACTCTATATCCATAGAACTAACCCACATAAACTCTCTACATAACACAGTGAATTAGGTTGTTCAATTAAGTAAAGTCAGCCAAGAGTAAATGTCACAATCAGTCAATACCTTTCCTGGCCAGTATGTGTGTCTCAATATAGTGTTTCTTGTTAGTCTGCATCTTGATAAGAGCTGTCAAATGGCTGCTGCCATGTCTGCAGACATGTACTTGCCACCATAGAGATGATAGGGTTCTGGCTTGTTTGCAAGGGGTTATGCCCCTTCATTCACAAAAGACAAACTCACCTCCACAAATGTACCAAAAACAGGGTGCTATCTTTTAAAAAATGCCCAGTAACAAACTAACTGATTCATTGAATGAACACACATACATACAGTATCTCACAGAAGTGAGTACACCCCTCACATTTTTGTAAAGATTTTATCATATCTTTTCATGTGACAACACTGAAGAAATGACATTGCTACAGTGAGTGTACAGCTTGTATAAAAGTGTAAATTTGCTGTCCCCTCAAAAAAACTCAACAAACAGCCATTAATGTCTAAACCGCTTGCAACAAAAATAAGTACACCCCTAAGTAAAAATGTCCAAATTGGGCCCAATCAGCCATTTTCCCTCCCTGGTGTCATGTGATGCATTTGTGTTACAAGGCCTCAGGTGTGAATGGGGAGCAGGTGTTGTAAGTTTGGTGTTATCACTCTCACTCTCTCATACTGGTCACTGGCAGTTCAACATGGCACCTCATGGCAAATAACTCTCTTGTTGCACTACATAAAGATGGCCTAGGCTATAAGAAGATTGCCAAGACGCTCAAACTGATCTGCAGCACGGTGGCCAAGACCATACAGTGGTTTAACAGGACAGGTTCCACTCAGAACAGGTTTTGCCATGCTCAACCAAAGAAGTTGAGTGCACGTGCTCAGTGTCATAACCAGAGGTTATCTTTGGGAAATAGACGTATAAGTGCCAGCATTGCTGCAGAGGTTGAAGGGGTGGGGGGTCAGTGCTCAGACCATACGCCGCACACTGCATCAAATTGGTCTACATGGCTGTCGTCCCAGAAGGAAGTCTCTTCTAAAGATTATGCACAAGAAAGTCCGCAAACAGTTTACTGAAGACAAGCAGACTAAGGACATGGATTACTGGAACCATGTCCTATGGTCTGATGAGACCAAGATAAACTTATTTGGTTCAGATGGTGTCAAGTGTGTGTGGAGGCAACCAGGTGAGGAGTACAGAGACAAGTGTGCCTTGCCTACAGTCAAGCATGGTGGTGGGAGTGTCATGGTGTGGGACTGCATGAGTGCTGCCGGGACTAGGGAGTTACAGTTCATTGAGGGAACCATGAATGCCAACATGTACTGTGACATATTGAAGCAGAGCATGATCCCCTTCCTTCGGACACTGGGCCGCAGGGCAGTATTCCAACATGATAACGACCCCAAACACACCTCCCATGGCGACCACTGCATTGCTAAAGAAGCTGAGGGTAAAGGTGATGGACTGACCAAGCATATCTCCAGACCTAAACCCTATTGAGCATCTGTGGGGCATCCTCAAATGGAAGGTGGAGAAGCGCAAGGTCTCTAACATCCACCAGCTCCGTGATGTCATCATGGAGGAGTGGAAGAGGACTCCAGTGGCAACCTGTGAAGCTCTGGTTAATTCCATGCCCTAGAGGATTAAGGCAGTGTTGGAAAATAATTGTGGCCATACAAATATTGACACTTTGGGCCAAATTTAGACATTTTCACTTAGGGATGTACTCACTTTTGTTGCCAGCGGTTTAGACATTAATGGCTGTGTGTTGAGTTATTTTGAGGGGACAGCAAATTTACACTGTCATACAAGCTGTACACTCACTACTTTACATTGTAGCAAAGTGGAATTTCTTCCGTGTTGTCACATGAAAAGATATAATAAAATATTTACAAAAATGTGAGGGGTGTACTCTTTTCTGTGAGATACTGTATATATCTGCACAATCTCAACAGCATGGAGGAGATACCAGGAGATTGGCAGTTACTCTAGGAGAGCTGAACATGGCCGTAGAAGGTCCTTAACCCATCAGCAGGACCGTTATCTGCTCCTTTGTGCAAGGAGGATTAGGATGAGCACTGACAGGACCCTACAAAATGACTTCCAGCAGACCACTGGTGTGAATGTCTCTGACCAAACAATCAGAAACAGACTTCATGAGGGCTCAATGTCCTCTAGTGGGCCCTGTGCTCACTGCCCGGCACCATAGAGCCCGATTGGCATTTGCCATTGAAAACCAGAATTGGACAGTCCGCCACTGGCGCCATGTGTTTTTCAAAGTTCACAGATGAGTGCAGGTTCACCCTGAGCACATGTGAGAGACATGAAAGGGTCTGGAAAAGCCGTGGAGATCATTATGCTACCTGTAACATCGTTCAGCATGACCATTTTGGTGGTGGGTCAGTGATAGTCTGGGGAGGCATATCCATGGAGGGACCTCTATAGGCTAGACAATGGCACCCTGACTGCAATTAGGTTTCGGGATAAAACCCTTGGACCCATTGTCAGAGCCTACACTGGTGCAGTGGGTCCTGGGTTCCTCCTGGTGCATAACAATGCTTCATGTGGAGAGGGTATGCAGGCAGTTTCTGGAGGATGAAGAAATTGATACCATTGAATAACCCCCACACCTGACCTAAATCCAATAGAACACCTCTAGGATATCATGTTTCGGTCCATCTGACGCCACCAGGTTGCACCTCAGACTGTCCAGGAGCTCACTGATGCCCTGGTACAGACCTGGGAAGAAATACCCCAGGACACCATCCGTCGTCTCATTAGGAGCATGCCCCAATATTGTCAGGCATGCATAATAGCACATGGGGGCCATACAAACTACTGAGTACCATTCTGAATTGCTGCAATGAAATTGCAGCAAAATGGACTAGCCTGTTTTCACTTTGATTTTCAGGGTGTCTTTGAATTCAGTCCTCTGTAGGCTGAGAATTTTCATTTCCATCAAATGATGGGGCACCCTTATCTTACCCAGTCCATATCAGTATAGATGTCTAGCATGATATTTTTCCCCATTGAGATCTGATGTGTTTTCAAAGTGTTTCTTTCATTTTTTGAGCAGTCTATATATATATATATATTTTTAATGTCTCACACTAAGATATATATACATCTATCTATTTATTTATCTCTCTCTCTCTTGCGCTCTCTATATATACTTAGTGTGAGACATTGAGTATTGATGTAGATAGTATGTTTATTTAGTAGCTTAGCTGGGTAAAGGGGTGAGGGCTTGAGGTAGTGTGGTACCAGAAAGAAAGCTTGGTAAAAGTGGCTGTTTAAATGTTTTTTAAACTAAAAAAAAAGTAATATATTGCAACTTACCAATCCTTAAATGCAGCGATTGAATTAGTTATCTTTTTTTTTTTCTTTTTAATATTTCATTTTCATCTGGTGATCAAGCCAGAAAGGCTAGCATTTTTATTTTTAAACAAACTTTAGCAGATCAAGCTGTCCAGCAAAAGTGGCATTTAAATGGTTGATACAAACTATATAACACTGATAGGGGTGCTTACAGTGGTTAGCTTTTATTTAGGTATATAAAGCTTTTATCCTGAAAGAAAATAAAACTGTTGCTGTAAATGTTTAAAACGTTTTACCTGTGAAGAGGAGCTAATCTAGTGGTGGTTTCTCCTGAGCACAATGTAAAAAAATTAAACTGTTAGCTGGAGTTTAACTTTGTTAGTCACGTTGATCTAAATCAGCTAGTTCATCTACCCTCTCCCCAGATTGACAATGGTCCAAGGCTGGCTCTGTTGCTCACCCTAAAGCTACCTTAAAAACATGAAGTGCATTGCTGATTAGGCCAGGTAAAAATAAATAAAAAAGGTTTTAAAAAAAAACTAACACAGCCACCACATTTAAGGACCGTTAAGCTGCAATATATTCAATGTCTGATTTTGCCTTTAGACATGGTTTACATAAACTGAAAATGGTCTTTCTTTAATCCTAATATTTTATTTGGTCCATGAATTTTTAAGGTTTCCCATTTCCCATTTTTCACAGCATTTTTTAAATGCTATACTTACTAACCATTCCTACAGTCATTATTCATTCTGTTTATTCACTGCTTTTTCCATACCTTTAGGATTTACCATGACAGGCCTGTGTTCTACAGTTCTACACTCCCACATTCCATGTGTTACATTGTTAATAATGTCATAGCTTGAGGAAGAAGTTTTAATATCTGCACACTATAATTATGGCTGTAAGAATACTGACATCTAGTCTTTCTTTTTCAAATACATTTTATACATCTTAGTGAAGACCTTTTTAGAAACATTAGAAAGTGAGGCCATTTATAGGATTTGGACAATGTATCTTAAAGCACTGCAAAATGGTTTGTTACATAACATCATGCTGCAACATAGCAGTGCGTTTAACATACAGCTCTGCTTATTGAGGTGGTCTGATCTTGTAGCTGTCTGAATTAAGAAAATTGATGTTTTTGAAGTACACCTGTGTGGAGGTACATCATATAAAGTCAGAGATTCAGCTCGTATATGGTAATATCTCATAATACTATTACCCTTTGTTGCAGTTTGAGTTCTCTTCAGTGCCACCCTCTGTCCTCCAAAAGTGACCATGCACATGGAGACTTTCTCACCTGACTGGACCAGAGTGGGCTAAAAATAGATAAGTATATACAGTTGTGTTCAAAATAATAGCAGTGTGTTGAAAAAAGTGAATAAAGCTCAAAATGCTTCTAATAGCTTTTATTTCCATACACACAAATGCATTGGGAACACTACACATTCTATTTCAAATCAAAACATGAAGAAAAATATATTCAATTTGTGTTGTTCCTCTAAAAAAATTAAAGAAAAGTGAAGATTAGACTGTTCAAAAAAATAGCAGTGTTTTGTATTCTTCTTTACAAACTCAAACATTCACTATATAAACTGAAAAATGTTTGAAGATTTTGCTTTCCTTTGAATCAATTAATATTTAGTTGTATAAGCACTGTTTCTGAGAACTGCTGTACATCTGTGTTGCATGGAGTCAACCAACTTCTGGCACCTGTGAACAGGTATTCCAGCCCAGGATGATTCTACATTCCACAGTTCTTCTCTATTTCTTGGTTTTGCCTCAGAAACTGCATTTTTGATGTCACCCCACAAGTTTTCTATTGGATTAAGATCCGGGGATTGGGCTGGCCACTCCAAAACGTCAATCATGTTGGTCTGGAACCAAGATGTTGCACGTTTACTGGTGTGTTTGGGGTCATTGTCTTGTTGGAACACCAATTTCAAGTGCATTTCCTCTTCAGCATAAGGCAGCATGATCTCTTCAAGTATTCTGATGTATTCAAACTGATCCATGATCCCTGGTATGCGATAAATAGGCCCAACACCGTAGTATGAGAAACATCCACATGACGCTTGCACAACCATGCTTCACTGTCTTCACAGTGTACTGTGGCTTGAATTCAGTGTTTGGGGGTCGTCTGACAAACTGTCTCCGGCCACTAGACCCAAAAAGAACAATCTTACTTTCATCAGTCCACAAAATGTTGCGCCATTTCTCTTTAGGCCAGTCAATGTGCTCTTTGGCAAATTGTAACCTCTTCAGCACATGTCTTTTTTTCAACAGTGGGACTTTGCGGGGGCTTCTTGCAGATAGCTTGGTTTCACATCGGCGTCTTCTAATTGTAACAGTAATCACAGGTAACTTTAGACCTTCTTTGATCTTCCTGGAGCTGATTGTTGCCATTTTGGCTATTTTTCTATCCATTCGAATGGTAGTTTTTCGCTTTCTTCCACGTCTTTCAGGTTTTGGTTGCCTTTTTAAAGCATTTGCGATCATTTTAGCTGAGCAGCCTATCATTTTCTGCACTTCTTTATATGTTTTCCCCTCTCCAATCAACTTTTTAGTCAAGGTACGCTGTTCTTCTGAACAATGTCTGGAACGACCCATTTTCCTCAGAATTTCAGAGAGAAATGTACTGTAACCAGCATGTACAACATTTGCTGCCTTCATTCCTTAAATAAGGGCAATAATTGTCACCTGTTTTTCAAAGAATGAATGACCTCACTAATAGAACTCCACACTGCTATTATTTTGAACATGCCCCTTTCAATTAGTGATTCAATTACACAGAATCAGCAGCATGCATGTCATGACTGTTGGGTCTGTTGGATTTCTATTACTCTACTACACCTGCTAGTAAATTATTTGCCATGTAGAAATATCATTTCTACCAAAAACAGTGATTGTTCAGGTTAGCGATGTCTGACTGCTATTATTTTGAACACAACTGTAAATTTTCTTAGTCAGCATAGGTGTTAGGAGGGGGGGAGGACCTTGCTTTGTGCACTGGTGCGCAGTCATGTTGGAATAGGAAGGGGCCATCCCCAAACTGTTCCCACAAAGTTGGGAGCATGAAATTGTCCAAAATGTCTTGGTATGCTGATGCCTTAGGATTTCCCCTCACTGGAACTAAGGGGCCAAGCCTAACCCCTGAAAAACAACCCCACACCATAATCCCCCCTCCGCCAAACTTTACACTTGGCACAGTGTAGTCAGGCAAATACCGTTCTCCTGGTATCCCACAAAACCCAGACATGTACATCGGATTGCCAGACAGAGAAGCTTGATTGGTCACTCCAGAGAACGCGCTTTGCATTGCACTTGGTGATGTAAGGCTTGTATGCAGCTGCTCGGTCATGGAAACCCATTCCATGAAGCTCTCTATGCACTGTTGTGGTATCTGAAGGCCACACGAAGTTTGGAGGTCTTTAACTACTGACTCTGCAGACAGTTGGTAATTTCTGTGCACTGTGCACTTCAGCATATGCTGACCCCACTCTGTCATTTTACGTGGCTGAGTTGCTGTTTTTCCCAGTTGCTTCCACTTTGTTATAATACCACTAACAGTTGACTGTGGAATATTTAGTAGCAAGGAAATTTCACGGATGGACTTATTACACAGGTGACAACTTATCATGGTACCACACTTGAATTCAATGAGCTCCTGAGAACAACCTATTCTTTCACAAATGTTTGTAGAAGCAGTCTGCATGCCTAGGTGCTTTATTTTATACACCTGTGGCCATGGATGTGATTGGAACACCTGAATCCATTGATATGAAGGGGTGCCCCAATACTTTTGGTAATATAATGTATATGTATATATGTGCAAACAAATACACTCAGTGTATCCAAAGCAATAAAACCAAAAGATCACAAATTAATGTATATCACTTACATTTGTAAGGATAATGTAATCATAAATCCAGCCAACAATAAAAACAAATGATGCCAGCCTGAACAGTGTGCCCCCCCCCCCCCCAAGTGACCAGAGCCAGCCAACAATGCCTCCAGAAATAACAGAACAGTTATCAATCATCAAAAATATGTAGAATAGATTTTAAGTAAAAATGGAAAATGGCTAACCCTGAGCATTACTTGGGTTAGCAGTTTTGTCATTGAATTCCAGGCCCTAGTAACTCTCAACTGGAATTCAGTATGAATGAGCAGTATTTAGAATGGTAGAGCAGAGAAGGATCAGTGAGCCTCTGTTCATCGATCCTTTCTTTTTTTGTAAACCTGGACATGCTCTTCTCTGAAAATTTCCAGGTTTGCAACTTTCAGATGCTGGCAGGGACCAGGAATGCAAACAAATTGAGTAGTCAGTCTGTTTGAAAGTAGTGAAGGGTAGACAAAATTGAATAAACCCCATCCTGCTTACACAATAAACTCAGGGCTAAGAGGTATATGTAAATGACAACTGCACAATACATAATATATATAGCTGGAGTGAGAGGAATAATTATATTGGCAATATTTTTAGTAACTTTACATTGATCAGCTGTAAAGCTTTTTAAAGTGTTTCCTATGGACATGTTTGAGTATCGTAATTTTTTCACACATAATTTTAAGGCTTGACATATTTGGTTTCAATTTAATCTTTTGCATTTTCCAAACATTGTGAATTACATAGAGCTTGTGGGCACTAAAATAAGCTTTACATGAAGATGAAAAACTTTTGTGCAAATATCATGTGACATACCATCTTTGTTTTCTACAGGTTCATTACTTTCAGAAAATGTATCAAGTGTGAGGTTTTAAGGACTCAGATTAAGAAACTTGTCAAATGTACATTTTAAAATGTGTGTTTTTGCATGTTAATATGTAATTTCTTATATAAATTAATATATACATTCTTAAAGGGACTTTTTGCTCTTCATCTCACCCCACCTCTATAAACCCATTATAGAAAAACATATGATTTAGGGGTAAACTATTAAAACTGCAATGACTAGATTGAACTACAGGTGATACATAGAGATTAAATAAATCCTCCTTCATAAGTTGCAACTTTTTATCTGCAGCCCTCTCTTCTGGGTGCAGAATTTATACAGCTTGTATGCACTTCCAGAAAGCAGGGGGCAAGGAGCTGAATTTACACTCTACTGAGCTCAGTGAAGAGAGCTGAGAGCTGATTGGAGAGAAGGGACACACTCCCTTTAACACAGCACATAGGAAAAGAGCTGAGAATGTCATTCACAGGCTGTGTGCTGGAGATCCCTCCCTTGTTACCTTGTTATCTCTTGATGTCTGGAGAAGCAGTCTGAAGTGATTCATGCTGATAGCAGAGGAACGAGGCAGCACACAGAAATGACACCTAGTGCTCTGGGTAAGACAAGCACACGCTATAGAGAGCTATGCTTTGTCCATATTTCATGTCTGAGGTTTACAACCACTTTAAAGCTACCTGACATATGTCAGTGAAGTAAATATTGGATTTAAAGAATAGATTCACCTTTTGTAACATGTGACATGTTACACTCATATTCACTGTAAAAGATGAACGAACGAAACCAGCGCTCCAGTCTTCAACAACCAAGGCGATGCCAAAAATGCCAACCGAAGAGGTGCTGCCCTTTTAAGATTGGGGAATCGCGTTAGCCTATCTGCACCAGTAGACACAGATGCATTGTGACTGTCCTTGTGGACCACTTTTTACTGCCTTTTATCACGTTGGTTTGTGAGTATATATTCTCTTTTCATTTAATAAATACGTGTTATACCACAGTAATGCATGATGAGAGTGCGCCCTTGTTTGTTCTTTTCCACTCATATTCACTGTGTATCATGTTTTTACAAAAGAACCCCCCCCCCCAATCCCTTGGTTTGACAGCTAGCAGAGGTTCTTCTACCCTCTAAATGTCACATTTTTTTCAAAAGTGACTGTGCAGGGCTTCGCCCACCTGGCCGTGTCACTCTTTAACAGTTTTATGTGAATGGGAAAACTAGAAGTTCCAACCTGCAAAAAAGTGTGAATTTGTTATTTTTGTTAAAAGATGAACTTATTCTTTAATGAAATAAAAAAAAACCCGAAACAACATATACTGAGATTATCTACAAGAATGTCAGTGAGCAACAAACCCTCACTATATTTAACATTCATCCGAAAATGTTATTATGCAGCTATCCATCTCAACACTAACCCCACTATCAACATCTGTGTGGTTCTGAAATAAGAAGCAAGTAGCACACAAATTGCTTCTATAATAATTTGAAAGGGGCACCTGAAATATAAATGATTTGTTTTTCCGTCCAAAATGGTAGCAATTTCACCTGAAAGATGCTTCTCCTTGTTGTTGATCAAAACCCATTTTTGTGTTTGCACCTTTATCTGGACAATAAATCAGCATAATTTGGTATTTGTATTTGCTCTTCTTTTGCTTCACAGTTTATAACTACTTAGATTCCTGATATAATTATAATCTGTGGAATTAGAAATGTGAGTCAACGCCTCTTCTGATTTATTAAGAAAAAGGTTTACAGTGTGTTACTGTATGTTGCGGGTAGCTAGAAATAGAAGCAGCAAGCAGAGTGCCTTATTAGATGCACAGATTACATTACTGCTTTCTGAAGAATAAATTGAAAGTAAAGCTATCACCCTTTAGACAAGCTTTACAAATAGAGATATAGCAATGATACTGAAAGAATTGTATCTGGTAGTTTACAAACTTTTGGATATTCTGAAAATTAGGCCAAAGTCCTCAAGAATGAAAATCAAACATCCCCATTATAGCTAGTGTGTGATAAAGTAGAAATATTTTTATTCATCTTTGAAATATACCAACATTTGTTCCACTATAGACCAGGGGCGGACTGACCATTTGGAAACTCGGGCACTGCCCAAAGGCCCGGGGTCAGTAGCGGGCCCCATGAAATGCCCCTGGTACCTTTTTCATAGGCTTTTTTGAGTTTGGGCAAGGACACAGGGGCCCCATGATCCCCTATTGCCCCATGAGTTGTCAGTCTGCCCCTGCTATAGACATACCTGGACAACAAATTATTATTTTACCCTTGGTTTGGAGATCTGAATTCCTTATCGCTACATGTGGCTTCTTTAGTATTTCTGGTCAGTAATCTTCTGGGAATACATTCTATCCTCCAACTACCATTATTATTGCAGTTTTCTTCTTATCTATATACAATACACCCATGCTAACCCTAAACCTCATAAACCTCAACTCAGCTTATAAAAAATATATAGTAATAATATATATATTATATATATATATATATATATATCTATATATAATAAATTGTACACACATAATAATTATATATATATTGTGAGGGATTAGCCCAGTAGCGGGTTGTGCTTGACCCCCTGGATGAGTCAGAGCATGGTGAAAGAGGCTCAGCACGACAGCAGGATCTTGGTGAATAAAGTTGTGCTTTATTTGCAAGTCTGGTCAACACAAGGTGCATATAGTCAAAACAGCAAAAATAAACAAACAGAAAATAAAGCCTTGCCACACTGGGCATCTAACTACAAACACAGGTTACTATCTACCTGTCTAGAGAAAGTCTATCGCTGCTCAGACACAGGGGGTTCACACAGAGTGTCTCCCAGTCCAAGATCACACAGATTTTCTCTCACCGCAGTATAGTTTGGTTGCACTCCAGTCTGTCCTGCACAGCAAACTGGTTCCAGGTTGGAGCATCCCCTCTAAGCAGCCTGGGAGTTTTATAGAGCCCAGAGCCCTTAACCTACTACAGCTGAGCTAATGAAATAATCAGTGAGCCAAACAGACTGACTACACAGCACCAAGGGAGAAACAGTCTGTGTAGAGCATGAACCTGGGACAAATATACCTCCCATCGTGGACACATCACTTAGTTCTTCCTGACCTCCTGTCACATCGCCCCCCCTTGTTTCAACCTTGGGGTTGGAACACAGGTTGCTAAGCATGCGTGCACTCGGGACAGGGCATCTGCATTCCCCATTCTAGCTCCGGGGCTGTGCTGTATGCTGAAACTAAATTCTTGAAGGGTCAGGACCACCTATTCACTCTCCTATTGGTCTCTTTGTTCTGTGCCATCCAGGTTAAGAGAGCATGATCTGTTACTAGTTCAAATTGTCTACCCAAGAGATAGTAGCAGAGAGAATCTAGAGCCCACTTTATTGCTAAGCATTCTTTCTCAATAGTGGCATAATTTTCTTCATGGGGTTTTAATTTCCAGCTGAGGTAAATGATGGGGTGTTCCTCCCCTTTGAAAACTTGAGACAACATGGCTCCTAACCTAACATCTGATGCATCAGTCTGGACCACAAAATCCCTTAAAAATCAGGGGAGTACAACACTGGCTGTCTACATAAGGCCTCAAAAGCTGCTTCTGCTTCAGGGGTCCATTTGACCATGACAGACTTCTTCCCTTTTGTCAAATTTGTCAGGGGTGCAGCCTGTGAGGCAAAATGAGGAAAAAACCGCCGGTAATAACCATCAATTTCCAAAAACGCTCGTACCTGCTTCTTGTTGGTGGGGTGTGGCCAGCTTTGTATAGCTTCAACTTTGTTGACCTGGGGCTTTATCAGACCTCTCCCAATGGTATATCCCAGATACTTGGCTTCCTCTAGCCCAATGGTACATTTTTTTGGATTGGCTGTAAACCCCACTTTCCAGATAGAATCTAGTACTGCCTGGACTTTCGGTAAATGTGAGTCTCAATCTTCACTATGGATGACCACATCATTTAAGTATGCCGCAGCATAGGCTCGATGGGGCCGGAGGGTCTTATCCATCACCCGTTGAAATGTGGCAGGAGAATTCTGAAACCCAAATGGCATCCTCCGATACTGGAGTTACAAACGCAGTCTTTTCCTTGGCTGATTCTGAAAGAGGAATCTGACAATATCCTTTGGTCAGGTCCAGTGTTGTCATATACTGGGCTGTCCCTAGGCTATCAATCAGTCCGTCTATATGGGGCATGGGATAGGTGTCAAACTTAGTGACTTTATTTAGTTGGCGAAAGTCATTACAAAACTGCCAACTTCCATCTGGTTTGGGCACTAACACAATAGGGCTGGACCAGTCGCTATTTGACTCATCTATAACCTCCAGTTCAAGCACATTTTTTATTTCTGGGTGAATTGCCTCTCGCCAAGCTTCGGGAATAAGGTAGGGTTTCAACTTGACCCTTTCCCCTGGAGGGGTAATAATGTCATGCTCAATCCCAAAGAGCTGTCGAAGGACACCAGAAACAAAATTGTAGACCTGCACCAGGCTGGGAAGACTGAATCTGCAATAGGCAAGCAGCTTGGTGTAAACAAATCAACTGTGGGAGCAATAATTAGAAAATGGAAGACATACAAGACCACTGATAATCTCCCTCGATCTAGGGCTCCAGGCAAGATCTCACCCCGTGGGGTCAAAATGATCACAAGAATGGTGAGCAAAAAACCCAGGACCACACGGGGGGACCTAGTGAATGACCTGCAGAGAGCTGGGACCAACGTAACAAAGGCTACCATCAGTAACACACTACGCCGCCAGGGACTCAGATCCTGCAGTGCCAGACGTGTCCCCCTGCTTAAGCCAGTACATGTTCGGGTCCGTCTGAAGTTTGCTAGAGAGCATTTGGATGATCCAGAAGAGGATTGGGAGAATGTCATATGGTCAGATGAAACCAAAATAGAACTGTTTGGTAGAAACACAACTCGTCGTGTTTGGAGGAGAGAGAATGCTGAGTTGCATCCAAAGAACACCATACCTACTGTGAAGCATGGGGGTGGCAACATCATGCTTTGGGGCTGTTTCTCCACAAAGGGACCAGGATGACTGATCCATGTACAGGACAGAATGAATGGGGCCATGTATCGTGAGATTTTGAGTGCAAACCTCATTCCATTAGCAAGGGCATTGAAGACGAAACGTGGCTGGGTCTTCCAACATGACAATGATCCCAAACATACCGCCCGGGCAACGAAGGAGTAGCTTCGTAAGAAGCATTTCAAGGTCCTGGAGTGGCCTAGCCAGTCTCCAGATCTCAACCCCATAGAAAACCTTTGGAGGGAGTTGAAAGTCTGTGTTGCCCAGCGACAGCCCCAAAACATCACTGCTCTAGAGGAGATCTGCATGGAGGAATGGGCCAACATACCAGCAACAGTGTGTGCCAACCTTGTGAAGACTTACAGGAAATGTTTGACCTCTGTCATTGCCAACAAAGGATATATAACAAAGTATTGAGATGAACTTTTGATATTGACCAAACACTTATTTTCCACCATAATTTGCAAATAAATTCTTTCCAAATTAGCCAATGTGATTGTCTCGATTTTTTTTCTCATTTTGTCTCTCATAGTTGAGGTCTACCTATGATGCCAATTACAGGCCTCTCTCATCTTTTTAAGTGGGAGAACTTGCACAATTGGTGGCTGACTAAATACTTTTTTTGCCCCACTGTATATAAATAAATGAATTTGATATTTGTATATATATATATATATATACAGTCATGGCCGAAATTGTTGGCACCCTTGATATTTTTCCTGAAAATCAAGTATTTCACACAAAAAAGGTATTGCATTAACACATGTTTTGCTATACACATGTTTATTCCCTTTGTATGTATTGGAACAAATATAAAACAGAGGCAGAAAAGCAAATATGACATAATGTCACACAAAACCCCAAAAATGGGCTGGACAAAAGTATTGGCACCCTTAACTTAATATTTGGTTGCACACCCTTTGGAAAACATAACTGAAATCAGTCGCTTCCTATAACCATCAATAAGCTTCTGACACCTCTCACCCGGAATTTTGGACCACTCTTCCTTTGCAAACAGCTCCAGGTCTCTCTTATTGGAAGGACACCTTTTCCCAACAGCAATTTTAAGATCTCTCCACAGGTGTTCAATGGGATTTAGATCTGGGCTCATTGCTGGCCACTTCAGAACTCTCCAGCGCTTCTTTGCCATCCATTTCTGAGTGCTTTTTGACATATGTTTGGGGTCATTGTCCTGCTGGAAGACCCAGGATCTTGGACGCAAACCCAGCTTTCTGACACTGGGCCCTACAGTGCGACCCAAAATCCTTTGGTAATCCTCAGATTTCATGATGCCTTGCACACAGTCAAGGCACCCAGTGCCAGAGGCAGCAAAACAACCCCAAAACATCATTGAACCTCCACCATATTTTACCGTAGGTACTGTGTTTTGTTCTTTGTAGGCCTCATTCCGTTTTCGGTAAACAGTAGAATGATGTGCTTTACCGAAAAGCTCTATCTTGGTCTCATCTGTCCACAAGACGTTTTCCCAGAAGGCTTTTGGCTTACTCAAGTACATTTTGGCAAACTGTAGTCTTGCTTTTTTATGTCTCTGTGTCAGCAGTGGGGTCCTCCTGGGTCTCCTGCCATAGCGTTTCATTTCATTTAAATGTCGACGGATAGTTCGCGCTGACACTGATGCTCCCTGAGCCTGCAGGACAGCTTGAATGTCTTTGGAACATGTTTGGGGCTGCTTATCCACCATCCGGACTATTCTGCGTTGCAATCTTTCATCAATTTTCCTCATCCGTCCACGACCAGGGAGATTAGCTACAGTGCCATGGGTTGCAAACTTCTTGATAATGTTGCGCACTGTGGACAAAGGCAAATCTAGTTCTCTGGAGATGGACTTGTAACCTTGAGATTGTTGATATTTTGCCACAATTTTGGTTCTCAGGTCCTCAGACAGTTCTCGTCTCCTCTTTCTGTTGTCCATGCTTAGTGTGGCACAGACAGACACACAATGCAAAGGTTAAGTGAACGTCTCTCCTTTTTATCTGCTTTCAGGTGTGATTTCTATATTGCCCACACCTGTTACTTGCCCCAGGTGAGTTTACAGGAGCATCACATGCTTGTAACATTCTTATTTATCCGCAGTTGTGAAAGGGTGCCAATACTTTTGTCCAGCCCATTTTTGGAGGTTTGTGTGACATTATGTCGAATTTGCTTTCTTTCCTCCCTTTTTTTGTTTTGTCCCAATACACACAAAGGGAATAAACATGTGTATAGCAAAACATGTGTTAATGCAATACGTTTCGTGAGAAATACATGATTTCCTGGAGAAATATCAAGGGTGCCAACAATTTCGGCCATGACTGTATATATATATATATAAATTTGTTTATATTTACAATATATATGTGTATATTAACTCAAGCACTATATGTATATGAATTTTAGTTTTCCTGTTATGTAGACTGTAAAAGCCTGCATGTACACAGATACTTCTATGGACTTCTTGTTCTTTCATCTATTGCTGACAGATCCCATAAGAGCTATATTAATTTTGCAGTGGTTGAACTTCATGGGTAAGCCAGTGTTTAATTACCTTCTCCAAAGCATAGAGCTTGTATTACCATTTTACAATCTGTAAACAACATTCTTTGGTGTAATTATTGGATATATTTAGCAGTGGCTCTATGAGATAAACATCAGATTTTAATTTAGTGGTATAAGTTGTTTTTAAATGTTACATACAATTTCCTGTTGATCAGTTGATCAGTGCCTGCTGTTGGTCAGCAAAAATAAAAAAAAAAGCAAAAGTGAAATGCTTAGTATAAACAAACAAACAAATAAATTAATAAATAGTAAGCTTCGTTCGTGATGTCATCACG
Organism: Staurois parvus; assembly: GCF_062004578.1. Classification (NCBI taxonomy): domain Eukaryota; kingdom Metazoa; phylum Chordata; class Amphibia; order Anura; family Ranidae; genus Staurois; species Staurois parvus. The sequence goes on along the minus strand of NW_028317994.1, from coordinate 849,972 downwards.
CTGGCTACTACAAGGAAATAGCCCAGATTGGCTCCTGGGGACCAGTATGATGTATTTAAATATATCTCTAGTGTTGCGCTAAGTGAAACATAAACTAAAACAAAAAATTTGCATAAATAATGTACAATTAATATATCCAATGAAAGACCTGTCCTTCATTGGATATATATTAATTGTACATTATTTATGCAAATTTTTTGTTTTAGTTTATGGTTCACTTAGCGCAACTCTAGAGATATATTTGGATTTGTGATTTAGAGAGGATATCCTCTTGGTGTGTTTGCTGCTTTGTATACAATTAGGTTTGGGTATGTGCGCGTTTTTTGATTTATTGTATTATGTATTTGCAAGCACTTTTATTGTTCATGACATTTTAATGTATTCATCATCTTTTTTAATAAATATACATCTAGGGTTTTATCTAGGGTGAGTCTCCTCACTTCTTTTTCATGGCACGAATGACACCAAGTTCTATTGGATGTAATATTCTATTGCTATTGAGGAGAGGTGTGGAGGAGACTTCAAACAGGATGTTCACTCCTGATGGCCATACAGGAGTTACTATATCCATTTCAGATGATTTAAATACATGTCTTTCTGACTCTTTTCTATCCAAAAGAAAGAGTCCACATGCTCTGGTAAGAGTCCTTGAAATTTATGGTGCGGCACACCTTGGTGTTTGGAAGACATGTGGATGCACAAGGATTTGTTTACTACGTTGCACAATATCACTGGGACTTCATTTTTTAAATATAATTTTATATAGTATATCTATATTTATATATGCACATTTTGTGCCCTTGCTACATATTGTGTTATTTACACATATTGAGTTCAGATCACTTCTTGTAATTTGATTTAGCACTGCAATTTATTAACACTGAGTTGTACACAATGTATCTAATTGTTTCTGCCAGCTGCTTTCTCTGATCTACCAGCACAATTTCTGTAATTATAGAAAAGTGAAATGTTTTTTCGTTCCCAAAAATAACAGCAAAATGATTTAATTAACTCTAAGGTGACAAGTACAGTGGCTGTGATCTTAACCAGCACATGCTAATAGACAAGGCTTTTTTTTGATAGAGAATAAGTGCAGGTACTTACCTCCCTCTTCCAGGTCACCTTCCAGCAACCAGACCAACTCTTTTACCAATTGTGCAATGAGACATCCTCAGCACATCTGACACAACTTCTCCAATCTGGCAAGCTGGAGTAGCAAAGTGTATATGGTGGTGGCAGTGGCCTGGGAACTTGGGGTAGAGTATCAGGCAAGAGATGCTCCAGGTGCCTGGTACTAGCAAAGCCCATGATTGGCAACTATCAGACTAGAATTGAAGTGATAAATTTAGTGGTATGCATCTCTGTCAGTGTATCAATGCTAATGGATACCAAAGGTGGAATTCAGAGCTAATTTAAGAAAACTGGAGCAGTTATAGAGCTGATGGCTGCATAAACCAATCAGATTGGCTGGTTGGATAGCTGTTTCACCTCTGTTCGATACATATGGCTTTGAATTTTTTTTATAAATCAGACCCATGTTTTTATGAAGGAATACAAGTTAATATTGGGGTCAGGTCATTTTCTGTCTACCACAATATAAACAAAGCATTTTTAACGGTGCCAATTTATATTCCAACACCAAAATATTATAAAAAAATAACAATTTTATTAAATAATAATGTATAAAAACAAACACCAAAAATAGGGTATTATTAATAAAATCATCACTTGACCTCAATTGTAATTAAGTGATGATTTTATTAATAATACCATTTTTGTTTTTACATGTTGTTATTTAATAAAATTGTTATTTTTTTTTTTTTATAATACTCTGATGTTGGATTATGTGTTGGCACCGTTAAAAATACAATTTCTTTCTTTATATTTGCCATATTTGTATTTGGGATTGGGTGCCTTTGGTTTCTGGACACCTGACTATCTTGTTATCTACTATGTAATATACTCCCAAGGGTAGCCACCACGCTTTGTTTGTGAAATAAGTACCCTGGGGTTCACTCACAATGAAATATTTATACAAATCCATAAAAGATATAGAGGCATGCACAGATCTTGAGAATAACAGTTTGAGCTCTGCTGAAACGTTGGCAATAAAAATGTGGTTGAAATGAATTTTCTCCACTGCAAGACTGGTAAGTGTCTCTTTACTGTACACTTTTGGATTTGTTTACTATTTGATATATATGGACACTTTTAGAATTTTACTTTAATTGTTCTGCAATATCTTTGAAAAAAAGATGTTTTTGTCTATATAGAAGTGAATCCCCAGAGATACTCTAAAATCTCTAAACACTGATTACTCCTTGGATCTAAACATGACATTCTGCACTACAAAATTGTAAAACCAAATTAAATACATATTTCATTGATTGTTCATTATCACAACATTTAGGGTCATGTAGCTTTCAGCATCTGACATCATCGCAGATTAATGATCTGCTAAAATTAGCACAATCATTATGTTATGAGTGGGGGGTTTTGCATAAACTACATGCCTGACATACAATGAAGAAAAAATAGCTGTCACCTCTTTAGTCAAACTGGTATGGCTAACATAAAACAAGCTCAATTAATCATTTTAACCGCTGAATTCACTTTGGATAAACAAAATATGTATCAGATGATATGTCCTAGAAAGGTAGTCAGCCTTACAAAATGCTGCTCTTTGCTGATCTGCTTCTCTCATTATCGCATTGCAAATAGTTTTCTGAAAGGAAAAACTGTTCAAGCAAAATATTAAACAGCCCTCATTTGTCATGTTCCTGCGGGGAACAAGCAGAAACCTGCTGTGGCTGAAAATATGTGGTCATTATGGAGCTTGTAGCGAAATTGCTTCTTTTCCTCCTCCTTTGTTGTTGTTTTTGCCTGGATGATGTCTCTTTGAGATTGGTAATATGCACTCCTTCTGCTCATTGGGCTGCATCTCAGCTCCAAGCTGTCAGACAAGATGCAAGTTCATTTTATTGTATCCCTTTTCCCCTCCTTTTTACTTTGCAATTTGCTCTCCTTTCATATGTTCAACATGGAGCCTCATCATTCTTTGTCAGTGTGAGCTCTGAAGAATTGAAGCAGTGAAATTTCCCATTGGTAGCATGTATTTTACTTACTAGCTGTCTATTTTATCTCTTTTGAGAAATGTTCAGAGAGGTTAAACTGGAGTATAACAAAAGAAATGAGATATCTTTTAAACTGTTGACATTAATTATGTACATACATTTATGCTGTCTAATACACTGTAAATTCATTTTGTTTCTAGCATAAAAAGATTCTAATGTAGAGGCTCTTAGCCAAAGCCTTCCTTCTATTTTTGTATTTTCTGGTTCAGCTACTTTGTATCTGGTTGGATCCAGCTAAGCAGTCCAGTGACAACATTGTTACCCAAGCTTTTTTTAAGCTACTGTGCTATAGTTCCTAAAGGAGGATACTTTTTAAGTTTTAACGTGGTTCTTCATTTAGGGTCAATACACAGAATACCACCACTACAGCTAAGAATTGCAACTTTGATCTTGGTGACCACCTTTATCTGCGTTTTCTTAGGTACTAGATGGACAGGGGATTCCTTGATAAAAGAAGGCATTTCAATACTTCCAAATAGATTTTCTGGTGGCACCATGGTACATGCACTTGAATAACTTCAATGTTTATATATGCATGCACCTTTAGGATGAATTATAGCGGAGACTGCATGCCAGGTCTTCTCGTCCAACATCAGTGCCTGACCTCATAAATGCGCTTCTGGAAGAATGGTCAAACATTCCCATAGACTCACTCCTAAACCTTGTGGGCAGCCTTCCCAGAAGAGTTGAAGCTGTTATAGCTGCAAAGGGTGGGCCAACTCAATGTTGAACCTATGGACTAAGACTGAGATGCTATATAAGTTTATGTGCGTGAAAAGGCAGGCATCCCAATACTTTTGGCAATATAGTGTATGTGAACTGGCACTTACAAATGTTTCCAGTATTAAAAAGTATAAACATAAACATGAAAAACAAACAAAATGTATAATCTCCAGACGTTTGTAAGTGTTTTGGTTACATTGACTACATTGTAACATCAGTATAGATATGATATTATTTAGTATAGTTTGGTGAAATGTAGAGGATGTATGGAATAGTAATATAATGTGGTAAGAAAGGAAAAGAAGTATAAAAAGATGTTCTGAGTATTAGAATAAACATAAGAATAAAAATACAGTATAGTTTCAATAGAATGATATGAAAGAAAACAAAAAGGTGGAGTATAATATTCAGAAATATAAGAAGCGTAATATATTTGAAGTGAACAAAATGTTAGCATTCAGACTGGGTATCTCTATTTTTTTTTCATTTGTCTCTTTTTGGTAAAGTGCGACAGCGTCCGATGGTATATCATATTTTTGTATAAAAAGTTTGATGTAGAATGTTAGTATAGACTATACATAGAGTCTGTGAGGTTTGAAGATATATATTCAAGTTAGAGTGGGTTTGTTCTACTAATCATCATGGGGGCTACTCATGTGTGGTATACATAAGATTATGCGGAAAAAAAACTGCTATAATTTTCATTTATTATTGTTGTGGCCCACTACTATTTGATGACCACGCACCTGTAGACACCAATTGGTGCACTTTCTACATACGAATTCCCCACTTATATGGGTGATATTTTATGGTATTTCCTGGTGTCATATGTGTGAATTTATGATCCTTTATATACTCCCTGCTGCTTCATCACATGCTGACTCCCCAAAATAAGGTCTTATGACATTTATTTTTAATGCATTGACCCAAGACATGGACATCATATGTGCTCCTGAAGAAGAAAGAGTGTTTGTTTTTGGAACGCATCGAGCCTCTTATGTTGACCTTCTTTTTAAAAACAGGAATGTTCTATGCCCTCTTTAAATTTTGTACAATAAATTTGGTATTTTATGGTATATTTTCTCTTTTGTTGGCTTCACTCAGTACCTGTATGCCCTCCTACAGTCCCTTTGCTACAAAATGTTTCGTATTATATATATTGGTGCGATTTGGGAATAGTAACATGGTATCTTCTTCCTTCATCAAATTCATAGTGGGAACAGTGCTACCTAGTGGCAGATAACCTAACTGCACCTGCCTACAAGTAGTTGATATACAGAATAGTACTTTGCAAAGGTTTTAGGCAGGTATAAAGAAATGCTATAAAATAAGAATGCCTTCCAAAATATATTTGTTAATTGTTTATTATTATCAATTTACAAAATGTAAAGTGAGCGAACAGAAGAAAAAACTCAAATCTATAATACCCTTTGGCTTCAAACCAACATCAATCCTTCCACTTGCACACTTTGTATAAAGTCAGGGATTTTGTAGGATTAGAGTATTTTGTAGATAAAGTATACCAAGCAGGTGCTAAGGATCATCAATTTCATATGTAGGTTGAAACACAATTAATAACTGAAACAGAAACAGCTGTGTAGGAGGCTTAAAACTGGGTGAGAAGGCTAAAAAGTGGGTGAGAAACATCTCTGCTACTAAGGTGAGGTTGCGGAAAACAGTTTCATGTCACAGTTCATACACCATGGCAAGACTGAGCACAAGTCTCTTCCAGGCAAAGATTTCAAAGCAGACTGGGGTTTCAAGATGTGCTGTTCAAGCTCTTTTGCAAAAGTGCAAATAAACAAGCAATGTTGAGGATTGTAGATGCAGTGGTTGGCCAAGGAAACTTAACACAGCAGATGAAAGACACATCATACTTATTTCCCTTTGACATCGGGGGATGTCCAGCAGTGCCATCAGCAAAGAACTGGTGGAAACCAGTGGGACCCAGTTACACCCATTTACTGTCCAGAGAAGTCCTGCTATAAGTGGTCTTCATTGAAGAATCGCAAGCCAAAAAGTTATACCTCCAACTTGGAAACAAGGCTAAGTGACTCAACTATGCATGCATAAAAAGGAACTGGGATGCATAAAAATGGCAGCAGGTGCTGTGGACTGATGAGAAAAAACTTGAAATATTTGCCTATAGCAGTAGGCAGTTTGCCAAAGGGCTGAAGAGCAGTACAATAATAAGTGTCTGCAGGCAATGGTGAAGTATTGTGGGGGTTCCTTACAGGTTTGGGAGTGCATTTCTGCAAATGAAGTTGGAGACTTGGTCAGGATCAATGGTGTCCTCAAATGAGAAATACAGGCAGATATTTATCCATCATTCCATACCATCGGGAAGGCATGTGATTGGCTCCAAATTAATCCTGCAGCAGGACAATGACCCCAAACATACAGCTAATATCATAAAGAAATATCTTCAGCGTAAAGAAGAACAAGGAATCCTGTAAGTAATGGTTTGACCCCCAAAGAGCCCTGATCTCAACATCATCAAGTCCGTCTAGGATTACATAGAGAAAGAGAGATTTGAGGCAGCCTACATCCAAAGATCTGTGGTTAGTATTCCAAGATGTTTACCTCCCTGCCAAGTTCTTACAAAAACTGTGTGCAAGTGTACCTAGAAGAATTGATGCTGCTTTGAAAACAAATAGCGGTCATACCAAATATTGATTTGATTTAATTTACTTTCCATTTTGATAATTGATATAAAATAAGCTATGGACACTTTTATTTCTGAAAGCATTCCTAATTTACAGTAAAACTGCCTAAACTTTTGCACAGAAGTGTATAGGACAGAATTTATTAGGGAAGAGGGACTTCAAGTCAGGTGGGTTTTTTTTCTCATTAGAAAGCTATGCTTGGGTTTTCTCTTAGATTGTAAATTGATCAAATGAGAGTGTTAGTATTAGACTATGGTAGGTGAGCAGCAGTTTTGAGGAAATACGTGAGGAAAGACAGTTGGTTACATGTGGATGTATATAATTTAAATGAGGATACATACAATTTACTTTGAACCCTCTTCATTGTAAACCACAGTTTCCCCCTTCAGCATTACCTTTAATTCACTTTGTTTTCCAGCATACCTTTCACTAGCAACGCAGACATACAGGATACCTTTGTTATTTAACTTTGCTGAACCTGATTCTAAAGGTCATCTGCATCTTTCTATTTCAAATATATGCAGTTGCATACCTCTCTCGACCCAGTCTGTGCAAACAGTCTGACTATATTCTGACTTGGCACCATCCACAGGCAGCTTAGCTCTTCAAAAAGACAGAAAAAAAGACAAAAAATCCATAATTTTACTTCTCAAATGACAGTACAGAGAATGTTTTTCCAGTATTTTGAAGAGCGAACATGGAAGAAACAAAGAGGACCTAGCCAGGACTAAGCTAACTATAACTAACACAGAATATGAGAACATAGGGGGATACAAAAAAAACAGGTCAATAAGGCACAGTTTGACAAGTGAAACAGACTGTGGGTCTGTTCTTTATGTCCAACAATGGTATTTGACCCCTCAAATACTTTTTTACTGATTAGATACAAATTCCCACATATACACTCCAAAATCTTGTGGAAAGCCCCAGAAAAGTGGAGGCTGTTATAGCCACAAAGTGTGGAGTCTTCGTATTACAACCCAACAATTTGAAATGGACTCTTGTCATTTATTGATTTTCCTGTTCTGCTTCCTGTAACTACCTGCTAATGCGAGGTCTGTTGATCACGGGTGCAATGCTCTTATGTACCTGCAAAAAAAATGCACATTTTTTTTCAAAAGGTGAACTTTGCCTTTAATTTTTATAAATAGTTTGGGGTGATTCCATCCAAAGGGGAATGCCAGTATCCCTCTATATTACAACCCAAATTACCACCAACAGATTGGCTTTATTGGCATTCACAATTAGGTGTAATCCATATTAAAATTATTATTATTATATAGTGCCAACAGTTTGAGCAGCACGTTACAATTAGAGATGAGCGAATCGAACCAGGCGAAGTGGAATTCGTTTCGAATTTCAGGAAAAATTCGATTCGCGTCGAATCCGAATATTTGCATAATTCGGGTGCGCGAATCGGATTTTTCCCGATCAGCCGGCAAAAGTGTCCCTGCAGAGAGCTCCGCTATTTCTGACAGTTCTCTGACAGTTCCTTCACATGTACAGCGGTTGAAACATTGTATCTATTTGTTTCCATTTAGGATACAGATGTTTTTATTCGGAAATAAATAGATACAATGTTTCAACCGCTGTACATGTGAAGGAACTGTCAGAGAACTGTCAGAAATAGCGGAGCTCTCTGCAGATACACTTTTTGCTGTACTGGAATACTTCTTCTTTCCATTCTTCTTTTCATTCTTCTCATTCTTCTTTTCATTCTTCTTTTCATTCTTCTTCTCATTCTTCTTTTCATTCTTCTTCTTCTTTTCATTCTTCTTTTCATTCTTCTCATTCTTCTTTTCTTCTTCATGAAAAGAAGAATGAGAAGAAGAATGAAAAGAAGAATGAAAAGAAGAATGAGAAGAATGAAAAGAAGAATGAAAAGAAGAAGAAGAATGAGAAGAAGAATGAAAAGAAGAATGAAAAGAAGAATGAGAAGAAGAATGAGAAGAATGAAAAGAAGAATGAAAAGAAGAAGAAGAAGAAGAATGAAAAGAAGAAGAAGAATGAAAAGAAGAAGAAGAATAATCTTTTCATTCTTCTCATTCTTCTTTTCATTCTTCTTTTCATTCTTCTTCTTCTTCTTTTCATTCTTCTTCTTCTTTTCATTCTTCTTTTCATTCTTCTTCTTCTTCTTCTTTTCATTCTTCTTCTTCTTTTCATTCTTCTTTTCATTCTTCTTCTTCTTCTTTTCATTCTTCTCATTCTTCTTTTCATTCTTCTTCTTCTTCTTTTCATTCTTCTTCTTCTTTTCATTCTTCTTCTTCTTCTTTTCATTCTTCTTCTTTTCATTCTTCTTTTCATTCTTCTTCTTCTTTTCATTCTTCTTCTTCTTCTTTTCATTCTTCCTTTCATTCTTCTCATTCTTCTTTTCATTCTTCTCATTCTTCTTTTCATTCTTCTTTTCATTCTTCTTCTCATTCTTCTTTTCATTCTTCTTCTTTTCATTCTTCTTTTCATTCTTTTCATTCTTCTTTTCTTCTTCATGAAAAGAAGAATGAGAAGAAGAATGAAAAGAAGAATGAAAAGAAGAAGAAGAATGAGAAGAAGAATGAAAAGAAGAATGAAAAGAAGAATGAGAAGAATGAAAAGAAGAATGAGAAGAATGAAAAGAAGAATGAAAAGAAGAAGAATGAAAAGAAGAAGAAGAATGAAAAGAAGAATGAAAAGAAGAAGAAGAAGAATGAAAAGAAGAAGAAGAATGAAAAGAAGAAGAAGAATAATGAAAAGAAGAATGAGATAGAACTGACATAGAACTGTCAGAAATAGAGGAGCTCTGCAGATACACTTTTTGCCGGCTTGGAATTCTTCTTATTTTCATCCTACTTCTTCTTCTTCTTCTTCTTCATCCTCATCCTCTTCTTCTTCTTCTTCTGAGGATGAGGATGAGGATGAAGAAGAAGAAGAAGAAGTAGGATGAAAATAAGAAGAATTCCAAGCCGGCAAAAAGTGTATCTGCAGAGCTCCTCTAAGTGTATCTGCAGAATAGAGGAGCTCTGCAGATACACTTTTTGCCGGCTTGGAATTCTTCTTATTTTCATCCTACTTCTTCTTCTTCTTCTTCTTCTTCATCCTCATCCTCAGAAGAAGAAGAAGATGATGAGGATGAGGATGAAGAAGAAGAAGAAGAAGTAGGATGAAAATAAGAATTCCAAGCCAGCACAAAGTGTATCTGCAGAGCTACGCTAAGTGTATCTGCAGAGCTCCGCTATTTCTGACAGTTCTCTGACATTCACTCCATACAGCGGTTGAAACATTGTATCTATTTGTTTCCATTTATGGAAACAAATAGATACAATGTTTCAACCGCTGTATGGAGTGAATGTCAGAGAACTGTCAGAAATAGCGGAGCTCTGCAGATACACTTAGCGGAGCTCTGCAGATACACTTTTTGCCGGCTTGGAATTCTTATTTTCATCCTACTTCTTCTTCTTCTTCATCCTCATCCTCATCCTCTTCTTCTTCTTCTGAGGATGAGGATGAGGATGAAGAAGAAGAAGAAGTAGGATGAAAATAAGAAGAATTCCAAGCCGGCAAAAAGTGTATCTGCAGAGCTCCTCTAAGTGTATCTGCAGAATAGAGGAGCTCTGCAGATACACTTTTTGCCGGCTTGGAATTCTTCTTATTTTCATCCTACTTCTTCTTCTTCTTCCTCTTCATCCTCATCCTCATCTTCTTCTTCTTCTTCTGAGGATGAGGATGAAGAAGAAGAAGTAGGATGAAAATAAGAAGAATTCCAAGCCGGCAAAAAGTGTATCTGCAGAGCTCCGCTAAGTGTATCTGCAGAGCTCCGCTAAGTGTATCTGCAGAGCTCCGCTAAGTGTATCTGCAGAGCTCCACTAAGAAATAGCGGAGCTCTGCAGATACACTTTTTGCCGGCTTGGAATTCTCCTTCTTCTCATCCTTCTTCTTCTTCTCATCCATCTTCTTCTTCTCATCCTTCTCCTTCTTCTCATCCTTCTTCTTCTTCTCATCCTTCTTCTTCTTCTCATCCTTCTCCTTCTTCTCATCCTTCTTCTTCTTCTCATCTTTCTTCTTCTTCTCATCCTTCTTCTTCTTCTCATCCTTCTCCTTCTTCTCATCCTTCTTCTTCTTCTCATCCCTCTTCTTCTCATCCTTCTTCTTCTTCTCATCCTTCTCCTTCTTCTCATCCTTCTTCTTCTTCTCATCCTTCTTCTTCTCATCCTTCTCCTTCTTCTCATCCTTCTTCTCATCCTTCTCCTTCTTCTCATCCTTCTTCTTCTTCTCATCCTTCTTCTTCTCATCCTTCTCCTTCTTCTCATCCTTCTTCTCATCCTTCTCCTTCTTCTCATCCTTCTTCTCATCCTTCTCCTTCTTCTCATCCTTCTCCTTCTTCTCATCCTTCTCCTTCTCCTTCTTCTCATCCTTCTTCTTCTCATCCTTCTCCTTCTCCTTCTTCTCATCCTTCTCCTTCTCCTTCTTCTCATCCTTCTCCTTCTCCTTCTTCTCATCCTTCTCCTTCTTCTCATCCTTCTCCTTCTCCTTCTTCTCATCCTTCTCCTTCTTCTCATCCTTCTCCTTCTCCTTCTTCTCATCCTTCTCCTTCTCCTTCTTCTCATCCTTCTCCTTCTCCTTCTCCTTCCACATCTCCAAGGGCATTTAAATTAAAGGTACAGTGTTCTGCACTAATTTAAAGGCTCTCTGAAGCCTAGAAACCCTTTTTATAAGTTAAATTCGTAGCGAATAAATTCGCATCGAATCGAATATCTCCCGCAAATTCGGCGAATCAGCCGAATCGAATTTTTGAATAATTCGCTCATCTCTAGTTACAATATAAAGGGAGAAAGTACAGTTACAATACAATAAAAAAGAAGAGGATTAAAAGCTTACAAACTAATAAAATATAATGAATCATTGTATTGTTAACAATGTTAAAACATCTGTTACATAAAATATACTGTATTTTAGCTGACACTATGCATATAAATACTTGTCGCCATGATATGTCTCTACTGTTCCATCAATCCTATAACATAGGTACATAGTTCTACATAAAAGTATATTGTTGATCTTCACATCAAATAGGTGCAGTTGGGGGACACTCTGGAGGCTTTTCAAAATTCTTCCTCACAGGTTAAATCTGTATAAAGACACATTGAAACCACAAGTATTTCTGCATTTGTTTTGCATTTTTGCATTAGGGTTTAGCTGCTTTTGTGCTTTTTAGCGTTTTTTACGCAAAAAAATTAAAATTTTTGCTAATAAAAAAAGTCCCAAAAGACTGGTTTGCTGCATTTTACTGCGTTTTTCTGTGTTTACCAGTGTTAAAGCATTTTTACAGCTAAAAAACTCCTCTAGAAACCCACTTCTGTTTTTTTTTCCAGCCAAAAACACCCCTGCCAAAAAACACTGATTAACCTCCCTGGTGGTCTAACTAATCAATATTTTTTGAATGTCAAAGTGGTACATTGTTTTGCATGAATATTTGTTGTTTTATATTGTAGGCCTGTAATTCTTAGGAATAACTCACTTAAATCTGTCTAAACAAGAGTCTAGTAAACATCCCGGGTATGATAAAGTTTGAAACACAAAATCATAAATTATGATATAATAAATAATTATAAAAAATAATAATATAAAAATACATTTAATTAAATAATGTAACTAAACCAAAAACACTGAAATTTGAAATAGAGCGCCAAGTTTGCACATCACTGAGCTCGGTCTCAGAAACATTTCAAGTGTCTGATGACCAATCATTATCACTCAATTCTGCAAGTGATTCTAATTCACTATCGCTGTTTTCTAGCTGGTCTAAAACCACTTTTGATTTAAAGGGACGCTTTTTGGATGTCATGGATGTTCTCAAGTTCCCAGGCAGAAAGAACAGTAAAGATGAAGGCAGGGCACAGGACAAAGCACTAGGGACAACATTTAGGTGAAATGGTTTGATACAGTAATGTAATACTAACAGATTACAATGTATTGTTTCTATGTCATATTTTTACTTTTTTGAATCTCCCACCAGTTCTGCCCCCCTGTGTACCGATGCTCGCAGAGAAGGGAACCAGAAGACGGATGCCGGCCAGAGGACATGGCCGGAGGACACAGCGGAAGGACCTCGGGAGATCGCAGGACAAGGTAAGGATCGTGGGATCACAGGACAAGCACTACAGTATAATCCTGAGTGTGGCTCAGGGTTACCACTTTTGGTACTCTAAATTAACCCCAAGCCACACTCGGGATTACTGCCAGGGAGGTTAAAGCCTATGTGTGCATGGACACATAGGATACCATGCTTGAGAGTTTACCATCTGTAAAAAAAAAATTCCAAAAGCCAAAAACAGCAGCTGAAAAACATCCAGTCTGCATGAGGACTTACACATATACAGTAGATGTAATATCCACAAAGATAATGTGAACACCTTTACACTGACACCTCTAAAGCAACTTTGTAACAAGTCAGCCATAAAAACAATAGTATTGCTCCAGAATTCAGTATGATCCCCTTGGCCAGGGGTCTACAAACTGCAGCTCGAGGGCCAGATGCGGCCCTTTGCGAACCTTTATTCGGCCCTTGGTGCACTGTTCCTCCCACTGACATCAATAATGGGGCACTATTCCTCCCACTGACATAAACAATGGGGCACTATTCCTCCCACTGACACCAATAATGGGACACTATTCCTCCCACTGACACCAATGATGGGGCACTATTCCTCCCATTGACACCAATGATGGGGCACTATTCCTCTCACTGACACCAACAATGGGGTACAATTTACCCACTTACACCAATGATGGGGCACTATTCCTCCTACTGACACCAACAATGGGGCACTATTCCTCCCACTGACACCAATGATGGGGCACTATTCCTCCCACTGACACCAATGATGGGGCACTATTCCTCCCACTGACACCAACCATGGGGCACTATTCCTCCCACTGACACCAATGATGGGGCACTATTCCTCCCACTGACACCAATAATGGGACACTATTCCTCCCACTGACACCAATGATGGGGCACTATTCCTCCCACTGACACCAATGATGGGGCACTATTCCTCACACTGATGCCAAAAATGGAGTACAATTTACCCAATGACTTCCACTGACACCAACAATGGGGCATAATTTACCCACTGACACCAAATATGGGGCACTATTCCTCCCACTGACACCAATGATGGGGCACTATTCCTCCCACTGACACCAATGATGGGGCACTATTCCTCCCACTGACACCAAATATGGGGCACTATTCCTCCCACTGACACCAATGATGGGGCACTATTCCTCCCACTGACACCAATGATGGGGCACTATTCCTCCCACTGACACAAATGATGGGGCACTATTCCTCCCACTGACACCAATGATGGGGCACTATTCTTCCTTCTACTGGCCACCATCCCTGAGACCATGTTTATTGTCTCTGATGCTGGACCTGGGGCATTTTCTACCCCTCCTAAAGTCTGAAGGACAGTAAACTGGCCCTTTGAAGAGTTTGGAGACCCCTGCCCTTGACCAATGCCCCAAACTGAATGTATCATAACTTATGGGCATCAAAAGAGCATAGGGTAAAAAAGGTTAATATAATTGTACAAATACAGGTCATGGCAATGTGTAAAGCCCCTGCATATAAACATCCAATAGAATATCTTAGGTCATCCTATTTTGTTTGTACCCATTAATATCAGACCCAAAACAGTAAATTATAAAAGATGTTCAACCTAATTTTCTGTCAAATAAATACATTTTTTTCTAAATTAATTAATCTTATATAGACCTAATTTATTTCATGTAGGAAGCAGTCAATCTTTATTTAACAAGCTAAATTCCACTGCTTTATCAAAAGTTAATTGCACAGTTTAGGTCTTGCAGCATGGGACTGTAAAATTGGCCAATAGCAGAATCTACAGCATATTTAAGAAGAAAAATAGCTTTTAAATTCACTCTTTATCTGGCCACCTAGTGCTAATTACTTCTGAATTATTTATGTATTTAAACATATTTTCACTTCACAGAATTATGAAAGTGAATGTGAAAATGTAAATACTACAAAACAGTTTTTAATTCTAAAGTTACTTCCAGTTCGTTTGCAGAGTGAAAACAAATTCAGAGTAGTGGAAAATGAATATAATAATTATGTAGTATTATTATTATTATTATACAGTATTTATAAGTATTTATAAGTATTTATGTAGTAAGACTATAACTGCATTAAACACAATTTTCCCATGCTGAATGACTTATTTACTCCCCTATAATCAATCTCTGCTTGACTATAACAATGTGAGGCTAATAATGACACATTAATATTGTTCCGTCATGCAAGCATTTCCTTTTCATATTGTAACACAAATAAAAAAGCAGAATAACAAATACAAACTTTTGTTAGTAATGAACTGCTGGCCCTCACTTCCTTGTTCTTGTATGCTGGAGTTTATAGGAGATTTCCCTTTAAGTGCCTGGTCATACTGGTGCAATTTCAGGTGTAATTTGGGAATTGAAATCGCACCTTAAAACATAATGAATGTGAATGTCAGTGTCTTAACATGAGCGATTTGCTGAAGCGCAATTTCTAAAGTAGTTATTTCATTACTTTTTCTTCAGTTTATTGCGATTTCCCATACATAGAAGTTCATGGATATCGCACTGCAGATCACAACTGTGTCTAAATAATTGCGACTTGTGATATATTTTGTTAACCATTTCCTTGTTTTTGCCTGCTGTCTCTGCCTGTGCAAGCTTGACCCTCACATTGTTCTTCCCTGTGACAAGGACTGCCCCTTCCCACATCCCCTCTCCATAGCTACATGTCGCATGATCCAGTGTTGTATGAAGAGGACCGCAACAGCATGGCTCCCAGGAAACGAGCAGTCCTCTGTAATGAGGGCTCCTTGACACTCCTAGGGAATTGGAACCTTGACTGCTGGGGGCATGACTTGACATTGGGCGTGGTTACAAGTGTTGTGTAAATTGGCCAAAGTCTATTGGTCAGGTTACTTGAGGTGAATGGGTAGGGCCTGAACTCATTTATAATGGTGTTCTGAGGTTAAATCTTGACATTTGAAAAACTGCTTTTTGGAGGAGTTGTATTTTTTCATCAGCTCTGCATCATGGACACTGCATTTCTGCTGTCTAGGGTCCGCAAACTCCTTGAACAAGGTCAGGCCGACTGGCTTCTACCTCTCCTGTCCCCAGGAATGACTTGCCTGTTACCCGCCATTAGGAAAGCGAGTTCTGCTGTTATGTCTCCCAGGGTCAGGAGGAGCTATTGCCCTCCTTCCCGCCTGAGCCCTAGTCCTGCCCGGCCTTCACATGATGAGGGCAGAGATAACTCTCCTTTAGAGGCCACTGGCACCTCTGGTGCTGGCTCTTCATCTGCCCCTGCATCCCGGTCATCTGCCCGCCGCCGTCGAGGTTCTTCCCGGCGGGTTCAACTTAGCTCTGACTTTGGCAGTCTCCCTGTCAACACCCACACTCCTCGCTCCAGGAGTCCCAGAGCTGCTCAAATCGCTGCTCCAGACTTGTCCACCACCACCTCAAAAACCTCAACACCTGTCACTGCTGCCAGGCTCCCTGCGCCCTACAGGCCGGGAGCCGCTGGACCTGCTACAGCCTTGTCGGCAGGACCTGCCACCTCCGACATCCTGCCTGCTCCCCCTGTTTCGGTTGTGGATGCTGTCCCTTCACTGGAGTGTGGCACTGCTGTTCTCTCTCACTTACCTGTGTCTCCATCCTTCTGTTATCCTGCAGGGGTGAAGGCAGCTCCTGTCAGACCAGCCCTGCCTGCTTGCACTAAACCTCCTCCCAATAAGTGTCATGTCTGGGCAGGAAATTTGAATACTCAGCCTGTATGCCATCCTGTGGGTACTGCTCCTGTTCAGACTCTTGCTCCTTCCAACCAAAGAGCTCAGGCTATGGACTCTCTATGTTCCTACTCCTGCTCTGCTCGCTACCACCTGGGCTCATCAGTGCCAGTGGTTGGTCCTCATTCCCTGGATCCTTCTTCACACCATCCTGTTCCTGCTGCAGCTAGATGCCCTGTGCATCTGCCAGCTCCTTCTGATGACAACTCCTTCTACGCAGCCCAGCTTCCTGGATCAGAAGATGCCCATGCTTCCCCTGCTGTGCAGCCTAATATTAGTGAGTATGATTGTGGTCTGATCTGGGGTGGGTCTAGCGATGCTCCTGTATTGGTTAAATTGCCAGAGGACCGCATAATTGATGTCGTTAAAATGGTTTTGTCCCACTTGGGTGTGTCCACAGCATCCATGACTAGCCCTGGGGCTGTCATGAGAGGTCCAATGTGGGCAGTGTCACCTACCAGCATGCACCTGCCCACTGATGTGAAAGATAAAATCTGGCATCATGAGTTCATTGATTTTCTCACGCTGGTGCCTCCTGATTGGGAGACTCTGGACAAACAACGGCGTGTCGATGTGAACAGTCAGAATGATAAGCCTAAGCAGCTTCCCAGGGCCTTTCAGAACTGACCACAAGGTTTCTGCGTATACGCTGGGGTAATTTGTGAAAAATTCCCTGATTTGAACCCGTCTATTTTTTTGCTCCTCAGATCTTCTTTGGGGGGCTTACATAGTGTATGGGGGTCAGTGCTGGTTTAATTACGATCCCAGTTTCAGCAACAGATGACATCGCTCAAGGAATTTCGATTTGACTGTCAGAACGGGATCCTGTGGCTGCTTCTCATTTGCCCGCATAGGCCAACGTCCTTTCAGTCAGCAGCCAACGCTCTACAAACCGGAGTGTTGGCTGTCTGTTGGCTGTTTAATGAGAGCCACTGCAAGTGGTATACTGCGTGCTGATTTAAACATGAATGTTCATTTTGCAGGGGTGCATCCAGCCATCTGGTGCTTTAAGAAGGGACAGCAACCAGTTGCTAAGCCTGAAAACAGGGCCAACCTTCCTAAATTGGAGGACACCATTGAACGTCCCAAGGATGTTTCACTGGTTAGACCAATACCACCTCAGTAGGGAGGCCTCAATTGTGAAAGACGGTTTTAAACATGGTTTCTGGATACCTTTTACCCCTTCCGATGAGGCTACCATGGCATTAGATTTAAAGTCCGATGTGCAATTTGAACCTGTCATGCCCAAGAAGATCCAGAAGGAATTGAATTACGGGTGCATGGCTGGCCCCTTTTATTTCCACTCTTTTATAACTTGAGGGTCTCACTTCTAGGTGTGGTCCCCAAGAAAGAAGAAGCCAAGTTCCGCCTCATACATCACCTTTCCTATCCTTCTGGCTCTTCAGTGAACGATGGCATTGGCAAAGAGGAATCCTGGTCCATTATGCCTCTTTTGATAAAGCCCTGTATTTGATTAGATCTGCGGGCTATTCTGCCCTACTGGCTAAGACTGTCATTGAGTCTGCCTTTCACCTGTTTTCGTGCATCCGGACTGTTTCCACCTGCTGGGCTGCCACTTTTGAGGAAGCTACTACTTTGACATGTGCCTCCCCATGGGCTGTGCCATCTCTTGTTACTATTTCGAACTCTTCAGCAGCTTCCTTGAATGTGTGGTTTGCCAAT
Organism: Staurois parvus; assembly: GCF_062004578.1. Classification (NCBI taxonomy): domain Eukaryota; kingdom Metazoa; phylum Chordata; class Amphibia; order Anura; family Ranidae; genus Staurois; species Staurois parvus. The sequence continues at coordinate 831,924 of NW_028317994.1, read as the reverse complement.
CTTCTGGTATGCATTCCATATTACATTATTTGGATGACTTCCTGTTTGTAGGCCAGGCTGACAGTGACCAATGTCAGCGGATCCTTGCTGCCTTTCAGGATACCTGCGAGTGGCTCGGCATTCCACTGTCAGCTGATAAGACCAAGGGCCCCATGATAGTTCTGTCTTTTTTGGGCATTGAAATCGATACGGTTGAGATGGTTTTTCAATTGCCCAGTGATAAATTGGCCAGGCTTCTTTCCCTTGTTCGCTTAGCAAAAGTGGCTAAGAAACTCCAATTGGAACAGCTCCAATCGCTTTTGGGTCATTTAGTTTTTGCTTGCCGGGCCATTCCTATGGGAAGAGCCTTCTATAGGCGTCTATCCTGGGCTATGAAGGGAGTGGCTGCCCCCCATCACTATATCCATATAAACAGGCCTATGCGAGATGACTTGCAGGTTTAGTTGGTCTTTCTCCAGTTATACAATGGTTGTTCCTGTTGGCAATTGGAGGAAGTACCAAACTCACAGCTGGAGTTATACATGGATGCTGCTGTCTCCTGTGGTTTTGGTGCTTTCTTTCAAGGAGAATGGTCCTCTGAGTGTTGGCTGGACTCATCTGCCCTCATGGACCTGTTGCGCAATCTCACCTTACTGGAGCTCTTCCCGATTATAGTGACCGTTGAACTGTGCTGTGAGAGATTGCGCAACCGACAGGTGGTTTTTTTGGTTTGATAATATGAGTGTGGTGCAGTTGATTAACAAGCTATCTGCTAAATCCCCTCTGGTTGTGTCTTTGCTACATTTTCTTGTACTGAGACTGCAGGTAAAAATATGGTTTCAGGCTAAGTATGTCCCTGGAGTTTCTAACAACATTGCTGATGCTCTCTCTCGTTCCCAGCTCAAGCGCTTTCACTGCCTGGTTCTGTCTGCATCCCCGGAGGGTCTTCCTTGTCCAACCTACAGTCAGGTCCATAAATATTGGGACATCGACACAATTCTAACATTTTTGGCTCTATACACCACCACAATGGATTTGAAATGAAATGAACAAGATGTGCTTTAACTGCAGACTGTCAGCTTTAATTTGAGGGTATTTACATCCAAATCAGGTGAACGGTGTAGGAATTACAACAGTTTGCATATGTGCCTCCCACTTGTTAAGGTGGCAAAAGTAATGGGACAATTGGCTTCTCAGCTGTTCCATGGCCAGGTGTGTGTTATTCCCTCATTATCCCAATTACAATGAGCAGATAAAAGGCCCAAAGTTAATTTCAAGTGTGCTATTTGCATTTGGAATCTGTTGCTGTCAACTCTCAAGATGAGATCCAAAGAGCTGTCACTATCAGTGAAGCAAGCTATCATTAGGCTGAAAAAACAAAACAAACCCATTAGAGAGATAGCAAAAACATTAGGTGTGGCCAAAACAACTGTTTGGAACATTCTTAAAAAGAAGGAATGCACCGGTGAGCTCAGCAACACCAAAAGACCCGGAAGACCACGGAAAACAACTGTGGTGGATGACCGAAGAATTCTTTCCCTGGTGAAGAAAACACCCTTCACAACAGTTGGCCAGATCAAGAACACTCTCCAGGAGGTAGGTGTATGTGTGTCAAAGTCAACAATCAAGAGAAGACTTCACCAGAGTGAATACAGAGGGTTCACCACAAGATGGAAACCATTGGTGAGCCTCAAAAACAGGAAGGCCAGATTAGAGTTTGCCAAACGACATGTAAAAAAGCCTTCACAGTTCTGGAACAACATCCTATGGACAGATGAGACCAAGATCAACTTGTACCAGAGTGATGGAAGAGAAGAGTATGGAGAAGGAAAGGAACTGCTCATGATCCTAAGCATACCACATCATCAGTGAAGCATGGTGGTGGTAGTGTCATGGCGTGGGCATGTATGGCTGCCAATGGAACTGGTTCTCTTGTATTTATTGATGTGACTGCTGACAAAAGCAGCAAGATGAATTCTGAAGTGTTTCGGGCAATATTATCTGCTCATATTCAGCCAAATGCTTCAGAACGCATTGGACGCCGCTTCACAGTGCAGATGGACAATGACCCAAAGCATACTGCAAAAGCAACCAAAGAGTTTTTTAAGGGAAAGAAGTGGAATGTTATGCAATGGCCAAGTCAATCACCTGACCTGAATCCGATTGAGCATGCATTTCACATGCTGAAGACAAAACTGAAGGGAAAATGCCCCAAGAACAAGCAGGAACTGAAGACAGTTGCAGTAGAGGCCTGGCAGAGCATCACCAGGGATGAAACCCAGCGTCTGGTGATGTCTATGCGTTCCAGACTTCAGGCTGTAATTGACTGCAAAGGATTTGCAACCAAGTATTAAAAAGTGAAAGTTTGACTTATGATTATTATTCTGTCCTATTACTTTTGGTCCCTTAACAAGTGGGAGGCACATATGCAAACTGTTGTAATTCCTACACCGTTCACCTGATTTGGATGTAAATACCCTCAAATTAAGGCTGACAGTCTGCAGTTAAAGCACATCTTGTTCGTTTCATCTCAAATCCATTGTGGTGGTGTATAGAGCCAAAAATGTTAGAATTGTGTCGATGTCCAAATATTTATGGACCTGACTGTATTTGTGGAACCTCATTTCTGATGACTGTTAGACCTCCTTCTCTCTCCCCTAGCACATGGGCGTCATACTGCCGGGTCTGGGGTGACTGGGTTCAGGTCTCCTGTGGTGAGTTCTGCATTACATCCCATCATGATTGAAGTCTCATCCTATTTTATTATCTAGTGTGTCTGTTACAGGAGGGCTCGTCTGGTTCTCAAGTAAGTTTGGCATTGTCTGCTTTATCCTTCTGGTTTAGGTTCCTTGGCTGGGAGGATGTCACAAAAGAATTTCCGGTGTGGTGAGTATAACAGGGTTGGAAGCGCATGACGCATGCTCTGGATTCCCAACATCCGGTTTTGCTCCAGATGCTTGCCAACATCCTTATGCTTGTGCCGGTCGTTTGTTTTTTGGATTTTGAGACCCTTTTGTTTCAGTTGGCCTTCACTGGGCATTCTTGGATGCTTTCCGTATTGGGGAATTGGTTTCCAAATCTAGATGTTCTCCTGGTGGCATCAGATCTGAGGATGTGCTGCTCTCTGAGAACTGCATCTCTATTTTATTGCGATATTCCAAAATGGACAAGCATGGTAAGGGAAAACGGGTAGTATTGTATGCCTATGGAGGTTCATTTTGCCTGGTTTTGCTTGCCTCTCATTTTTTTGGCGGTTCGTTCGGTGTTTCTGACTTTCCTTGTTTACTCTGATTCCTTCCTATTGAGTAGGTTCCAGTTTTTATGGATTTTTCATATGTTTTAAAAAATTGGGCTTTCCCCTAAGTGAATTTTGACACACTCTTTTCGCATCAGCACTGCCACAGCAGCTTGTGGCATGGGTTTCTCCGATACAGAGCTTCAGGGTTTGGGAAGGTGGCAATCTTCTCACTTTTCTTTGTATGTTCATCCACATTTGTTGTCTTGATTACAGGCTTTTCTCCAGCCCTGATTTGAATCATCGGGATTCTTTCATTTATTGGACTTCCCGCCGTGCAGAAGTTCGGAGCTATTGAAAAAATTTGGGCTTTGCCTATAAGGTTGCCAGACTACATGGGTGTATTTGTGTGGTTTATGCTGGTCGCAAGTATTACCACAATACCTACAACTCCGCTCACATGTTTCTGGACCCGTTATTTTGGTCCTTCATGCTGGTGGGAATGACGTAGGTTACTCCCATTCAGTCGATTTAATTTCTGCTCATGCAGTATTTTAGCAGCTGTGTGGTATCTTACCGCATGCTCAGATGGGGTAAGATGCCTCTTAGTGAATTGTCCCTGTTTGAAGTTCGCGGTCCAACTTTCGAATGTTCGAACTGAACAAGGGAGGATTCAGACCTTCACTATTAATAAGCAATAATTCTATTTATATTCTTTACTTATTTGCTATTGCAGAATACATTCCACTTGGAAGGACACCTTCAAGCACTTAACAGTAGAGGGGGAGGAGATGGAGGATGAAGAGGCATCTGAGAGTCTGCTATCAGATTCCCTCTTGGTAGAAAGTGGTAGCCGGAGCATGACCCCTCTTGACTATGACAATGTTGAAGAAAAGAGAAGCCATATTACATCAAGACAATCTACAAGGGGGCGGGGTAGGGATGACAAACCCATTAATAAATTATTGAAGCTGGTGAATGATATGTCCACCAAAATGAATGAAAATATGGATGAGGATGCTGCATTTGCTACAGTGTTGCTTGGCATTTGGCATAAAGTTATACCGGAAAAAAATTGCACTACACATGGCACTTATGTCCACTGCCCAGTCTTTTGTTGATGGGGATCCACATCATTTGTCCCACGTTCCCCCCATGCCCCCCCCCCAACAAAGTGCTTCCTAGATTGTGAGCTCGAAAGAGCAGGACCCTCGTGTATTGTATTGTTTCTGTCTTGTCTCCTGTTCTGTCCCCCTTGCTATTGCAAAGCGCTGAGCAACCCTTTGGCGCTATATAAATACTGTATAATAATAATACTGTGGTTAATTTGGCAACATGCTGCTCTCACAGGACTGACCGCATTTGCCCTACCCCATCCCTACCCTTATTTTATCCACAATTGCCCCCCCCCAACTGCTCAAACAAGACTTCCAACTACTCTGCCTGCTGCTGATTCTCATTATCTTCCACAATTCCCAAGTACAGTTCTTTTTTTCAATACTTAAAGTGTTACTAAACCCACAACAGTAAAGCAGTCTGTATATGCAGTAAAGCATGCTTGTTATACTCACTGTGGAACCTAAGGGGTTAATTCCCCGCATTTTGTAAAAAGGCTTCTTCTCTCTTTATTCTCTGCCCCTCCTCTTGTTGAAATTACCACCTGATACAGACTGAACCCTTAGCCCTTCTGCACATGCTCAATTTGGTGTGTATTGCTAGAGTTTTTTGTTTTCTTGGGAGGGTGCATGTGATCAGCACAGGGCCAATCAGCACTGTCCAGACAGAGGGTCAGAGGTTTCACATCCTTCCAGAACAGAAATAAAACTCCTCCTACAAGCTTTAACCAGTGCTCTGCTGAAGTCACAAGACTGCTCTAACTGCTGATGAGAAAAGGTATTGATGAGTTTATATTTACTAAAATAATTGCATTTCCATGTTGTGTGTACTGCGGAAGACCAGATATAGTGAATGCAGGGTCCTGGGTTTATTAACACTTTAAACTGTGTCACATGCTGCATGCCCAGAATCATACAACTCCTCTGTTATATCTGATTGCCAAAATATATATGGTAATGTTCTGATGTTCTCTAGGCAAACTGGGGTTCCTTGAAATGTGAAGAGGGATGGAAACAAGATGTTGGTCCTAGAAATGTAACATTTCCAGGAATTTTGAATCCATGGGAAAATGACCTTTTTTCCTTGTTTTTTTTCTGAAAAAAAGTAAAATTTTGGAAAAGTGAAAATAAATTTGGTGTGGAGTAGTTTTATAAATTGAAAGTTGTTTGGTTATTCTGGGAACTTGCAGTCTATATAAAAGTATTATGCCTCAAGTAAAAGAAGAGCTTATTCAGTAAATAAACTAAACGTGCTATTTAAAATTTTATTTTTTTATTACAGACAGAAAAACAAGGACTGTATATGTAAGAACATTTCACCTATACATGAGAACAGGTAAACACCCCCTTTCCCTCATAATAATATGAAAGCTTTCTGCCAATATGCATTTTCAGTTATTAAAAATGCTGATCCAGAAGCATACAGTATGTTGCATTTGCAAGAGCTTGATCAATGTTCTCCTGATTTTCAGGTGTAATTTTATCTATAAATGAAGGGGTTGTGTATTTTTTTGGAGGAAGTGGTTTGCAACACTTCTTTACTTGAAGATGTGGCTTGTGAAGAAACGTTTTGTGATGTTCCTGAAGCAGCAACAAGAGTGTTTCTGGAATGAGAACTGTGGAGGGAAAAGCTACTTGCACTTTCATTATGGTCCTCATCATTGCATTCCTTAACTGCTTGCCATCCAGAAGATTTACCCCCCTTCATGACCAGACCATTTTTTGCTATTTGGCGCTGCACTGTTTCAGCTGGTAACTGCTCGGTCATGCAACACTGTACCCAAACACAATTTATGTTTTATTTTTTTCACAGAAATAGAGCTTTCTTTTGGTGGTATATAGTCATCACTGGGTTTTCTTATTGTGATATAAAAAAACCCCAAAACTATTTAAAAAAAACAACATCTTCTACTTTCTATAAAATATTAGAGTATCTTGCGGGCCAAAATCAAAGAGTCACCCTAATGCACGAAACTGGACAAAATATGTCCTTAATATGGTAGGATCGCAGACACCTAACACATAACTACCACTGTGTATAATAAATATAATCCTATTGTGTTGCGCTCCTAAAAATGTACATATGATCACTTATCCATACCCTGAACATATGGCTATATGAAGACAAGTGAAAAAATCATATATTAAATCCTTTAACCAAATATCATATATAATAATCCCTTAATTTACTTAAAAAACATATTAATTCTTAATATATATCCGTGATTAAAAAATAACTAAATCCATGATTAAAAAATAGCTAAATCAATATTTCATCACTTATAGTGAAAAGAAACAATATAAATCTCAAATAATTTAAATAAATATACATAAATACTTAATTAATATTGTGTGAAAACAGTGTCCCGTATAACATAAAAAATATGTATAGTGACTTTGTGCTTTAATTAATCTTCAATCCGTGATTGCATGTGAATCCGTGACTGGTTGTGAATCCTCCCATTAGTGCAGATGTAAGCTCACCTCCTTATCTGCCTATAATTAGGCTATATGCGCTTTTGGTTCTCCTCCTATGGAACCTGCTTGGTTAAGACTCTTTCCTTTTTAAATAGTGGATGTCCTTTATCACTGATTTTTCCCTCTGGAATTGATCCCTTCTCACGAGGATCCAAGTCCTCTATACTCTCCTCTCCATACGTCTCTCCACATATAGGAAAACAATTCTAAACATGGTGTTTTATCCTTTTTAAAAGTATGGCTTTATTATCTCCAAGTATTGCACTCACATGTGTTGTATTTATGTATATTTTAAAGTATTTATGTATATTTATTTAAATTATTTGAGATTTATATTGTTTCTTTTCACTATAAGTGATGAAATATTGATTTAGCTATTTTTTAATCACGGATTTAGTTATTTTTTAATCACGGATATATATTAAGAATTAATATGTTTTTTAAGTAAATTAAGGGATTATTATATATGATATTTGGTTAAAGGATTTAATATATGATTTTTTCACTTGTCTTCATATAGCCATATGTTCAGGGTATGGATAAGTGATCATATGTACATTTTTAGGAGCGCAACACAATAGGATTATATCTTCTACTTTCTGTTATGAAAAATATCCAATAAACTCAAATTTAGTCATAAATTTAGGCCAAAATGTATTCTGCTACATGTCTTTGGTAAAAAATCCTAATAAAAGTATATTCATTGGTTTGCATGAAAGTTATAGCATCTACAAACTACTATATGTTGTGATAAAATGCCAGGGCAGTACAAACACCCCCCAAATGACCCCTTTTCAGAAATAAGTACCCTACGCTATTTGCTGAGAGGCATGTTGAGTCCATGGAAGATTTTGTTTTCCACAAGTTTTTGGAAAATGACAAAAAATTAAATTTTATATATATATATATATATATATATATATATATATATTGCTCACACATACCATGGGTACATGTGGAATTACACTCCAAAATATATTCTGTTACTTTTCCCGAGTAAGGGAATACCACATGTGTGTTTGGCAGCCTAGCCACATACAGGAGCCTGAAAACCAATGACCCCTTTGAAGGCCTGAAGGTGTGTAAATTCCTCATTTCACTTTCTCACTACCTATCACAGTTTTGAGAGGCTCTGAAATTCCAGGATAGCACAACCCCCCACCAAATTGACCTCTTTTTGAAAAGTAGACATCAAATACTGTGTGTATTTTGCAGATCTAATTTTTTGTCACAAGGTTTTGAGAAATAAAATAAAAAATACATAAACATTTTCTTTCTTTATTTTCCAAAAAATTGTGGCAACAAATGAGATCAAAATACTTACTATACCTCTTAGCAAATACCTCAGGATGCCTACTTTCCAAAAAAGGGTCATTTGGGTGGTGGGGGTTGTACTATTTTAGCATTTCAGGCCCTCTGAAACTGTGATAGGTAGTGGAGAAGTGAAGATATGCCCTTTAAAAGCCTGAAGGTGTTTATTGGGTTTCGGGGTCCTCTACACGGGTAGACTGTCAAAAAGTCACTCACATGTAGTATCTCCATACTCAGGAGAAGTAGCAGAATATGTTTTGGGGTGTAATTCCACATATACCCCATGGCATTTGTGAGCAATATATAGTTTAAGTGACAATTTTGTAGAAACATTTTTTTTTGTCATTTTCTAAAAAACTTGTGGTAAATAACAAATTCTTCCATTGACTCAACATGCCTCTCAGCAAATAGTTTGGGGTGTCTACTTTCCAAAAGGGGGTAATTTGGGGGCGTTGCGCTATCTACCAACATTAGCACACATCACCCACTCTTCCAACCACTTGAACCAGGCCTTTCGTGACACTCTTTGTTCACATTCAAAAAATCTGTATTTTTGCTAGAAAATTACTTTAAACCCCAAAAAATTATATATTTTTTTAAAGCAGAGGCCTTAGAAAATAAAATAGTGAGTGTTGCAATTTTGTTTTATGTAACACAGTATTTGATTTTTCAAACTCAATTTTTTGGGAAAAAATACTTTTTTGAACTTCAATGCACAAAAACACAATATATTGCTCAATTGTTTGGTACAATATAAAAATTGATGTTATGCTGAGTAAATAGATACCAAACATGACATGCTTTAAAACATTTTTAATATCCATAGGCAACATTTTAAAACCCTTTACAAGCTAGCAATTTAGATTTACACAGGAAGTCTAGTGCTACAATTACTACCCTCGATCTGACATTTGTGGCGATACCTCACATGCATGGTGCAACTGCTGTTTTCATACTGACATGGGGTCAAAGCTTGTATACACCTTTGCATGCGAGCGTGGGGAGCGGGGGTTCTTTAATTTTTTTTTAAATGATTTATTTTGCTTTTTTTTCATTTTTACATTATTTATTTTTTGATCACTTTTTTTTATCACAGGGAATGTAATTATCCTCTATGATAGCAACAGGCAGTGACAGCTACTCTTTTCTGAGAAATCTGGGATCTGTTATAATTGAGATCTCTCCTCTGGTGTGAGTGTGATCAATTGCTTTCCTATTTTAAAAATGGCACTGTTTGTATCTGATGAAACCGAAGTGATTAAATGCTCGTAATGTCTGGTTTCTTATACCATAGAGATTATTGTAGCCATTCTGGTCTCTGATCAGCTCTATGATCAGCAGGCAGAACCACTGGCTGCATTCTTGGGTTCTCCAGTGGGACAACAAGAGTACTCGAGAGAGCCATGATGGAAGGTGGCAGGGGGGGGGGGGTCCCCTCCTGTTGCTTGTAAAAGCAATCCAATGGCTAATTAGCCCATAGGATTGCTTCAACTTGAAATCCGACTGCTGGCTGAAAAAAGCAATACCATGAAGATGCCTGTAGCTGCAGGAATTATCCAGGTATAACCACTCAAAGAAAAGCGACATACCAGTACATCACTGGTCCTTGTTGGGTATATATGTAATGTTCTTTTTTTTCATGCAGCCTGTTGGCTGAATGAAACAAGAGAACCTGACATATTCCTCCGTTCACATCGATCGATGTGGATGAAGAAATCCCTGCCAGAAAAAGTGTGTGGTATGCCCACTACTAGAATATACCGCCCTTCATCCACTCACTTCTAATGTTGGGCATACATGTAATGCTCTTTTTTAAATTGAGCCCGTGGGCTGAATGAAAAAAAGAATCTAAAAGAATTCTCCATTCACATCAGTCAACGTAGATGAACAAATCTCTGCTCAAAAAAAAAGAAAAAAATATATACCAAAGCATAGGAGCGATCCACCCACTGACCACCTCAGGTACCCATGCTTGGGAAAATATGTTCTTTTTTTAACTGTAGATGAAAAATCTCATCCAGCAGTGCTGCACTGTAACGTACATGTAAGATTTGAATAGCTGAGATGTGACCTGTAGAAAATATGACACTGTAGATTTAGTTTCCTTCCTTGTCATTAAATAAATATTCAGTCATAGGTATTCAGAGACATGTGCTCACCCGTTAGCATCTGAAAAGACAGAGCAGCTTCCAGGCTGGAAGTGACACCTAAGTGCCAATAAGATTTGCCTATACAGTTGCAAGAAAAAGTATGTGAACCCCTTGGGATTACGTGGAGTTTTGCATGAATTGGGCATAAAATGTGCTCTGAACGTCATCTAAGTCACAACAATAGAAGAACACAGTCTGCTGAACATAATACTACTCAAACATTAGATGTTGCCATGGTTTAATTGCAGATAACATGTAAACATTCACAGTGCAGGGAGGAAAAAGTATGTGAACCTTTGGACTTAATAACTGGTTGACCCTCCTTTGGCAGCAATAACCTCAACCAAACGTTTCCTGTAGTTGCAGATCAGACCTGCACAACGATCTGGAGTAATTTTGGACCACTCCTCTTCACAAAACTGTTTCAGTGTAGCAATATTCTTGGGATGTCTGGTGTGAATCGCTCTCTTAAGGTCATGCCACAGCATTTCAATCGGGTTGCGGTCAGGACTCTGACTGGGCCACTCCAGAAGGCGTATTCTGTGCTGTTGCAGCCATTGTTTTGTTGAGTTACTTGTATGCTTTGGGTCATTGTCCTGTTGCATCACCCATCCTCTGCAGAGCTTCAGTTGGCGGACAGATGGTCGTACGTTTTCCTGCAAAATGTCTTGATAAACTCTGGAATTCATTTTCCCATCAATGACAACAATTCGTCCAGGCCCTGAGGCAGCAAAGCAGCCCCAAACCATGATGCTCCCTCCACCGTGTTTTACAGTGGGGATGAGGTTTTGATGTTGGTGTGCTGTGTCTTTTTTTCTTCACACATAGTGTTGTGTGTTCTTCCCAAACAACTCAATCTTGGTTTCATCTGTCCACAGTATATTTTGCCAGTAGTGCTGTGGAACATCCAGGTGCTCTTTTGCAAACTTCAAACGTGCTGCAATATTCTTTTTGGACAGCAATGGCTTCCTCCGTGGTGTCCTCCCATGTACTCCATTCTTGTTTAGTGTTTTCCTTATTGTAGATGTGTCAACAAAAATGTTAGCATGTGCCAGAGATTTCTGTAGGTCTTTAGCTGACACTCTGGGATTCTTCTTTACCTCATGCAGCATTCTGCACTGTGCTCTTGCAGTCATTTTTACAGGACGACCACGCCTAGGGAGAGTAGCAACAGTGCTAAACTTTCTCCATTTGTAGACAGTCTGTCTTACCGTGGACACATGAACATCAAGGCTTTTGGAGATACTTTTGTAACCCTTTCCAGCTTCTTGCAAGTCAACAATTCTTGATCGTAGGTCTTCTGAGAGCTCTTTTCTGTGAGGCATGGTTCACATCAGACAGTGCTTCTTGAAACCAGTAAACCCAAAACAGGTGTGTGTTTTTTAAGGGCAGGACAGCTGTCAGCAACACATCCAATATCATCACACTATTTTTAGTCAAGGTTGGCTCACTCCTGGCTCCAATTAGCTCTGGGAGAAGTCATTAAGCTAGGGCCTCACATACTTTTTCCTCTCTGCACTGTGAATGTTTACATGTTATGTGCAATTAAACCATGGCAACATCTAATGTTTGTGTAGTATTATGTTCAGCAGACTGTGTTCTTCTATTGTTGTGACTTAGATGACGTTCAGAGCACATTTTATGCCCAATTCATGCAAAACTCCACGTAATCCCAAGGGGTTCACATACTTTTTCTTGCAACTGTATATATATATATATATATATATATATATATATATATAAAATCAGACTTTGCCACCTTCCTGAAGTTTAAAATGACACCAGGGGGGCTTCGATCTGTCTGGGAGCTACAAATGATATCAGTATACCAAAGAAAATGTTTCATCTCTCATAAAAGCTAAAATATTAGTTGCAGAGAGATGAAAATACTTCCTTCTGATTGGACACTCTGTAGGCTACATCTGCATGTAAAGCCGTATTTGTGGCCTATGTGGGGTCCCAGTGAAAGGCAGAAAATCGTTATATTGCGCCTGATGGTGACAGCTGAACAGTGATTGGTACTGTCACGATCGGACTGATGCGCTGGTGTCAGAAATTCAATCCCTGACTTGGTGATTCAAACCATTCCTGGTCCAAACGACTTTGGGCATTTCAGGACCCAGAGTGTCCTGTGGGCTGGTACAGGAACACCCCCCAGAGTCAATTGGCCAAGGACTAATGTCCAGCCCACGTCCATATTCCCATAAATTGAGGACCCTGGGGTATGGTTGTGATTCGTATGGAGCCCTTTCTATTTGACTGACGGATTGCGGACTTTCTCTGACTTGCTCCAGTCGCAGGATAAATTTTGGTAAAAGTTTTATTTCTGTTTTATTTCCCTTTTAATTTATAGTCAATAGCCAATTGTGTGTCTTCTTGTATTTCTTGTATTTTCTGTAACTTTTTATACTTTGTACATATTTTATGCACTGTCCACTCTCAGGATATTAAATCATATAATTAATAAGTGACTTCTGGGTACTTAAGCAGGCTCATATCTTCAGAGAGCTTATTTTGTATTGTATTTTAGTGTCTTTATATGCTCGGTCAAGTTCATTGCTTATCTGTATGCAATTGCACTGCATGCTGGCAGATTGCATGCAGATTGTAAGGGTGACAGATCTGCCAGATGGAGATCTGTGTGTGTGTGTGGTGTCCCAGCAGACCGTTCTGCGGATAAACTGTTGGGTGGTAGTATGCTACTGTTTGTGGTGTGTCTGGTGTGGGGGGGTGTCGACAGTGGAAGAGTGATTAACTCCGGGGTTCTGGCTTGTAGGATAGCTGGAGGAATCCTAGAAGGGTGTGTGATTGCTAGGCTGCTCCTCAACCCTAGATAGTGCACCAGATTGTATGTAAGATTTGTGTCAGCTGGATTGAAGTGGAGTCTCCCTCTAGTGGTGGCCAGAGGTAGCGCGGGCTGTGAAAGTATATCACGGCCGGTTTTATATATTAGAAGTAAAGTCCCCCTTATTCCCTCTTACCGCAAGTCATGGCCGCACGTGCGCGCCTCGGTTAGCTAGTCGCTGTGGGCGTGGCATGTGGGTGAACCGTGACATGCACACACTGATGTATATTCTGAAAGCAAGACCCTGTTGCTGTCAGAATAATCAGATCGAAGCTGCAGCTGAATGGTGGTCCTGCAAAGCAAACAACAGCAGTCACAGTAACAATAGAACATTAACTCAATAAAACAACAACTTTTTTATTGAAATGTTTTCCAAAAAAATGAAAAAAATATATGACGAAGCATAGGACCACCCACTGACCACCCCAGGCCTCCATGCTTGGGGATATATGTAGTTTTTTTAAACTGCGGATGAAAAATGTCATCCAGCAGCGCTGCATGTACTGACATACATTTTGAGAGCAAGACCCCCCGTTGCTGTCAGAATAAAGAGATCAGTGCTGAAGCATAGGAGTGATCTGCTCACTGTCCACCCCAGGCCCCCATGCTTGGGCATACGTTCTTTTTTTAACTGTGGATGAAAAATCTCATCCAGCAGGGCTGCGTGCACTGCCATAAATATACTGAGAGCAAGGCCCTGTTGCTGTCAGAATAAACCGATCACTTCTGCAGCTGAATGGTGTTCCTGCAAAGCAAACAATGGTTAACAATAAAACAAAGTAATAATGGAACATTAACTCAGTAAAACAACAACTTTTTTGGGGATTTTTTTTCTTAACTTCTTTCATAACAGCCTCAGATATTTGGTCTCTCAAAATGCGATTTCCTGACTACCTAACATCTTTTGAGATCCTGTATGTGCCCTAGACTGTACCATGCTGTACCCTATGCTAATACTTCACTAGTGTATGGTAGTGACAGAAGCAGTCCTTGAGGCAGAGACCAGGTTGACCAGAACAGGAGGGACAAAAAAGTGGGTGCTGTGTCTAATTCCATGTCTGCTACAGACACGACATCTTCTTCGGGGTGACCTTTGGGTTGGGGTACCAGAGATGACATCTGGAAAATTCCTTTCATGCAGCCTGCTAACTGCATCTGCATTTTGGGATTGGTCCACAGCACCTTCTGGATACAAAAAGGCCGTGATGATCTCTTCCTGAAATTTTAGGAATGGTCCACTTTGTCCAGTTACTTTGTAAATCACAAAAGCGTTATATATAGCCAATTGAAATAAATAAATAGACACATTTTTTTTACCAGTGTCCAGCTTTCTGGGAAACTATGTACAGATTTATCATTTGGGCATTGAAGTCCACCCCTCCCATGTTAAGGTTTTAGTCATGGACATAGAGGGGCTTCTCAACAACGCCAGATGCTGTGCTAATTTAGACTGTCATGTCTGCGTGAATGGAGGACAGGTTGAAAACATTCCGTTTGTCCCTCCATTTCACTGTGAGTAATTCATCATTTTGTCAAGCAGGCTTTCTCCCCCCTTCTAAGTCAGGTTTTTACAAGCTGTTGGGGGAAGCCTCGGCGATTAGGTCACATGGTGCCTGTTCTGTCTCTCCAATCTAAGCATTGATAGTGTAATCTCTGTAAATTACATCTGTGAGGAAATAGCGATAACTTCAACCTCAGTTGGATACCACAGTCAGTGACTCAATCGATAAGACATCTTGTAGATCTTGTGAAGTTTATTCCATAAACTGAGAGAATCTTACAACAATGAGCATTTGATAGGTCAAAAGATCATAATGTTTCCTGCTCCATGACATGGGGCTAGAGCTGCAATGCATCTCTGGGAAAGGGGGAGGGCTATCTACACAGCATTAACTAAACCAAAGGAAAGGGAGGAGCAGACACAAAATACAGAAACACTTAAAGGCATTTGACAGTCAATATGACAGTCATGTGAAACATGATACTCCCGGTCGAAATCTATGATTTCTATTATAATAAACTTTAGTTCAAGTCCAATATAAATAATAAAGATTCTTTACAGGAACATCTGCAAAACAAGAGGGAAGGGAAGAACAAAGGAAAACAATGCAAACATTTAGCATAATACTTGCAGATGTTGGTCTTGAAAGTCCAGGCTGAGACATGGAAATCCATATTCAGAGGGGAAGGCAGCAACATGCACGATTCCTTCTTACCTCCCTTTAATTCAGGTTGATGACTTGTCTTCCTCTTTGGGCAAAAGAAGTACTAGTTCCTTTATAGACCTGAAGTAAAAGTGTGCAGAACCTTCTTTCATGGTGGATATAGCCAAGATGTATACCGAAATGCAGTAGTAGGTACTGCACGACTGCCACGGTCAGCAGGGTTATGGCTTGTGGGAACATAGTGCCATTGTTCAGGCGTAGAGAAGACATTAATCTCCCTACTGGTGGCATTCTTTAAGGATGCTTGGGTGTAA
The DNA here is from genome assembly GCF_062004578.1 of Staurois parvus. NCBI lineage: Eukaryota > Metazoa > Chordata > Amphibia > Anura > Ranidae > Staurois > Staurois parvus. The sequence continues at coordinate 816,332 of NW_028317994.1, read as the reverse complement.
GGGCATGGTATCTGGAGTTGTTCTAATGCTTTTAGAGACTGTTTCCAGGATTCCCACCTTTGTTGTTTCTCCTTGGATAAGGTGGTATCCCAGTCTGAGCTTTCAGAAGTAAGTTGTCTCAGCAGTATCTTACCCTGAATGGTGAGAGGTGTAATGAAACCTAATGGATCATAAATGCTGTTCACTGTAGACAATACTCTTTGCTTTGTGAAGGGCTTGTCACAGGCTGATGCTTGAAATGTGAATGTGTCTTGTTTAACATTCCAAAGCAATCCAAGACAGAAAGGTCAGATCCTAGTTAGAATTTCTTCACACTGACAGCATGGTCATCAGAAGGAAAGGCTATCATGAGCTTGTTGCTGTTAGAGATAATTTTGTGAAGTCTGAGGTTTGCAGTGGCAAGCATGTTCTGGGTTCTAGTAAAAAGGTTAATAGCTTCTTCTTTATTGGGCAGAGATTTGAGCCTGTTGTCTAGATAGAAATTCCTTTCGACTAACTGTTTTGCATCAGATCCAAGTTCATTCTCACCCTCTTGAGCTGTTTTCCTCAGTCCATAAATTGCTACTTCAGGAGAAGGACTGTTAAAGAAAACATGTACCTTCATTTGATAGTCTATGACTTCATCGTTGACATCATTATTGCGGTACCATCGGAACCTGAGGAAGTTTCTGTAGTCTTCACGGACGATGAAACAGTGGAACATCTGCTGAATGTCAGCCATAACAGCAATTGGCTCTTGTCTGAAGTGAAGTAAAACTCCTATGAGATTGTTGTTCAGATTAGGCCCAGTGAGAAGATTGTCATTGAGGGAGACACTTTCATGTCGAGCACTTGATTCAAAGACCACCGTAATGTGATCAGGCTTGCGAGGATGGTAGACACCAAAGCATGGTAGATACCGACATTCTTCTCCTTCCATAAGAGGAGGTATAGGCTCAGCATGATCTCTCTCAAACACCTTCTGCATAAACTCCACAAAGTGCTTTTTCATCTCAGGCTTCTAGTTCAAACTGCAATTTAAAGAAACAAACCGAGATTCTGCATGTACCCTGTTGTTTGGTAGTCTCTTTCTTTGGGTACGAAATGGTAGAGGTGCTACCCAACTGTTGGAATCATCTTGGTAGAACTCTTTACTCAAGAATTCTTTATCTTCTATGGTAGCTGCCAACTCATTGTCTTTAGTGGTTACCTCGAACACTGTGTTGCCGATGTTGTCATCCCAGAGATTAAGAGCTTTCTCATTGTCTTGTATGATGTGCTGTTGTGCACCTTTTTCAAACAGTCTTTCTTTCACAATATATTTATGTGGTCGTTGTGCAGAACAAGTTGTTTGTTTATTTGACAGGAAATGTGTTTTAAAGGAAGAGACTGAGTAGGACCTCCTGTTCTTGTCTAGGCAGACATTGCCCATGATGACCCATCCTAGATCCAGACGCTGAGCATATGGTGCATTCTGTGGACCGTTGATTTGATGATGAACTTTGTGTACTCTTAGGATGTCTTGACCACGTAACAACAGGATATTGGCACTTTCATTGAGGGCTGGTATTTGGTTGGCTATGTGCTTTAAGTGAGAATGGTGAAAAGAGGCTTAATGAGTATGGATCTCCTCTTTGATGCTTGGAATCTGGTTGCACTCAGTGATAGTGGGCAAAGATATTTCCACATTGTCATTCAGAGGAGCAACTACAAGACCACTGGCTCTCCTACCTAAGACTTCTGTAGTGCTGGAACAAGTGCTTAGAGTATAAGGCAGAGCATCTACAGTTATGTTCAACAGTTCAAAAAACTGTGTTCTTGCAAGAGATCTGTTACTCTGATCGTTCAGAATAGTATACAGTCTTATGGCCTTTTCAGGTTGACCTTTGGGGTATACACGGACCAAGCATATCTTTGCACAGGATTTGTCGCAGAATCCTTCTCCACAGACCTCTGTACATGTAGAGAATACTGGGGTGGTAGGTGCTGCTTGATCTGGGCTCTCCCCGCCTTGCTTTTCCTCAGGAAGATTGTTTGTGAGCGTAGTAGAGTTGTGCAAATATTGATGAAGAGCTTGCACATGGTCATCACTGTCACACTCTATACATTTGATGATCGCTTTACAGTCCTTTGCAAAGTGTTCTGTGAAGGCACAGCATTTGTAGCAAACCCCAAATTTCTTCAAAGGTTCCTTACGTTCTTGGAGGGTTTTCTTTCTGAAGCCGATACATTTCTTAAGTGGATGTGGTTTGTTATGTATTGGACACTGGCGATTTGGGTCCTCAATTCTCTTGTTTTGATCAGTCTTTTCAAGAACTGTAGCAGGTGCAGGTAGAACATAAGTCCTTTTCACTAACGCTGGACCTATACGGTCTTTGTGCGACATACGTGTGTTCGTAGGTCTTGGAGAGAGCGTACTGAGAAGGCTACAGTCCCCATATGAGAAACTTGGGTCATTCTTAGTGTCTGCAATTCTTTTGATGAACTCGCAGAAGTAGGAAAAAGGAGGAAAGGCAACTCTATGTTCTCCCTTATACTTTGATCCAAGTGCTGCCCATCTTTCTTGAATTCCATATGGTAGCTTGAGAACAATAGATTTGATGCCATGAGAGGTGTCAAGGTAACTGAGACCAGGTAAGTTGATGTCAGCCTTAGCAAGTTGTAGCTCTAATAGAACATCGCTGAGTTCTGGAAACTTTAGATTGTCGCTCGCAGAAATCCTTAGGAAGCTTTGCAACCTTTTGAATAAAGCATCTTCAATGGCCTCTGGGCTGTCAAAGGTATGTTCAAGTCTGCCCCAAGTAGCATTAAGGCCTGCAGCAGGGTTGTCAATATGAACTATTTTGAGCCTCTTGATGCGTTCAGTAGACTGGAGACCTAGCCATCTGATGAGTAGATCTAATTCCTCTGTGACATTGATGTCTAGGTCACTCATTGTGGCCTTAAAAGTGGATTTCCAGCCTCTGTAATTTTCAGGCTTGTCATCAAACTTGGTGAGGCCTGTCTTAACAAGCTCTCTGCGGAGCATGTATTTAGCAAACTGTGACATGTCCGTGTTTTCATATTTTGGGTGCATGACTGCAGGTGGAACAGAGTTGGTTGTGTCGGTTGGTGGACTTACATGGAGTGATTTGGGAACATATGTTGCTAAGGCATTCAATGCCGGAGCTGGCTTAGAGTCCATTGGCATGTTAGTTTGTAAAGTAGTGCATTTGCTAGGAGGTACTCTGTTGGTGCCAAAGTATGATGGATGGTCTATTAAATACACACCAGTGTCTGCGGCTAGCTGAGATGCTGCAGTCTGATGTATTGGAGGGTATAAGGGCAAATGGTCTTGAGGTACAGTAGGTGCAGAGAAGAGACTTTGATGGAGTAGTTTGGCTGCTGTGACAGGGTGTTGACTTTCTGGAGAGGTGTGTGAAGAATCTGAGACATAATATACAACTGAGTGTCTGGAACTGTTGTCTCTTTCGTTTTCACTAGCGGCTTGTTCTAAGACCCTTAACCTTGCCATGACTGTGGCATGCTTACTTTGTTTTTCCAAAACTTTAATTTCTGCCTTTTGGCTTCAGCTTCTTTCTCTGCTTTCTTAAATGCAGCCAGAACCTCCATTTGTGCGGCCTGAGCCTTCATTTGTGCTTCCTGAGCCTCCATTTGTGCGGCCTGAGCCTTCATTTCTGCTTTCTTTTGGGCGAAAGCTGCCTGAATTTTAGAAGCTTAGAATTTTAGTGCCGTCACGGCGGTCACATGATCGGGAAAGGTCCCGATCGAAAGAGGAGATTGGGACCTTTCCGTGAGTACCGGACATGTGTGCTGGGAGTGCGCAGGGCGCGCGCTCTCAGCACATATGTCCTTTTTTAATAAAATGCAAATGTGCAGCCGCTCGGCGTCTAGGCCCAGACGCTGGGAGGCCGCACATTTGTGTGCGGCCAGCATGAAGAGGTTATAGAGTCCACAAACTATGGTATACATTATATCTAAAAATTGATAAATCCTGATGATTTCATTTCATGATCTAATTTCTTGAGGCCCATAAATGCCAGGACAGTATAAATACCCCCAAAATTACCACTTTTCAGAATGTAGACAGTCTGAGGTAATTAGTAAGAGGCATGGCGAGTTTTTTGAAGTTGTCATTTCTTGTCATAATTTTGTGGAAAAGGAATAAATAAAAAAAAATTTCCACAATTTTTTTTTTTTAACATACTGTCACCAATGCAGTGCAGCATCATCATATAACTGGTGTGCTGGTGTACAGGGACACTGACTGGTGACAGTATGTAAAAAATAATAATAATAATTTTTTACATTTTTTTAAATGTTTTATTACATGTTTACATTTTATTTTACTATTTGTTTTTCTACTCCTGTGACCAGAGCAACATAATGTTACCATAGTAACATTGTACTACTCTGGGCAAGTGATCCAGGTTTTTTTTTTACTTATTTCATATTAAGAATCTGTTGCTGCAATAGCAACAGGTTTTTAATGTTGCAGTAGCAAGAACTTCCTGAACTTTTCACTTTTGTCAGAACTTTCACTGACACTGGGGCAAATACTTGCCCGAATTTGGGGCATGTAATTTTAAACAGACCTGCTGCCTTAATAATGACCTTACCTTGTTTAATTCTCCTGATTATTTTTTACAGGCCAGATTAATCTCTATATTAGAAGGTTTGAAAACATTTTGAAGTGGCCAGCCAAACAAGTTTGTGTCAACTAATATGAATACTGATGTCTTTTCTAATTAGTGGAAAAAAAACAAGTTTGAAAAAATTAAGATTAATTGGAAATTGCTGATTGGCATTGTATCTAGAGGTAAAATGCCAGCATGGAAATCATTTTTCAGGGTTGTGCATTGAGTGAGTCTGTGCTTATTTTAAGCTTTTAAAAGTCCTGCCTAAAAGCAGACACCACAAGATACCCACTATTGGTTTATTAGCCAGAAAGATGAACTCTGTGCCCCTTTGTTACTGGGGCCTGAGTTTCCCTGACTTTATGGCTAATCTCCGCCAACTGCAATTTCATTATCCATTAAAGTGTTGCTAAACCCAGGACCCTGCATTCACTATATCTGGTCTCCCACAGTACACAGAGCATGGAAATGCAGTTATTTTAGTAAATATAAACTGCTAAATACCTTTCCTCATCAGCAGCTAGAGCGGGCTTGTGACTTCTATCAATGTTCAGCAGAGCACTGGTTAAAGCTTGTAGGAGGAGTTTTCTTTCTACTCTAGGAGGATGCAGGACCCCTGACCCTCTGTCTGGACAGTGCTGATTGGCCCTGTGCTGATCTCATGCACTCTCTCAAGAAAAAAAAACAAAAACTCTCTGGCAATACACTCTAAACTGAGCATGTGCAGAATGGCTACAGTTCAGTCTGTCATATCAGGAGATAAGGTGTGGACATTTGAACAAGAGGAGGAGCACAGAAGTCAGGATCAAATGGCCTTTTTACACAATGCAGAGGATGAACCCCTTAGGTTCCACAGTGAGTATAACAAGCATGCTTTACTGCATATATAGACTAATTTTACTGTTGTGGGTTTAGTAACACTTTAAGGATGGATGATCTTACTGGCAACTGAGGCATACTCACTAGTAAGTATTTCTAACTAATACCATTAGCAGCAGGCATTCTGAGGAGCTTTCTCTAATGTAGGATAATTATGCCTAAAGGAAGCACAGGTTGAATATAAATGCTAGCCCTAGGTTATAAGGAGATTTTTTAAATTGAGTGTTTATGTTGTTCTTTGAAACGTTTTTCCCTTGATTTTTTTATTTGGAGTCACCCAAAAGCACAACAAAATACATATTGTTTATGTATTAAAGTCCAATTATACTTTATTATGTTTCCTAGTTGTTAAAGGATAAGTTCACCTTTGGAACATGTTACATGTTCTACCCGTTATTAGGGTGGGACATGTAACATGTTCCCATAGCCGCAGCAGTGTCCCCCCTCCCTCTAACAGTACGGTGGAACTTCTCCCCATACTATCTGTCAGATTTGAAAATAGCGTGGCCATGAAGAGCTCCACCCACATAGCTGCGTCACTAATTCACAGTGTTCTGTGAATGAGTGCCTACAAGTCCCAGCAGCCTTAGCGGCTGTCGGCTTGTAGTTTTCAATGAACTACCACGGTGCTGTGGATTGCCGTGGTAGTTAATTGAAGCTTCCTGTCAGAATATCCACTTGACCGTATATCTGGTACGGCAAGAATATATACTGACAGGTCTGCAGGAGACCTGCATAGCATCAGCGATCTACAGGCTCCTTTGGACAAAAATAATAAATGCACATTTTTTTACAAGCAAAAAAATGTGTATTTATTATTTTTGTCCAAAAAGTAAACATATCCTTTAAACAAGGATGGCAACTCTAAAATGCCAGTTAATGTAAAGGTTCCTATATATTCATAGTCATGTTTTAGTCTTGCAAATATGCTTAATTTGAAATGAAAATGTGTGTACTACTAAAAAAAAGTTTGCCCTAGCTATAGAAATGCACAGTCAGGATCTTGGCATTTTTATGGTTACAAACTTAAACTTGATTTTATGTAACCTGCAAACATAAAAAATACTCGCTAACCAGTTGCAGAGTTTGGGGGTATGGCATGCACCTTAAAAACCTAACATAGTGTGTACACTGTATATTCTGTCTATTCAAAATGACAGCCAGGAGGTTCCCTGTATTACAACAGTGGCTGCAGCTGCTGATGTATAAATGGAAGTTTCTGACCAATGTTCAGAATACTGTTCAGAAACTTAACTGGGAAAAACAACCCTCCTTAGGGTCCAATAAGTAAATTCTTCTTTCGCTACTTAGAGGCAAGTGGCCAAGAGGTGCTCAGTACTAAAAACTTCAGGGTTTATTTACAAACTAAAGACATAGTAAACATGTCAAACCTGTTAAAGTACATGTAAAAGCTCACCTTGTAAAACAGCCCATTCAATTAAAAATAAAAATGAAAGGCAAAACATTTATTAGTGATCACATACCCGTTGTTCTCAGAGATGGCGGAGGGGAAACAGTTGCATACTGATATATAAAAATGATGCAGCGCTAACAGAAAACACATATAATAAACTAAATATGATAGTAGATAACCCACATCCACCGGGGGATATGGGAACAGGCAAAAAACCCTTAACAGGTAGATAATAGTGGCTTAGTGCAAAATGCAGTGTCCATAGTTCATATCTTTAAAACGTGCAGGTGAATCACAGCACACTCCAAACGTGATCCAAGGCAGTCTGGCTGCAATGGCCTCTCACCTCCACTCTATGACCCCACAGGGCCACAAAGCATATTGCAGATCACCTCTGGGTCCTTTCCAACCAGTAGCTCCTCAAAGAGAAATGGCATGGGCGGACATCACATGAATAAGAATAACCTCCAGCCGGACCAGCGGACATACAGAGTGTGCCCTCCTCAGATGTCAGAAAGCTCGTATGCTCATAAATGAGGAGAGAAACACAATCCTCATAGTGTATTACTGATTTTAATGGCCAGACAATCACAGTAAGCCAAGAAAAACAGGAGAGACATACACTTACATAACAGCAGTATCTTTCCCCATGGATTGGGTGTACAGCATGATCAGAAGGTGTTCCAAAATGGCGCCACGCCGGAAATACGTCACCACGCTATAAACGTCGACGCGTTGCGTCACGTAACTCGTGACTTCGTCAGGACAGCGTGATTGGCCGACAGTACTTCCTTATAAAGACCGAGGACCGCACCAATCAAGGACAAGGGGCGGTTCCATCGCGGCCATATTACTGTAGTCCAATGTACACAGATACTTTCCCATTGTGTCTAATAATCACAATAGGACCAAACGATATAGTAATTTGGGAAAAAAAAGCCAATTACTCTGTAAGGTATGTTAATACTGGGACACAAACATTAAAACCAGATGTGGAAACCACATGCTTTATTAAAAAAGGGATAAAAATAAGATACGATCTGAACGCATGTCCATCAATGCATGACATGCCAAAATACACTACACATTAAACAATGTGTGTAAAAATATATATATAAAGAAAATATTTATATATATAAAAAACTAATAAAATACATAAAAAATATATTACTAAAAACACCTTAAAAAAGGTGAATCCAAAGAATAAAAAATAAGAACAAAAATATATATAACATATATAGCTCCCCTATGATCATGCATGGACTCTCACTCCTAATGCATAATAACAAACATAAACCAGCATAAAAATTATAAAAGTAAATTACCGATCACTAATAAAGCAATTCAAATCGAACTCAATATTAAGTCCCATAGGGGCAAACGTATCCATCAAAAAGATATATCTAGATTCTACCTGACTCAAAGACCTCACTTTATGGGTCCCTCTCCAATGTTTTTTGAATTTTGCAACTCCCCAAAATTTAAGACTAGAGGGATCTTGGTTATGGCAAAGCCGGAAATGATTGGATAAACTATGTTTTGGAAAACCCTTTTTTATATTTTGAACATGTTCTCTCAGCCGAACCCACAGGGGCCTTTTTGTCCGTCCTACATATTGCAGACCACAACCGCATTGAAGGACGTACACAACCCCCTCTGTTTTACAAGATATAAAGTCTTCGATCTGAAAGGCCCTTCCATTGCTAGTAGCTGTGAATGAACTCAATCTACGATTAAGGCCCCTAGTGGCCTTACAGGCATAGCAAGATTTACACGGGAAAAACCCTTTATGATCAAGAAACGTAACTTTAGGACTCTTAGTGGGGGGGTCTAGTACGTTACGGACTAGTTTAGACCTAAGAGAAGGAGCCTTCCTATATGTGAATTTCGGTATCGGAGGTAATAATTTTGAAAGAACAGGATCTGTCATTAAAATCGGCCAATGTCGCTTAAATACTTTTTCTATTTGTTTATAATTGCTGTTAAAATCCAAAATAATTGCCATATAATCCTCAGAACCTTTTATTTTGGGTTTATCCAAAAGAAAATTGCTTCTCTCCATCTTTCCCACTTCAGCAATCTTATTTTTAACAATAACTCTAGGATAACCTTTACTGCAGAATCTTTCTTCCATAATAGTTGCTTGCTCATAGTAATCCTTAATATCTGTGCAGTTCCTTCTAAGTCTTACCAATTGTCCCTTCGGAATATTCATCAGCCACGGAGGGAAATGGCAACTATCTAGTGGAATATATCCATTCCGATCGACTTTTTTGAAAAAAGTTTTAGTATGCAGGATATTATCTTTAGTAGAAATGCACAAATCCAGAAAGTTGATAGATGTACCGCTTACTTCCCATGAAAGCTTAATGTTTTTGTCATTACTATTCAACTGATTCAAGAACTTCAATAGATCAGATTCCACTCCATCCCAAATAATGACAATATCGTCAATATATCTTTTGTACAGGAGTAGTTGTCTAGGGGGATCACGGTATACAGCCTCTTCCTCCCAGTGGGCCATAAACAGATTGGCCACACTGGGGGCAAACCTCGCCCCCATAGCCACTCCCTTCATTTGTCTATAGAATTGCTTCCCATACCAAAAATAATTGTGGGAGAGGCAGTACTCCAAACTTTCCAAGACAAATTTCCTCTGCGACCACTGAAGGTCCCCATATGTACCGATACCCCATCCCACTGAGTCCATTGCATCCTCATGGTCAATGATGGTATATAGAGCAGACACATCTGCACTCGCAAGCAACATACCATCGTTGCTACTAATACCATCTAGAAGTTGTATGAGGTGCTTGGTGTCCCTCAAATAGGCCTTAGTTTTAATCACAAGGGGTTGAAGAAATGTGTCAACATATTGACCCATCCTAGACATAACAGATTGTATCCCATTAACAATGGGTCGCCCAGGTGGATGCAAAGGATCTTTATGCACTTTTGGTAAAGTATAGATAACTGGTAATCTGCATACATCTGGAACCAGATAAAGGGCTTCTTTTTTATTTAGTATCTTATTATCCTTTCCTTTCTTGACCAATGCGACAAGATCCTTTTTAAATTGATGAGTGGGGTCTTTTGATAAGGGGAGGTATGTAGTGGCATCCCTTAATTGGGATTCCAATTCGTTCTCATAGTATTCTTTAGAGAGTATCACTATGCTCCCCCCTTTATCGGCGGGTCTAATGACTATATTATCCCTCTTGGACAACCTCTGCTGTCCGATATACAGTGCTTTATTTTGCCCTACTTTCCCAAGATTCAGATTTTTCATATCATTATTAACCATTTTTTTAAAAACCTCTATTTGGTTATTGTTGGTTACTTTGGGATTAAATAGAGATTTGTTCCTTAATCCAGTATGGATAAAGGCATCACTACTTGCCCTGGATATAACATTACTGGCTCCCGGCAAGCCAACAAAGTGTTTCTTAATATTGAGTTTTCTAACATATTTAAGGGTATCTACATAAACATTAAAGATATTGGCGGCTCTCGGGGGAGCATACTTCAGACCTTTATCTAACAATAGCAATTCTTCCGTAGTGAGTGTAACTGGGCTAAGGTTGAAAACCCCTTCGCCTACAACTCTCTTTTTCTTTTTGGCCTTCCAGCCCCCTCTACATCCCCTCCTCTGTCGAAACTTCTCCGAACCGGGCTGAGATTGGCTCTGCCCCTCTCTAAAAAACCTTCATTCTGTTGAGGTTTTGAAGATTCCATATATTGAGTTCTTAATGGTTCGTATTGATTGTACGTAGGTATTGGGCTACTGGTATAGGGATGCTGGTAGTTCCCTCGACCATAATGTGAGCCGGAATTTCTTCCATGTGTAGGTCCAGGGCTTCTCCCATATGGGGGTCCATGATATGATCGGGATGGAGCTTCATAGGGATGGTAATTATGTCTAGGGGGTATATTATAATCATGTCTGGGGAATTCCCGATAGGGTGGCTGGTAATCATTTCCCTGTGTAAAATTATTATTTTTCCATTGTTTCCCCTTTTTGAAAGGTTTTTTCTTATATGTCCCACCATTCTGTGGTTGCCACCCTTTTTGAGGGGTGTAATTCTTAGGTCGATTAGGCGGATAGTAATGGGGATTCTTTGGACCATTATCTTGAGATCCCTGATTCGTAGTGAATCTAATTTCTTTAACAGGTGTAGTACTAATCGACGCTACTTCGGTCTCGGCCAAGGTACTTTGCCACTTAAAGACCTGATCTTTCTGAAAGTCATTCAGGTCTCTATGATATTTCTTAATTTTCCTGCATTTGACCTCTTGGTCTACTCTTTCCAAGTCCTTATATAATCTATTCGTAAGGTTAATAACCTCCGGATTATCTTTGAGGGGGTCTAATTCACATTTAATATCGGAAATTAATGTATCTAAATGTTTCATTTTCTTCTGTTTCCTCTTAATGAGGAACTTGACCAATTCTAACCCTCTTTCTTGGAAGAAATTAAACCACTCATCCTTATCTTCAGCATCTAGCAACCCATCACTAATGGGGACCTCCCACCTAAGACGTCTAGGGACTAGTTTGTCCTTGAGGTATCTCTCATGTGTAATCATATCCCACCAGGTGGTAACTTTTTTCTCCATAAGATGACCTAGTCTCCTAAACTGAGTGTCTAGGTTGTTATTAAGATCATCAGGGGATTTGGAGAAAACCTCTTCAATATTAATGGGTCTACTATCAATAAATCCAAAGATATCCATAATCTGCAGCAGAAAGTAGGATGGTAAGAGACACAAACAAGTAAATATAAATCCTCCTGCGCTTCTATGGTGGATACAATATTCAGCTAAAAGAAGCCGCCAGCATCTATCCTATACCAAAAAAAGGACAATGAGAACTAATATATAAAAATGATGCAGCGCTAACAGAAAACACATATAATAAACTAAATATGATAGTAGATAACCCACATCCACCGGGGGATATGGGAACAGGCAAAAAACCCTTAACAGGTAGATAATAGTGGCTTAGTGCAAAATGCAGTGTCCATAGTTCATATCTTTAAAACGTGCAGGTGAATCACAGCACACTCCAAACGTGATCCAAGGCAGTCTGGCTGCAATGGCCTCTCACCTCCACTCTATGACCCCACAGGGCCACAAAGCATATTGCAGATCACCTCTGGGTCCTTTCCAACCAGTAGCTCCTCAAAGAGAAATGGCATGGGCGGACATCACATGAATAAGAATAACCTCCAGCCGGACCAGCGGACATACAGAGTGTGCCCTCCTCAGATGTCAGAAAGCTCGTATGCTCATAAATGAGGAGAGAAACACAATCCTCATAGTGTATTACTGATTTTAATGGCCAGACAATCACAGTAAGCCAAGAAAAACAGGAGAGACATACACTTACATAACAGCAGTATCTTTCCCCATGGATTGGGTGTACAGCATGATCAGAAGGTGTTCCAAAATGGCGCCACGCCGGAAATACGTCACCACGCTATAAACGTCGACGCGTTGCGTCACGTAACTCGTGACTTCGTCAGGACAGCGTGATTGGCCGACAGTACTTCCTTATAAAGACCGAGGACCGCACCAATCAAGGACAAGGGGCGGTTCCATCGCGGCCATATTACTGTAGTCCAATGTACACAGATACTTTCCCATTGTGTCTAATAATCACAATAGGACCAAACGATATAGTAATTTGGGAAAAAAAAGCCAATTACTCTGTAAGGTATGTTAATACTGGGACACGGCTGAGAGAACATGTTCAAAATATAAAAAAGGGTTTTCCAAAACATAGTTTATCCAATCATTTCCGGCTTTGCCATAACCAAGATCCCTCTAGTCTTAAATTTTGGGGAGTTGCAAAATTCAAAAAACATTGGAGAGGGACCCATAAAGTGAGGTCTTTGAGTCAGGTAGAATCTAGATATATCTTTTTGATGGATACGTTTGCCCCTATGGGACTTAATATTGAGTTCGATTTGAATTGCTTTATTAGTGATCGGTAATTTACTTTTATAATTTTTATGCTGGTTTATGTTTGTTATTATGCATTAGGAGTGAGAGTCCATGCATGATCATAGGGGAGCTATATATGTTATATATATTTTTGTTCTTATTTTTTATTCTTTGGATTCACCTTTTTTAAGGTGTTTTTAGTAATATATTTTTTATGTATTTTATTAGTTTTTTATATATATAAATATTTTCTTTATATATATATTTTTACACACATTGTTTAATGTGTAGTGTATTTTGGCATGTCATGCATTGATGGACATGCGTTCAGATCGTATCTTATTTTTATCCCTTTTTTAATAAAGCATGTGGTTTCCACATCTGGTTTTAATGTTTGTGTCCCAGTATTAACATACCTTACAGAGTAATTGGCTTTTTTTTCCCAAATTACTATATCGTTTGGTCCTATTGTGATTATTAGACACAATGGGAAAGTATCTGTGTACATTGGACTACAGTAATATGGCCGCGATGGAACCGCCCCTTGTCCTTGATTGGTGCGGTCCTCGGTCTTTATAAGGAAGTACTGTCGGCCAATCACGCTGTCCTGACGAAGTCACGAGTTACGTGACGCAACGCGTCGACGTTTATAGCGTGGTGACGTATTTCCGGCGTGGCGCCATTTTGGAACACCTTCTGATCATGCTGTACACCCAATCCATGGGGAAAGATACTGCTGTTATGTAAGTGTATGTCTCTCCTGTTTTTCTTGGCTTACTGTGATTGTCTGGCCATTAAAATCAGTAATACACTATGAGGATTGTGTTTCTCTCCTCATTTATGAGCATACGAGCTTTCTGACATCTGAGGAGGGCACACTCTGTATGTCCGCTGGTCCGGCTGGAGGTTATTCTTATTCATGTGATGTCCGCCCATGCCATTTCTCTTTGAGGAGCTACTGGTTGGAAAGGACCCAGAGGTGATCTGCAATATGCTTTGTGGCCCTGTGGGGTCATAGAGTGGAGGTGAGAGGCCATTGCAGCCAGACTGCCTTGGATCACGTTTGGAGTGTGCTGTGATTCACCTGCACGTTTTAAAGATATGAACTATGGACACTGCATTTTGCACTAAGCCACTATTATCTACCTGTTAAGGGTTTTTTGCCTGTTCCCATATCCCCCGGTGGATGTGGGTTATCTACTATCATATTTAGTTTATTATATGTGTTTTCTGTTAGCGCTGCATCATTTTTATATATTAGTTCTCATTGTCCTTTTTTTGGTATAGGATAGATGCTGGCGGCTTCTTTTAGCTGAATATTGTATCCACCATAGAAGCGCAGGAGGATTTATATTTACTTGTTTGTGTCTCTTACCATCCTACTTTCTGCTGCAGATTATGGATATCTTTGGATTTATTGATAGTAGACCCATTAATATTGAAGAGGTTTTCTCCAAATCCCCTGATGATCTTAATAACAACCTAGACACTCAGTTTAGGAGACTAGGTCATCTTATGGAGAAAAAAGTTACCACCTGGTGGGATATGATTACACATGAGAGATACCTCAAGGACAAACTAGTCCCTAGACGTCTTAGGTGGGAGGTCCCCATTAGTGATGGGTTGCTAGATGCTGAAGATAAGGATGAGTGGTTTAATTTCTTCCAAGAAAGAGGGTTAGAATTGGTCAAGTTCCTCATTAAGAGGAAACAGAAGAAAATGAAACATTTAGATACATTAATTTCCGATATTAAATGTGAATTAGACCCCCTCAAAGATAATCCGGAGGTTATTAACCTTACGAATAGATTATATAAGGACTTGGAAAGAGTAGACCAAGAGGTCAAATGCAGGAAAATTAAGAAATATCATAGAGACCTGAATGACTTTCAGAAAGATCAGGTCTTTAAGTGGCAAAATACCTTGGCCGAGACCGAAGTAGCGTCGATTAGTACTACACCTGTTAAAGAAATTAGATTCACTACGAATCAGGGATCTCAAGATAATGGTCCAAAGAATCCCCATTACTATCCGCCTAATCGACCTAAGAATTACACCCCTCAAAAAGGGTGGCAACCACAGAATGGTGGGACATATAAGAAAAAACCTTTCAAAAAGGGGAAACAATGGAAAAATAATAATTTTACACAGGGAAATGATTACCAGCCACCCTATCGGGAATTCCCCAGACATGATTATAATATACCCCCTAGACATAATTACCATCCCTATGAAGCTCCATCCCGATCATATCATGGACCCCCATATGGGAGAAGCCCTGGACCTACACATGGAAGAAATTCCGGCTCACATTATGGTCGAGGGAACTACCAGCATCCCTATACCAGTAGCCCAATACCTACGTACAATCAATACGAACCATTAAGAACTCAATATATGGAATCTTCAAAACCTCAACAGAATGAAGGTTTTTTAGAGAGGGGCAGAGCCAATCTCAGCCCGGTTCGGAGAAGTTTCGACAGAGGAGGGGATGTAGAGGGGGCTGGAAGGCCAAAAAGAAAAAGAGAGTTGTAGGCGAAGGGGTTTTCAACCTTAGCCCAGTTACACTCACTACGGAAGAATTGCTATTGTTAGATAAAGGTCTGAAGTATGCTCCCCCGAGAGCCGCCAATATCTTTAATGTTTATGTAGATACCCTTAAGTATGTTAGAAAACTCAATATTAAGAAACACTTTGTTGGCTTGCCGGGAGCCAGTAATGTTATATCCAGGGCAAGTATTGATGCCTTTATCCATACTGGATTAAGGAACAAATCTCTATTTAATCCCAAAGTAACCAACAATAACCAAATAGAGGTTTTTAAAAAAATGGTTAATAATGATATGAAAAATCTGAATCTTGGGAAAGTAGGGCAAAATAAAGCACTGTATATCGGACAGCAGAGGTTGTCCAAGAGGGATAATATAGTCATTAGACCCGCCGATAAAGGGGGGAGCATAGTGATACTCTCTAAAGAATACTATGAGAACGAATTGGAATCCCAATTAAGGGATGCCACTACATACCTCCCCTTATCAAAAGACCCCACTCATCAATTTAAAAAGGATCTTGTCGCATTGGTCAAGAAAGGAAAGGATAATAAGATACTAAATAAAAAAGAAGCCCTTTATCTGGTTCCAGATGTATGCAGATTACCAGTTATCTATACTTTACCAAAAGTGCATAAAGATCCTTTGCATCCACCTGGGCGACCCATTGTTAATGGGATACAATCTGTTATGTCTAGGATGGGTCAATATGTTGACACATTTCTTCAACCCCTTGTGATTAAAACTAAGGCCTATTTGAGGGACACCAAGCACCTCATACAACTTCTAGATGGTATTAGTAGCAACGATGGTATGTTGCTTGCGAGTGCAGATGTGTCTGCTCTATATACCATCATTGACCATGAGGATGCAATGGACTCAGTGGGATGGGGTATCGGTACATATGGGGACCTTCAGTGGTCGCAGAGGAAATTTGTCTTGGAAAGTTTGGAGTACTGCCTCTCCCACAATTATTTTTGGTATGGGAAGCAATTCTATAGACAAATGAAGGGAGTGGCTATGGGGGCGAGGTTTGCCCCCAGTGTGGCCAATCTGTTTATGGCCCACTGGGAGGAAGAGGCTGTATACCGTGATCCCCCTAGACAACTACTCCTGTACAAAAGATATATTGACGATATTGTCATTATTTGGGATGGAGTGGAATCTGATCTATTGAAGTTCTTGAATCAGTTGAATAGTAATGACAAAAACATTAAGCTTTCATGGGAAGTAAGCGGTACATCTATCAACTTTCTGGATTTGTGCATTTCTACTAAAGATAATATCCTGCATACTAAAACTTTTTTCAAAAAAGTCGATCGGAATGGATATATTCCACTAGATAGTTGCCATTTCCCTCCGTGGCTGATGAATATTCCGAAGGGACAATTGGTAAGACTTAGAAGGAACTGCACAGATATTAAGGATTACTATGAGCAAGCAACTATTATGGAAGAAAGATTCTGCAGTAAAGGTTATCCTAGAGTTATTGTTAAAAATAAGATTGCTGAAGTGGGAAAGATGGAGAGAAGCAATTTTCTTTTGGATAAACCCAAAATAAAAGGTTCTGAGGATTATATGGCAATTATTTTGGATTTTAACAGCAATTATAAACAAATAGAAAAAGTATTTAAGCGACATTGGCCGATTTTAATGACAGATCCTGTTCTTTCAAAATTATTACCTCCGATACCGAAATTCACATATAGGAAGGCTCCTTCTCTTAGGTCTAAACTAGTCCGTAACGTACTAGACCCCCCCACTAAGAGTCCTAAAGTTACGTTTCTTGATCATAAAGGGTTTTTCCCGTGTAAATCTTGCTATGCCTGTAAGGCCACTAGGGGTCTTAATCGTAGATTGAGTTCATTCACAGCTACTAGCAATGGAAGGGCCTTTCAGATCGAAGACTTTATATCTTGTAAAACAGAGGGGGTTGTGTACGTCCTTCAATGCGGTTGTGGTCTGCAATATGTAGGACGGACAAAAAGGCCCCTGTGGGTTCGGCTGAGAGAACATGTTCAAAATATAAAAAAGGGTTTTCCAAAACATAGTTTATCCAATCATTTCCGGCTTTGCCATAACCAAGATCCCTCTAGTCTTAAATTTTGGGGAGTTGCAAAATTCAAAAAACATTGGAGAGGGACCCATAAAGTGAGGTCTTTGAGTCAGGTAGAATCTAGATATATCTTTTTGATGGATACGTTTGCCCCTATGGGACTTAATATTGAGTTCGATTTGAATTGCTTTATTAGTGATCGGTAATTTACTTTTATAATTTTTATGCTGGTTTATGTTTGTTATTATGCATTAGGAGTGAGAGTCCATGCATGATCATAGGGGAGCTATATATGTTATATATATTTTTGTTCTTATTTTTTATTCTTTGGATTCACCTTTTTTAAGGTGTTTTTAGTAATATATTTTTTATGTATTTTATTAGTTTTTTATATATATAAATATTTTCTTTATATATATATTTTTACACACATTGTTTAATGTGTAGTGTATTTTGGCATGTCATGCATTGATGGACATGCGTTCAGATCGTATCTTATTTTTATCCCTTTTTTAATAAAGCATGTGGTTTCCACATCTGGTTTTAATGTTTGTGTCCCAGTATTAACATACCTTACAGAGTAATTGGCTTTTTTTTCCCAAATTACTATATCGTTTGGTCCTATTGTGATTATTAGACACAATGGGAAAGTATCTGTGTACATTGGACTACAGTAATATGGCCGCGATGGAACCGCCCCTTGTCCTTGATTGGTGCGGTCCTCGGTCTTTATAAGGAAGTACTGTCGGCCAATCACGCTGTCCTGACGAAGTCACGAGTTACGTGACGCAACGCGTCGACGTTTATAGCGTGGTGACGTATTTCCGGCGTGGCGCCATTTTGGAACACCTTCTGATCATGCTGTACACCCAATCCATGGGGAAAGATACTGCTGTTATGTAAGTGTATGTCTCTCCTGTTTTTCTTGGCTTACTGTGATTGTCTGGCCATTAAAATCAGTAATACACTATGAGGATTGTGTTTCTCTCCTCATTTATGAGCATACGAGCTTTCTGACATCTGAGGAGGGCACACTCTGTATGTCCGCTGGTCCGGCTGGAGGTTATTCTTATTCATGTGATGTCCGCCCATGCCATTTCTCTTTGAGGAGCTACTGGTTGGAAAGGACCCAGAGGTGATCTGCAATATGCTTTGTGGCCCTGTGGGGTCATAGAGTGGAGGTGAGAGGCCATTGCAGCCAGACTGCCTTGGATCACGTTTGGAGTGTGCTGTGATTCACCTGCACGTTTTAAAGATATGAACTATGGACACTGCATTTTGCACTAAGCCACTATTATCTACCTGTTAAGGGTTTTTTGCCTGTTCCCATATCCCCCGGTGGATGTGGGTTATCTACTATCATATTTAGTTTATTATATGTGTTTTCTGTTAGCGCTGCATCATTTTTATATATTAGTTCTCATTGTCCTTTTTTTGGTATAGGATAGATGCTGGCGGCTTCTTTTAGCTGAATATTGTATCCACCATAGAAGCGCAGGAGGATTTATATTTACTTAGTTGCATACTGATCTTCCCAGTGAATGGCCGTGCAGGGGGGGTGGCATGTCAGGATAAGTCTGATCATTGGAAGAGAGCAGGCTGAGTTTCCAGCACAGCTAGAGGACTGACTACACTGTGCTCCCTGCTTAGTGTGGTTGTTTTTTAATAGCAGAGAGACTGGCAGGAGCATGGTAGAGCAGGCACATATCAGGTATATGAAATTTTGGGTTTACATACTCTTTAAAAATCACTTGCCCTCTAGAGGATTTACCCCCCTTCCTGACCAGGCCATTTTTTGCGATATGTCGCTGCGTTACTTGAACTGACAATTGCGCGGTCATACAACACTGCACCCAAATGAAATTTATGTGTTTTTTTCCCACAAATCAAGCTTTCTTTTGGTGGTATTTATTCACTTCTGCAGTGTTTATTTTTTGCACTATAAGCAAAAAAGACCGACAATTTTGAAAAAAAAAATCCCAGTATTTATTACTTTTTGCTATAAAACATGTCCAGTAAAAAAATGTTAAAAAATCAAATTTCATCATAAATTTAGGCCAAAATGTATTCTGCTACGTCTTTGCAAAAACAAATCCCAATATGTGTAAATTAATTGGTTTACATGAAAGTTATAGCATCTACAAATGGTGGTATATATACTGGAATTTTTATTTATTTTATACTAGGAATGGTGGCAATCAGCGACTTATAGCGGGACTGCGGCGGGCATTCTGACACTGGGGGGAACTGACTTGGTGTCACTGACATCCCCAGTGACACTACTACAGTGATCAGTGCTAATAAATTGCACTGACACTGTACTAATGACACTGTGCAGGAAGGGGTTAACATCTGGGGAGATCAAAGGGTTAACTGTGTGCTGGGTGTGTTTTACTGTGTGCTGTGTTTTACTGTGTAAGCACACTGATTTGTATTCCTCTGCTACACAAATAAATACAAAGCAGCACACTGGAGCTGACAGGGGAGAGATCTGTATTGTTAACATACAGACCTCTCCCCATCAGTGATACTTGGAAATCGCTGGGTTCAAACAGGGAATCACGAGCCCGGACCTGGTGATCGACAGCTGTAGCCACCATGTATATGTATGTGATTTTGCTCAGCTCTGCCACCCTGTAGCAGTAGTTCTGCTATAGGGTGGTCAGGAAGCCGTTAACTGAGAAATTCAACCCTCTACAGGTTCTGATGTGTATGTTCTTCTTTTACAACTTGGAGGCAAGTGGCCAAAGGATGTTCAGTACTAAGAACTTCAGTGTTTATTTACAAACTAGTAAATATGTCAAACGTGTTAACTATTAGTAGTTGTGAATGAATAGTACTGGGGACTGCTGTCTTCATTCAAGAAACTGAAGGAACCAGTAGGTATGAGAACATGTTTTCTAATCCCTCTCTCGCCAACCTCAAAGTAAACATGTCAAACATCACATCTTCACATATAAATGAACAGTCCTCGGGAAGGAAGGAAGGAAGATTTTAATTAATCCGTACCAAGTAATAATAGCATAAGGATAGATTAATCCATTCTTAAAATATCACTGTGTCCGCATTCACTTTCAGAATGGATTCCATCCTCCTTGCCGTTTGCCTGCAATTCACTCTCTCTGGCAGTACAAAAAGAAGGAAAACATGGAAAGGAAAGAAATTAAAAGAAATGGAAGAGAAGAAGGTATTGGAAGTAAGGAGTTAGGAAAGAAAAGAAAGGAAAGAAAGACAGGAAAGGTTATAAAAGAAAGAAAAAAAGACATGTAAAGTAAACATGTCAAACATCACATCTTCACTTATAAATTAACAATTCTGGGGAAAGGAAGGAAGAAAAGAAGGAAGAGAGGAAGGAAGGGAGGAAGGAAGGAAGAAAAGAAGAAAGAGAGGAAGGAAGGGAGGAAGAAAAGAAGAAAGAGAGGAAGGAAGGAAGGAAGAAAAGAAGGAAGGAAGGAAGGAAGAAAAGAAGAAAGAAAGGAAGGAAGGAAGGAAAATTTTAATTACCATAATCTGTACCATGTAATAATAGCATAAGGATAGATTAATCCATTCTTAAAATATCACTGTGTCTGCATTCACTTTCAGAATGGATTAAATTCTCCTTGCCGTGTGCCTGCAATTCACTCTCCCTGGCAATACAAAAAGAAGGAAAACATAGAAAGGAAAGAAATGAAAAGAAAGGGAAGAGAAGAAGGTATTGAAAGTAAGGAGTTAGGAAAGAAAAGAAAGGAAAGAGACAGGTCAAGGTTATAAAAGAAAGAAAAAAAGACATGTAAAGTAAAAATGTCAAACGTCACATCTTCACGTCTAAATGAACAGTCCTGGGGAAAGAAAGGAAGGAAGGAAGGAAGGAAGATTTTAATTAATCCATGGCAAGTAATAATAGCATAAGGATAGAATAATCCATTCCTAAAATATCACTGTATCCACATTCATTTTTCTAAATACGCCCTTCTCTAAATTGATTTTTATTATATCAAAATACTAAATTGCCTAGTGTGATTATTGAATTGACAACCCTACAAAATTCACTACTAATGTGCTTTTACCATACTAACAAGGCAACCTGCTGTCACTGTAGAGTAGTTCTAAAATGTAATTGCTAAGTTGTCCTGAACAATGTACGCTAAAATAGTATTGCTATGACCAGGAACATACTGAAATAGCGGAGCCTGCTATTTCTCTACTGACATGTCACTTTTACTTTTGGCGATTCGTTTATTTTTAAAATAAATGTTATCACTTGGATCAAACATAACCTTGATATAGGAGATCTGAGTTTCAAGTACAGGACACAGATCTAATTTATTTACTCCTGTAACATCTCTAGGTGTCTGAAGAATCTGATGTTTTTTCTTCTTTTAAAGGAATGTACTTACCATCAAATATTCTGTTAGCCATTCCTAATGGAACTTTTTGCTAAAATGGAAAAAGATATACTGACACATAAGGCAAATTGGTGTAATTTCTCAAAGTAGTTTAAGATTAGTTTTTAAAGCATTTATGTTAGCATTCCTAAATTGCACCACTTGCCAAATAGTCTATTATTTTATGGTTGCTACTTTTTTTTTAATCTCACATCAAAATTGAGACCGTTTATAGTCCCATTTTGTGGAATAGATATCCTGTAGCCAGTAGTGATTCAGGATGATCACTGAGAAAATTGCCCAGTTTCCACTTCATCAGATCTTAAGATGAAAGCAAACAGTCTTTGATTTCTAAACCAACAGTACATGGCAGGCTATTCCAATATGAATCCAAAATAATTCACACCATAGATGTTAGTGTACGTTTACAACTTTGTGTTAACTGTATTACTTGAAAAAGGAAACTCTACTACATGGGTCATGTAACCATGTAACTTTCATATTAATTTGGCTTGTATATAATGGAAATATTATAGCAAATGTACCAAATTGGCAGAGTAAATGAGACTCTGTCACAAGGACAGTAAAGGAAATGAGAGAAGTAACAGACACCTGGGTCATGTAGTTATTGAGTCCAACCCACTACTGTGCACAAACTCCCACTACTCTCACTTGATTCTGAGCTGCAGATTATCCTTCTCTTCTTTTTATGATTAGCATGTTTTGACTCTGTAAAAAAAGCAACGTAGGACCTGTAATGATGAACAAAGTTGTTGTGCCCCACCTAGTATTTTTCTGTTGTTGCATTGGATAGCATTATATTAGACTTTAAAGGATAAGTCCACCTTTTGACCAAAAATAATAATTGCATATTTTTTTGCAAGTAAAAAAAAATATTATTTCTTGGTTTTAGGAATCTGCAGACCTGTCAGTATCTGCTTGCCTGTACAGGAAGATTCAAATAATTACCACGGAGCTCCGCAGCTCCATGGTGGTTCATAGAGAACTACAAGTTGGCAGCTGCTTAGGCTGTTGGGACTTGTAGTTCATTCAGAGATCACTGTGAATTACATGCCCGGGCTGTTTTTAAAAAGTGACCGTTAGTATGGGGAACGTCTCCCTGTACTGCTGTCATAGGAAGAGGGTAGGCGAATCTGTCAGCAGCTGCAACATTGGGAACATGTTACATGGTCCACCCTAAAAATGGGTGGAACATGTAACATGTTGCTAAAGCTGCAAACGAAAAACAAAACAGTGCTGGGAGAGGACCACACATGAAGAGTCTGGATAGGTTAGTGACAAATGACGGATACAGCAGGAGAAATACAAATAGGGGAATAAGCGTACAATAGTAATGAGTTCAAAATGGGGTGGCGATGAAGGGACAAATGGAGAAAAAAGGGTCCTAGGTGGTGGATGGATGGTGAAGGCAGCTCCCCATAGAGCGAAGCAGAACTCTGTAGAAGGCAAATCACACACAAGAAGGTGCCAATCTCAGTGTACAGGGTTAAAGATTTATTGGTAACAAGAGGTTAAAAACTACTCACAAATGTAAGAAGTATAATAGCATGGTAAAGGAATGCCTTTGGTAAGCCCTCAGTCTGCCAGTGATGTGAAGTTGGGTCCTGGTTGTGCAGGATGAGCAGAGATTATTTGTTTCTTTGCATATAGCTCTGTATTATCATGAATCATGTGCACCAAAGACATTGCCACCAATATGTGAAAAACCACACTAGAACATTATTGCAAAGTGCACAGCCTATTTGCTTTTAGTAAAGCCCTCTGTCGTGTTACCCTTTAAATGACAGGAAAAAACTGCCTCTGTAATGCAATCTGTGAAGTAAAATTGTATTGGATTCAAATTCTATGTAATATTAAAGAGGTAAGCGGAGTTCCAGTTACACTGCAAAACAATAGAAGTTTTTGCAGCTGCTGATTTTTAAAAAACAGCCACTCACCTGTCCCTCAATCCAGTGGTGTCCTCCCCACAGCCTGTTTCACTGGCCTACCAGTGTTCCCAGTGCTGGCATCTTCAGTGTGGGCACCCAGCTGTGACAGCTTGTGGCTTCACAGCTGGGTGCCCACTGCACATATGCAAGAAGCTCTGCACTTTCTGAATGGTCCCATAGTCTACTGGGACCTGTCATGAGTCCCAAAAGACTACGGGGTGGGAGGGGGTAGGAGAACTTTGCAGCGGAAGTGGGAGCAAGTACCCGCTCCCCAAAGGTGCCAATCCTTAATAGGGAGTGGGGGACGAGTCTTTAAAGCGGAACTTCCCCTTTTGGGTGGAATTCCGCTTTAAGCTGTTGGTGGATACCTCTGAATCACCATGTGACCATATTGTCCAGATAGATCTAGATCTTTGGAGGTATGTTAGTTCATGAAGCAACAGAATAGTAAGAAGACAGATTTCTAAAGTCTTTTAAGGTCTGCTATTTGCAAAGTTTTTTTCTTTGCTTTAAGAAAAACATGGTTTATTTGCATAGCACTTTAAGTGAGCACATGGTTGCAAAATACACTGTGATATATGCTTGCATAACATTGCTTTTAGTAACTAAGGAGCAGTTTATGATCTCTTGGACTATTCATATGTGTCTGTTCTAGCTCATCTTTCTACAGTTTGGAAAGCTTTACAGGCATTGAAGTTTATGTGCATTAAATTGCTTCTGAGACTACTGAGGCTATTGTTTCAGTTGTTATTCCTGCTGAGTGTTGTGCTGTGATAGACTCTGTTTCTTGCTCTACACAAATATCTGTTTTTTATGTATAACCTGCCTGTACACAAACAACAGAATGTCTCAAATAGAATCTATGCATTCACTAGACATAGATCCCTATGATCCCTAAGATGAAGTTGAATTGCATAATTTATAAGATATGTGTTAATACACAGTGCATTGAATAACTGCTGCTGATGAAACAACTAATGGTACAGTGCAACTAAGTGGTGCGCTCATAAAGCTGAAAAAGGACTTGTGAAAGCTGTATAAGACTGTCCAAAAATATTCTGCTCTTCCATCAAATATTAATGCATAAGAGTCTATTAAAGTGCTAAATAATGTTACTAGTGAATACCATATGGACTGCGCATAAATAGTGCAAATATGAAAATTATTCAGTCCCAGTAAGTGAGAATAAAGTGCAAAGTGCTATAATTCTTGATTGTGAACACTGTTACAGTAACACAGTCTGTGCTCAGAGTCAGACTGGTGCCCCACAAGGACTTACACTCACCGGCATCCCATGACCACCTATCTCTAGGATGGTTGTGTTTATTAGTTCATAATTAGGACTGCTGCAAATGGTTATTTGTTATTATTGATTATACCCATAAGCGCAGTAGCACTTTTTTAATTTCTTAAATAATTTTACTGCTCATAAACAATAAAGGGAAATCACTTTCTTAGTGGCCAAGTCACAGACAAATGCCACAATTGCTTCAAACTTCTCTCTGCTTTACATCTACCAGAAAGAGATCCTCAAGATCATACCACTCAAGGTTTTCCAAATTTAGTGAACAGCTTACATGGACTTGAGCAGAGGCAGAGTTTGCTAAGGTACAGGCTGCCTGCATGAGAGGAGAGATAGAGGCAATGGCTGCCCACAAGAAAGCAGAGAAGGAGGCAGAAGCCACCTACATATTGGCAAGTGTGCTAGTATCGAACAATTTTCAAAGACCTGTAAGGTTGTAATCAAGTGTCAGCAAATGATGGCATCCCTGATGAACATTCCTCAGTTTCAAGTTTTCATAGCAAACAGTATGCTGGAAAAGTCAATTGTCTTCTTATACTTCAAAAGACTGGAAAAAAGCATCCTCTGTACCGTACCTTGTGAAGTAAAATTGTGCTAAATTTGTTTTGGATTCTGTATCTTATTGGAGAGTTAAGCTGTCTGTGGATGTTGCTGAATCAACACATGACTGTGTTGTCTGAACTGATCAAGAAATATGACCATTATGATCAAGACAGAAAGTGAGAGCTAATGGCAAAAATCCTCCAATGGGGAAACCTGTTCCTAAGATAGAAATTCTGTTATCTTCAGAGTGATCTCCTCTCATTCCCTGATGCATTTGCAGAACAAGAAGTGAAGGGACAAGGGAAAACGCTAACCTGAAAATAAAATAAAACAAAAAAATGATACGTAGGCTAGACATACATTTTAATGATTCACCAGTGACTCCTACACTTAGTTCCACTCTGTTTTTCCAACTTACATATGTTTGTATTATTGCAAATCATTTTAAGGTAAAGTCTTTATTTATAAAAGCTTGAATTAACCCCTTGTGCTGCAGGCTGTTTCTGTCCTGCAAATAGTGGAAATAAGTGCCAAAGAATGTTCAGCAAATGTGGTAAAACATAAGAACACAAATGCACCTGGATTGGACGATGTATCATATGTACTGTAAGTTTCACAAAATATAGATAAAACATAATATTATCATTGCTCATCCTTATCCACTGGAGGGTGGTGTTGTACTCTCTCAATAGACAGGATGATGCAGGACTAGTAATGTTGAAAACTTAGTTGTTTAACCTGCAGTAAGCATGGCATCTATCTTTTATTTTATGTCTGCTATTGCTATATGCTATATTTATATATATATATTTTTTTTTTTTGCTGTACAGTTGCATGAACTTTTCTCTTAAAATTACACATATATATTTGTACTGTCAGATTTGATTTAATATGGTCTGTCATATCAACAAAAATGACGAACAAATACATATTGTGAGAGTCTACCTGATATACTGTAGATGTTATTTCAATGGATTGTATAGGCTGACTCTCATAGTACATAGATGTGGAAATATTATCACATTTCAAACTATGTGAACTAACTAAATGTCACTGTATCACTTAAACGGGAGATAATGGCACTATATACCTCTGGACAATTGTGGCTAAATTCACAAAAACAACTGTCAGTGATACAGGGACCTTGCTGAGGAGTCGCAAGACTCACTATAATTTAGCAAACATGAGACTGCTATTAGCATTAGTTTTTACTAAAATAATTGTGCATTACAAGGGATCGGACTTATGCAAAAGTGTGTCACTATTTAGGGATGCCTACAACATCATGATTTCTAAACATAGCTATGTTAAGATCCTTTTTGGTCCCAGCTCTTAAAGTAGATGAAAACCCTAGCAAACACTTTTTAATGCTTTTTTCTATTTTAATATTTTTATTGACTTTTCAGGTAAATACAGCTTAACAACTTTGCCCATGCAGAGTCTGCCAAGTTGTCAGGAAAATACAGAGCAGTAATGGAACAGTGCAGTACCGGGGGCTTTGAGAAATGAGTGCAGCTAGTTCAAAATCAATGCAAAACTGTTTGCACACCTGAGCAGGAACCCACATTTCTTGAACTGCGTGCTATCTTAAATATAGATAGTAGGGGCCTATGGTGGCAATGGGTAAAGGAAGAGGGGATGGGGAGGTAGTAGACGAGTAATTATAGAGTGAAATAGTATGAAAAAGGAAGTAAAAGGAAAGAGATCTAATGACCCCCAAGGAAAAATATTTTTTTTCCTATCTGTTTTGCATCTTAGTGCTGCTAATATCCTTCAGCCTCTTTTGGCCACTTTCTGTCTACAGTAATGCTCTCCAGTGATTGCTGCATGACATTTCACAGAGAGGGTTTCCTTATGGTGACAACAGTTAACCATGTCTGCATAATTTGTGTGAATATGGCCACTTGTGGTTTCCATCAGAAGGTTTGGTCACAGAATGACAACACAGGAGCTTAGTTGGGAGAAAGGGACAGAGTATTGGCACCCTATAACTCAATAAATGACAACACAGGAGCTGAGTTGGGTGAGAGAGACAGAGTATCGGCACCCTATAATTCAATAAATGACAACACAGCAGCTGAGTTGGGAGACAGGGACAAAGTATCGGCACCCTATAACTCAATAAACGACAACACAGGAGCTGAGTTGGGAGACAGGGAAAGAGCATTGGCATCCTATAACTCAATAAACGACAACACATGAGCTGGGTTGGGAGAGAGGGACAGAGCATTGGCACCCTATAACTCAATAAACGACAACACAGGAGCTGAGTTGGGAGACAGGGAAAGAGCATTGGCACCCTATAACTCAATAAACGACAACACAGGAGCTGAGTTGGGTGACAGGGACAGAGTATTGGCACCCTATAACTCAATAAATGACAACACAGGAGCTTAGTTGGGAAAGAGGGAGAGAGCATCGGCACTCTATACCTTAATAAACGACAACACAGGAGCTGAGTTGGGAGACAGGGAAAGAGCATTGGCACCCTATAACTCAAAAAATGACAACACAGGAGCTTAGTTGGAAAAGAGGGACAGAGCATCTGCACCCTATAACTTAATAAACTACAACACAGGAGCTGAGTTGGGAGGGAGGGACAGAGCATCGGCACCCTATAACTCAATAAATGACAACACAGGAGCTGAGTTGGGAGGGAGGGACAGAGCATTGGCACCCTATAACTCAATAAACGACAACACAGGAGCTGGGTTGGGAGAGAGGGACAGAGCATTGGCACCCTATAACTCAATAAACGACAACACAGGAGCTGGGTTGAGAGAGAGGGACAGAGCATTGGCACCCTATAACTCAATAAACGACAAAACAGGAGCTGAGTTGGGAGACAGGGAAAGAGCATTGGCATCCTATAACTCAATAAACGACAACACATGAGCTGGGTTGGGAGAGAGGGACAGAGCATCGGCACCCTATAACTCAATAAATGACAACACAGGAGCTGAGTTGGGAGAGAGGGACAGAGCATCGGCACCCTATAACTCAATAAATGACAACACAGGAGCTGAGTTGGGAGGGAGGGACAGAGCATTGGCACCCTATAACTCAATAAATGACAACACAGGAGCTGGGTTGGGAGAGAGGGACAGAGCATTGGCACCCTATAACTAAATAAACGACAACACAGGAGCTGAGTTGGGAGACAGGGAAAGAGCATTGGCACCCTATAACTCAATAAATGACAACACAGGAGCTGAGTTGGAAAAGAGGGACAGAGCATCTGCACCCTATAACTTAATAAACTACAACACAGGAGCTGAGTTGGGAGGGAGGGACAGAGCATCGGCACCCTATAACTCAATAAATGACAACACAGGAGCTGAGTTGGGAGGGAGGGACAGAGCATTGGCACCCTATAACTCAATAAATGACAACACAGGAGCTGGGTTGGGAGAGAGGGACAGAGCATTGGCACCCTATAACTCAATAAACGACAACACAGGAGCTGGGTTGAGAGAGAGGGACAGAGCATTGGCACCCTATAACTCAATAAACGACAACACATGAGCTGGGTTGGGAGAGAGGGACAGAGCATTGGCACCCTATAACTCAATAAACGACAACACAGGAGCTGAGTTGAGAGACAGGGAAAGAGCATTGGCACCCTATAACTCAATAAATGACAACACAGGAGCTGAGTTGGAAAAGAGGGACAGAGCATCTGCACCCTATAACTTAATAAACTACAACACAGGAGCTGAGTTGGGAGGGAGGGACAGAGCATCGGCACCCTATAACTCAATAAATGACAACACAGGAGCTGAGTTGGGAGGGAGGGACAGAGCATTGGCACCCTATAACTCAATAAACGACAACACAGGAGCTGGGTTGGGAGAGAGGGACAGAGCATTGGCACCCTATAACTCAATAAATGACAACACAGGAGCTGGGTTGAGATAGAGGGACAGAGCATTGGCACCCTATAACTCAATAAACGACAAAACAGGAGCTGAGTTGGGAGACAGGGAAAGAGCATTGGCATCCTATAACTCAATAAACGACAACACATGAGCTGGGTTGGGAGAGAGGGACAGAGCATTGGCACCCTATAACTCAATAAACGACAACACAGGAGCTGAGTTGGGAGACAGGGAAAGAGCATTGGCACCCTATAACTCAATAAATGACAACACAGGAGCTTAGTTGGAAAAGAGGGACAGATCATCTGCACCCTATAACTTAATAAACGACAACACAGGAGCTGAGTTGGGAGGGAGGGACAGAGCATCGGCACCCTATAACTCAATAAATGACAACACAGGAGCTGAGTTGGGAGGGAGGGACAGAGCATTGGCACCCTATAACTCAATAAATGACAACACAGGAGCTGGGTTGGGAGAGAGGGACAGAGCATTGGCACCCTATAACTCAATAAACGACAACACAGGAGCTGAGTTGGGAGAGAGGGACAGAGCATCGGCACCCTATAACTCAATAAATGACAACACAGGAGCTGAGTTGGGAGAGAGGGACAGAGCATCGGCACCCTATAACTCAATAAATGACAACACAGGAGCTGAGTTGGGAGGGAGGGACAGAGCATTGGCACCCTATAACTCAATAAATGACAACACAGGAGCTGGGTTGGGAGAGAGGGACAGAGCATTGGCACCCTATAACTCAATAAACGACAACACAGGAGCTGAGTTGGGAGACAGGGAAAGAGCATTGGCACCCTATAACTCAATAAATGACAACACAGGAGCTGAGTTGGAAAAGAGGGACAGAGCATCTGCACCCTATAACTTAATAAACTACAACACAGGAGCTGAGTTGGGAGGGAGGGACAGAGCATCGGCACCCTATAACTCAATAAATGACAACACAGGAGCTGAGTTGGGAGGGAGGGACAGAGCATTGGCACCCTATAACTCAATAAATGACAACACAGGAGCTGGGTTGGGAGAGAGGGACAGAGCATTGGCACCCTATAACTCAATAAACGACAACACAGGAGCTGGGTTGAGAGAGAGGGACAGAGCATTGGCACCCTATAACTCAATAAACGACAACACATGAGCTGGGTTGGGAGAGAGGGACAGAGCATTGGCACCCTATAACTCAATAAACGACAACACAGGAGCTGAGTTGAGAGACAGGGAAAGAGCATTGGCACCCTATAACTCAATAAATGACAACACAGGAGCTGAGTTGGAAAAGAGGGACAGAGCATCTGCACCCTATAACTTAATAAACTACAACACAGGAGCTGAGTTGGGAGGGAGGGACAGAGCATCGGCACCCTATAACTCAATAAATGACAACACAGGAGCTGAGTTGGGAGGGAGGGACAGAGCATTGGCACCCTATAACTCAATAAACGACAACACAGGAGCTGGGTTGGGAGAGAGGGACAGAGCATTGGCACCCTATAACTCAATAAATGACAACACAGGAGCTGGGTTGGGAGACAGGGAAAGAGCATTGGCATCCTATAACTCAATAAACGACAACACATGAGCTGGGTTGGGAGAGAGGGACAGAGCATTGGCACCCTATAACTCAATAAACGACAACACAGGAGCTGAGTTGGGAGACAGGGAAAGAGCATTGGCACCCTATAACTCAATAAATGACAACACAGGAGCTTAGTTGGAAAAGAGGGACAGATCATCTGCACCCTATAACTTAATAAACGACAACACAGGAGCTGAGTTGGGAGGGAGGGACAGAGCATCGGCACCCTATAACTCAATAAATGACAACACAGGAGCTGAGTTGGGAGGGAGGGACAGAGCATTGGCACCCTATAACTCAATAAATGACAACACAGGAGCTGGGTTGGGAGAGAGGGACAGAGCATTGGCACCCTATAACTCAATAAACGACAACACAGGAGCTGAGTTGGGAGACAGGGAAAGAGCATTGGCACCCTATAACTCAATAAATGACAACACAGGAGCTGAGTTGGGTGACAGGGACAGAGTATTGGCACCCTATAACTCAATAAATGACAACACAGGAGCTTAGTTGGGAAAGAGGGAGAGAGCATCGGCACCCTATAACTTAATAAACGACAACACAGGAGCTGAGTTGGGAGACAGGGAAAGAGCATTGGCACCCTATAACTCAAAAAATGAAAACACAGGAGCTTAGTTGGAAAAGAGGGACAGAGCATCTGCACCCTATAACTTAATAAACGACAACACAGGAGCTGAGTTGGGAGGGAGGGACAGAGCATCGGCACCCTATAACTCAATAAATGACAACACAGGAGCTGAGTTGGGTGACAGGGACAGAGTATTGGCACCCTATAACTCAATAAATGACAACACAGGAGCTTAGTTGGGAAAGAGGGAGAGAGCATCGGCACCCTATAACTTAATAAACGACAACACAGGAGCTGAGTTGGGAGACAGGGAAAAAGCATTGGCACCCTATAACTCAAAAAATGACAACACAGGAGCTTAGTTGGAAAAGAGGGACAGAGCATCTGCACCCTATAACTTAATAAACGACAACACAGGAGCTGAGTTGGGAGGGAGGGACAGAGCATCGGCACCCTATAACTCAATAAATGACAACACAGGAGCTGAGTTGGGAGAGAGGGACAGAGCATCGGCACCCTATAACTCAATAAATGACAACACAGGAGCTGAGTTGGGAGGGAGGGACAGAGCATTGGCACCCTATAACTCAATAAATGACAACACAGGAGCTGGGTTGGGAGAGAGGGACAGAGCATTGGCACCCTATAACTCAATAAACGACAACACAGGAGCTGAGTTGGGAGACAGGGAAAGAGCATTGGCACCCTATAACTCAATAAACGACAACACATGAGCTGGGTTGGGAGAGAGGGACAGAGCATTGGCACCCTATAACTCAATAAACGACAACACAGGAGCTGAGTTGGGAGACAGGGAAAGAGCATTGGCACCCTATAACTCAATAAATGACAACACAGGAGCTGAGTTGGGAGAGAGGGACAGAGCATCGGCACCCTATAACTCAATAAATGACAACACAGGAGCTGAGTTGGGAGGGAGGGACAGAGCATTGGCACCCTATAACTCAATAAATGACAACACAGGAGCTGGATTGGGAGAGAGGGACAGAGCATTGGCACCCTATAACTCAATAAACGACAACACAGGAGCTGAGTTGGGAGACAGGGAAAGAGCATTGGCACCCTATAACTCAATAAACGACAACACATGAGCTGGGTTGGGAGAGAGGGACAGAGCATTGGCACCCTATAACTCAATAAACGACAACACAGGAGCTGAGTTGGGAGACAGGGAAAGAGCATTGGCACCCTATAACTCAATAAATGACAACACAGGAGCTTAGTTGGGAAAGAGGGAGAGAGCATTGGCACCCTATAACTTAATAAACGACAACACAGGAGCTTAGTTGGAAAAGAGGGACAGAGCATCTGCACCCTATAACTTAATAAACGACAACACAGGAGCTGAGTTGGGAGGGAGGGACAGAGCATTGGCACCCTATAACTCAATAAATGACAACACAGGAGCTGAGTTGGGAGGGAGGGACAGAGCATTGGCACCCTATAACTCAATAAATGACAACACAGGAGCTGGGTTGGGAGAGAGGGACAGAGCATTGGCACCCTATAACTCAATAAACGACAACACAGGAGCTGAGTTGGGAGACAGGGAAAGAGCATTGGCACCCTATAACTCAATAAATGACAACACAGGAGCTTAGTTGGGAAAGAGGGAGAGAGCATCGGCACCCTATAACTTAATAAACGACAACACAGGAGCTGAGTTGGGAGACAGGGAAAGAGCATTGGCACCCTATAACTCAAAAAATGACAACACAGGAGCTGAGTTGGGAGGGAGGGACAGAGCATCTGCACCCTATAACTTAATAAACGACAACACAGGAGCTGAGTTGGGAGGGAGGGACAGAGCATCGGCACCCTATAACTCAATAAATGACAACACAGGAGCTGAGTTGGGAGGGAGGGACAGAGCATTGGCACCCTATAACTCAATAAATGACAACACAGGAGCTGAGTTGGGAGAGAGAGGGACAGAGCATTGGCACCCTATAACTCAATAAACGACAACACAGGAGCTGGGTTGGGAGACAGGGACAGAGCATTGGCACCCTATAACTCAATATAATTGAACAAGGACTTTCATGACAGGACAACCAGGTATTCATTTTTCATATAAATATAATTTTTTATTTAAGATGAAAAATATTCCAGAAGTAACATTTAAGATCATTTAAGAACTAAAGCCACTGATTTACTTGTCCCTAAAAATAAAACTTCAGCTAGAAAGGTTCAATAAATGTTATTATATCCTTATTCAAACATGCCAATGTTAGTATCTGCACAGTTTTCTTTTCTGCCTACTAGCTCATGTGCAATGAACACTGCATTGAAGGCCTTTGGCTGTAAGTATCACATTTGCCAGTGTGCATATGTCAGCAAAAAGTGGGTGTGGACAAACTGTTAACAGTGGGAGGGGCTTAAAGGGCACTGTTAAACAAAACCCAGGCTTCCTTTCACCTTTAAAATATGCTTTGGTTGCTGTACCATAAGCAAGAGTCTCACAGACACATACTGTATGAACACCAACACAATCATTTAAAAAATATAACTCTTCACTTGCATGTGGTTTTTCACACACTAAAAATGTACACAGAGCTTTCACTTTGTCTGAGCCTACCTAGAAGAACGTCATTAAAATACTCATGAACTGCACAGGAATCAGAAACTGTTAAGACAATGAACACTTTGGTGAGAAGTACGTATATAATGTACAGTATTGTGTATATAGTGTAAGGGGTCTGTATAGAGTGAGAACACCCATGTGCGGGGAAAAAGGGTCCTACACTATTTTGGTGCTGATGGGATGCAAATCGCACCGCACAGATGTCGTCTCTGATGTGCACAGGAATGCGGTGCGATTCCTCTGCGCTGTGCACGTGATGTGCAGTATCCCACACTGCACAAGTGTGAACCCAATTTGAAAATTTATTTCACAGTCAGAGAAATTGGTTTTATAACCAAGTGCCTTGGGTAATTGTTTTTTTTTTGTTATTATCCAATAGCCATTTATCCTTCGGAAAATGGTTCATACTACCATGTTACTATGATTTTTTTTATTTATTACTCTACATACCATTTTTGGTTTGGGTCCCTTTCATAAGCCATTAAAGTAGAAGTATAAAAGAGAATCGTTATCTCAACTTTGAAATCAGCCCTTCTATAGTCTATCTAAAAGATCAGCTCAATCAAAATACACCTGTCAGCATTCCATTTTAAAATATTGAACAAATTATTTTCACAATTTACTAATGCTGTAATTGCAATGAAGTGTAAACTTAAATTAATTCTGTACTTCGATAGAATCGCAGAAAGCAACATATTATATTATGTGTCATTAAAGGAAAATTGGGTAAAGCTTTGTGTTGCTTTTAGTTGCCTAGTAGCCTAGTAGCTTAAAGTAATGATTTTTTTTTTTGTCACATAGCATGCCCCGCTCATAGCAAATGTGTGCGATATTGTTCTATTTGTAAACAGCTGAGGTATAACATTGGCATCACATCACACAAAGGTATAATCACTGTCAGGATGTCAAGACAGCATCACTGCAAGTGTCAGATGTAATTGACGGAGATGGTGATCAGCCTCTGAAATTGTTTTCCGATTGCATATTCATGATTCCTCCCTGTAATATGCAGCAGTTGATGTGTGAGTTACTCTTGGCAAATATTTAAACTTTACAAACATTGATATCCATTATATTTATATGTACAAGTATGAGATTAGCAGCAAGCTATTCTAGTTATTTTATTTTTTAACACATCAAAATATAGAATAGGGTAGGGCTATAAAAATGAAGACACATAACAAAATTAACATATGTCCCTAACTTTCTAACTTCCACCTTAGAGCTTTCTGCAGATACAAGGTACCTGCATATCTCAATTCAATCACAAACCCAAAAAATAGAAGGCTGTGCCTCCTTCTATGATAGTGGAAACTATGACTTCTTTGAAGTTTGTTTGTGATGCTCTATATTGCTGATAGCTGATATCTATATTAAAAAGGCTCTACTATGCTTAACACTAATTAAGTGCGTATGTGGGGGGGTTATTAGTTCCATTTAGTCCAAATAACTAGAACCTGTCTGAATAAACTTTCTAGTCAGTATTCCATTCTACAAAATCCATAGTTTCCATGAACTACATTGATGATGGCTAACAAGCCCAAAAAAGCTGAATACAACTTAAATAAATTGCTTGAATATTGACTTTACCTGTGCTGACCAGTGACTTTGGCTACACAGCTAGCTGAAGGGCAGTAAGGACTACTTTACATAGCTCTGCCCATTATCCAAGAATGACGAATGAACCCCATTTCTGTGCAACGTGTGTGTATATTTAACTCTGTAAAAATTTGTATATATTAGACTCACACATTGAAATGTTTTTGAAACCTATCGACAATCCCAGCTAATACTAATATATGAGGAAAGGAATTCCACATTTTCCCTGCTCTAACAGTAAAAAAAACCCCTTCAAGATGAAACCACCTTTCATATATTCCCAAATTGTGGCCCTGTGTCTTCTTCAGGGATCTTTGAATAAACAGTCTATAACAGTTACTAAAGTCACCTTGATATATTTGTACATTGTGATCATATGCCCTCTTTAAGTGCTTCTTCTCCAGAGTGAATAACTGTAATCTTTGTAATTGGTCCTCATCGCTGGGGATTCCCAGCCCCCTTATTAACTGTGTTGACTCTCATTGAACTCTTTCTAGTTCAAAGACATCCTGTCTGTGGATTAGTGACCAATTACTGATTTATGTCTTGAGTAAATGCCCTTTAATGCATGAGAGACAACTTTTCTAGCTTAAGCTCGGCACTGTGTGGGGTTGCTAAGTCTGTGATCTGCAAGGACCCCCAGGTATTTTTCCATCACCAATTCTTCCTCCTAATGAGTATTTGCATGGATACTTCTAGAACCCCAAGGTATAACTTTACTTTTAAAATTATTGAACCTTACCTGCCATTTAGCTTCCAAACCCCTTAATTTATCCAGGTCTTCCTGTAATGATTCATCGTTACATTGTTACTTGTGCTGAATTTAGTTCCCCGCATAGTATTATCAACAAGCATTGAAATGAAAGTGATATAAAAGGCAATTAAAAAAATATAAAAAAAACAACAAACATGTCATACTTACCTGCTCTGTGCAATGGCTTTACACAAAGCAGCTCCGATCCTCTTATTCTGAGGTCCCCTTCTGGTACTCCTGGTCCCTCAGTCTTGCCAAGTGCCCCCAAAGCAAGCAGCTTGCTATGGGGGCACCCAAGCAGGCTTGCTCCCGAGCCTCTGCCCTCTGTGTCTATTCACACACAGAGTGCGGGCTCAACCCAGCCCCTGCTCTCTCCTCATAGGGTCACTGGCTGTGATTGACACAGTCCCAAGACTCTCATGCACATCTCTGGATGGAGATCAGGCACAGGTAAGTATTAGGAAGGGCTGGGGGGAAGCTGCACACAGAAGGTTTTTTACCTTCTTGCAAAGAATGTATGAAGGCAAAAAACCTGGAGTCTTTATAACCACATTAAGCTATTACTTCTACTCTCAATATAATAAATAACGATTTAAACAGCATTGGTCCCAAGACAGAGGCCAGGGGCATACCACTCACAACCTTAGAAAATACATTCTGTTTTAAAAAGGCTCTACTGTGCTACAGAGTAGTTTAGTGGATAACCTTTTTGGCTCATTTTAGGCTACCTTACCATAACACACCTGTTTAATATGATTTCCAAGTATATCTATAGCAGACTAATTTCTTCCATAAAAACACATTGGGGTTGATTTATTAAAGACAAATAGACTGTGCACTTTTCAAGAGCAATTGCACTAATTTTCCCCAGAGCTTAATGACTATGATGAAGCTCTGGTGATTTCCATAATCCAATCAAATGCAAGCAAAAATGCTGCTTTTTTTCCCTTGCACCTGATTGGGTATTCTTTACAAATTGAAGTGTTACCCCATTCACTAAGCTCTGGGGAACATGAGTGCAACTGCACTTGCAAAGTACATAGTCTATTTGTCTTTAGTATATCAACTCCAGTGAGTCTTCAGTGATATCTTGCAGATTTTGTGTTTTTCAGTCAAAATGGCACAGTGTACTTCCAGATTTGCATACATCTTGATGCATTTGACACCGTCCGTGCTTACTCATATGGTCTAAAATGCTGTAGCTGAATTGAGACTAAGTAGTGGCCAACATCCAATAAAGGATTAGTGAAATTAGTTGAAGATCAGTGAAATTCAATGCAGATTAAGTAGGAACTATTGCTGAATTTCCTTACTGGCAGCATATCATTACTTTGGGTTTGGATAGTTCCTTCTTTATAGCAATGTGTTCTACCAATGTGTATTTATCATTTTATTTTAAATGATTTGATAATTATACAGGGCTGGTATAGTTGTTATGCTCTTGCCTAAACACATAACGTTCAATTGCCAGAGCTGTTTGAATACACATATTGGAAACCTTACTGCCATCTTTGTCTGCTGTGATTATCTGATATATAACTAATGTGACAGTCACACACTAACCTGATCACCTAGGATTGGATTGCATCATTGTGTGATCATACTTGATTAGTCCCAGATGATTTTGCATGTACATACCATAGATATCAATGGTCCTGACTCACTATGGCATACAATGGTCATGAGAAGTGTCTGGGTGATTATTCAGTTGGATAACTCAGGGTGATAAAATACCCTCTTGTTAATAGAGACCTAACTTAATGTAAATAATAAATACAAAATAATAAATAAGAAATGTGACAAACCCAACTGGGACAAGGGCTTTTGGAGGGGACTGCAGGCTAGCTTCTAGCCTACTGACCATGGCTCTGGCATCTGAGGGGGCTCTATTCTTGGTTTGTGCCTGAGAGAAACCTTTGGAGTAGTTTACTTCAGATTCAAGTCCATGTCTCCCCAAAACACACAGACTCTGAAAAGGGCCAAGATACAAATTAGGGGTCTCTGTGCCCAAACTAGCATTGACTGCTTCAACCCCCCTCCTTCCTAGACTCAGAGACTCTAAGAAGATATAATCAGCTCACAGCAAACCTGATGTGAGGACTCTTGCTCTAATCTGTTTATTAATGTGTTATGTGTTTACTATCTTCTCCCATTGTGTGCCTCCCATGTGTGCATACCCATTGTTAATGGAGTTGAGTCACCTATTGTTTAATGGAAAGTCCTTCTGGAGGTGCCTATATGATAGAATTAGACTGATGTCAGCTCATCTCATTATCTAATCAGCGTGGGATGTTTATCCCAAAGTGTAATACTTGTTTTATTGTTCATGAGGGGATGGGCCCTATTTCTGGAGTGTATAAAAACCTGTGTGTTTAAGTTAGGCATCTAAGCTAGTCTCAACTAGCCTTGGGTGCAATGCCCAGCTATAATACCTTGGTCCTGTGTCCCAGTGGTGAGGAAGCGGTTCTCTGACAGAATCACCCAATATGGGTGACCAGCGTTCTGTCACAATAAATAAAATATAAACTTTGTATTATTATATTTAACTTGTATGAATAACATTGTCTTTTATAGTAATTACGAGTGGAAATATTTCAGTGACCATAACAATATCTCTGAAGCCTCAGCAATAACACGTGGTACATGTGTGAACTGTAAAGTTATAGAAGGGCTCATGTCTGCTGGTGATATTGGGCAGATTGAAGACAGTTATTTTCTATTTTACTTGGTCATTTATTCATTGCAATCAAATCTCGAATATGTGCTTAAAATTGATATTCAATATCCCTATTCCATTAATAATTGGCAGTACATT
Source organism: Staurois parvus (assembly GCF_062004578.1). Lineage (NCBI taxonomy): Eukaryota > Metazoa > Chordata > Amphibia > Anura > Ranidae > Staurois > Staurois parvus. Next base: position 776,870 of record NW_028317994.1, on the reverse strand, counting down.
TTCAATGCTTTGCAGACTATTTACAATCAGAAGCTAGGCGTTCCAGTTATTGCAACTCAATCACCCATATGCCTAATTGAGGTTTATTATCTTTCCCCCAGGGAAAGCAAAAGAAAACCCCAGGAAACATTTAACTAGTTATATTTTAGAAGAGGGAAAGACATTTCTTCCCTATTCCAAACATGACAATGGATTTCTTCCCTGAATACTATCTATAGCCTGCATATTACCACACTTCTTTTTACTGATATCACTGTTATTTTCATATTTTACATCCTCAGTGAATGACATTAATACAGGCAGATAAATGGACAAACACCATCAAAAAGAGATAGGCAACCTGATGAGGCAATGGTAGCTGGGCAAGTGATCTGCAGCCAGGTGAGGAGCCATGACTGCAGTAAGGAGATCTTCTTTGCTTCCATCTATGCATTTGTAGCTCTATCCCCATAGGAGCCTCTGATTAGGATGGGTCCTCTGTTTTTTGCCTCAACCTTTCCCAAAAAACCTCAGCCCCTCTAACACACCAGGCTGAGTGTACAAACTTACAATATCACAGGAAATCATCCTTAATACCAAGTAGTAGCACTATATAAAAAAAAAAAAAAACAAGCACACAACCAAATAAAATGGATTAAGAATAGTAAAAACAAAATCTAGCATACAAAGTGATTAACAGTAAGGACTAGGTATAAGATGACATTTGGTGTCCAGATCAACATAAAAAACAGCAAAGCCACTTCAAGTGCAGCAGTGAGCAGTAGTAAAGTTTAATCTACTGAGTGCTGGAACTATGCTGACAGAGTGTATTTATAGTAGCAATGCTTGTCCTAGACTGACTGGGTATGCACTGCCCAAAATAAAAGGAGAATGGTAGTGGAGGCGCACAGGAAAAAAGGGGTTTGCAGAATAATCATTACAGGAGGCTCAGTCCTTTGAGATGTTCTTCTGCCAAATGTAGTCAGGGCCCTTTAAGAGTGCCAATGCACTTAATGACAGTTCCAGTTAACCTGCATGCAGTATAGGTACAGTATAGGTATGGTATAGTCTTGGCACAGGCACAGAGTAGATGTGATTTAGTTGTGGTAAAAATTCAGTATAATGCGGTATACTGTACAATACTGAACTGAAGGACTACAAATCACTATAAACGTGTGACTATGACTTGTATTGAAAAACTCTTTTTATAATAAATATTAGCTTTGACAACCTCAAAACCAAGCAACATTGATAATAATTTGGGAAAATTGGATTTTCTAGTACATTTGGTCAGTTCTGTTTTTTTTTTTTTAAGTTACTTCCTTATTGCAGGTAGCTTCAAATTACTTGTGTTTCTTTTCCTAATTGCACCTCTTAGTGCTGTAAGGTACATTAGAATGTTCCCAAAATGTGGCTAATTTGTTGGCAAAATCAAGTTTCGATGAAATGTTAAGCTCATCCCTAGCTGAATGATAGTGCCAAGGAAAGCAGCAGTTGAGACATATTCATTAGTATGTTTTTTAATCACTTTTTACAACAACCTTTGTGAGTGCAAGTTTTTATTATAACTAATAAATGTATATCCTTTTATCACACTATCCTAGGTGTGCTCTTTTCTTTTTTTGTTTACTTGGAAGTGGCTGATTATTCCTTTTAGTACAAGAAGGTCTGTTCTTTACTCATTTAACCTGTGCTTTACACATGGATTGCTGTGGATTCTGCATGGTGCATACTTGACTGACATTGAAAACTATATTTTGATACTATTATTTTTACATCTATATAATGAGCGCCTTGGACACATTTTTTTTTCTCTTGTTTTTTTCTCACTTTTATTTCTAGTGCAGATTAGAAACTGATGGAGTGATCTGGCTACTAGCTCACTGCATGAAATGAATTAGGTACACAGTTTTCAACATGTTAGGCCAATTGTCACAGCTGAGGCCCCCTTCCAGCATTGGGAATTTCCATTGTCAAACTCCTGGAATTGGTGTTAATTCCTGGGCACTCCTCTGTAGCACTGTGTATAGTGACTTGCATGCTCTGGTATCGATACTTCATGAAATTTCAGCCTTTAGCAGTAGGTAGACAGAAACCTCAGCTATGACAGGCAGCAGGTGTCTTGGTAAGTTGCTTTATGTTTAAAATGAAAATATTCAGTAATGAGGGAATCATTGCCAGTGCCATTACTTGGCATTTAATGTTCTCACAGTCTTATAATCTTAGAAGCTCTTGTCCTGTTACTAACCTAGAGGTATAATAGGTCATAAATACTATCTATCTATCTATCTATCTATCTATCTATCTATCTATCTATCTATCTATCTATCTATCTGTCGTATATGTCAATTTACCTGCCATCTATACTTACATCTAATTATCTTTTCACACATTAACTAGACTGATCATGTCAAGTACAAATTATTTTTTTGTCCACTGTACAATGCACCCTTTGTTAGCCATAGAAACATGTCACCCATACCAACCAGAATCTTGATATTATTTTTTCTAATAAAGTTTAGAAAAAAAATAAAAGTATCTGATGTGACTAATGGATAAACAAGCAGCCCATCTTCTGCCAGGTGCTCCCCTGTGGTACCTGTTAGCACCTACCAGTTTGACCCACCTCTGGAGCACAGTCACAGAGTAACAAACCAAGGAAGCCTATAGCCAAAAGATCAAAAACCAACCAAGCAAAAAAACTTGCAATGACATAAAAATATGTAACCCTTTTCCCATCTACTCATGTACTCAAACGCATAAGCATATGTAATAGATACCGGTGTATATGAAATGTTAACCAAATAATAAAACCATAGAATATACACATACCGGCCACTTTATTAGCTATACCTTGCAAGTGCCAAGAAAATATCTCCCAAACCACTACACCACCACTAATATAATATAATAATAATATAATATATTTTAAAAATCCATTTGTATGTAAATACCCTCAAATTAAAGCTGACAGTCTGCAGTTAAAGCACATCTTGTTCGTTTCATTTCAAATCCATTGTGGTGGTGTATAGAGCCAAAATGTTAGAATTGTGTCGATGTCCCAATATTTATGGACCTGACTGTAGATATATATATGATTATACTATATATATATATATATATATATATATACTCACAGATATATACACACACACATATATATATATATATATATATATATATATATATATAGTATAATCATATATATATAATTTGTTTTACGAATAAACATTTGTTTGCAAGTTAGCAGTAGAAACTTTACATAAAAAGTATCTGAAAGGGAAAAGAATCACTACAGACGGCAGCAACTTTTCTTTATTGAATAGTAGCGAGGGTCTCTTCTGGCTAGTTATCACTGAACAGCACCTTTTCAAGATATGCTTTGAAAAAACATTTCTTTGATTCATTCTCTTTTCTGACTGATTTGCCAGAGTGCAATGAGCAGGACCAGCACCTGGGAATTTCACAGCAGAGCCTGTTATGAGCCACTCACCATGAGCTGTATACAGTATATATCTTTTTGTGGATACTAAAAAGTGTCTTGGACTGCTACAGTGGTATCTATAGAGGACTGAAAATAATAATCCCCCAGTCTTGGAAGCTTTCATCACTGAAGTTTACTGACAGACTGGCTGCCAAGTTCCCAGCATCAGTAATACGAATCAAAGATAAACATCTGTAAAATAAGAAACTAGCAGCATGATTGCAATATTTTGCTGATTATTACTGTAATTAAAATGTTATAATCGTCAAAAAATCTTTAAAGATTTCTTGAATACGCTCAGTATAACTACATATATTTATGGAAAATTTAAAGAATCAGAACCCACAGATGGTATTACTTGAGCATTTTCAGCTTGATACATGCAATATGAATTTCTAGTTTACCATTGGCATTGATAACCAGTCTGTGCATTGTACAGACTATATCAGGTATAAAGGACCAACATGCAATAATCAATGCTGGGGTCTCAGGATATTTTATGGGGACCCAAGTTTGACAGCACTTTGTAGTAGAAGCCACATTATTTTGGGGGTACCAGAAAAGTGCAACATCTAAATATGGCTAACTGAAGGGTCAAGCACTGCTGATTTTTGGTATAAGACTACTTTGAGTACAATTCATAAGTTTGTATGTAATAGCATTTAAAGATCTTCAAATCCCATTTCAAGCAGAATATATTGGTTCTGTTAAATAATGCAAGCAAATAAAGCCACAGTAATTGAAATAATTCTTGATAAATACATATTAAGTACTGCAGACTTTTTTGGGGACATGGGATGAAAACAACATTTTGGACACTGGAATCCAGAAACTCGAAGTCCTTGAATTTAGGCATAAAATCCTGTTCAACTGTAACAATGGGTGTCAAGCAGTTGATCTCTGCAAAGATTAATAAATCAATAGTCTTCAAATTTATGTGCATGAAAAGTAAAAGAAGAGAAACCCCTACTTGGTGAAAACACAGAGTATTTTTTTAAATTTCTTTAGGGGAAATTTAGCAAAAAAACAAAACAAACAAAAAAACAAATGTGTAATGCAACTTTCTATGCAGTAGTGTTAAATGACAGGTGTGAGCTTCCACAAAACATGCCAGTTTATTAAGGACATTGTTGGTGAAAGAAGGGTAATTATGGTGAATTCGGTGTTAGGGAGAGTTTAGATTTTGCTTTAAAGCTGTACACCAAATATAAAAGAGACAAATACTGTAAACACATCTCTGTAAACACAAATTCATCATTAAATTCATTTGTTTAAAAACAAAAGCAGTGTGTAAACCTGAATTTGACCTGGTATCAACTCAGTCTCTGCACAGAAGGGCTTGAGTGTAAGAGAAAGAAACAATACAAGGTACATGCTAATAGGAGGAGAGAGCAGACTGACAGAGAAGCTTGTCATTGTGCTGCTTTTCCTTTTGCTGACAGCCCAGGGGTGGGTTCCGGATGACCTGGGCTTAGAGGAAGTGGGTTAAATTATGCTAACCATCAGACTAGGGACATTTAGTGTTAGATAAAAAGGACTGCTGAGAAAATCTCTGGTTTAAAATTGAATATTGCAGCAAAAGCTGTTTTTTTTTCATCTTTTAATGGGCTAGTCATTTTATCTCATTTTTGGCTGGAGGTCTGCTTTAAGATAATAGACATTACTTTTTGACCATCTTGTGAAGCCATCACACAACCTCCCTGTTTGCTGCAAGTTATGGTACTTTTGTGCAATTGGATAGACAATCCTTATTTTGTTGTTGCACTTTTATACATACATGGTATTATAGCATTAAATTATTTGAATCGTGTTTTTTGTGTCATCTGCCAGTTGCATTTTGCTTTGCTAGCTTTACTGTCAAAACCTGGTGGTGGCATTCCTGTTTTATGCTCAGTTCAAACTACTGCGACCTGAAAGTTGCGTGACTTATGATGTGACTTTGCCAGGTGACTTCCTGGCAATTTGCTGGTGAATACAACTTTGATGTGAATTGATGTGTGACTTTCATGCCATGCGACTTTGCTTAGTAATATTCCAGTGGTGTTGGATCCAAATCACTTCAATATAGATATAGAGGATTTGACTTGGAGGTGACTTCTTTTAAAGTTAATGGGCACAAGTCAGATAGAAGTCACCTTGAAGTAGTACAGGAACCTTTCCTAAAGTGAGAGCAACTTCAGTAATGTTAATTAACCCCTTTACGCCTAAGGGTAAAACAAATCTTAATGCCTAAGCACAATTTTGCAATGTTGACATGTGTTAGTAAAACCATACATATCATCAGAACTACTTTGTACATCCAGGTAAATTATCCCTTGTTTTTTTTCAGGACAGATTGGGCTTTCATTTGGTGGTAAATGGTAATGGATTTCTCCTGATTGTTTTTATTATCAAAGGAAAACTAGCCCAAAATAGTAAAACAAAATATATTCTTTTAAATTTAGCAGTGTATTTCTTGTTACTACCATAACCTACCACCAAAGAACAACCCAAAATAAATTCTCCACCTCTTGACAATCACAGCAATACCATATATGTGTATGTTATTTGTTGTTTGTACCCGTAGTACAGCCCAGAAACAATAGTGCGCATTTTGTTTTTTGTTTACCTAAAACACACTGACACTAATACCATTTAATTTTTTTTTTAAAATCCTGACATTTTACCTTTACCTTTGACCCTGACCTTGACCCAAACACTTACCCTGGCACTGAACTAGATCAAACCTTTATTTTTTATTTTATTTTTTAATATTTATTTATTTATCTTTTTTTTTTTTTTTTTTTTGTTAACAAATATTTTTTTCCCTTCTATGCTAGGAGTTAGGGATATACAATATATCTCACTCCTCCATTTATAGAGAGAGAAAAAAAACCAAGGGGGCCGGGCTGTACAGTGAATGATCACTGTGATAGCCAATCAGAGGCTATCACAGTGATCGTGTGACCCAGAATCGGGAGTCCCAGGTCCCGATCATTAGAACAGGACCTGGGGCTCTCAGTGACACCCCGGTCTTTGTGCTGGGCATGCTCCCACCACAAAGACAGGTATGCAAATATGCGGCACCATGGAAAAAAGCCCAGTTCTGTGAGGCCTTCGGTGTCAAGGGGTTAAGACAGCTCTCATTGACTAACATGGGATTTCACATCTCATGCGACTTGGGGTCTCACAAGTTGGATCCTAAGTTGCGGCAGTGAAAACTGAGCCTTGGACAGGATTGTTTGTTGTATAAGAAAAGTACCCTGTAATGTGCACATGAGGAATTAACACAGAGATGTTCTCAGCGTATCACAATTCCTAGTGATTTATTTGTCTCAGTGGGTGCGGTTTATATAGAAATCAGTGAACATTCTAGGACATTAACTGCACGCGCAACTTGCCCTTATCTACTAAAATGTCCATCAAACAGACTGGTCAGAGCCAGCTCTAGTTGGTATTTGCTGGCAGCCAGCTATCTTATTTCAGGAGGTTACAAAAGTACATTTATTGTAGAAGAAGACAAGATTGAGTTGTTTTATTCAAAATGCAAAAAAAGAGGGACTCTAATACATTTCTTTGCAGAATGAGGTGGCAGATAGAGGAATAAACACCAATTAGGGAAGTAGGTTTTATTGATAGATATGGCATGAGTCAATCTTGGTTTATATTGGTTAGATTAGATTCAAATGCATGAGCCCATGCAGGCTCCAAAGCTGGGGTGGTGCCAAGCAACAAATCTGTCTTTAACTTACAGATCATATACAGGAAGAATTTTAAAATGCAGTAGGCCTTTGTAATAAATGCTAATTTTCCCATATTTATCTCTTCACCCTGCAAGCACAGAAAATACCTGTTGGTTTGCCAAAAAATGCAGATCCTAATTTTCTGTTGTGGGCTGACAACACACTTGACTTCCTGGCCATGTTATACATTTTTGAAACTCTCCTTATCTCCTCAGCTCTACAATATAATTCTGAAATCCAAGATAGGAACTAGGAGGGCTGATTAGACTTTTTGAAATAATACAGATTGTCACAGATCAGTTGTAAACTTGATCTGTTACCTTGTACTCCCACAGACTGATTCTGCCCTGCTACAGATGCGAAGCTAAACTGTTACATGTCCCATTGACAGATGCTCTGTTCTCACCTGTGTTGTCTTACTTTAATAAGGAGGACGGATGACCAGTGCATATTTATAAATGTACTTTTCCAGCAGCAGCTAGTCCAACAGTTCTTTTCCAGAGAGATGCATTTAATCAGTTCAGCGACAGCTCATAAAACAGAGGTACAGACAATGCACATGACAGGGTACTTAGAATATTCATGCACTCATTAGAAACCTTAAGAGAACCCCTTTCTCATGTGACTTAACCAAAAAGAAGCTTCCCTAATATACACTTTCTCCCAATTCAGTATAATGACAAGCACTCTGGCCACTTTTAGGAGCCCCTTTGATCTTCTGGATTACAGTTAATGCCTTTTGGGCTTGGACAGTTGCAGTCATAATTCTAATCAAAGTTGTCCAGATATTTCCTAAACTGCATTATTTTACTATTAATTAGATAAACAAGTTACCCTTTGAAGAATGCTATTTACCATACTTAATGCCCCTTTTCATGTTATTAGATAGTAAATGTTGACCAAGTCCTTTCAAGTCTGATTGAGCTATCTGCATTTTATCAACCCTTGCAAGTTTGCAAATGACCTCCTTTGAACTGTAACAAGTTGGCCCCTGAGTGCCAAGGTGATATTCCATAAAATTAACATAGAAAAGAGTCCTTGGCTATGTTTTTGTTGTGTACAATACATCTAGCTCAGTCCTAGAATACACCACATATAGTATATATATATATATATATATATATATATATACAATTACAATATCCCTACAACCTGCTTCTTGTACTGGTTTGGAAGTCTAAGGTGCTCCCCATCCCACTTGCTTTCTGATATAGGACCAGTCTTTGAGCAGTTTGGAAATTGGTGATTTTATATAAGCTGCCCTCAAATCAGCCATCCTTGCTCAAGCAATGTTTGTCCATCGCTAAGCCCTGTACTTTGTTATTCCTTGTCCCTGGGATTCCCACTGAGCACTCTGCTTATCTATCCCTAGAAATCCTGCATGCTGAGCAGTACCTTATACTTGGAAGTCCTCCAATACATTCTGCCTGCCTGTTCCTGGAAATCCTGTACATTGAGCCCTTACTCATTCCTGGAATTCCTGTATGCTGAGCCATATTTGCTGTTCGCTTTACGGTATTCAGTTCCCTGGGACCCCTGTACACTGTGATGTACCCCGTTTGTCATATTATGCATGCAATAACGATCCATTGCTTGTCATTCTAGTGACTGGCACCCTGCTGAAGCCTCTCACTCACCTTGCCTTGGCTGGTAGAAACTTGACTAGTGACCTGGGAGTGGGAATTAACTAATCCATCTCCATGATAAGGAGCTCTGGAGAAAACCACCCGCTCCTTAGACTCCACTCCTCAGTGAACACAGCTGTGGTTGTCTCTCTCCAGCTGTGGGTGGCAATTCCATGACACATGACCCAGGAGCAAAGGGTTTACATACAATTCAAGATTTTGTTTCTCTGTGGAATATTTTAGTTATGGCATCCAATTCTGGCAAATAGAATTTATTGTCATTGTGAGGTTAGCATTATTAACCACTTTCCTGCCATATTGATATTGCTATAGGGCGGGAGGGCTGTGCAAAATCATATATATATATATATATATATATATATATATGTGTGTGATTTCGCATTTCTGGGTAGGGGGCACACACAAGCTGCGTGTGTGCCCTACCAGCACCGCCATTGGTGGCCTCACCTGTCGCTCACCAGGTCCCGGCTGGTATTTCCCCACCAGCACCTGGCGATCACCATGTATCACCGACAGGGGAGAGACCTGTATGTAAACAATACAGATCTCTCTCTTGTCAGCTCTTGAACATTGCTTTGTATTGCTCTGCATAGCAGAGCAATACAAAGCAATGTGCTTACACAGTACAGCACACAGTAAAACAACACACAGCACACAGTTAACCCTTTGATCACCCCAGATGCTAATCCCTTCCTGCCCAGTGCTATTAGTACAGTGTCAGTGCTTTTTATTAGCACTGATCACTGTATTGGTGTCACTGGGGATGTCAGTGACAGTTAGTCAGTTCCTCCCCCAGTATCAGAATGGCCACCACATTCCTGCAGTCCCACTATAATTCGCTGATCACCGTCATTACTAGTATAAAGAAAAAAAATTTCCAGTACCTATACTGCTATCTGTAGACGCTATAACTTTCATGTAAACCAATTAATTTACACATATTGGGATTTTTTGGCAAAGACATGTAACAGAATACATTTTGGCCTAAATTTATGATGAAATTTGATTTTTAAAATTTTTGTTACTGGATATGTTTTATAGAAAAAAGCCAAAAATATATTTTTTTTCTCAAAATTGTCGGTCTTTTTTTTTATAGTGCAAAAAAAAATAAAATGCAAAGGCGATCAAATACCACTGAAAGAAAACTCTATTTGTGGGAAAAAAAGGACGTAAATTTATTTTGGGTGCACGTTGCCGTACCGCAAAAAATAGACTGGTCAAGAAGGGGGGTAAATCCTCAGGAGGGCAAGTGGCTAAGGTTATTTATATATTTACTTGTCTCTTATTGATCTCATTGATGGAGCTGTACTGTTACAGCTGATGCAAATGTTACATTTAGTCCAAAGTTAAGTTAAGTCAAAAAAAACATAAAGCTGCTGTTCAGTGATAATATTTGTAGAGGACTTTACAAATGACAAGGTGCATGCAGGAACATGGGTGTTCAATGAGGAGGGGTGATTGCTGCACCAGTCATGGTTTTCAGTGATTTATGGATTACCTTGCAGAAATATGACAGAACTGAAACAGCTATTCCAAAATTAATCTTATATTCACAAAGAAGAAACAATGCCACACAAGTTGTTGCATTGGACCAACTCTAAAGTACAGTCAATTCACAGACGCATACTTTGCTGTAATACAGAACGCATAACTTTGTGCTATGCTACAGATTTGTTTGAATTCTTTTAAAAAGTCTATATTTCTCCCCCTATGACTGACCATAGCACTATTCTAAATGCACAAAAGTTTCTTATAGATAGTGGCAGAAATGCTTTCAGGTACCAAAGGATATACAACATGGATTAACCATAGGCACAGAGTTCTGTTCCACTCACTGCAATGAGTCTAGAGTATGGTTGGAACCTCTGTGATTTCTATTTTGCTGTCTGTATCCAATTCTGGTGATTTTCCCTTATCTTCTTTTCATGAGATAAGACAGAAAGTGAGTGTAGATCATCACATTGTTGGGGACAGCTGTCACCAGAAAAGGTGTCCCTTGCCCTCCTGTTCTGGTGACAACTGTAACATTTTGGTATTCCAGAAACTTTCCGCCTTGATGAAAAGGATCATGAGAACACATAACCCCCATGATCTCCCATGATTGGATATTTAGTAAAATTGGAGAGTGCAGAATCTGGTGCAGCTCAGCATAGAAACCAATCAGCTTCCAGCTTTTATTGTCAAATCTTAACTGTACAAACTGAAGTTAAAAGCTTATTGGCTACCATGCACAGTTGTACCAGATTCTGAGTGCTCCAGTTTTAGTAAATCTTCCCCAAAGAGTCATAAATACATGAGTTGCTAACACTTTCCTACAGTATCCAAAACTAAAAACGTTTTGGCTAGAGATACCATTTCATGCTTCTTTTTACTATGGGTTAATTTGTTAAGCCACTTTATTATTAAGTTGTTTTTTTTTACTGTGTTATAATATAATTAAAATCAGACAAAACGTCTGATTCACGTTCATAAATATTGCACAAGTGTGAAATTGTTATTTTTTTTACATGGATACCTGTTTAACCAATAAAACACCTCCAGTCTCACAAATAATGTATTCTCTTATGAATCAGTATTTTATCTCCACCTCACATGACTTCTTTTTCTGTTCTCATCAATAGACACCTCATAGATTCTCACAATTAACACCTTTTATAAACTAGCATAGTATATATATGTATATATAAATATACATAAGTATATATATTTATACACACACCACATGTGGTAAAATTTAGCTGATAAATTAAAAAAAAAAGTGTTAAAATAGAAAAATGTTCTTCTATTGTACAAACTGGCAAATAACACAGGGAAAATAAAAGTACCATATATATTATGCTTATGTGAATTGTTCCCATTTTAAACTACCTGCATGTTATCCTTTCTTGCAAAAGCTCTTTGGCCAGACTGCATGCAAAAGAATTTCTTCCTGACTTCACAGACACACATATTCATTCCAAGCTGGCACTCCAACACACTTATTTCTGTACTAGAAGGGATGGACTCATCTACAGTATTTGTTGTCATTAACTTATCATAGAGCAGAGTGGTAATTGTCTGCTATGGAAAGAATAGCCATCAGGCAATGTTTTCATATCTGTCATTCTGCAGACAATCTACTGGAGGTGACTGTTACTACCATTTTTGCTTGATTGGATGATGGAAGTCAGCAGGGCTTCCTCTATTCTTCTAAGCTGTGGAGCGAATTCCCTTGAGAATGCAACTGCACTTGCAAGGTGCACAGTCCATTTGGCTTTAGTAAATCAAACCCTGTATCTCTAAAACATAAACTCATCTCTGAAAAAAAAACCTAAAAAATGAAAGATTCAGCTGATTTAAAATTACCTTCCTTGTTTTGCTACGTTCTACTATCCTCGTTGACCTTTTGTCTCTAAGCTGAAAATGGGAGGTAGACAGTCTGACAGTCTGGACATTAATCATTACCATGACCCTGTCCCTGCAATGTACCACCTTAGGCTTGCAAGTACAAGAGCATTGCTATAGATAGTATGTCTATCTGGATCCTGTTTTGGCGCTTTTGCTACCACACTTATTCACTTGATTCTATCTAAGTTTATAAATCTAATAACAACCTTTTGTCTATACATGAATTTAGCCAATCCTGATGTGGCTAATACCAATAAAGTTAATATCAAATGATAACAACTGTGCAAAAAATAAAGATCTAATTTATTTACACAGAAAAGAAGCTGACTAATAATCAAATATAATGTAGCCGGTATAATTTTAAAAGTAGTAATATTACAATGCAAATACAGAATGTTACCAATACACAGAGACAACTACAGGAAAGAAAGTTAAAGGAAAGAAACATAGAATAATGATAATACATTACGCAGACATCCTGATGACTGGGCTTCAAGAGAGGAAAACAGGACAAAGAGACAGAAATTGAGCAATGGCATACTTTTATACCCCTCCCCCTCCATTCCAGGTAGTCACACCCTTCAATAGATTCCAGTATTTTGACATTTCTGTTCAAAGGGGGGCTCTGTGACTTATGAAAGATATTGGCCAACTGTATAGGCCAGTGTCCAGCGAAGCATACCTCCTTTGAAGCCAGTTCCTGAAGAAAGATCTATGAAAATACTCCCTAGGAGATGTTAGAAATGACGACTCCAGGGCTTATTCCGCCAGGTGGCCATACTGTCATAAACCTCTACCAGAAACCTTCTAAGGGGGGGGTGTTGAGGTGATGCAACAGATGGTAAATACATTGCAGGAATTGAGACCCCTATCAGAAATTCACAATAATGTTAAAAAATATTGTAGGCCCAAAATATCTATCACAACCCATAGGCTGCCTCCTTGCTTAATATATAGGAGAAAAGGAAAGCAAAGGACCTCAGAAGTAGTACATGAACCAACCTGAAATGATATGGCCGGTGGGCACTTTAGAAAACATTTGCACTTTCATTGCACTGGACCTCTCCTGTGCTCACTCAGTAGTGTTTGAAATTTCCTATACCCTTGTTACAGTGTCACTGCTCACTAGGCAGCAAACATACATCCTATTTATCATCTGATTTCTATAAATAATCTGTGCTGTCACTACAGTTACAAAGAATATGTTGATTTTTGTGAATTATTTTAGCTGAATATTTTAGATAAATGGTACTTTCTGCTCATTTCTCAAAATGTCTCTGCTACCTTCCATACATAGCCGTATGCCTCTGTACTCCATCAGACTCTTAATTCAGTTTTGCTAATTCCAGTCTGAAGCAATCCTCTGATAATGAGGAAATTCTCCACACCACCCTCATTATGTCAGATGTATTAGCAGTGTAATATAAAGACAATTTGGTAATGAGGTGATTACAAACCATTAGCATTTGCAGTTGTAATTAGATGATAAGGTGCTTCAAAAGATAAATTGCAGCTGGAAACCCAACAAATAGAATTTGAAGACACCCAAATGTGCTTATTTGACTCAGTAAATTTAAGTTAAATGTCCCTGAATACATAAATGTAAAACTTGAATCTCAGAAATATTGGTGTTGTCTAGCAAATTTTGTGCCAAATTATCCCTAAAAAAATAGTAATGAGGAAATAACGACTTCAATGTTGCATTATGCTAGCACAAAACTGTCTCAAGGGCATCTGACTGATGAAATAAGCATTCAAATACAAAAATGAGGAAAAGTTTTATATTTGTAGAAATCAATTCATTAAACAAGGTAATATTTTGCAAAAGATCTATACTAGGTTTTGTATGCTTACGAATATACAGTAACAAATATAATTGTCTAATACAGGCAGGGGAGGACTGACAACTCATGGGGCCCCTGGACAAAAGGGGATCATGGGGCCCCTGTGTCCTTGACCACACTCAAAGCACACCCAAAAAAGCCTATAAAAGGTACCAGGGGCATTTCATGGGGGACCCTGGGCCCTGTGGCAGTGCCAGAGTACTCTAATGTTCAGTCCACCCCTGAATACAGGCAATATATAGAAAACAGAAAGTCAAAAGAAAAGTCAAATGGGTATCTAGTAAAGCAATGATATTTCAAAGGAAAGCTGTGCTGCACCTTTAGATGTCTCCTAAAATGTTAGTCCCTAGCTTTCATACTGATCCGGTGGCTACAGTATTTTAAGGATAAGTGACTTGTGACAAATATGCAGTCGAAGAGTTCTGATTTCATTATGAATTTGATAATCTGGCTCAAGTATAATTATTTGCAGTGACAGAGTAGGTTTATCAACGGCAGAACGTGATTTCCATTACTAGAGCCTGCGGGTAGACAGACTTTAGTGGGCATTTCCCATTTAAAAGATCAGCTCTTTAAAATGGTTGTAAAACTTGATTTTTTTTTTATTAAAATAAAAAAGAAGTTATACTTACTTGCTCTGTGCACTGTTATTGCACAGAGTTGTCCCTTACCTCCTCTTCTGGAGTCTCCCGTCAGTGCTGTCTACTTCTCCTTCCCTGCCTGTGCCCCAATAGCAAGATGTGTGTTATGGGGGCACCCATGTAGGCATGCTCCCGAGTAGAGCTGTATGACTCCATAGACACACAGTGTAGCTCAGCCATGCCCTCTTTCACTCCTCCCAACATTTGAATGATAGCAACATTGTTATCAGTGCAACCTATGAGAGCAGGGAGAGAGGTGAGAAGAACTGCAAGCGGGCACAGTGCTGGATCGATGTAGGTATGGCTTAGCAAAGTACATATTTCACATAGATAATGCAAACAAAAAACAATTTAGGTAATACTGTAAAAATAATAAAGTCATCAAGAATAGTACTCTTCTTTTTTCTAAATTCTGTAAGATTTTTACAGCTGAACACCAGACAACTATTTAAAAGTAAATCAAATTTAATCTAGTTATATAATGGTTTAATACATCTTTAAATGCAATTTTAAATAAAACAAGTATAAATATTGAATCTCTCTTTTTATTAGATTCCTGCAAATCCCTGTGCAATAGCAGTACTTTGGGAGAGTAAGGGTCAGCGCTCTGAACCAGTTAGATTTATTATTTATTACAGGTACTTATATGGCGCTATCAATTTATGCAGCACTTTACATATATATTGTACATTCACATCAGTCCCTAACCCTCAAGGGGTGTACAATCTAAGGTCCCTAACTTACATTCATAGATACACATACTAGGGACAATTTAGAAAGTAGCCAAGTCACCTACCAGCATGTCTTTGGAGTGTGGTCTATTACTTTGCAAAGAGAGGGCCAGCTGCAGGAAGCTGTGAATGGCTGCATAAAGTGTTGCTAAACCCAGGACCCTGCATTCACTGTATCTGGTCTCCCACAGTACACACAACATGGAAATGAAATTATTTTAGTCAATATAAACTGCTAAATACCTTTTCTTATCAGCAGTTAGAGCAGTCTTGTGACTTCAGCAGAACACTGGTTAAAGTTTGTTTGAGGACTTCTCTTTCTCCTCTAGAAGGATGCAAAACCCCTGACCTCTGTCTGGATAGCACTGATTGGCCATGTGCTGATCACATGCACTCTCCCAAGAAAAAAAAAAACTCTCTAGCAATACACACTAAACTGAGCATGTGCAGAAGGGCTACGGGCTCATTCTGTCTTATCAGGGTGGACACTTGAACAAGAGGAGGGGCAGAAAAGAAAGGATCAAACTGCCTTTTTACACAATGCAGAGGATTACCCCTTAGGTTCCACAGTGAGTATAACAAGTATAACAAGCATGTTTTACTGCATATACAGACTGATTTTACTGTTGTGGGTTTAGTAACTCTTTAAGAGGCTGTCTAAGCCCCGTATTGGCAAGCACCTATCCATTTTGTCAAGTGCGGCGCAAAGAATATCAAAGAACACAGTTCTACTAAGATGCTTAGAATAGCACTCACCAAAACAACCAAGCAACACACACACAAGGTAGGAATTGCTGCTTGTAGGATTCAATCAGAAGCAGCCAGGGTGTGCTTATGTTGTATTCAGAACAGCCAGATGTAGGTGAAGCTAAGGCAGACTGTAAATGGCTGTCTATACATGTACTCACACTGTCAGTATCAGGGGCGGACTGACAATTCATTGGGCCCCCGGGCAATAGGGGATCATGGGGCCCCTTTGTCCTTGCCCAAACTCAAAAAAGCCTATGAAAAAGGTACCAGGGGCATCTCATGGGGCCCCCTACTGACCCCGGGCCCTCGGGCAGTGCCCGAGTTTCCAAATGGTCAGTCCACCCCTCGTCAGTATGCTTAGTGATGGGGAGTGCATTGGCCTTATCAGTATACTGCTGCTCCTCCTTTAATGCCCACTGAAAGAATTGGAGGAGCAGAGGTTACTAAGGAAAGAGAACTTCAAAAGTCCATTTGTCTTCAAATGGATGAATACTAATAACCTAATTTCTGAGGTGCAAATAGTGATACAAACTGGGGGTTGGTTTTCTATAGGCAAATCAGCTGTTCACTTTGTAAGGGAAGTTGCACTTTGCAAAGTGAACGTAGTAAAATTTCACTTTGCAAAGAACACCCAACCATTTGCAAGAAAAATACAAAACAGCATTCATGCTTCCACATAATTGGATGATAGAATTCAGCAGAGAATTACCCTATTCACTAAGCTCAAGAGATAATCTCCTTGAAAAAAGTGCAACTTCCCCTGCAAAGTGAACAGTCCATTTATTATTATTTATTTATATATTACAGGTACTTATATAGTGCCATCAATTTACGCAGCACTTTACATATATATTGTACATTCACATCAGTCCCTAACCCTCAAGGAGCTTACAGACTAAAGGTTTTACTTTTAGTAAATCAACTCCTTGGGGTGTAATTGAGATCTTGAATTTAGATTTTTGTAAGGAGGTTCTGCTTTAAAATCATAATATTATTCCCATTGCATTGTATTAGCAAATCAAACATACTGTATATATTTTCTTGCACAAATACCATGGTCAGCTTCATTTTCTCTGTTTTGTCCCTGTGTATATTTTCCACAAATACGTGAATAAGAAGCAAACTTTCTGAATGGTACATTACCATGAGAGTGGTAATGGAGTTAGGCTGCACACAGCACACATTAGGACAAACATCAGCCTTTTCTTTAAGTTAAAGTGTTTAAACTCTCATTTGATTTAATGTAAAAGTTACTACAAAAAAGGAACTTGTCAAGACACAGGGTGGCAGTATGGAGTTGTTCAGGTTAATAGACAAGGTTCTAGCTAGAGAACACAAATAAAACTTCAAATGGTAGATCTTTGATTAGTCACTCACCTTGTACAGGGTCATGATGATGTTATGTCTACTGTGATTGCAAAGGCAAAGTTCAGTATGAGAAGATCTAAAATAAGAATAGAAAAGACAGGTAAAAAGTTATGTTGTATAGTTTCAGGCATTGTCGATTTGAAGTTTTGCATAAGATGTGAAAAACCTTATGTAAATAAAATTATTCATGTGTATTTATTTTAAAAAATAACATTTTGCATGCATAACTGTTATTTATTTAAAAAATATCAATGTCAAATGTGCCCCCCACAAGGGGATATAACTTGAAACTCTAAAGGAGCAAAACCAGTATACAATCTTCAGAGGTAAAGATACAAGGAGTGATTAGTAATAAAGTTCATGAAAATAAAGTCCATATGCTATAATGAATCAGATCAAGGAAATACACTGTTACAGTATCAGCGATCTCTCCTTCAAGTGCGTACTGGAGCTTTCCTGCCAATGATCAAGTAAAAACCAAAAACAGGGAAAGAGAGCGCCACTGTCTAAGAATAGTAGTGATAGGAAAATTAATAAAAAACTGAATGATAAGTATTGCACTGACAAACACATGGATAAAACATGGTGTGTCAATATGTTCAGTGGAGACATCAACAGATGGCAGCTTCTTATTAATACTCCAATGGATATAAAATGATAAGAATGATGAGAGCGGGGAAGCACACCACTCTCAGTGTAGTATTAATAAAAATCAATATCCAAAAAATTAGGAGATGAACTCACATGGAGATGGTGTCACACAGGCATGAGTCAATGGGGTTTATTTACTAAAGCTGGAGAGTCCAAAATCAGACTCCCTTCTGCATAGAAACCAATCAGCTTCCAGGTTTCATTGCCAAAGCTTCATTGAACAAGCTGAGGTTAGAAGCTGATTGGTTTCTATGCAGAAGGGAGTCTGATTTTGGACTCTCCAGCTTTAGTAAATAAACCCCAATGTGTCCAGCAGGTGGCGTCCTTCTGATGGTTTCCAATGGAGATGTATGGAGGATGGACAGGGAGCTGCTCCTGGTTGATGGTCTCATCAATGGATGTAAAAATACGATGCAAAATCAAAAACCAAAAGGAGAGTGGGATGCTCTAAGTGTAGTATTATTTATTAATTAAAAAAATAAAAGATACAAATACACTCACATTTAGTATGTAAAACCGCAGGCAATATACCAAAAATGTCCATCATATCATGGTTTCCAGTGGATAGTCAGTCCTTGATAGCCATAGGTGGATAAGTCTCTCAGAGGATGAACACAAGGAAGAACTCACCCTGGTGTGTATGATTGGAGGCCACTGTGGATAGCAGTAAGCAAGATCACTGGCCTGAGGGGCTGGCCGTGATTACATCACACTTTGGGCAAAGCAAGTAGGTGAAGCTACATGTTTTAGGGCAAAATATCCTTTTCAGACACCAGTGTGAATTCTTTATGATTTTCATCCTATGAGATTCTATAGTGCTTTTTGGCATACTTATCCACCTGTGACCATATTTGTCCACCTATGACCATATTTCAGTGCCTCTGTGGTGAACATAAAGCAGAACTTTAGCCATAAGAGTTAAAAAATGAGATGTACTTGTACGTTGCTGGATTGAAAGGGTGATATCTTGATGATCTCTGCAGCTACAGCAATTACCAACATGTCATTTTTTTCAGCCAGTGATTCCCTTCCATGTAAAAGTAATCCTAGTGGTTAAGAAGCTATTGGATTACTTTTACAGGAGGCAGGAGGAGGGTGGGACCCCAGAGTGATCGGGGAGCCTGGGAAGGATGCCACCAGCTGCATCAGCCACCCCCCACCCCACAGCAGCAGTGAATCTTGAGGTTGTCAGCTGATCAGACTCTAGTGACTCACTGTTTATTGGCGCAGTGCCAAGAATACAGAACAACTGAGGCTGTACAGAGCAGGGTGAGGCTGTACATTACTGGATTTTAAAAGGTATAGGCACATATTTTTTAATGTTTTACGTAGCAATGCCCGCAAAAAGGGCCAGCATGAAGTAATCAATCAGGATTTAATTTTCTGAATAAAGCTCCACTTTAAAATGGAATAAAACCATTGCGTTTTCTGTTTCCCCAAAACAGTTACATTCATGGCAAACCATAAACTCTAACTGTCACAATTGCTTATGTCCTCAACTGAACTGTCAAGCCAACAAATGCCCAGTGTCATAACTGATTGCATGTGCAGCACCATAATGACTGCATATCAAACAGAGGTTAAGATGACACTTCCTTGGCTGTAAAGTATAGGAGGTTTAGTTCCACTTAAATTAAACATTCATTTTTCCAAAATGCTTATAGAATCAGAGATAAATGAGGGTTTGTTTTAAAGTGATTTTACTATGTGTTCATAATATGTAAATACTGGTGTGCATAATCTGGACACAAGTTTACTTGAAAAAATAGGGACATGGGTACACCATAAACAGTATGCAGATTTTTTTTTAAAAATGATTATAGCTTTCTAAATACTATATTTTTTTTTTAAATTCATACTCAGTTGTAAGAAAATTGTCAATAAAAAACTATCCCTCACATTGCATATATTTGCTATTTCAGTACAGATTATTTTATTCACAGAAGGAAAGGACAGCAGCTGGATCACTTTAAAGAGAAACTATGATGGTTTGGAGTCCGTTTTATTGGAATATTTTTCTAGACTCATGATTTATGTCTGTTGTGTTTTTTTTTTACTATATATGTATATATTGTTTTACAAATAAATGTTTACTACATGACAGGTTTCGCAAACCTGCTTTGTGTGACTGAAACAACAAAGTAGTCATTCAACAAGGGATAGATCATCTAACTTATTAACTTTGTGTACATTTTAGATTGAGTTACTTAAGTATATCTAAAGCCAAAACATTATTTTTTATTTTGGCGAGAGTAGGGAAGGGTTAATCCTGCTGTCAGGTTTTTGTCATATGTGTCTCATTTGGTAAATTTTCTTTCACTTCCTGTCCTGTAGACTCAACAGAAAATGAAAGGATATCTTTCCAATGTGAGTGATATCACCTTTTAGACAGTTCTTATGGGAACAATATCCCCATTGAAAGATTTTCCTTCTATTCATATTCTGGCCGCCTCTCAACATTTTAGATTTGCTGTCACTTTCATTCCCAGTGACATTGGTGGACAAGACAGTTAGAGAAAGTGAATCTCTCCAATGGGGACAGAGACAGAGACAGTAACAAAAACCTGACAATGATTCTAATCCTTCACTGTTCTATCTACATTTACAAAATTGTTTTCACAGTCATACTTTAATCATATTATAAAGAAAAATCACTATCATTGTGAAACAATTTGTGGATAGTTGTCCTGCCGTTATTCTATGCTACAATGTTCAAGATGAGCTGAGCTGCAGTACGCAGGAAAGGCTTAACCATGCTGAAAAAACATATCTAGTGTGGCTTTATCTATTGTCTATACAAATTAATCAAGTTATATCTAGGATGTAGAACTAACCTGGACAGAAAATGATACAGATGTACTCTGGGCAGAAGATGATTTAAAAGTGACTTGAAAAAAAAGGGTTAAAGATGTAGGTCAGACAGAAGAGGATGTTGATTTGACCTGGATAGAAATGGATATGGATGTGGACTGGACAAAAGCGGCTGTAGAAGTAACCTAGATAGAAAAAGATATAGATGTGCTCTGGCCAGAAGAAGATGTGGATGTAACATGAAAAGAAAAGTACTGTATATAGATCTAGTCTGGACACAGGAGGATGCGGATGAGAATTGGACAGTCAGAAATATGGATGTAAGTCTAAGGCTGAGCTCCAGGCTCGACCCAAAAAAATTACAGGTCAACAACTACAAATCCTATAGCTGCTGACTTTTAATATAAGGACACCTACCTGTGCAGGGATCCAGTGATTTCCTCACCTGAGCCAATCCTTCAATCGGCTTCGAGTGCAGGCGCCGGCATCTTAAGTACAAGAAATAGACAGTGAAACCTTGCGGCTTCATAGCCGGTTTCATACTGTGCATGCACAAAGTGCACTGCTCTTTGTAAATGGTCTGGCAGTCTTCTGGGACCTGTGTTATATCCCAGAAAGCTGTGGGGGAAGGAGAGGGCTAAACTTCTGGCTCAGATGGCTACAGCGCATGTAGTGGGTACCTGTCAAAACCAGATACCCACTCCCCCCAAAAAAGTGCCAAATGTAACAGTAGAGAGGAGAGGATACAAACGGAACCTCTTCTTTTGGGTGATGTTCCACTTTAATATAAGAGTATGTGGAAGTGACTTGGCTAGAAAGGGATAGAAAGTGATAAAGATGTAGGCTGGTGAAAAAAGAATGTTTGTAACTTTGATACAAAATGATATGGATGTAGTATGTGCAGAAGAAGATTGGATTGTGACCTAGACAGAAGGGGGTATGAATGTGGGCTGGACAGAAGAGAATGTGCACATGACCTAGATAGAAAGGGAGTTGGAAGTGATGGGGAAATTTCATAATTCCTTATTAATATTGGCTCACAATATCTAAGAATGAATCCTAAGCCTGGTTACGTTAAATGTCTTCATACTATAGGAATGTCAAACCTTCTCAGGAATGAATTTGCCAAATGCCACCCACTAGTCTTGTATATACCACAGCCAAAACTCTAAATAGTGAGTCTCGTGTTAGAGCTGCATGTGTCTGATTTGATCATCTGTGCCACATCCCAAAGACAGGGGACTCTGTGATAGACTTCTATAGTTAGGTATCCTTGTTACATTTTCTAATATTATTGCATTTGTTGTCTGTATCTGTCATTACTTAATTAAATGTCATACATATAAGTGTTTGTGTGATCTCTATTTGCACATCTTGAATAAAACCTCTCAGAAAGTAAACTATCATGTAACTATGATAAAACAGAAAGTAAAGCCATACATGTTGTGTATATTTTCAGAAGAGAATATTTGTACGAAAAGTCATGCAAAAATTCTTTGAACATTCGGTGAATGGACGAATGTCATTCGAAAACTGTCTTTTGCTTTTAACATTCGAGTTTAAAATGAATGTAATTTCTGAACAATCACCACATACACTGGCCAAAAATTTGTTTGATCGAGAAAAGTTTTCCTTCTTGCCCCTTCGAATTTTCCAGTCACTGCGGTCGAAAACAAACATTGGTTTGACCCCACTAACGATTAGAAAATCAAACAAATATTCTTGAAATGAAAATTCCCGTACAAAAATCTATACGTGTATGGCCAGCTTAAGTGGAACAGAAGATGATTTGGACAAGACCTAAATGGAATGGGTTTTCAGGTTACATACGCGTTCTCTTCAATTCAGTCTACTTCCAAATCTCTATATAGATCACCACTGCATCCATTTGTTTGAGCTTACACCCATATTCCTTCCTGTTTAGCTCTCAACCACCTCCTCTTATGTCCATTTTTTTCCACATACTTTTCTGTTTGGTTCTCAAACAGCCTTAGAACTCCACTGTATGTCAGCAAGCATCTTAAGAAAAAGTCAACAATGAAAGCCTGCATATTTCTTTCAGCACAGATTTTTTTTAAAATCTCTCTACATATTGTTGGCTTGTTCAAAGAGTTCTGCTTAAAAACTGATGACACCTTACTTTTTGCAGTAGCTTCCATTCCTTCTGGACACTGATATATAAAAATTGGAGTCTTCTCTCTGCCATTCATCTGGCAGCAGTATGGCTGATGTCAGGCTTCAGGCGCTGACTTCTTGTTTGCTGGTTACTGCTGAGTGACTACAGGGAATTGTTTTGATCGCTTCAGATTTTTCTGTGCAAAGTCTCTCTTTGTCAGGTAGAAACTGATTTGTTTCTAAATCAGTTTTAAAAATTTGCTTGGCTTTTTGTGTTGTATTAATAACATAGAGTCTACACCTCTAAAGTTTGTGGACATACAGTGAAGCTACAAGGTAGGTACAAATAACTGGGTTGTCTTGTGACAAACCTAGATGATTTCTGGGCTTGGTTAGTAGTGATTTAGTGTTGGTTACATAGAATCTCAGAGTTAAGGTTTGAAAATCTTTCTCATTTTTCTATCTTCAGTTTGTCAAAAACTTGAATGTATAAAGTTTTGAACTTGTAGAGATGTGCTCTGTTTTGAATAATATTAATTTTGTTTAGGTCAGCTTGGGACTTGCTACCACATTGTCCCTTTTTAAGATATAGACTGCTCTTTAGCCTCATGTAACTGTTTATGAACCAGTTGCTGGTTCACTAGTTGGAGGATGGCAACAGGCCGTCTTATACAAAGCACACATTCAAAAGGAATAAGGCTCCCACTCTGGGATTGACCTCCCTTTACACAGCAGGGTTCAGTGGGGACCTGATTTTCAGAAGTATATTACTTGCTGGTTAGAGCAATGATATTGCAGTGAAAGAATACCGTTTTTTCTTATTTTTTTTTTCAAGAGAAGAAGACAGTACAGATTGTATGCATTAAGGATGTATAACATATAATGTTACATTACTGAATGCAGTTAGCATACCATGATTTCAATTGAACTTTCTTTCAGATTATATGTTTTGCATGTTAGAATCAGGTGAACATTAGATAAGTGGTGGTAAAAGAATAGTGAAGAAAGAAAGTGTGAAGATTAAGCCTGAGCAGTAAAAAGAAAAATGGGGGAATGAAGAGAAGGAAACGAGAGCAAAGGGGAAAAGAAAGTACCTGAATATAGACTTCCTCTCTCACATCCAAGACCAGTGCAACATCTTACAGAGAAGTCCAAGGCTCAAGGTACAGTCCTCTGTAAGGATGCTAGAGGAGTCTGGTCTAGATAGAGGAACCACACTCTCCAAATTTGCCAGTGTTTCTCATCCTGCTCTTTCAAAGCCATGGTAAGCTATTCCATCTGTTGGATCCCTGTGATCCTTGTATGCCATTGTGAAACAGTGGGAGGTGAAATTTGCTTCCACATCACCAAGATGCAGGCTTTGGCTGCATTAGAAGGTATTTCAGTATCAGACTTATATAATTCTTAATAAAGAGTGGTGTGACAAGCAGCAGGTATGCAGCTGGGTTCCTGTCTAGAGACACAGCTATGAGCATCATTATTGTTTGTTCTACAGACTTCCAGAAAATCCATAGCTTAGGGCATTACCAAAAAATGTGCAAAAGGTTGCCCTCGGCCTTCATACATCTCCAACAACAGTTGGATGCCTGCAGGAATATGCTGTGGAGGATTTTTGGAGTTCTGTGCCATTAGGTTTAATGTTTATAGCTGTTAGGATTCCAGGTTTTACCTGGCTCTGAACATATTAATTGGGTTAATTAGTAAATCACTTCCCAGAGAGCCCTGAGTTAGAGAAACCTGACTAAATTAAATTTAAGTTCTGACCCATGGTAATCAATTCTTTCATCCCTAGTTATGGTGGATTATAACTCTGCAAGAGGCCAAACCATCAGTAAAGCATAATGTCATAAGCCTAGTACACAGTAGCAGTTTTTTTTGTTCAACCCAGTGGGCTGAATGAAAACAAAACAACTTCAGAGTACAGCAATCTCCCCCCACTGAGCTATTGTGTTCTGATAGGGGGAGAGCCCCCCACCAGAATACTTTGGTCAGCACTCTCAGCCATTGGTTAAGAGGAGTGATCAGATGCCGATCAGTAGACCTTTTTCACTCATGGCCCTTACACAGGAACCATTCAAACAACCGGCTTCTGTCCGATCAACTGCCATACACACAGGCCGAATGTCAGCCGTTTTTTTTTAATCAGCCAATGCTGCCCAACATTCAACCTATGTGTACCTAGCTTGTCTACTAGGAAAACATCAAAGACTTTTAAATAAATGTTGATATAAGTTGATCAAAAGGTATGGTTCCAGAAATATAACAGTATAAGCCACACATTATAAATATGAGGTTGATCTGTTTAAATATCCTCTCTACTATTGTGACTGATGTTGTGGGAGCCTATTGTGACACCTTTGAAAATTATTTTTGTGGTGGTAATAGCATTGCAACACCGCTGAAAATAGTGCATAGGTCTTCATGGGCACCATGTAGACTTTCACCATTTCCTCTCTAAGTCTAAGAGCTTGTCATGCAACACTTTTTATGCAGTTACTGTCAGTTTGCTTGAGCTATTATAATGTTAAAAGTGTATGTATAGCCAAAATGTTTCTTTTAGCTTTGAATAGAGTAGAGAAGGGTTACAACCCCTACCATGGTATTTTTTGCTTCCTGCGTTCCTTTGAGGAAATTTCCTTTACATCCTGTCTCAGAGACACAACAGGACATTAGACAAAATTCCCCTAAATGAGAGGAATTCCACTGTTGTACAACTGTCCCTGTAACAGGCCTCTCCATTTTAAGATTTACACTTACCTCTTGTTTTGGAGACAGCTCTAATATTTAAATTTTCCCTAACTGTAAGGAAATATCTTATTAACTGGCATCCATTTTATATAATGCCTCCATGTCTAGATGTGTGTACAGTTAGTTTCGGTTTAGTAACTTCTCTCTCGTTTTCTCAGACTAGTTTCATTTCTGTAAACAGAACTACCTTATATGGTATCCCTCAATTATTTGCAGTTTCTGTTCTTCACGTAACTATATTGATAAGAATGGAATGTTTCATTGGTCATCCTGAGATTAAGCAACGTCTACTGAGTTGTGTATAACCGTTCTTGTCATGCATTAAACTTTCAGAGATTTAGCTTGCACACTTCACACTAGAGCTTTATTTCTCCCAAGCCTGAGGGTGAAAATAACGAGGACAGGAGCTACAGACATTGTCACATACCTGATGGGAGACTGAAATGACAAGGTCGGCCTCACTTGTGTCACTAGCCCTGACCCTGCTGGAGAACAAGAGCGCCAGTAGTTGTTGTTTGCAGCTCTAGCAGATGATGACCTTGGAAGGCTGATGATCCTCTGATTTTGGCACAGTAGTAGTAGGCAGAGCAGGTTTTGTAGATTGTCAGGTGTGCACCGGAGCAAGGCAGGTAGTGAGGACAAGAGACAGGAGCAGTGTCATGGAATAGCCAGGGTCATCGACAGATGGGCAGCACAGTACAGAATCAGAAAGAAAAGCCAAGGTCAGGAGCAGAGCCGAAGTCAGGAACCAGTATCAATCAGGAGAGCAGTCAGAGTCAGGTGAGGAACAAGCCGGGTCAGCAACAAAGGAATCACACAGGAACAAGCAGGACACGGGGGAGCTGAAGACCAGTCAGCACTGAACATGAGCAGATGCACTCCTTAAATAGGCTGTCTGGCGCCAATCTTCACCGTGCGTGTGCGCGATCGTGCATTTCTGCGCGCATGCGCACAACCGGCAATTCTCCTGCGGGAATTCCTATGCGCATGCGCATTTCCGATCACGATTCGTCTCGCCGGAAATCCCTTACAGACATAGGCTGATTCCAGTCACTCACTTTCTGTTTGTATGAAAAGGGTAACCAGTGCAACTAGAGTAGTGAATCTCCCCAGTAGGGGCCCGGACACCAATACAACCAATATAACTCTTCCCCACTCTATCCAATGCTAAAAAATTAAACTAAAATAAAAGATATGACTTAAAATTATGTATTTATGTAATGTACCTATACTCTGTGAGACACATCCCCAAACCATACAGTACAAAAAAACTGACTGTTTGTCCAGTGTTTAAAGATAATTTTTAAATAAAGTCAGATTGGTGGTTAGCACTCTTGCCTTTTAGATTTTGGAGTCATGGGTTCTGTTCTACATAGATTTTACATATGCTCCAAATAAATGTACAGATTGTGTTTGGACACTCCATTTTCTAACCAAAACCCCCAAATGGCAGTAGGTTTATTAACCAAATGTATGTGTATGGGCATGCTTGTATGATATACAGTATACATTACATTATGGGCACTTTGGGGAGGGGGGGGGGGTAGGAACTGTTGTTAGCAGTTCTGTGTGTACTTTAAAAAGCTTTACAGAATATGTATAGTAGTGCTATATGAACATGAGAAATAAATAAAGTGTGATATAATCAAACTCTGCATTGTTCTTACTGCTAGCGTTATGCTCTTTTGCACTAAAAGAGCTTTTTTTTAAAATTGGTACAGCTGCAGCACTGACTAGAAAAGTCATGAATTGAGAACATGACAGTAGTCATCTGAAGAAGTATTTTCAGGCTTGAGGTTTGTGATTTAACATCTGCTGCAAATTGCAGCCCAACTAAATAAGCAATGCTAATTGCGAGCTTTTCTTAATTTTCCATCCTAATTTACATGCAATTACGGAGCACTACAGGTTTCAGATTCCTTTAACGTCAGTTCACTTCTCAGGTGGTATAACCTTCATTAACTCGATCTTTGAAAGAAAATGAGGGCAACGTTATTTGCTTTATTGCACACAGATATATAATTGTGTATATATATATATATATATATATATTCACAGTTAATAAAAGATATATTGCAGCACCCTTCAAACTCATAGATATGTAAGTTTTTTTTTGTATTAGATTTTTTTATAAGCAACCAATTACACATTACCCTCCATGATTCTGTCGGTTCTAAACAACTGAAAGGTGAAATCTGATTGACCGATTGATTGATAAAGGTTACTGAAATTTGCAGATTATAATTTCTCTTTATTATCCTACTTAATCTTATTGTTTACCTCTTTAAAACATGTAAACTAGAAAATGTGCTTGTCCTTGCTATAAAGAAATGTATGAACACGCAAAATTAAAACAAATAAAAGTTATTCTTAAAGAGAAAAAAAAGCTTATTCAGGTAAGGTGCAGATACCTAAAGGTGCGTGTACATACCTGCAGTAGCCTCCAAACTTTGCTGATACAGATGAATGCCAGATCTCTGATGCCACTTCTTGATGAAGGTCAACCCTTCCTACCTTCTGCACACTATAGGCTGGTGAGGGCCCATCATAGTGACAGGACTGGGAGGTAGTGGAAAGCACCACCTCTACTTGCAAGTGTGGAAGCTTTGCCTGTTAGCATTCAGCATTTACCAATAACTGCAATGTTTTCAAGCTACACTTTATACCTGCAGCAGTTTTTATGTTTCTCTCATTACAGCATCTGTATTTATGGTACCTCTAGACATCATGGTTGTTTTATTACCTAATCAATTGGATTAGGAAACCATTAAAAATAAAAAAAAGCAACTCTTCAACATTCTCAGAATCCACCTAAACAGTCTCAGGAGGACAATTGGTGACTAATGTTGGATTTATTCCATTTGCTGGGAGATTGTTATAGTATTTTTTTTCAAAATAAAATTATGGATATAGTAGGGAAAGATTAGAACTCCTGTTGGGTTTTGACTGCTTTCTGGGGTTCTGTTAGAGAGATTTAGCAAAATTTTAACCTCCAAGAGCTATTATACAGCTATGAATGAATCTCAAAAAAGATATTTTTATTGATACAAAAATTAAAACACATTTACAATATGGGCTGTTGTACATATCTCCCCAATATAACAATAATAATATCCCTAAAAAATGGCAAACATTAATAGATGTTTACAAAGGAATTTCCAGTTTTGTTGGCCCTACCAGAAAGAACCCCAACGTGTTTTAATTGTATAAATAGCAATCTTCATCAGGGGGATTACAGCACTTTATATGTGGGTTCCTCTCTCTGTTAGAGAGATTTACCCTCACTTCCTTCCTGCTGGACAGAATTAGGATCGATTAGATCTGTCAGGTTTTTATTACTATCTATTTTCCTTTGAAAGATTCATCATCTGTGTGTCAGTGATCATTGCCAATGGTACAAAAAGTGATGGGAAATCCAAAATGACACAGTTGTCAGTAGAACAGGAATAGAGGGAAAGTCTTCCATTGATGACACCTTCTCTGGTGACAGCTGTCTAAGCTCATTTGGAGATATTTTTTCTCACTTCCTTTTGTGTCTCCAGGTCAGGAAGTAATAGATAAACTCTCTAATTAGGAAAAGACAGCAAAATGCATCCTAACGTGGATTCTAATTATTACCTGCTTTATCCAATAGGCATTTAAATATAATTGAACATTTAGTAATGTACTGTTATTATGAGAACTAATTACAACTCAAGTCACCACAAATTAATACTAAGTAATGATAAAAGGATTTTCCAACTACTAATTTTTTTTTTTTTATTCTCAACATTTGACACTGAAAGCAAAGGGGGTATATCATGTGCAAAATGTAAACCCATGGTCCCTCCTTCTAAGTGCTTCGGTTTCGCTAACATTTTGCAACGAAGTGCATGCTGGAAGATCAAACAACTTATTTTCCCCAATATGTCATTAGCCATGTTTGCCAATCAGAGCAAATACTTGGATATTAAAAGTATTAATACAGGTGACTTGAAAATATATATAATTACTTTGATCTCTTTGTAAAAGTGCAGCAATTACACATAACTCATTTCCACCCCCCAGAACAGCAGCAGCAAAAATTGTGTATTAATGGGTATATGCTTACTTCCCCTCCACTTTATCTGTTAGATGTGATAATTATTTTACAGATTTCAATAATTCACAAAACGTTTCTCATCACAATCCTTATCAAATGAAGTGAAGGGATAGTCAACATTGTTACACTTTTATAGTGTGATCTGTTATCTGCAGACTAAAAGTCAGAGTAGCATTTTCAGAAGAACAGAAGTCCCCATGCTTCCATCTTGATAGGTGTGTTTTTACATTGTAATACAACATAATTATGTATGGTTTTTGGTTTTACTGAAATATTCCTTTATGTACTGCATAACATTTTTTTGTATTTGCTCTCACCTGTCTGATGGCATATCTTTGTCAATCCATATTCACAGAATGAAGGGTGATGAAATCTAGAAAATTCTTCATTAGATAAATCATTCCAACGGCACCTGTTATTCCTCTGTATTAATGTGATACTAAAGCTAAAACCTATTATACCTTAATGCATTCCTTGCATTAAGGTAAATAAAAGTTTTTTTATTTCTCTGTGTCCCCCTTCCCTGTGTGAAGGGAAAAAGAGAGGAGAATAGATACATCGCTGTGCACAGCTGCATCTCTTCTCCCTTCCCTTTCTCTTCACACAGGGACTCAGACAGCAGCAGGATCCATTGGGTCCTGCTGCTGTCAATCAGATCCAGTGAAGTGGAAGTGGGGGGGGCTAAGTCCCACTGGGTGTGTCTATGGAGCATGGCTCCATAGACACACCACTCGGGAGTGAGCAGACACCATGTGCCCCCATAGCAAACGGTTTGCTATGGGGACATACTAAGATGAGGAGGAGATTGCCGGCAGGGGATCCAAGAAGAGGAGGATCAAGCTGCTCTGTGCAATACCATTGCACAGAGTACTTTTGTAAGGGTTGTCCATTAAAGTGTATGAAAAATGACTTACCATTTTTTTTTGCTTCTAAGTATGTTTCCAATCCAAAGGCACAAAAATGTAATATATTGCAGCTTACGGGTCCTTAGATATGATGACTGCAGGGCTTTTTTTCAGCAGAAACACGTGGGAATGCAGTTCCGGCACCTCCAGCACTGAATGGGGTGCTAGAGGGTCTATTAATGATGGCTACTGGGGGATCTATTGTAACTGTGGTGTCACTTGTTTGACTATACCCCAAAGACTATACCACCCATCCTTAAGTGCATTCAGGTCCATCAGGACTGTCGTCCTGCTCCAATGCTCCTGAAAGTGCCCCAATGTAAAGGCCAGCAGAAGAAACATCACAAGGACTGCCCTGTCACATAACCTAAAGCAAACCCCCTTTATCTGCCTACACCTATTCTTGACCTCTCAAATACTGACAGTGCTTACAGACAGTTTTAGGTCTAACGTAACCACCATTACACCCTGGCAGTATAGCTCCAGTAGTTTACAGTTCAAGCCTTTCTACTGCTCACTGCTGCTTTTCAGGTGGGCATTGTTATGGTTCATGCTGATCTGGACAGCAAGTGTAATTGTATGCCCTGTCCTTATTGCTAATTATTGTGTGTATTAAAGTATATTAGTACCATCGATATAAATTTTTTTTCCTCTCTGTTTACTTTGTTAATTTTTATGATTGAGTGACAATATATTACGTTTGCTTTTAGTAATTGTTTAGTGCTTGTTTATTTAGGAAAATACGATTATTGCTGGGTATTTGGTTTTCAGTCAGTGATTTCCTATAATAATTGTATTTGTGTGCTCAGCCTGGGGTGTCAGAAAGGCTGGGGCCTTTGAGAAGGTAGAGGCCAGCAATAGAGGACCCATCATTACTAGCAGCTCCTTTGGGGGTAGTGCTACATATAAAATAGTCACATGAAATAAAAAAAGGAATTCATATACTGTTTGTTATCATTTATAGGAATTAATGGCATACAGTTATCAGAATACTACTTTATTATGATAGTAGCTTTTACATAGGTGTTTACTGGTCAGTTGTCATTGTTTACTGCACCTTGCACATTGTTACACTATAATAAGTATCACTTTACTTGTCAAGGGATGTTTGTGCCTTGTTCTTACCGGACTACAGAATTGTTCAGAATCCCACTGTTAGGTATTCAATGTTTCTAGTAATATTAGATCAGTAAAACTAAAATAATGATATCCTCAGTTTAAACTGCATCATAAACTTACATACATAACCCTTTTGTTCATTACCATAAACAGATTTTTCGCTATTGTTTTGTTTCAATCATCAAGCCACTTAATGGCCACATTTGTGTGAAGAATTAGCAATTCAAATACAAAATAAAGCTGCTGTTAAGAGGCAGCAGTGCAATAATTTATCAAGCAATGAAGAATTGATATCTGCTCATTAAAAATAATGCGTTTCACCTTAACTGATTCCTTTGAAATGAACAGAATTTCCCATACTTGTGTCATTCCACTTCATGAATCTGAATTATTGAAGACCATCAAAATCACTCCTCACTGGGTTAAATATCTTAGGCAGCCCAATTAAAAAAAAGTTAATGAACCATAAGCAATAATATCTTTCCAATGGCGTTGCTCAGGGCTTTCATCATGCCATGTTAGAATTTTTAAGAAAATCATGCAAACCTTTATAAAATTGTGATGTGCTGTGTCTTTGTGTAGGCCAAGAGTATTGGCACCAGTAAATTTACTGACATTAAAAATAGAAATACTGTAGTAAAGCTCTTTTGTTTTTAAGATTTAAAATATAATTACTGTCTATAGGAACATAGGGCAAACATATTACCAGATTACATTTGCATTCTGTACTTGTTTAAGAGCAAAACAAAATGTCTTATTTTTTTTGTCACTGAAGCTTTATTTACAAGTTGGTACCATAGACCTTTAATTTTAATGAGAGCGTTCATTAACAGTACCTTTTCAGGTTTGGTTAAGCTAACTATACACCAGCCAAAAATGCCACTTGATACTTATGCTTTTTGGTACAATAATTAAATCATTTTCCTACAGTTGCAAGAAAAAGTATGTGAACCCCTTGGGATTACGTGGAGTTTTGCATGAATTGGGCATAAAATGTGCTCTGAACGTCATCTAGGTCACAACAATAGAAGAACACAGTCTGCTGAACATAATACTACACAAACATTAGATGTTGCCATGGTTTAATTGCACATAACATGTAAACATTCACAGTGCAGGGAGGAAAAAGTATGTGAACCTTTGGACTTAATAACTGGTTGACCCTCCTTTGGCAGCAATAACCTCAACCAAACGTTTCCTGTAGTTGCAGATCAGACCTGCACAACGATCTGGAGTCATTTTGGACCACTCCTCTTCACAAAACTGTTTCAGTGTAGCAATATTCTTGGGATGTCTGGTGTGAATCGCTCTCTTAAGGTCATGCCACAGCATTTCAATCGGGTTGAGGTCAGGACTCTGACTGGGCCACTCCAGAAGGCGTATTCTGTGCTGTTGCAGCCATTGTTTTGTTGAATGACTTGTATGCTTTGGGTCATTGTCCTGTTGCATCACCCATCCTCTGCAGAGCTTCAGTTGGCGGACAGATGGTCGTATGTTTTCCTGCAAAATGTCTTGATAAACTCTGAAATTCATTTTCCCATCAATGACAACAATCCGTCCAGGCCCTGAGGCAGCAAAGCAACCCCAAATCATGATGCTCCCTCCGCCATGTTTCACAGTGGGGATGAGGTTTTGATGTTGGTGTGCTGTGCCTTTTTTTCTCCACACATAGTGTTGTGTGTTTTTCCCAAACAACTCCATCTTGGTTTCATCTGTCCACAGTATATTTTGCCAGTAGTGCTGTGGAACATCCAGGTGCTCTTTTGCAAACTTCAAACGTGCTGCAATCTTCTTTTTGGCCAGCAATGGCTTCCTCCGTGGTGTCCTCCCATGTACTCCATTCTTGTTTAATGTTTTCCTTATTGTAGATGTGTCAACAAAAATGTTAGCATGTGCCAGAGATTTCTGTAGGTCTTTAGCTGACACTCTGGGATTCTTCTTTACCTCATGCAGCATTCTGCGCTGTGCTCTTGCAGTCATTTTTACAGGATGACCACGCCTAGGGAGAGTAGCAACAGTGCTAAACTTTCTCCATTTGTAGACAGTCTGTCTTACCATGGACACATGAACATCAAGGCTTTTGGAGATACTTTTGTAACCCTTTCCAGCTTCATGCAAGTCAACAATTCTTGATCGTAGGTCTTCTGAGAGCTCTTTTCTGCGAGGCATGGTTCACATCAGACAGTGCTTCTTGAAACCAGTAAACCCAAAACAGGTGTGTGTTTTCTAAGGGCAGGACAGCTGTCAGCAACAGATCCAATATCATCACACTGATTGGAGTCAAGGTTGGCTCACTCCTGGCTCCAATTAGCTCTGGGAGAAGTCATTAAGCTAGGGCCTCACATACTTTTCCTCCCTGCACTGTGAATGTTTACATGTTATGTGCAATTAAACCATGGCAACATCTAATGTTTGTGTAGTATTATGTTCAGCAGACTGTGTTCTTCTATTGGTGTGACTTAGATGACGTTCAGAGCACATTTTATGCCCAATTCATGCAAAACTCCACGTAATCCCAAGGGGTTCACATACTTTTTCTTGCAACTGTATATAAATGAAGCACAGAAAATGTACTGAGTGTTTTGCATCCCACTTCCTATTACTGCCTCATAGATTATTAAAATACACTATGCTGCATTTCCTTAATGTATTGGGGTACTATTTAACATGTATGGCACCACAAGGCCTCAATGCACATAATGTGCATTGCTGCGCATTGTGGTAACATTAGCATTATTGTGTCTATTCCCGCAACGAATGGTTGCAAACAGAGCACTTAACCATAAAATATGATCTAAGAACAATTTTGTCATAGAAGAGTGGTCATGATTGTTTTT
This sequence comes from Staurois parvus, assembly GCF_062004578.1. NCBI lineage: Eukaryota > Metazoa > Chordata > Amphibia > Anura > Ranidae > Staurois > Staurois parvus. Next base: position 742,051 of record NW_028317994.1, on the reverse strand, counting down.
GTAATTCTTCCATATGTATAGGTGCTTATGTAGATGGACAAATGCATCATGATTTCAGACTGCATTTGAGATTAGTTTGAGGGGCTTCTAAGGTTATGAATCTGATCTCCTTCAGACCTGTGTATAACCACATTCTTAACTGCATCAAGTGGTTTTTGCTTTCCATTGACTTGGAGAAGAAAAGCAATTCTGACAAAAGTATATGTACTCAAGTCGTAAGATTTTTAGAGGCTTCAAACATGTTTTCCATTATTCCTCTCACATGGGGGCTGAAGAAATTAGTAGTAGTTCACAGAACAAAAATAATATTGGTCTTGCCCTAAAGGCTGGTAAACTGCAATCTATGCATTTTTTGTTTTGTTTTTGATATGTTTGACTTGGAACATGAAAACATCCTAATGATTTATTTTACATGCATAATGCATATCTGTTTACTGGTTTTACTTCATTGATCACTGGAGAAGTGTGCTCTTTTTTTTTCTATGGTTGAACTGGATAAACTTTTGTCTTTTTTTCAGCCAGATTAACTATGTAACTATGTAACATTTGGGTCAGTTGGAATTACAGTGATCAGCCTAAATGAGTACACCCCTTTTAAAAAGTAAGATTTTAAGCAATATCTCAATGAACACAAGAACAATTTCCAAAATTATGACAAAACTGAGTTTTATAGAACATTTGTTTAGCCCATTACATGATAGTAAGGTTAATAGTATAGCTAAGATTACAAAATCTTCAGTTTTACTCAAATTAGTTGATGCAAAAATGAATACACCCCACAACAAAAACTACTACATCTAGTATTTTGTATGACCTCCATGAATTGTAAGGACAGCACCAAGTCTTCTAGGCATGGAATGAACAAGTTTGCGACATATTGCAAAATCTATCTTCCTCCATTCTTCAAGGAGAATGCCTTGGTGGTCAATGAGAAGAAGATTGCTTCCTTCCATAGTGGTGGTCAGAACAAAGAACAATGCTCCTATACATTGGTGGTTCATGAGAAGAAAATTCCCCAACTTATACTGGTGACCAGATGAAAAGGCAATGCCTTCTTACTTTTGTGGTTTGTAGGAGGAAGACTTAGCAAAAGCATTGATGCCAGTAGTTGCTTACCTTACAGAGGAGATGCTGCTATGTTGACTCTGCCCCTGTCTAGTAATATCATGGCAGCTATCTCTTCTTGCTCAGCGAAGTGTCAAAATATGAACTGCATGATGCTCACATAATGACATGTGAGTGTCACTCAGTTCTGGAAGACTGTGAGCCTAGAAACAACAGGTCGGGCTTACAAGAAATGGACAAAATAACATGAGTGTTGTTTTTCAAGAAGAGGACTACTGGCACTGGTTCTATAAGGACGAATGAAGCCAGGGAATGCTGGCGCATGGAGAGGGTAAGTAAAGTTTTGCAATTTTTTTTTTTAATACAGGAGAAAGGGTATTGAAAACTGAAAAAAAACTTTAAACTTAATAGACACACAATTGATCAAACATACATGCTGATATGTGAATAGAATTTATTGTCACTTCAGGTCTTAGCAGACCCATATTTTTTTTGCATTTTACATATTATTACAGATCAGTGTTTTTTAATCTAAACAATAGTAAACTATACAGTATATTCCAATTTTTTCCAATTTCTTAGGGGATCCATCTAAAGACACTTGAACTTCACGTCATACACTAAAATTACTGTCTGGACAAGTAAAAGGCTGTTTTTATGGTAACCTACTATATCTCCTTACAATGATACTTATCTAGTGGGGTAATGACCTTTACTGATATCATAAGGAAGAAAGACAATGTCCAACAAAAGATTCATTTTTGTACAATAGAAAGCTTACGCAGCTTGTGGTTTTATAATGTTTTACATGTCTTTTGCGTGACAGCTTTCTAATGCAGTAATGACTAAACACCTAAGTTTACAGTGCTAAGTTTACGGTGACAGTGCTATACAGACGATTATCTCAACCATCATAGTGTTATTGCTGATATTGCCAAGTTTCCTCTTTCTCTATACAAAAGGGAGGTGGTGGCAGTGTGAAGGGTTAATTGTGTAATTAACCTGACCCAGTAACAATCACTCCCAGGCTAGTTGTGGTCCATTAGCTGGAAAATCATTGTGCAGGGTGCAGTTGGGCGTGGCATTGTTGTCTGTGACATCGCAGTTTTAGATTGGCTAGTCCTTTGGTCACGAGTTTGGTGAAAAGGTCAGGGGTCTGACGTGCGATCGTCACAATTTATGTATGTTTATTTTAATGTTTAATACTGATGATCCTCAAGCCCAGGTTTCTAATACACTGATCTATGCCTCTATGGTTGGGAGGGGAGAGTATAATTGTTTTTGTTTCTTTTATACCTTTTTAAAAACCTATGTTGAGTTAATATATCTTATCTTAACACTAATACCACCTCAAGACCCATGTTGAAGAAGCAGGCACCATCACACCATCAATGAATAGAAAGATATAGAAAAAGTATGTTTTTCATCTTTATGATTCTTTCTTTGTTAGTATTTATCTGCTATGTCATGTTTACTTCTTTTGTTCTTGTACAATGAGTTCTGCAGATTGCAGTCTCCTGTTGTGTAACCTATAGTCTGTAAAAAAAACAAATACTAGCTTATAAGAAAATAAATGTTTATCCTAAGATATAAAACAATTTTTTTTAAATAAATAAATCTCAAATGTGAAGTCTAAACTTCACCTTTTTCAAAATGTTTCTTGAAATGACTGTTTGTAGAAACATGTCAATGTATACATATTCAGGTTTCCTGTGGGAATTATTCTTGAGATAGTTGCCATCTTTCTTTTTGTTCACTGCCTTGGTTGCTAGGAGACAACTCTAAGTTTCACAAGATATTCATAATAAAAGTGATGGTAAATCAGTGGTTCCAAAATGCAGTATTCTCGTGACTTTAAAACTGAGTTGTGTTTATTTTTACGTCTAACAATCCATATCCATATAGATAAAATTCAGCACTTAGGTGTTTAGTCATTACTGCATTAGTTTTACAGACATTTCAGAATGATGCAGAAAATCTAACTAGAAAAAGTGTGCCATAAATGGAATGGTGAAATGAAGTCCTAGTGGTATGAATGATTAGTGGCACAAAATAAGCAGTATAATGTACAGCACAGCATTCAGAGTGGATCAGTGTGGAGAATTTAATATATTACACAAAATGGGATAGTCTGGAGTATGTCATGTCCAACACAGTGTACAGAGTAGCATGATTCAGAGAATGTAACATACAGTACAGCATGGTGCGTTTTCTATGCAGCAAGCATGACAGGGCAGTTTAACAACTAGTTTCAACAAAATGGTGACAACGACTCCCTGTTACATAAATATAGTAAGATGGGAAAAATATGGCTTCAGCTTCTGTTCTCCACCTGTAGAGAATTCCTCAGAAGCATTTTGTCCTTTTCGGAGCTTAATGAAAGAGACCCAGTGCAGTGCAGTATGTGGTTACCTATGCATGTTAACGTGTCTTGCTGCGCACGCTAGTATACATTAGGGAAATTTATTTATTTTGCATGGGCTGTCAATGCACCCCTAGCATGCAAGAAACCACTCAGGTACCATTTGTGAAATTGCACTGCACAATAATTAAATTAAGATGTTGGAGTACCATTAAGAGTGAATGACACTGCAATGCACAATGCTTGCATGGTCTGGTACCATGCATTGTGGTAGTGTGCATAGCAAGATATGTGTTTGCACAATGCAAAGACATGAAGCCAGCCTAATCCTAGGGTTCTCTACTGAGCAGGGGCGGACTGACCATTTGGAAACTCGGGCACTGCCCGAGGGCCCGGGGTCAGTAGGGGGCCCCATGAGATGCCCCTGGTACCTTTTTCATAGGCTTTTTTGAGTTTGGGCAAGGACACAGGGGCCTCATGATCCCCTTTTGCCTGGGGGACCCATAAGTTGTCAGTCCGCCCCTGCTACTGAGCGATTTAACCACCTTTTAGATGTATGTTTCACCAGAGTTTCCTCTGATGAAATGTACATTGACCAATACTTCTAGGTCCTGTATGAGGTCACATCCGGCCTAAGATTCTGAGGCTTGGAATGCACACCGACCAGTATGAGCAGTGCAGTGGGGTGGTATGCGGTATTGCTAACACGAGCTGTATATACTGGTGGTTGTCATACAGGCACTGTAACATGGGTTTAATCCCTTATTTTTATATTTATTTTATCACCTATAATAACTACTACACTATGATATTTTTATATGGTATCTCCTGCTTTGTTACTGAATGAGTGACCTGTCACCATAATGAATTAGGGCGTAGGGAATATCTTAAAGTTAAAGAACCCCTGAAAGCACAATTTGGCTACCTGTAAAAAGGGGTCATAGACCTCTGATTAGTGTGCATGTTTTGTGAGCACAAGTTTTGAAGAAGTTGGGAGACTTGTGTGATAGACGAATTACACACAAAGGGCTATTGAATCACAGTGTGGTGCTGTGAATTTGCACAATACTGGACTTTTTAATTTTTTTCATGAGTTCATTCACTGTGGACCGGTTATTTACAGTATATTGTATATTAAAGTGTGCAAGGGCCATAGTTCATGTGTTATTAACATACATACATATGCATGTCTTATTTGCATGTGTGCAAGAGTGGTTCTGGATTCCAGAGCTCAAATGCATATAGCGCTTTGGGTGGGATAATGCCTCAACTTCTAATTGTCATGCACAATGTGCAGAATTAAGAATGGATCTTGATATGAGGTATATGAAGGCTTAGGGGAGTGATAGACTTATGTGTGAGGGTTAGGATAAGTAGTAAGCTGTCCACAGGGCAATGGTAATAGTGCTAGACTATTTTGCGCCCTAGGCAAGAACAGCTACTTGCTCCCCCCCCAAAAAAAAATTAAATAGTAGAATATATTAACCACTTCCAGTCCAGACACTTTTACCCCCTTCCTGACCAGGGCAATTTTCAGCTTTCAGCGCTGTCACACTTTGAATGACAATTGCGCTATCATGCAACACTGTACCCATATGAATTTTTTACCATTTTTTTGAGACAGATAAAAATTTATTTTGGTGGTATTTATTCACCACTGGGATTTTTTTTTTGCTATGTAAATGAAAATGTCCAAAAATTTAGAAAAAAAGTGTTTTCTTATAAAATTTTACAAATAAATAATATTTCATCATAAATCTTGGCCAAAATGTATTCCATTATCTTTTTTAGTAAAAAAAAAAAAAACCCAAATTAGTTTATAACCAAAAATTATAATTTTTAAACATTTTTTTTTACATTTTTATTTTTTTTTTTATATTATTATTTATTTATTTTTTTTTTTACATACTCTCACCCTGGGTGACACTGTACTACTTTTGGGGGGTGATGACGATTTTTTTAAATTTTTTTACACTGATTGCTTTTATACCCATATAGGATGTAAAAGCAATCATTTCTCTTTCTCTCTGTCTGCATTCTTGCAGCCATTGAGAACTACTGAGTGAGCTGTGATTGGTCACAGCTTGTCACATGGTACAAGGCTGTTGTGAATAGCCTTGAACCATGTGACCTCTGTGATCATTCACAGATTTCACACGTAGTAAGCAATGATGTCAGAAGTGACATCTTGCTTACTACTTTGCATTTGATCACTAATTGGCCAATCAGTGATCACATGATCGGGACCTCGTACAGAGGTCCCGTCCAACGACCGGATCGCGGTGCTGCATGCTCCCGGGGAGTGAGCACAAGCAGGGTGCGGGGAGGCCGTTTATAAACAGCCACCCAACCCTGCACTGCCACCGTCCGGCCGTTTATATACAACGGCTGGTCGGGAAGTGGTTAAATCAACAAAAAATGAAACTGCTAAATTTATTTTAGTTTTCATAAATAAGTGCCATAAGATGCCACCAGCACCAATATTAAAGACAAAATCAGTGTCATGGACAGACTGTATCTGTGGCTGGCAGTGGCAGGGTGACAGTTGCAGCGAGTGGAAGTTACTTTAACTGGCAATTGAACAGTCATGCAACACTGTATGCAAATAAAATTTATATAATTTTTGTAACACAAATAGGGCTTTCTTTTGGTGGTATTTGATCACCACTGAGTTTTTTTTATTTTTTTTATTCATAAGTGAAAAAAGACTGAACATTTTGCAAAATGAAGATTTTTTTCTACTTTCTGTTATAAAACATATCTAATTAAAAAAATGGAAAAAAAATCAAATGTCTTCATAAATATAGGACAAAAATGTATTCTGGTACATATCTTTGGTAGCGAAAAAATCCCAATAAGTATATATTAAATAGTTTGTGTGAAAGGTATAACGTCTACAAAGTATGATATACTGTGCTGTGAAAAAGTATTTGCCCTCTATCTAATTTTTTTGCATATTTGTCACACTTAAATGATTCAGATCATCAAAAAATTGGAATATTACACAAAAATAACCCGAGTAAACACAAAATGCAGTTTTTAAATGATGATTTAATTTATTAAGTTCAAACCTGCCTGGCCCTATCTGAAAACATAATCCCCCTCTCCCCCTTGCTAAATAATGAATGAATTGTGATTAACCACATTTTTTGGAAAGCTGAGTTAAATTTCACTTTCCACACCCAGGCAGTATTACCGCCAGACCTGTTGAATCAAGAAATCACTTAAACAGATGCTGTCTGACAAAGTGGAGTATGCAAAAAGATGAGAAACAAAGTAATTGACATGTATCAGTCTGTAAAGGGTTGCTAAGTGAACCATGGTGAGAGCCATTATCCACAAACAGAGAAAACTTGGAAAAGTGGTCAACCTTCCCAGGAGTGGCTAGTCTATCAAAATTACACCAAGAGCACAACAATGACTCATCCAGGAGGTCATAAAAGAACCCAGAACAACATCTAAAGAACTGCAGGCATCAGTTAAGGTCAGTGTTCATGATTCAAAATTAAGAGACTGGGCAAAAATGGCCTCCATGGGAGAGTTCCAAGGCAAAAGCCAATGCTGACCAAAAATAACACAAAGACTTGCATCTTGATTATCCCCAAGACTTTTGAGTAAATATTCTGTGGACTGATGAGACAAAAGTTGAACTTTTTGGAAGGTGTGCATCTATAATTTCTAGGGTGAAACTAACACAGCATTTCATAAAAAGAACATCATACCAACAGGCAAACATGGTAGTGGTAGTGTGATGGTTTGGGGCTGCTTTGCATCTTCAAGACCTGGATGATTTGCCATAATTGATGGAACCATAAATTTTGCTTTCTACCACAAAGTCCTGAAGGAGAATGTCTGGCCATCAGTAAGTGACCTCAAGTTCAAGCGCACTTGGGTTATGCAGCAAGACAATGATCCGAAACACACAGGCAAGTCCACCTCTAAATGGCTGAAAAAAAAAAAAATTAAGATTTTGAAGTGGCCTAGTCAAGTTCAGACTTAAATTTGATAGAGATGCTGTGGCATGGCCTTAAACAGGCCATTCATGCTAGAAAATCCTCCAAAGTGGCTGAATTAAATCAATTCTGCCGGCCAGCAAGCTAAAACTCCTGTACAGTGATGTGAAAGACTCATTGCCAGTTATCGCAAATGCTTGATTGTAGTTGTTGCCTCCAAGGGTGGCACAATCAATTATTAGGTTTAGGGGCAATTACTTTTCCAGATAGGGCCAGGCAGGTTTGGACAGTTATCTTTGTGTTATATTAAAATTAGTTTGATGATATGACTCATTTAAGTGTGACAAAACATGTAAAAAAAAAAATCAGGGAGGAGCAAATACCTTTTCTTAGCACTGTATACAGTATCTGAAAAGTGATCAGTCCTAATGTACTGACAGCCTATCTCATTTCTTGAGGCCCTAAAATGCCAGGACAGTACAAATGCCCTCCAAATAACTACATTTTGGAAAGTAGGCAGGTATTTAGTAAGAGGCCTGGCAAGTTTTTGAATTTTGATTGTCACAATTGTTTTGAAAACTGAGAAATGATATTTATCTTTGTCACAATTTTTTCGACATACTGTCAACAGTGCACTACAGTATCATCAAATGGTGTGGCAATGACCAATCAGCGATCACATGATAGGTATAGGTAACCAGACACAGTGGTCACAGGAGCGGCAGGCTATGTGCCCTGCACAGCCGACATACATGTATGTGATTGTGCCTGTACCTGCCACCCACTTGCAGTATATTTACTGTGAGCAGTCGACAGGTGGTTAATTTAGATATACTGACAGGCTGGCAAGGAGGAATTTTGTAAACGACTTCAAACTTTATGCAGCTTGGCTTCAAGAAGAATGTTCAAATGTTTGAATGATAGCTTACACTTACTGCTCACATTCATAAAGCATTTAGACATGGGTCAATCTCTTATAACAAAGATATCCTAAGACATGTCCCAGCCACATCCAATAAAATACCTTGTTTATGAAGCTAAACAAAATACTTAAATCATTCCCAACACACACAATACTAGTGAATGCTAAATTGATTTAAGATCTTCCAGTAAACTTGAATAGATGTCAAAATGAACAAGATAATTGAATAGCTCTAGGGTGGCTGTTGTAATCCAGTATAGTCTTTAAACGTCTTGATGCTGGTTCTCCTGTCACATCTTCTGAGCATTTACGGCATTGAAAAAACTATGATATAATCTGATCTAGAAGCTTTCAAGTTTTCTGAAGTGTATTGAACTCTGTATATTTAAAACTGTAACACTGACATTTCTACTACAGCTATACAGTATTTTTCAAATAAATAATTGTAGCACAGAAATACACTTAAAGGCCTAGTTCACTTTTACCAAACCACTGGCTGTAAAGATAAGGGGTGTCTGTAGATAAAAACAAAAGGTGCCGCTTTGACCAGAGTTGAATAATGCCCTTGCTATAGGTGTAAGTTATTTACATCCCTCATAAATCTAGACTGAAATCCCCCAGAGATGACATAACATCAACTAGCCTTTTTGCTAGGATGCCACTAAGAGACTCACAACTGTTAGGCTGGCCATACATTATACAATTTTCTGTCAAATTTCTGCCCAATTTCCTTTAGATTTACCTTCAACTATGTAGAGCCTACCTAACTGGATATAATTGAAAGTGTTGTTAGGTTTGACCTCCTATTATATGGTTTTTGGTAAATCTAAACCAAAAATCTCAAGAAAATTGTATAATGTATGGCCAGCCTTATTGTTCATTCTCACCATCACACGGCTGAGCTCTCACTTGGTGGAGGTGAATAGTAACTGCTTTGAAACGCTTAGCAATGTTCTACCAAATCTCCCTCTTGTGGGATCATAGAATAGGAAGTGAGGGGAAGTAAAGACCAGACAGATTGATCTCCACACTATATCTAGAACACAATATTATGAAGGTTCGAGGTTAGGCTATAATGATGATATGCTATGGCCTATGCTTCCCCAGAACCTCCCCCTCCTCCTGCACACTGACCCTCCATGTTCTCTCAAGTTATGGATGGTCAGGAGGATGGAGGGGATGGAACCTCCTAATAAAAACAGCAATCGTCTCCTCTTTACACAGATCACCCCCATACCTGTCTGGTACGACAGGTTTTGTAAGGCTTGGATGCAGCTGCTCAGCCATGGAAAACCATTCCATGAAGCTCTCTATGCACTGTTGTTGTGCTAATCTGAAGGCAATATGAAGTTTGGAGGTCTTTAGCTATTGACTCTGCAGACAGCTGTCTACTTCTACGCACTATGCGTTTCAGCATGCACTGACCCCGCTCTTTCATTTTACGTCATTTACTACTTGGTGGCTGGCTTGCTGTTGTTCCATGTTATTTCCACTTTGTTAAAATACCACTAACAGTTGACAGCGGAATGTTTAGTAGCAAGAAAATTTCACAGGTGTACTTATTGCAAAGGTGGCAACCTATCACTGTACCATGTTTGATACCACTAATCCATTTATAGAAGCAGTCTGCATTCCTAGGTGCTTGATTTTACACACCTGTGGCCATAGAGGCGATTGGAACACCTGAATCCAATGATTTGGAGGGGTGTCACAATACTTTTGTCAATATAGTGTATGTTGGTATGTTTCAAGGACAATGGATCCATGGTGGATCCCGTATGTTTTATGTTACATTTGTTTTATTCTTGATCACACTGTCTCATTCTGGCGGCAATTTCCTCAGTTTTGCAGAGATTACTGCACACTTCAGACAGTAACCCTCCGTTCACATCAAGCCCGACTCTGAAATCGTACAACTTACATTGAAGTTGCACAATTTCAAAGTCGGGGGACCTGCCGATTTCAGGTGCGATTTACAAGACATCTGATACAGATGTCTATGCAAATCGCACCAAAAGTAGTGCATGTACTACTTTTGAAATCGGTGCGGCTCTGACCACGTCAGAACCGTACCGATATGACAGTTCCGATTGCGGACAATAGGGTATGACTTGGCATGCAATTTGCAAGTTGCAGGGCATGCAGATCGCATGGCAATTTTCATCCAGTGTGAACCAGTGCTAAGTGTAAGAATCTGGTGCAGATGTGCATGGTAGAAAATCATTTTCTAACTTCAGCTTGTTCAGTTAAGCTTTGACAATAAAACCTGGAAGCTGGTTGGTTTCTATGCAGAGCTGCACCAATTTTTGAGTGTAAAGCGAGCGCTTACTGCAGCAGCCAATCCACCAAAAAGTAACCACAAACTTTCTCCGAAACAATCATAAACGTAGTGCAGCGCTAAACAAATAATCACCAATATGACATGATATAGAAATAATAAACCGTTCATAAATAAGATTCAAATTCAATATGCAATATAGTGTCCAAAATAGCTAATCAGATGGTAGTGAATTATCCCACTGGTGAGCGATGGACCAATATAAATAACTCCCTGTGTATATAGATCATGAAATCCGGTGGCGTGCGATCAAGGTGGATATAGAAAGATTGCTCACTCACCGGAAGCGCAATCTCAATGCGCAAAGATCAGATAAACCAGGAGCAGGGGTTCCCTTGAGGGTACAGTCTGGAGCAGGATCCTCTCCTCTGTAACTGCGGGTAATAGATGAATCCCTCCCAGATGCCCTGGAACAGGTGGACTGCAGTGGGATCTGGTCACTGGTTCCCTCCTCTAATCCTGGTGGTGCACCTGGGGTCCTTCATACTCAGTTTTCCTGAAAGTGGTAAAGACTACAAAGTTCTATACAATATGTTGCAGTTGGCCTACATTCACACTTGTGTGGGTCGGTAATGCTGAGCTCCAGCCCGGACTTTTCAATTGACTCTGGTTGCACAACAGATTAGCCCAGCGCACATCGAAAGCAGGGAGGTTGCATGATAACTCCAGAATACACTTTCCTGTTGGCTCCACCCTCCTCAGCTCTGATGCACCAATTTTTGCACACCAGATTTTGTAAATCCCCCCCCTAGGAGTCAGCCAAGTGACCAGCACAGGTTTGCTACTTTGCTAATCTGGTGAGATACAGTTTTCAGACATTCCAGATACATTTCTTTATTTTGAATAAAATATGTTTGAATATATTGAATACATTATTGTGATGGTGCAATTCTTGCTGAGGCACGTAACTTTTACTCTTAACAATAACATTTGAGGCACACGTCAGCAAATCGTCAAATTCTGCTATTTTTGTTACTGTTAATAAAATAGGCTGCATCTAGAATCCTTCCTGTACAAAGATATCACATCTTGCTACTAGGAACATACAGAGTGCTTTGCATTACAGCACACACATTGCGCATTACAGGCTGCAGAGAGTCTATAGTTTTCAATCATAAAGATAGATTTGCAAAGAGATAAGAGACACAGTACAATACAATAACTTTTAAGTCCTGCTAAGTACAAAACACTACCTGCATAAATATATGTTCAGCTAACACTGCTGCCCTCATGTAAACTGTTTTGTATTTTGGTCCATTGTTGTTTTCCTCTGTTGTCGTTAAATAATGCAACTGACATTCCCCCAGCCTGGAAGAAGAAGAAGAAGAAGGACAAGAAGGAGAAGAAGGAGAAGAGGAGAAGGAAAAGGAGAAGAAGAAGAAGTGATGAGCCATTTATTGTGTACCATTGTGTTGATCTCTGTGATTGGCCACAGTAATCACATGGTACATACAGCCCAATCACATCCCATCTATATCATGTGACCAATCACAGCTAACCACAACAGTATACACTGAATGAATCTATTTCATTTAGAAAATATGGTTGGTGATAACAGTGATTATTGCTGTTATAAGCAATCATAATTTGAAAAGAAAAAAAAATCTTTTTACTATGGTAACAGTGTATTGATCTGGTCACAGTATGTAAAAAATTGTAAAAAAATGTAGGAAAAAATATTTTAAAAATGAATTTTTTAAATACAATTTTAAAAAAATCCATTCCTCTTACTAAATACTTTGGACTGTCTACATTCCAAATAGAAAAGTATGGGTGGTATTTGTACTGTCCTGGCATTTTCGGGTCTCAAGAAATCAGGATTGATGATTTTCAGATATACAGTATATGCCATAGTTTGTAGACTCCACAACGTTCCTACAGACTAAATAATATACACTTATTTGGGTTATTTTTTATCACAGAAATGTAGCCATATACATTTTGGACTAAATTAATAGAAAACAAATTATATATTTGCAAAAAAAAAAGAAAAACGTATTTTTTATTTTTTTTTCATTTATTGAGCAAAAAATGAAAACCCCAATGATGATTAATACCGCCAAAAGAAAGCTCTATTTGTGTGAAAAAAATTATATAAAAAGTGTTGCATGAAAATTGGCTTGGGCAGGAAGGGAGTGAAAGTGTCCAGTACTGAAATGAATAGTAAATTCATTTTTTGCCTCATGTGTTTGTGTCAAAGTTGCAAATTTAATAAGATACTTCCCACACACAGCATGGATATACTTAGAAATGTGAAACCAGTTTAAGCAAATAGATCTTGCACTGCAACTGGGAGCCCAAATATAGATACCCTGCACACAACTAAGGTTCAGTATCAAAAAGAAAACATCAAACTGGTTAGTAGTAAAGGAACCATTATATTGTCCTGGGTTGCAGTAAATACCAGTAGGCTCATAAATGAATAAGTAAAGGGACAGGCCAATCACAGTTCACTAGACAATATGTTCACTAGACTATAGCAGCATAGAACGGAGCTAATAATCCACAAAATCAGCAGTAAGTAATGGCATTAGAAAACAGTAACAGCAATGATAATCAATACTGCAATAACGCCTCTATAAACAGTAGGCTGTATCTGATTGAACAGTCTTTAGTAGTACCGATACTTTCAGTCAAGTGCTTGCATGTACCCAGTACCGATACTTTGTGATGTGATTTGTGTCCATACAAAATGAATGGGCGCAAATCGCACTGCAAAGAATAGCATGCAATTTGAACAGGAATGCGGTGCGATTACATTCTGTATGGATGGAAATTGCACTGCAAAGTATCAATTTCTGGTATTGAGTGCATTTCACGAGTACGCGCATGAGTAGAAAATACTCAGTATCGGCACAGATACTGATACTGGTATCGGTGCATCCCTAGTCTTTAGTCCTAGTTCTTCAGACAGCTAGCATTGAGGCCCTGTCTTTATGGTGGTGCACATGAGTACAGTCCCGGTAAACTCTGCATGTAGTGAATAATGCTGCTACTTGGGCAGCCCCTATGTGCTCAGGCTCTGCTAGCAGAAAAAGGTAATTTTCACTGTTCAGATGTCAGCTTAGTTCTGAATTTGCCTGGAGTGACCCTCATCCTCAACACATGGCCACAGACGTGTAGCAGGTTGATGTGCACATGGGAGCAGTGATATGCGCACCTCAGTCTTTTCACAGCAAAAGAGGAAATTCCTTGGTATTCAGCCTGTGAAAATACAGCTCTCTCTCAGTCCTCATACCTGGATTGCATTGGGAATTATAGTTCTATAGTCTATAGGCTTCTAAAGAATGTTCATTCCCACTGCACTACATCTCATTTTTCAGTGCTGCCCACCATTAAGTCTCTTGAGCACCTTCTGCTTGTCAGATGCCCCTGGTGAATGGAGGTAAGGTAGTGTTAACCCATTCAGCTGTAGTTCATTGGAAACTTAGAGAATACTGCAGCACAGTCTTGAATTGCTCTCTGTCTCCAGCCAAGAACCTAACTACATGTACATGATATTACATTGCATCTTGCATATCATAACAAATCAAACAACATTGAAATCAAAACCAGTGTTCTGTAATGCTCACATCTGTATGACTGGCAATATAGCTTGGCAAAAGTTGGCAAAAGGCAGTTCAAAACAACAGATGCTCCCATCATCATTAAAGAAGTGAATGGAAGAATCTCCCATACTGTGACTTTGTATTCTGACAGTAGAACCTGGTGCTGTTACAATATGCTAATCAGCGACTGCAGTGCTGATTGATATCAGTTTCCAACTTACCTTTCTGACAGAAGTCAATCTAATGTTCGACTTCTGTCAAACAGGGTTGGCCACATATTAATCAAAATTTGTCTGGTTCAGGGGCAGACTGGCAACTCATGGGGCCCCCGGGCAATAGGGGATCATGGGGCTCCTGTGTCCTTGCCCAAACTCAAAAAAAGCCTATGACTAAGATACCAGGGGCATCTCATGGGGCCCCCTACTGACCCTGGGCCCTCGGGCAGTGCCCCAGTTTCCAAATGGTCAGTCCGCCCCTGGTCTGGTTCTTACTGAACCAGTTGAATTGCTGGTCAGCTTTAGTATAGCTTTATCCATAGCAGCCCCTGTTCATCTAACACAAGCAGGCCTACCAGTACTTAGCTGCCTATAGGAATTATACACAATACTATGCTCACTGAGCAGAAAGTACAGGAGGCTGAACAATAGTTGAACAAAAGGGTGCATGTGGTTGCAGGAGAGCAGTTGTCCACAGAGGGTGTCTGGGACTGATGTTTTGACTGGAATATTGCCAGTGAGACATGCAGATGGGTCACTACAGGTGGCAGGCAGAGACATGATCAGTAAACAGACAAAGTACCAGTCCAGGCAGCAGGTAGAAACAAGGTCAATAAACAGGTCGGGGTAAGTTCAGGTAGCAAGCATAGACTTGGTCAGTATGCGGGCAAAGGATTAGTCTAGGCATCATGCAGAAACATGGTAAATAAACAGACTAAGATCATCTCAAGTGGCAGGCAGAGATGTGGTCAGTATGCAAAGGATCAGCCCAGCTGGTAGGCAGAAATGTGGTTCAGGCAGAAACCTGGTCAGTACCAAAAAGGTTTTAAATTCTGACTCAAAAGGAGTCAACTCCTACTCAAAAGGATTGGCATACGAGGAATTAGGATTCCTGGAAATAAGCTGTTCAGTGTAAAAATTATTTTTTTTCACAATTATATCAAATAATTCTCCAGTGAAAAAGAAATGAAAAAAATTAAATGTGCGCAAAATTTTCAATTTCCACCTGAATACCTATTTGGGCTGTAAATGGGGGAATGACAGGTGCTACTAAAGTAGAGGGTAGCCACAAAGGATTTGAAAGTGCCTCTGGGACACTAATATAGGCTCTCTGTGACTGTGTTACCCTACTTCTACGCTTCTACCCTACAATCCAAATTTGTATGGTAAGGTCCTTTCACATGGAGCAGGCCCATTTAGAAGATCCGCTTGCTCAGTGGGTGATCACTCCACTGATCCCCACTGAGCAGGTGGATGACAGTTCTGTATCCACTCCGCTGCTGCAGAGCAGACACAAAGCTACTCGCTCTCCTATATGGGTGGTTGGATGAAAATAGACCACCTGTACATTTTCATCTGATCCGATGGACGGAAGGGGAATAGAATCACTATCTGTCCCCTTTTGGCAGATCGGATGTTGGCGGGTGTAAACGGACACATGTCCATTTACACCCGCCGCTCCATAGAGGAGAATGGAGGTTCCGATCGAGTCCGCCTGAAAAACGGGCAGGCAGACCTGATCGGAACATCCGTGTTAAAGATCCCTTAATGAGGAACCAGATGTAATATATGTGATCTCATACACAGGTATACAGGTTCCGCTGAGATTGCTGTGTCCTTCTCAGTCCAAGTTTAGAAAATCCATTATAAGTAGAGATGAGCGAATCGAACCAGGCGAAGTGGAATTCGTTTCGAATTTCAGGAAAAATTAGATTCGCGTCGAATCCGAATATTTGCATAATTCGGGTGCGCGAATCGGATTTTTCCCGATCAGCCGGCAAAAGTGTCCCTGCAGAGAGCTCCGCTATTTCTGACAGTTCTCTGACAGTTCCTTCACATGTACAGCAATTGAAACATTGTATCTATTTGTTTGCATTTAGGATACAGATGTTTTTATTCGGAAATAAATAGATACAATGTTTCAACCGCTGTACATGTGAAGGAACTGTCAGAGAACTGTCAGAAATAGCGGAGCTCTCTGCAGATACACTTTTTGCTGTACTGGAATACTTCTTCTTTTCATTCTTCTCATTCTTCTTTTCATTCTTCTTCTCATTCTTCTTTTCATTCTTCTTCTTCTTTTCATTCTTCTTTTCATTCTTCTCATTCTTCTTTTCTTCTTCATGAAAAGAAGAATGAGAAGAAGAATGAAAAAAAGAATGAAAAGAAGAATGAGAAGAATGAAAAGAAGAATGAAAAGAAGAAGAAGAATGAAAAGAAGAATGAGAAGAAGAATGAAAAGAAGAATGAGAAGAAGAATGAGAAGAATGAAAAGAAGAATGAGAAGAATGAAAAGAAGAATGAAAAGAAGAAGAAGAAGAATGAAAAGAAGAAGAAGAATGAAAAGAAGAATGAAAAGAAGAAGAAGAAGAATCTTTTCATTCTTCTCATTCTTCTTTTCATTCTTCTTTTCATTCTTCTTCTTCTTCTTCTTTTCATTCTTCTTCTTCTTTTCATTCTTCTTTTCATTCTTCTTCTTCTTCTTTTCATTCTTCTTCTTCTTTTCATTCTTCTTTTCATTCTTCTTCTTTTCATTCTTCTCATTCTTCTTTTCATTCTTCTTCTTCTTCTTTTCATTCTTCTTCTTCTTTTCATTCTTCTTTTCATTCTTCTTCTTCTTTTCATTCTTTTTCTTCTTCTTTTCATTCTTCTTTTCATTCTTATTCTTCTTTTCATTCTTCTTCTTCTTCTTTTCATTCTTCTTTTCATTCTTCTCATTCTTCTTTTCATTCTTCTTCTCATTCTTCTTTTCATTCTTCTTCTTTTCATTCTTCTTTTCATTCTTCTCATTCTTCTTTTCTTCTTCATGAAAAGAAGAATGAGAAGAAGAATGAAAAGAAGAATGAAAAGAAGAAGAAGAATGAAAAGAAGAATGAGAAGAAGAATGAAAAGTAGAATGAAAAGAAGAATGAGAAGAATGAAAAGAAGAATGAAAAGAAGAAGAAGAATGAAAAGAAGAATGAAAAGAAAAATGAGAAGAAGAATGAGAAGAATGAAAAGAAGAATGAGAAGAATGAAAAGAAGAATGAAAAGAAGAAGAAGAAGAATGAAAAGAAGAAGAAGAATGAAAAGAAGAATGAAAAGAAGAAGAAGAAGAATCTTTTCATTCTTCTCATTCTTCTTTTCATTCTTCTTTTCATTCTTCTTCTTCTTCTTTTCATTCTTCTTCTTCTTTTCATTCTTCTTCTTCTTCTTTTCATTCTTCTTCTTCTTTTCATTCTTCTTTTCATTCTTCTTCTTCTTTTCATTCTTCTTCTTCTTCTTCTTTTCATTCTTCTTTTCATTCTTCTCATTCTTCTTTTCATTCTTCTCATTCTTCTTTTCATTCTTCTTCTCATTCTTCTTTTCATTCTTCTTCTTCTTCTTCTTTTCATTCTTCTTTTCATTCTTCTCATTCTTCTTTTCTTCTTCATTCTTCTTCTTCTTCTTTTCATTCTTCTTTTCATTCTTCTTCTTCTTCTTCTTTTCATTCTTCTTCTTCTTCTTTTCATTCTTCCTCTTCTTTTCATTCTTCTTCTTCTTCTTTTCATTCTTCTCATTCTTCTTTTCATTCTTCTTCTCATTCTTCTTTTCATTCTTCTTCTTCTTCTTCTTTTCATTCTTCTTTTCATTCTTCTCATTCTTCTTTTCTTCTTCATGAAAAGAAGAATGAGAAGAAGAATGAAAAGAAGAATGAAAAGAAGAATAAGAATAAGAAGAAGAATGAAAAGAAGAATGAAAAGAAGAATGAGAAAAATGAAAAGAAGAATGAAAAGAAGAAGAAGAATGAAAAGAAGAATGAGAAGAAGAATGAAAAGAAGAATGAGAAGAAGAATGAGATGAATGAAAAGAAGAATGAGAAGAATGAAAAGAAGAATGAAAAGAAGAAGAAGAATGAAAAGAAGAAGAAGAATGAATGAAAAGAAGAATGAAAAAAAGAAGAATGAAAAGAAGAATGAGAAGAAGAATGAAAAGAAGAATGAAAAGAAGAATGAGAAGAATGAAAAGAAGAATGAAAAGAAGAAGAAGAATGAAAAGAAGAATGAGAAGAAGAATGAAAAGAAGAATGAGAAGAAGAATGAGAAGAATGAAAAGAAGAATGAGAAGAATGAAAAGAAGAATGAAAAGAAGAAGAAGAAGAATGAAAAGAAGAAGAAGAATGAAAAGAAGAATGAAAAGAAGAAGAAGAAGAATCTTTTCATTCTTCTCATTCTTCTCATTCTTCTTTTCATTCTTCTTCTTCTTCTTTTCATTCTTCTTCTTCTTTTCATTCTTCTTTTCATCCTACTTCTTCTTCTTCTTCTTCATCCTCATCCTCATCCTCTTCTTCTTCTTCTGAGGATGAGGATGAAGAAGAAGAAGAAGAAGTAGGATGAAAATAAGAAGAATTCCAAGCCGGCAAAAAGTGTATCTGCAGAGCTCCTCTATTCTGCAGATACACTTAGAGGAGCTCTGCAGATACACTTTTTGCCGGTTTGGAATTCTTCTTATTTTCATCCTACTTCTTCTTCTTCTTCTTCATCTTCATCCTCATCCTCGGAAGAAGAAGAAGAGGATGAGGATGAGGATGAAGAAGAAGTAGGATGAAAATAAGAAGAATTCCAAGCCGGCAAAAAGTGTATCTGCAGAGCTCCTCTATTTCTGACAGTTCTCTGACATAGAACTGTCAGAAATAGAGGAGCTCTGCAGATACACTTTTTGCCGGCTTGGAATTCTTCTTATTTTCATCCTACTTCTTCTTCATCCTCATCCTCATCCTCTTCTTCTTCTTCTGAAGATGAGGATGAGGATGAAGAAGAAGAAGTAGGATGAAAATAAGAAGAATTCCAAGCCGGCAAAAAGTGTATCTGCAGAGCTCCTCTAAGTGTATCTGCAGAATAGAGGAGCTCTGCAGATACACTTTTTGCCGGCTTGGAATTCTTCTTATTTTCATTACTTCTTCTTCTTCTTCTTCTTCTTCTTCTTCATCCTCATCCTCATCCTCAGAAGAAGAAGAAGAGGATGAGGATGAAGAAGAAGAAGAAGAAGAAGAAGTAGGATGAAAATAAAAATTCCAAGCTGGCAAAAAGTGTATCTGCAGAGCTCCGCTAAGTGTATCTGCAGAGCTCCGCTATTTCTGACAGTTCTCTGACATTCACTCCATACAGCGGTTGAAACATTGTATCTATTTGTTTCCATTTATGGAAACAAATAGATACAATGTTTCAACCGCTGTATGGAGTGAATGTCAGAGAACTGTCAGAAATAGGCTATTTCTGACAGTTCTCTGACATTCAATACTCCATACAGCGGTTGAGGAGTGAATGTCAGAGAACTGTCAGAAATAGCCTATTTCTGACAGTTCTCTGACATTCACTCCATACAGCGGTTGAAACATTGTATCTATTTGTTTCCATTTATGGAAACAAATAGATACAATGTTTCAACCGCTGTATGGAGTGAATGTCAGAGAACTGTCAGAAATAGCGGAGCTCTGCAGAAACACTTAGCGGAGCTCTGCAGATACACTTTTTGCCGGCTTGGAATTCTTCTTATTTTCATCCTACTTCTTCTTCATCCTCATCCTCATCTTCTTCTTCTTCTTCTGAGGATGAGGATGAAGAAGAAGAAGAAGAAGAAGTAGGATGAAAATAAGAAGAATTCCAAGCCGGCAAAAAGTGTATCTGCAGAGCTCCTCTAAGTGTATCTGCAGAATAGAGGAGCTCTGCAGATACACTTTTTGCCGGCTTGGAATTCTTCTTATTTTCATCCTACTTCTTCCTCTTCATCCTCATCCTCATCCTCTTCTTCTTCTTCTGAGGATGAGGATGAGGATGAAGAAGAAGAAGAGGAAGAAGTAGGATGAAAATAAGAATTCCAAGCCGGCAAAAAGTGTATCTGCAGAGCTCCGCTAAGTGTATCTGCAGAGCTCCGCTAAGTGTATCTGCAGAGCTCAGCGGTTGAAACATTGTATCTATTTGTTTCCATTTATGGAAACAAATAGATACAATGTTTCAACCGCTGTATGGAGTGAATGTCAGAGAACTGTCAGAAATAGCCTATTTCTGACAGTTCTCTGACATTCACTCCATACAGCGGTTGAAACATTGTATCTATTTGTTTCCATAAATGGAAACAAATAGATACAATGTTTCAACCGCTGTATGGAGTGAATGTCAGAGAACTGTCAGAAATAGCGGTTGAGGAGTGAATGTCAGAGAACTGTCAGAAATAGCCTATTTCTGACAGTTCTCTGACTTTCACTCCATACAGCGGTTGAAACATTGTATCTATTTGTTTCCATTTATGGAAACAAATAGATACAATTTTTCAACCGCTGTATGGAGTGAATGTCAGAGAACTGTCAGAAATAGCGGAGCTCTGCAGATACACTTAGCGGAGCTCTGCAGATACACTTTTTGCCGGCTTAGAATTCTTCTTATTTTCATCCTACTTCTACTTCTTCTTCTTCTTCATCCTCATCCTCATCCTCTTCTTCTTCTTCTGAGGATGAGGATGAAGAAGAAGAAGAAGAAGTAGGATGAAAATAAGAAGAATTCCAAGCCGGCAAAAAGTGTATCTGCAGAGCTCCTCTAAGTGTATCTGCAGAATAGAGGAGCTCTGCAGATACACTTTTTGCCGGCTTGGAATTCTTCTTATTTTCATCCTACTTCTTCTTCTTCTTCATCCTCATCCTCTTCTTCTTCTTCTGAGGATGAGGATGAAGAAGAAGAAGAAGAAGAAGTAGGATGAAAATAAGAAGAATTCCAAGCCGGCAAAAAGTGTATCTGCAGAGCTCCGCTAAGTGTATCTGCAGAGCTCCACTAAGTGTATCTGCAGAGCTCCGCTAAGTGTATCTGCAGAGCTCCGCTAAGAAATAGCGGAGCTCTGCAGATACACTTTTTGCCGGCTTGGAATTCTCCTTCTTCTCATCCTTCTTCTTCTTCTCATCCTTCTTCTTCTTCTCATCCTTCTCCTTCTTCTCATCCTTCTTCTTCTTCTCATCCTTCTTCTTCTTCTCATCCTTCTCCTTCTTCTCATCCTTCTTCTTCTTCTCATCCTTCTCCTTCTTCTCATCCTTCTTCTTCTTCTCATCCTTCTTCTTCTTCTCATCCTTCTCCTTCTTCTCATCCTTCTTCTTCTTCTCATCCTTCTTCTTCTTCTCATCCTTCTTCTTCTTCTCATCCTTCTCCTTCTTCTCATCCTTCTTCTTCTTCTCATCCTTCTTCTTCTCATCCTTCTCCTTCTTCTCATCCTTCTTCTCATCCTTCTCCTTCTTCTCATCCTTCTTCTCATCCTTCTCCTTCTTCTCATCCTTCTCCTTCTTCTCATCCTTCTCCTTCTCCTTCTTCTCATCCTTCTCCTTCTTCTCATCCTTCTCCTTCTCCTTCTTCTCATCCTTCTCCTTCTTCTCATCCTTCTCCTTCTCCTTCTTCTCATCCTTCTCCTTCTTCTCATCCTTCTCCTTCTTCTCATCCTTCTCCTTCTCCTTCTTCTCATCCTTCTCCTTCTCCTTCTCCTTCCTCATCTCCAAGGGCATTTAAATTAAAGGTACAGTGTTCTGCACTAATTTAAAGGCTCTCTGAAGCCTAGAAACCCTTTTTATAAGTTAAATTCATAGCGAATAAATTCGCATCGAATCGAATTTCTTCCTCAAATTCGGCGAATCAGCCGAATCGAATTTTTGAATAATTCGCTCATCTCTAATTATAAGCATAGAATCAGCATGGATGCAACTGCTCTGCTCAGAACACTATGTATTACTCAGGCCAAGTGTAGACATACTGTATGTGCATTGAAATGCAGAAAATGCACATGCAGAAAGTGTAAATGCATCTCAATATTTATCAGTCCTCAGTAAATGGCTTCATCTCCTAGAGTCAGTAATGTGGCCCAGATAGAATTGCCTGACTGGCGACAACCGGCTGCATAAAAGGCTGTTTTATTTGTGCTTGAATATCTATATGGCTGTACGACCTCCCCTCAGTTTTAATATATTATTTTGGATTATTTTTTGATTATTATGTAATAATTTAGAGAGAGGTCCTGGTCTGGGGATATTTTCAGGCAATTTGTACTTTGTACTGATTTTTTTTCCAGTAAGCTAAGCCAAGCTAAGCTAGCCACAGATTATATGAATCTCGGCTGGTTCAGCATGGACAGATCGATATTCAGTCCATATTTGGGCAGGCTGATTGTACCCAAGTCAATGCACTGATCGACTTGGGTACAACCAGCATGTCCAATCTTTAAAATGCAATTATTGCCAAAGACTATAGCTGCTAGCAACAATCACTGCTTTCTTTTAACAGGGATGGCTCCTCCCAATTTCCCCTCCAGCTGGGAGAACAATTCAGGAGCAATTCACCCACCAACATAGACTGTGGTGATGGAGGAATAGAACTATTTTCTATCCTGCAACCTGCAGTTGCAGGAAAGAAAATTGCATCATCTATGACCTTTTAAACTTTGGAAGTGCAATTGCGCTCATTTCCCCCAAAATCTAGTAAATGTGATAAAGTTTCACTTTGGAAAGAATGTGCAATTAGGTGAAAGAAAAATAAAAAAAGCCATTTTTGCTTGTATGTGTTTGGATGATGGCAATCAGCAGAGCTTCACCACATTCACTAAGCTCTGAGGATAAAAATACCCGCTCCCCAAAGGTGCCAATCCTTAACGGGGAGTGGGGGACCAGCTCTGAGGATAAAAATACTCGCTCCCCAAAGGTGCCAATCCTTAACGGGGAGTGGGGGACCAGTCCTTAAAGTGGAACTTCCCTATTTGGGTGGAGCTCCACTTTAAATCTACTTAAAACAATGACTATAGTGTCCTTTAATCAAATAACCTCACTTGAGCAATATTTTGGACAATTTCATTTTTGCAGCCCGGTATCCACTTGCCTATCTATGAAGCACCACCATTTCAATCTAACTTCCCTACAGACAGCCTATGTTATTTGCAGGAAGGTATATGGCATCAGTAACCTAAAATGAGCTAAAAAAAAAACTACAAATAAAGTTAGACATTATGTGAGCAGCAGGCCATTACAGTAGATCACAGCTAGTTATTAAGATTTAACTAGAAAAAAATGTTCTTCTTTAATGTTGCTCTGAAGAATTTAATTTCATTTTGCTTGCAGTTCATGATAAATATTCAACAAGCAAGAATCAGACAGGATGAAAGTGTGAAAACTTTAAATGTCTTGTGGATGTTTTAGTTTACATGTTGTTTTCTAATGCAAAAATTAGAAGTGATGTCTTTTGCCTGTAGCTAAACAGTTTCCTGGTGATAGTTTACATAGGAAAATTGTTCAGAATGCATTTTTAGTATACAAGCCCAAGAAAGGCAAATTAGGGTTCCTGCCAAGAGATGAAACCAAATATAATAAG
Organism: Staurois parvus; assembly: GCF_062004578.1. Lineage (NCBI taxonomy): Eukaryota > Metazoa > Chordata > Amphibia > Anura > Ranidae > Staurois > Staurois parvus. Next base: position 718,301 of record NW_028317994.1, on the reverse strand, counting down.
TTTGCCCTACCCAGAGTATTCATTTAAAACGCTTGGCAAATGTCGAAGGTGATGTACATACTTACTTCAGTGATTTTATTTATTTTGAAGGAAGCAGCAAATAATTTCAAGAACAAAGACGTAACAGTGAAACAAATGACCTGTAGCAAACAACAAGCCTACCACACTGAATTTATTTTTTATTTCAGAAAAAAAATGAAGTTATTAAAAAGGCCAGAAACACAAAACTAGATAAAGCTCTTGCAAATGATATGCATTGCTTTTTTGTCACTGACTCATTTTGGAGCATATATAAATATATTTCAAATCGTTATGTTCAGCAAGAGGAAAATATTTTCAGAATATGGGATCAGATATTCTGTAAAATGAATGTATTAACAATTATACAGTTTAAATAAAACTTCATTGTATCACACTTGGTTGGGTCCAACATTGGTTTTTAGTATATTATCTTACATTTTTTAAAGTAACATGAGATTTATATACATTTTTCATGATTTTTTTTTTCTTTACAGATAAATATTTAATAAACGGAGGCTTTAGATATCATTTTTCAGAACACGATTGGCTTTTAAATTATAAACCCAGTCCTGGCTCTAGACTTGATCACTATTTCTGCAGACAGGAAATCAAAATGAATCTGCTTCTTTGCTAGCAATAATGGAGGGGGAGTATCTCTCCTCTAACTCATTCAGTGGAGTGATTGTAAATGGTATGTTAATATTAAGCTCTAGTCTGAACATATGGCTTTTCACATCCATTAAAGGCATATCAGTAAATCAGCTTTCAGAAGCCTTCTTTCATTTCTAGAAAATAAACAGAAACTTAAAAATCAACAAAGCTTAAACTGTTACTAAACCCACAACAGTAAAATCAGTCTGTTTATGCAGTAAAGCATGATTGTTTTTCTCACTGTGGAACCTAAGGGGTTAATCTTCTACATTGTGTAAAAAGGCTGTTTGATCCTGACTTCTCTGCTCCTCCCCTTCTTCCAGTGTCCCTCTCTTATCTCACAGTTTGGTGTGTATGGCTAGAGAGCTTTTTTTTTTATTCGGAGAGTGTATGTGACCAGCACAGGGCCAATCAGCACTGTCCAGACAGATACCAGGGGTCCTGCATCCTCCTAGAGCAAAATGAAACCACCTCCTGCCAGCTTTAACATGTGCTCTGCTGGACACTGATAGAAGTCACAAGACTGCTATATACTGCTGATGAGAAAAGGTATTTAGCAGTTTATATTTACTAAAAATATTGCGCTTCTATGTTCTGTGTACTGTGGGAGACCAGATATAGTGATTGCAGGGTCCAAGTTTTGTAACACTTTAAGCCCTGAGGAAGGAGGCACGTCCTCTGAACCAACCTACATTCTGTAGACTTTGCTCATTGGAAGTGCATCAGTACACAAGTGCAGCAGGACAAATGTGCATAGTTTGAACAGCAGTAGCTGGATACAGAAAAAGGTCCATAGGAAGTGGCAAGACCCCCTGCTGGGAAAAGGGAAAAATTCCATTCATCCATCCATCTGGGAAACAGGGATACATTCATCTGTCCATCTTTAAGTCCAATTAAAGGGACACATTAAAGCTTTTATGACCTCATTTAACAGTTTGGTCATATACGTCAGGTGAGAGCACAACTAGTGAAGGAGCACACAATTTTGGTGGACTATACGTTATTTATCTTGTATTACACCATAAGAAGACATATCAAAATCATGGATTATTCAAAGACATGCATGCAGCACCAGCATGATTGTAACATCACGCTGCTGAATTAATGTTGGACTTAATCACTTAATTTAATTTAATTCATATATATATATTTTATTTATGAATGTTTATGTATTTCATATCATCATTATTGGTAGTGGAGCGCGACACCTTGCTTTTTGATTTATTTACAGTGACACACTAATATGAGTATGTGTATAGTGTAGGCGACCCACTCATTTATTTAATATTTCACACACCAGCTTATTTGATTTTTATTTAATTTATTGCATTTATTTCCATTTCCGATCAAACACTTGGTGAAATTTCATTAACCAATTGTTTTTTTATATATCCACTTTATTTATTTATTTTTTACTTATAGTATACACCATAGTAGCTCACAAGAATCACGTTTATTATTTAGCAGTTTATATTTGCTAAAAATATTACACTTCCATGTTCTGTTTACTGTGGGAGACCAGATATAGTGAATGCAGGGTCTGGGATTTTGTAACACTTTAAGCCCTAAAAGAAGTGCAAAAACTGTATACTTACCCTTTAACGTGGTAATTATATAATTATGCTTTTGAAACAGTTTTTCAGAATATTCTGCTTACATTTACAAGGCAGGTAATGCAAAGACTTCTAGTTCTACATTAGCACGTAAACCACAGTTTGTCTATACAGATTGCATTAGAAGTACTGTATTATTTCTGCTGAATCGTGTGAACTGCACTGTCTTGCCATTGCAGTAATGACCTGTTCTCGTCTTTCTTCTCTTCATTTTCATTTACTGAGGCTGAAACATGAAGAAGATAAAATTATAAAACAGAGTAGTTGCCAATAACAATAAGGTTTTACCTTTGATTGTGAAAGTATTAAGCACGGGGGGATTTACTAAAACTGGAGCACAAAGAATCTGGTGTAGCTGTTCAAAATTTTATTGTCAAATCTTAACTGAAAAAGCTGAAGTGCACTCCAGTTTTAGTAAATCCCACCCCATGTCTGATCTATCCCAATGGACAATGGAACATGAGATGTATGCCCAGTTATGTTCAAAATCAGGAAACACCAATTATGTTCAAAATCAGGAATCAGGAAATGTTTGGATGAAAACGTTTGGCTTAATAATGATTCAGTGTATCTTCCTATTTAGGAGCCCCTTTGTCATGGTAGTGATGGTGTAAAAACCTGGCTGTAAAATATTAATTTATCTGTTTAATGGTGGTAATTCATATAAACAATTAGTCTGACATGTCCTCTAATCAGCTCATGGGTCCCTCGGGCAATAGGGGATCATGGGGCCCCTGTGTCCTTGCCCACACTCAAAGCACACCCAAAAAAGCCTAGTAAAGGTACCAGGGGCATTTCATGGGGCCCCCTACTGACCTCGGGCCCTCGGGTAGTGCCCGAGTGCTTGAATGGGTCCCTTTTGCAGCAATTACTGCCTCAATGATGTAAGGGGGCACTCTGATGGGGACAGTTGATGTAAGAGTGATTCTGATGGGGACAGTTTATGTAAGAGGGCACTCTGATGGGAACAGTTGATGTAAGGGAACACTCTGATGGGGACAGTTGATGTAAGAGGGCACTTTAATGGGGACCGTTGATGTAAGGAGGCACTCTGGTGAGGACATCTGATGTAAAGAGGGACTGTTATAGGAACTTTAATGTAAGGAAGAACTCTGAGAAGAACTCCTGATATAAGGAGGGACTCTGTTAGGGACACCTGACATAGGAGGCACAGGTTCTATTTAATCACCCTAAATTAATGACAGCATTCCCAGTTCACTCCTGCACCACCTCTGCACTACCTGTAAAATGTTACTTCCAAGTTATGACTCCGTGGTACAAAAGTGTGCCAAGTGAACAGGGAATACTGGATCCAAGCATCCCTGTCACTCCACTAACATTATGACTTTTTTTACTGCACCCCCAGATCAGACAGGCTAGATTTGGCGCTGTTTACATAGTAACCAATCAGTTTCTAACTGTAGCTTTTTCAGTTAAGCTTTAGCAATAAATAAAATAAAAAGAGATAATTGGTTCTTATACACCACTACACCATATCCTTTGTGCTCCAGTATTAGAAAATCCCCCATTGAATACTTTAAAATTCCCAGTTGTAGGTGAGAGTAGGAGTGCATAGTCTTCATTATGAGCAAGACAAGACACAGCAGGGGGTGTTCCTGGTGATGCCGGATGGACAGATGTTATGGTAGGAGATATGTGCTGATGGTTGTAGATCTATTTCTAGTCTTGCTTTTATTTTCATTATATGGATTATTTGAAAAAGCTTTGCTGTGAATCTCTTTGTAAGCCTCTAACAGAAGCAAAGGAAGCAACAAAATAACAGTAGTTTTCTTTGGTGAGATCACTACTCATGAAGTTTGAGGTAAGTTGAATATATTTTTTTACTAGCAAACCTTGCTATTTAATATTTTCTCTTGTTCTGATAAGACCAGCAAAAAAAACAGAGTGGCTTTCAACAAGCACTGACCGCTACCAAAAAGGTGTTGCAGAGGATAGTATTACAGTAAATTCAAATAAGTTTTGCCGTGTTTTGGAGCAGTAAAAAAAATAAAATTTGAGAAGGTGGAGTGGTAACTGTTTTTTTTTTTTTTGTTTTGTTTTTTTTTTACAGAATTCTGTTTTAAAGCTTAATGCTAATTCTGCATACTGTACATTAAGTTAAAATGTGTTTAAAGAAAATTGATCTCCCTTTTAATAGAATGACTATAGAGCAGATGACAGTTTTATGTGTTTTACAGATTCATTTTGTTTAATTGACTTAATACATTTTATTTAATTATCAATATTAGGGGAATATTTTTGCAAGGATAATGAAGCTTAGAATAGATCCTAAATTATTATGAAATATATCAGGCAGCACTTGTGCAGCTTCTTGGCACACAGCAAACTCTATATTTTAAATCTTAAGAATCTTAAAAAATGGAGCTAATTCTAAGTTCATAGTCCAGCTAAAACATTTTTTCTATTGAGAGCAATATCTATAAAGTAGTTCCACTCAAGCCCGCCCTTGAACACAGTAGAGTCTAGGCTCTATGATTAAGCTCTTTTCTCTAGTTCTCTCATTAGACATTGGAGCCCAGATGGGCTGTGAAAACACTCTCAAACAATAACATTATATAATGTTTTGAAGTCTGGTGTGTGGCCATCATTTTTTTCTGTTGCGTTGACTAAAACGTTTTTCTGTTTTTAAATTGGGGAATGGTTAGAAAATTTGTCAGGTTTAAAGTATCTATGTGCCCTTAAATACTTTTCTGTCTGACAACTATCATTTGGACAAGAAAATCTTACAGCAGGGGCATAGACAATAATAATCTGACAGAGGTGGTAATCCCTTATTTAATTTAATTCCCTTATTTACATAAAAAGTTGTTTTTATTTATGTCTGTTTATACATTGGGGGGATTGCCCCTTAAACTCTCTTCTGATACCTGTTAAAGAGAGAAGATGTAAGAAAATATCTTCCAAATAAAGACAGATGGCAATAATAAATTGGTACATTTTCTATTCCTTCTCCATTTTGTTCAAATACATTTTTTTTGGCTGTAGTTGACCTTTAGGCACTGAAATTAATCTGAAATGAAGAAAAAAAACTAAAGATGTTTTTATTGAATAAGGTAAATTAATTGGAATTTGGTGTGCAAGGCTAAATTTATTAAAGATTAAATCCATGTATGTATATTTTTACATAGTTGCTTTGGTCAAGCTCGCCACAATATAAATATGCATATACCATACCTGGCAAATTCCTCTGGAAGCTAGAAATAATTGTAGTAGGCGTTGCTACTACTTAAATGTTCAGGGCCTATTAACAGGCTACCTTAAAGTTAACTTTAAGCTCAGAGTGGAGCTAAGTGGTGAAGTCATCACGCCGGCCTCATGAACCAGCGGGCACTTGAGTTATGCCTTGTACCTTTTCTGGTTTGTGAGTACATATATTTTATTCTAAAAAGGTGTGGTTTGGATGTACTTCACTATTTGGATTCTCCTTGCTCTTCTTTCCTTTTGTATGAGTCACTGGGAGGTATTTGTCTGAGCGATTTATCTAATGGAAACTCAAGCAGAGCAGCTTGGAAGCGTGGAGTGCGATGTCTTGGATTAAATGCTGTCACCATCCATCCATTGGGGTTTTATCAACTGTCCCCATCAGGTTTCATGGATTTGTGAATTCACTCTCAGAGGTCTGGGGGTGCACAACTAAAATCATGGGGGGGCATATCCCACCCCATCACCCCCTTAGATACGGGCTTGTATGTAAAGCTGCACCAGATTCTGTGTACTCCAGTTTTAGTAAATCCCCTCATTGTATCCTATTGGAAATGTTCAATTTTGATGAAAACTTGGGATGGGGTTTGAGTTTGCCACTGCCATAGGTTTGAGATTCACGGTCCTAGCATTGTACACATTCACCTTGCAGATTTTTTTTTTTAATTGAGCTATAGTCTGCAAGTTTAGAAGGGCCAAAAATGTGGCTTTTGTATAGGCCAGCACTTTCACTGTGAGTGGAGGTGGGGTGGGGGGGCATAGTGTCAGTGAATTGGAATCTGTTGCAGGGAAAACATAGGACAAGCTGACAAACTGCATAGCAAAAATTACGGTCAATTGGAAAACTGTTCCTTAATTCTGATTGCTAATTATTTGGGCAAGAAACCATTTTTTTCTTTCTTCGTTGCTTGCTCTTAATATTGAGGGCATTTTTGTTTTTCATTTTGTTTTGTGATTTAGTTTAAGGTCAGTTGTCAACTTTAGTGTGGTGTCATCCATAGCAACCATTTTTTCTTGCAGTAAGACTACCTTTAAAATATGTTTTGTTATTTTATTTATATACATAAAGAACTCCTACCCATGAAGGTGTCAGTGAATCCCCACTTATACTACACATGGTTGGCATAGCATAAAATACGCACACATTGCTTATTAAACAGCTATGCATCTCTCTTCCTTCCCCTATGGAACAACTCAGACCTCCCAGAATTTTATTGCCTTCCTACTCTTAACCAGTGGCACCTTGAAAGTCTTCGCTATATCAGATTGTTAGTGGATGTCAACAACAAGCAACTACTTTCTATCAATATAGCCAATATATCAAATTGTTAGTGGATGTCAACCTCAATGCACTGTTATGACCTCAATGCACTGTTTAATTGGGCAGCTATGTGACAAATGAGGTTTAATGTTGATAAATGTAAAGTTATGCACTTGGGGGTACAACTGGGGGAATCAATGGTGGAGAAGGATCTGGGAGTTCTGGAAGATCACAGTCTTAATAATGGCATGCAATGCCAAGCTGCGGTTTCTAAAGTGAGCAAAATCCTCTCTTGTATTAAAAGAGATATAGACTCCAGAGAGAGATATCATTTTTCCCCTGTACAAATCAATAGTAACACCTCATCTGGCATTCGCAGTCCAGTTTTGGGCACCAATTCACAAAAAGAACATTGGGGAACTGGAGAAATTACAGAGAAGGGCAACCAAACTGATAAGAGGCATGGATGAGCTCAGTTATGAGGAAAGATTAGAGGAACTGAATTTATTCTGTCTTGAGAAGAGGAGATTAAGGGGGGATATGATCAACATGTATAAATACATCAGTGGTTCATATAGTGAACTCAGTGTAGAGTTGTTCACCTTGAGGTCATCACAGAGGACAAGGGGGCACTCTTTAGGACTGGAGTAAAACAAATTTAATCTCCAAATACAGAAAGGGTTCTTCACAGTAAGAGCTGTGAAAATGTGGAATAGACTCCCTCAGGAGTTGGTTTTGGCCAGCTGAGTGGATTGCTTTAAAAAAGGCCTGGACTTTTTCTTGGATACACAGAATATAACTGGATACTAACATTTATAGGTAAAGTTGATCCAGGGAATATCCGATTGCCTCTCGGGGGACCAGGAAGGAATTTTTTCCCCATGCAGGAGCAAATTGGATCATGCTTTGCTGTTTTTTTTGCCTTCCTCTGTATCAACAGTGGGTCTAGGATTATAACTTTCTTTTTTTTTATGGTTGAATTGGATGAACTTTTGTCTTTTTTCAGCCACACTAACTATGTAACTAAGTCAACAACAAGCAACCACTTTCTTTCCATATAACCGTAGAAAAATGTACTTCTTTATCTAATAATAAATTTCTATCTTTATAAATGAAATCGTACATTGCCTCTATTCTTCGAACATTTACTCAGAAAGATTGGGGCAATTATTTGGATGCTCTTTGGGACATCCTAACCCAAGTAAAAAAAGCAATTTCCATCTATACAATTTTTTCAACCACTGGACTATTGCTCTTCAACGGCTGGTCTCAAAAAATGGACCAAGAATTTCTCCCAGCTTTCAGTTAATCCTTTTCAAAAATTACAGCATTTGTCTTGGGGTACAATCAAAGCCACAGTGTACCACGAAATGATGCTTTGACTTTTCCAGCACTCTTATAGAGCTCCACATCATTCCTACATTATGGGCCTAAGCTCCTCTTCTTGCTGCTTCAAATGTTGACAACAATTAGATGCAGACCTGTTTTGGTCGTTCTTCAGGATTAAACTTTTCTGGAACGCCATAGTGCATTATTCTACCACTTACTTAGTAAGCTACTTGCCTTTAATGGCCAAATGGGCTCTGTTTGGCCTAATCAATTTCCCAATTTTTTTAAGGGGCTGCAAGCAACTTCTTACCCTATCATAACCCTTGTGGTGTGAAAAACTATTTTACCTAAGTGGACCTACCCACAACCCCTTACTATCTCTTTATTCATAGCTAAATTGTCCTAATTTTTTCGCATGGAATGGGTGGAGGCCTCATTGCAAGGAATCATGGGTTCAACATTTCTAAAACATTTTGGAATCTGTCATTCAAACCTTGTCAGAAGAAACTCGAAAATCTATATTGGAATGCTTTCAATATACTCAATGGTATCTACTTAGACTCCTAACCAATGATCCTCCAACTGATATTTCACACACTGTTTCTTTTGCTGCAAGGATTCTTTCCTTTAATATAGGTTTTACTTTAGTAAGTTTTTATTATACTTTTGTGATGATAGGGCCTTTTTTTGTCTTTGAGCTGCCTCTTTTTGCAGCATGCCACTGCATCCTTTGAAAGAAAAAAAAAAAAACTAAATGCACCTAAACTATTCCTAATTAAAACTGCCCTGTTACTGGACAATTTTACTCTGCTGCTTCCTCTGCAGCATTTTAATTCTTGTAGTAAAATCACAGCATCTTTCTTTGTCTTTATCTAGTATATTCTGACAAATTCTCCCTCATTAAAAATGTTCTCCTGCTGACCATTTTTACACTGCTGTATCATCTGCAGTCTTATAAATCTACATGAGAGATTGACAGGAATAGGCCAGTGGCAGAAAAAATTAGCATCAGTGACAGCAAGGACTAACTCGGTGAACTACTGACACATTTTTATCTGCTGGTCAAATAAAGTCTGGCACTGTTTGATGACAAATCATTTTTTGCTGCTAAAACTACCTGAAAAAAAGCCTTTTTTTAAAAAATTAAATGTATTGGCTTAAAGTTCTGCTGCTGTAAGTAAATTAGGGTAATTACAAAAGAAAAAAAAACAGTTTTTCAAATATGTACTGCTAGTGAAAATTGTACTGTACCATAACACCATGCACAGCTTTAAGGCATCCCCCTTGAGTGCTTTTTAAAGGATTTCTGTATTTTCAATGGTGTCCAGTCTCCAATGTTTTATTTTATTTTATTTTGTTTTTTTTTACAGTAGTTTGTCTATAAACATTTAAAAATACCAGAATTTAGCAAGAAACATTTTTCCCTATAGACTTTAATAGGATTCACCCATTTGAAGTCTCTGAATTTCAAACAAGATTTGCTTAACCCTTTGCATATTGAATTTGGACAGACTCACTCATTCTTACTAAATAGTGAAGTGTTTATGTTTTTGGGGTGTAAGGGTGTTTTTAAAATAATCAAAGAAGAACCAATAAAGCAAATTAAATATTACATGTTTTACAAATGATTAAATGACAATATTAGGTTCTTATATGCTAATTCTATATAATAACAGGTTCGCTTCCTAGAATGACTTAGCAGAAATGTGTTTCTGAATAACTTTTGTTCACTTCTTGGAATTTATTGTAGTACAGTGTGTAAAGACAGTAAGTCTCTGCATCCTACAACAAGAACCTAGGTCGCAGTAAGGCTTCATGCACACTAGAAAAGCTAAAAACTACTTTAGAAATGCTGGACAAAAAATGCTAATGTTTTAGCAGTGTTTGTCCTTATGTTGATGAGGACAAAGGCCTCTTTCCTACAACCCTCGCCAGTGGCTGTGAGGATCTGCGTGTGGGGGGGTTATCGGAATCTTTCACTCATGTGACTGAGTATGGGGTTTTAGTTCCAGTGTCCACTAGTGTCTCCAAACAACCAGCAGTTTCTAGTTATCAGTCTCCACCTGCTTGTTGCTGGAGTGATATACAGTATAGGTCCTCCTCTGCCATTACACTGTCAGTGTTTTACTTTTGCTTGCCTGATAGCCTGATTATGCTTGCTGACTAGGTCTCAATCTTGATTTGGTTCCTGCCCTGAATCTCATACCCTGCTGTCTCTTATCTGCACCCCTTGTTCCTGATCCCAGCCCTGGTTCCCCCTTCTGTTACCTGCACCTCCAGATTACTTTGTTTACCCATGTTCATCACTTTTTACATATTGTATATAGTTAGTTTATTAGTTAGGCTTTCTGTTTGTTTGGTTTATTAGTCAGGTATTCTGTCACTAGGGTTTTTGTTCACAGTACTTTTAAGTTTGCTAATGGATTGTGTTTCCTTTTAAATAAATCTAACTTAAAGCATATATTATCTGGTCTTGGTTCCTAAGTGTAGCCACACAGATCTGGCTATCTCAGCTGTTGATTGCTGACACTCCCTGGCACTGCATTCCTTAGCAAATAATATGAGATTCTGTGCAGTGCGATTTGAGTCTATTCATTTTGAATGGCTCAAATGGCACTGCATTCGCAACAAAAAGGTGAGCTCTTTTTTATTCACAATGGAACCCATGCAAGCCTGTTTAGGGAAAAGCACTGCGTCTGCAACCTACTTTTGGGGTGTCGTTAATGTTCCATTGATACACAGCAGAACAGCGCGATTGCTATGTAGTGCAGGAAACAAACAGGAATCGCTGCTTTTCCTGCACCACATCAGTGTGAACCATGGCTCATCTGTGAAGCTTCTTTATGACACGAAGCTCCAACCACGAAAGCTCCACCCACATATATACTTCAGATTTTTTATTAACATATAAATAAGTAATTTTAACATATATTTTTACATATATTTGTAAATGCATTCCACAAATGTATATTTGTGTTTTTAAAGACATACAGTATATTTGAAATGTATTTTTAAAAATATTTTTCACATATTGCAAGTATGAAAATGCATTTCAACATGCAATATATATATATATATATATATATATATATATTTATTTTTTTTTTTAATTGAAATATATTTTTAAATATATTGACTATGGTCAAAATTGTAGCATTTCAAATATATGTCAATATATTTGGGAAAAATATTTTTTAAATATATTTTTCTTTCATATGGGTTATTACAGGGAAAACAACTGCAATTAAAAAGTAAAATAAAAATAGGAAATAAATGCAATAAAATTAAACACATTATATAAACTTTAAAGATAAAACTTTGTAAAGCCAACTGCAACTTACAGATGCAAAGCATGGTGTTTAACACAAGTGGAATGATAAAATGCCATATGTTTTGAGAGGGAAGGTGTTAAAGAAAGTGAAGCAATGTGTGAGAATGGACTATAAAGAATAAAATAAAATTAAGAAATGGCAAGCTTAACTGCAAAACCATAGCATGCATAAAAATTATTTGATAGGATATAGGAAAAGAATTGTTAAAAAATTAGAAACTAGATGATGTGGGGGAAGATGTGAATTCTTTGTCAATCTGAAACTGAGGAAGGAAAATAAAAGTTAGAGAAGAATGGGTACATGTCCTACAAGAGGATAGGGCACAACATAGGCTGTAGCATCAAGAGTAAGTTATTGTATGAGGTCATCAATACCATTTTCTCATTTCATATCGCTGTTGAGGGAATAGTGCTGCACACCATTGAGGTGATCCACTGCAGCCTTATCATACCTCTGCCTCTAGCCAAGTGGAAGAACTGGTTCTGTAAGAAGTGAAAACAAACTAGTGGGCACTTAAACCCACCCAATGCTTTTGGCAACTGAACATAAACAATAAGTCTTGGAGGCCAGGTCTATAATATTGACAGTGACCTACATTGCAAGACTTGCAGGAGTACTCCCTTATCAACCGAAGTTTAAAAATAAAAAAGGATAATGGCAATTACCATACAGGTCTGTGTCCTGGCTTGATTGAGCTTGATTGAGCTTATAAAACATGTAAAGAATCTGATCATAGTATAATTTCACTGACAATAAGAATTTAGAAAATTTCCAGTTATATGATTATTCAACTATCATTAGTGATGTCCTTACAATAAAAGCATGCTGAGTATTAAGGTTACAATAAAAGCATGCGAAATATTAATGCACTGCAATCTAGCCTCATACATTTGGGGCTAGATGCCCATGGTGGATTTTGAAAAGAAAAATGATTTCTTAAAATCATGGTTAATATTTAATGAGCAACAAGTAAAATGGCATGAGATGCCTGCAACATGAATTTCAAGAACACCTCAAAGTGTATCTTTAAGTTGGGTCTATATGCCCTTGGAGCAGGAAGGTCTTTTTGCTATCATAGTGGTCTGTCCCCTCAGCTCCTGATAGTAATGAGAAACCGAGAGCTGTCTATGACATCTTGGCCATGGTGCAGGGAGCGTGCAGTGAGTGCACTCTCAGCACAGAAACTGTAAGTTCAACCAATTTCCCAGCACCAGAAAACCAGTGCAGGCCCATGCAAATGCCATGCACATACCAAGGCCTATTTAAACTGGTCTGTCACTATGATCAGTTGCTGAATGGTCTTTGGCTTGTTCCTGAGAACTGACCCACTGAACCTGCTCATCTGTGTATGACCTGGCTCCCCACTGGACTTCACTTCTGCTCTTGCCTCCATCTTGTTCATCTGATTACTCTGACTCTGGCTTGTTTACTTGACTTGACTTTCTGCTGTTTCTGAACTGCTTCGCCTGACTGTTACTAACCCTGGCCTTCTTCCTGGACTTGCCATGCCTACTGACTTGGTCCCTCACTGACTACCTGCCGCTAACCACTGCCTGTCTATTGGTCCTGTTTTCGTTTTCTGCTCTGGTGCCAAGCTGGTCCTGCATACTGTCCTGAGGACTATGACTACCAGCTCTATCCACTTAAAGAGCGGATATGACCAGCCACCCACTTCGGCACTCATGCCACTCCATGCTCTCACACTGTCTCCACCAACCGGATTGTTGGGCAGGAGGTGCAAAGAGGCCTCCACAATATTTCAGTCTTCACCAGGTACGTTTTAGAAACTTTGGCCATCCATGAACACATATGCGTGGTGTGTGCCATCATGTGGGCTGAAAGATGTTAAAGTTAATAGATTTACCACTGACACTTTTGGCTTCTAAGGACCAAGAAGATCCAGTTTGTTTTTCTTAATTGTGTTTCATATTTCTAAACATATATCTTCTAGCTGTGAGATGACTGGTAGAATACAGTACATTTTTTTAATATTGGACAGCCAGCTGTAATAAAGCAAAAGTAATGATAATGTATCAGTTATGATTTTTTAAATTATTTTGAGAACCATCAAAATACTTTCAGTACAGATATCAGAGACTTACTTGTAATGTGTTTATCTACCCAGATGTTTGGTGTTCATTTATGATGCTGTTGGTTGTCAGGAGTGTAATAGGATATTGAATAGTGAGCTAGATATCAGTTCTCCCATCCAATCGGTGGTTCGCCCTCTGCTTCCTCCGTTCTGGTTTCCTCTTCGGTGCTCTGTGGTCTCTTTCTATCTGTTTCTCTTTTGCAGCTATTGCTGCTGCATCTTCTCACACTTGACCTTGTACCGGTGTTTATTGGCTTATTTTGTTTCTCGGACTTACCTTTAATACTCAACTTACTCTGAGTGCTCTAATCTTACGAGTACTTTGATTTCTGACATTGTGTTTTCTGTCTGCTGTTTTGATGCTTGGCAATGACCTCTGACTAACCTCGAGACTCAGTTTCTCTTAGTACTTGGCACTGTGTATTAGTGGCTGGTTTTGAACCTTGCTGGATTATAAGATATACTGTCAATTCTCTGTCTCCGTCTCTCCTTTTGCTTTCCCTTGTGGAGATGTCTAAGATCAAAACTTTTTTTTTTTACTCTTAGTAGTTTTTGCTGTCTGTGGCTAAGTTAGGGAACTTAATTATCTGAATTTGTTCTGATAATTATTAATAGATAGAGGGTAAATCCTCCAATGGGGATGCCTGTTCTGGGGAAACATTTTAATGGGGAATTTAATATCACTTTGCAGTTTTTGTTTCTCATTTGCTGTTATAAGATTTTGAATAAGCACTGGATTCACAAAACTCTTAAACCTCTCTCTCCTCTGTATTTTGTCCTGCCTTAGATTTATAACTAATTTTCAATAAAGTAGATCGTTAGGTAGTGTGCTTTCTGGACAATTTCCTTGATTCATGTTGCTTCTTCTTGATCGAATGTGAATGAGTATCTCTACACAAACAAGAAAAAAAAATCTGATAGGGTCCTAGACATTACCTACCCAACCCAAGACTAAAAAAAGTTTGGGTTTAGATATACTTCAATAACTGTAACATTGTATGCTTTTCACATAAATGCTCATTTTCAGGTCTGCTGCCTCCTGAATAAAGCTTTTGCAATTTAAGTCTATTATACGTTTTAAAGGATATGTTCACCTTCTGAACATGTTACAAATTACACCTGTATTTAGGGTCCTCCTCCTTGCCCCCTGATGCCCCCCTCCCTGTAACAGTGGGTGGGAGTTCTTCTCCCCAACCGCGCGGCTGTGTGGGGCTCCACCTACAAAGCCACATCTTTCATTCACAGGAATCTGTGAAGGAGAGAACTACAAGTCCCATCTTCCACTGTGGCAGGTGGCTTGTAGTTCTCAATGAACTACCATGGGGCTGATCAACACCCTGATAATTCATAGACAGTTAGTTCCTGCATCTGAGTAACTGTGCTTTCACAGAAATATGAGCAGAGAGCTCTCAGTGGTGTCTGCAGGAAATAACTTCCATGATCTACTCATCACAGGGGCAATGCTATGCAGACTGAAGGGTAAAAAAATAATAAACTGACATTTTTTTTACCTGAAAAATCAAGTACAATAATATTTTTTTTACAAATGGGGAACTTAGACTTTAATGATGTTGAGTAGTACCTTCATTTGGATTTGTTGTCTTAACATCTAGGGAAACCAGAAATAAACATATAGTGGGAGATTTACTAAAACTGGTGCACTTTAAAATCTGGTGCAGCTCTGCATTGTAGCCAATCTATTACCCTCTAACTCCAGCTTGTTCAATTAAGCTTTGACAATAAAACCTGAAAGCTGATTGGTTTCTCTGCTGAGTAACACCAGATTTTGCATTCTCCAGGCTTAGTAAATAACCTCCACTGTTTCAGTTGAGTCAACCATATATGGTGCTATATATTTATACACAGTATATATATTCTGTCTAAATAGGCAGGAGTCAAAAACCAAAAGACATACTGAATCTTTTGATAAAATACACTTTTTTCTACATGTTCACCAAAATCCAAAATTACTTGAGTAAGGCTAGTCATAAGTGACCCAATGACCTTTAGCACTGCGTCAAATTCTGACTATTTTGCCCTCAATAGGATGAGATAAGAACCTTAGCCAACAGAGGTATTCATTACCACTGAAAAAATTCTAAGCATATCCATTAAAATATATTCTAGCAGAATTAATTATCATAAATGGCACAATTAGAAAACTTGTGGAACATGACCTTAAAACACATCACAACAATCATCTAAAAAATACAAAAAACAACATAAAAAAAGCTTTAAGTAAGCTTTAGAAAAATTATCAGCCAACAGCCTTTTAAAATCATTTTATTCAGTTTTTAATTCTTTGTATTATTCCATTTGCACAAAGAAAGTTGATTCAACCATTATTATTTTTACTAATTTTATAGTTTAGCATTTTATAAACAAATAGCTTGCCCTTGGCGAGGAGCTCAGGTTCATAGCTTCTCCGCACATATTTCAAAAATAGAAACTCTTTTATAAGTAGGTTGCAATGTTGCTAATTAGCACTTGAAATGAATTGTGACACAGTTCCTAACTAGTTACAAAATAGGCATTGAAAGATGATTCTGAGTGACAGTAAAATGAAAGGTATTGTGAGCCAGCTGTCATCTCTCACTTCATTAACAGGGAAACATGTCTGTAGCGACTAAAATAATGTTTTTAATGTTGGAGCTGCAGCAATATTTGATTCTGCTGAACAGAGAAGGCACCTTGAAGGGGAAAAAAACCAGGACAGTATAAATGATTATCAAGTGATGAATGTTCAGGAAAGAAAAGAGATTCATGTATTAGCTTTTCTATGCACACATAACTCTCTTTTGCAGTTGTTATGAAAAAATACTTGAAAGTGCTGCTGTGGCCACAAAAGAACACAGTATGCACATTAAAAAAGTATTTTACTTCTGGTGACTTTTGTAGCTTTAAATACCTTGCACAGATCAGTTTAAAAACTGGGCATTGTGCCAGGGGGGGGTATGTGGGGCCCTCAAAAAACTGATGTTCTCATGTGTGAATTATCTAGCAATGCAGATGTTACAGCACTTAACACCAGTCAGTATGTTTTTGAATGAAAGGCTGTGACATGCTGAATCAATTATTTTAATTTGTAAAATTATCTCACTGTGTGACTCCTTTTAGCAGCACCTTTATCCCTTTCTTTCTTCAGTTATGCCGCATTGTTTAGCTGCTGTTACCAGCAATGTGCCAAGGGGGCAGGAAAATAAAAGAACAAATACTGCCTAGACAGGGAAAAATGCATTTTTGTTTAACAATGGACATGCATTTTTATAAAGTTTTGGAGCTTCTCAAAAAATATGATAAAATGAAACTACAGTAGTTAACAAGAACATAAAGTTAGGTATGTGAAGATGCTCCTATATCCAGGTCATGGTAGAGCTAGTAGTAGTCACATTCAACTGGGCTTGTTCTGTAAAAGGAAACCTCTTCAGCATTACACAACAAGTCCAGTTGAATGTGACAAACTACTACTAGCTATAACGTAAAATTATATATTATTTGACAAAGTACATAAATGTGTAGCAATTAATAAGGGGCCTGAGCAGGGATTTTTTTTTTTGGTGGAAACGCAGTTCCACCACCTCCAGCACTGAATCTAGGTAATGCCAAGGAGTGTTGGGGTGTGCTGGAAAGTCTATTGATGCTGTCTTCCGGGGAATCTATTATTGCTTGGAGGATCTATTGTTAAGGGAGGGGTTGATTGTTGCTGGTTCCTGGAGGGTCTATTAATGCTGGCTGCTGGGAGATTTATTGTTGCTGATGAGGGTCTATTGTACCTGGAGTGGATCTGTTGTTGTTAGGGGGTATTTTGTTACAGGGGGTCTATTATTTCTGGGGAGATCTGCATTGCTTAGGGGGCTATTGTTGCTGACTACAGGGGATCTATTTTACTGCTTTTTTTAGTATTATTAACAAATTCCATACAAATTACTTAGCACCATAAAAGGATACTTGGCTCTGTTTTTTCTAAATGGGCCGGCTCTGAGAAGTGGGTAAGGGGTAGAACTAAGGGACAGTGCTCAGAGGTGGGTAGGGGGCTGAGACAATGGGTGACTTGGAAGAGTGGAGTACCTGAACCTATGCTTTGAGAAAAGAAACCCTAGGCCTGAGACACAATGAAGATGGTTTGCTAAAGGAATTAAAAATGTTTAGTCAAAAATATGTGAATATTTACTTTAGATATATATTCATGTAAAAATTCCGGTACAAAATTAAAAAAAAAAAAAAATTTTATTCCATAACTTTTATTAGGATCAAAAAGACAAAACAAATCAAAAATACAACATAGAGGAGATAACAAAAGGATGCAATGATCAAGTTAGGTAGAAAGGCACAGTGGTATAGATGATACTATTTGTCCGAAATTCACAATCAATCAATAACAAGATGGGAGAAGGGGAACTGCAAGGGATTACCTCCTAAATAAAATAGAGGAAAGGCTATTCCTAATCACGGTTTTGGGTAAGGGGCTCTCGTGAGGGCAAGGATCTCTAACTGATCTAGGAGCAGTATACCCTGGATTCGTTAGAAGGTCAGTGAGAGATGGAGCATGACACAGAACCAGGTAAATCTACATAGGAGGGGATTGTGGATCAAGATCTATAGTAGCCTTATATTAAGTCAAAAAGTATGTATCTTGTTTACCAAAATGATATGTGTGCCTATCAAGAAAAAGTTTTTAAAAAACATGAATGGGAAAGTGTAAATGATAGTGTAACTATGTGGGGAAAGAAGAGAAATAGGAAGGTAGCAGAAAGAGGGAGAGGTGGGAAGAATCACAGGCAGGAGGTGACAAAAAAGGGGTAGGGGCAGAAAGAAGGGGTAAGGAAAGAGAGAAAAAAAAGAAGAAAAAAAAAGGGGAGGGGGGGGCAGAGCGTAGGGACAATTCAAAGGGATCGAAGCTGTGATCAGGTCGTCAGGGGCCAGGCAAGTGGGCAAGTTACGTTTCCTTTATCTAATAATAGGTACAAAATTTTTTATTGAAAATCAAAGGAAATACATTGCAGAGTCACCCACACAGGAAGTCATGTATAATCACATGTGAATGAGAATCTTTTACCCTTTCAAACAATAGTTATCAAAAAAGGTAGGTGCATGCATGGCTGTATAATGAACAGTGTTATAAAGATTGAAAAATATGTCCACATGGCAGGGCCGTCTGCCTGAACAACTGGTCAAGAGACCCAGACATAATAGTGTATGAGGTGAATGTTAGGAAGGAGCCAGGAAGGGAGATAGAGAATAGAGGGATACAGAGTAAAACAAAAGGAGAAAGAAGTGGAAGAAGAGAAGAAAAGAAAAAACAGGGGGGTGGAAGGGGATATCCTGCAGGCCCTGGTAATAGTCAGCTAATGACTATTCCGTTCCCGTTCCCCCTCACTCAGCTACCCCCTCATCACCCCTCTCCCACGGTGCCACCACTGCTCTGACCTCCACTTCCACCCCACCCTACATTCCTCATACTGAAGCTCCCCCAACACTTCACACCTTTGACCTTACTACCATCGAGGAAGTCTCCAAGATCCTCTCTGATGCCCGCCTCACCACCTGCCCCCGCGACCCTATCCCCTCACAATTCCTATGACCTCCCTCCCCCTCCATCCTACGCTCCCTCACCCACATCTTTAATCTCTCCCTCTCCTCCGGCACTTTCCCCTCCCCACTGAAGCATGCACACATCACCCCCATACTTAAAAAGCCCTCCCTGTATCCCAATGACCCGAACAACCTCAGACCCATCTCCCTGCTTCCATTTACATCTAAACTCCTCGAGCGCCTCATCTACACCCGCCTATGCTCTCACCTCAACGACAACAACCTCCTTGATCCCCTACAGTCTGGCTTCCGTCCCCTACACTCCACCGAAACCGCCTTACTCAAACTCTCCAACGACCTTCTAACCGCCAAAGCAAATGGCCACTATTCAGTGCTCCTACTCCTTGACCTCTCTGCGGCCTTCGACACAGTCGACCACCCCCTCCTCCTCAAAATACTACACTCCCTCGGCCTCAGAGATTCTGCTCTCTCCTGGCTCTCATCCTACCTGTCACAATGCTCTTTCAGCGTTACCTATAATGCTACCACCTCCCCCTCACTCCCCCTTTCTGTTGGGGTCCCTCAAGGCTCTGTCCTTGGGCCCCTTCTTTTCTCCATCTACACCTCCTCCCTTGGCCAACTCATACACTCTCACGGCTTCAACTACCACCTCTATGCCGACGACACACAAATCTATCTCTCAACCCCCCACCTCACCCCCTCGGTCTCTGCCCGAATCACACACCTACTGAGCGACATATCAGATTGGATGTCACTCCACTTCCTTAAACTGAATCTCTCCAAAACCGAGTTTCTTGTCTTCCCCCGAACCCCACCCCCCATTGACTTCTCCATCACATCCAACAACGCCAATATCAAACCCGCCCTGCAGGCCAGAGTACTTGGAGTCATTCTGGACTCCAACCTATCCTTCCAGCCCCAAGTCCAATCTTTAACAAACTCGTGCAGACTCCACCTCCGCAACATCGCCAAAATCCACACATTCCTAACCCCAGAAACCACTAAACAGCTCATCCACTCCCTCATCATATCACGACTCGACTACTGCAACTCCCTCCTCACTGGCCTGCCTCGCCGCTGGCTATCCCCGCTTGAGTCAATCCTGAATACGGCTGCCAGACTCATTCACCTTTCCAACCGCTCCGTTTCCGCCACCCCACTCTGCCAATCCCTCCACTGGCTTCCGATTGTGCAACGGATCAAATTTAAAATCCTAACACTAACGTACAAAGCTGTCCACCATACTGCCCCATACTACATCACTGACCTAATATCCAAGTACCGCCCAGCACGCACACTCCGCTTCTCACAGGACCTCCTTCTCTCTAGTTCCCTGGTCTCCTCCTCCCATACCCGCCTCCAGGACTTCTCCAGAGTGTCACCCATCCTCTGGAACTCCCTGCCCCAACCCATCAGATTATCACCTACTCTCCTCTCCTTTAGGTGCACCCTGAAAACCCATCTCTTCAGGGAAGCCTACCCCCTGCTAACTTGACTGACCTCCTCCACTCTTCCTACC
This sequence comes from Staurois parvus, assembly GCF_062004578.1. Taxonomy (NCBI): domain Eukaryota; kingdom Metazoa; phylum Chordata; class Amphibia; order Anura; family Ranidae; genus Staurois; species Staurois parvus. The sequence goes on along the minus strand of NW_028317994.1, from coordinate 697,708 downwards.
ACCCCGTCCCCCACAGCTATCTCCTCCTGTACCACTATCCCGTCCCTTCTAGATTGTAAGCTCGAAAGAGCAGGGCCCTCGATCCCCTCATGTTTTGCATTGTATTGGTATTGTTCTGTCACATGTTCTGTCCCCCTTTGTAATGTACAGCGCTGAGTGAACTTTTGGCGCTTTATAAATACTGTATAATAATAATGAGTAGCAAGGTGTCATAATTTTCTATGTGTAAGACAGCCAAAGTTTCCATATTTTTAGGAATTTAGAGTGGGAGTCATGTGAAATGCTGGACATCTTTTTGTATTTCAATGTTTTATTAATTTATAAACATTTTAAGACAGGATCAACAAAACACACCCATGCAGGGGGTATCAACTGCACATAAAAAAATAAAAAACAGTGCTCTAACACCAACAGAGCAAAAGGTGCGCCCACACAGGGGCTATCAATGGCACATAAATTACAAAAACTTTAGAATAACGCCAACAGTAACTCTAAAGGCAGCTATCCACTGCCACTCCAAAAACAAACAGAAAAAGAAAAGGAAAGAGGAATACAAAAGGAAAACGATAACAAGACCAAGAGCAGGGGTCTGAAAACGCCAATACCAAGCAACATCACAACCCAGACTAGCCGGGGGGAGCATGGGAAAGGCATATTGCAACCATGGCTCCCATATTTTCAAGAATTTCCGTTGGGAGTTGTTTCAGATACTTGACATCTGTTCATTGAGCACCATAGTGGTCATATGGTCCCACACACCCTGAAGAGGGACAAACGGGCTCTTCTAGGCTTGAGCAATTGTTCTAGTGGCCGACAAAAACAAACAGGAAGCCAACTTCTGCTGGTGAGCCAAGAGGCCCGGTATGGGACAATGATGCAAAGCATACCAAAGGAACACTTAATCAAAGTATAGCATCAAGTCATTTAAACTCCTGGGATATTGATCTGGTCAGTTAAGTAGCAGAGAAGGTTGTTAATCAGTTTCAGCTGTTTTGGTGTTAATGAAACAAACAATAGGTGCACTAGATGGGCAACAATGAGACAACCCCCAAAACAGGAATGGTTTTACAGGTGGAGGCCACTGACATTTTATTCCCTACTTATCTTTTCTGACTGTTTTTCACTAGTTTTGCATTTGGCTAGGGTCAGTATCACTACTGGTAGCATGAGGCAATACCTAGAACCTACAGAGGTTGCACAGGCAGTCCAACTCCTCCAGGATGGCATATCAATACGTGCCATTGCCAGAAGGTTTGCTCTGTCTCCCAGCATAGTCTCAAGAGCATGGAGGATATTCCAGGAGACAGGCAGTTACTCTAGAAGAGCTGGACAGGGCTGTAGAAGGTCCTTAACCCATCTGCAGGACCAGTATCTACTCCTTGTGCAAGGAGGAACAGGATGAGCACTGCCAGAGCCCTACAAAATGACCTCCAGCAGGCCACTGGTGTGAATGTCTCTGACCAAACAATCATAAACAGACTTCATGAGGGTGGTCTGAGGACTGGACTTCCTCTAGTCAGTCAGTGATGGTCTGGGGAGGCATATCCATGGAGGGACGCACAGACCTCTACAGGTTAGACAATGGCACCCTAACTGCTATTAGTTATCAGGCTGAAATCCTTGGACCCATTGTCAGACACTACACTGGTGCAGTGGTTCCTGGGTTCCTCCTGGTGCATGACAATGCCCGGCCTCATGTTGATGCAGGCAGTTCCTGGAGGATGAAGGAATTGATACCATTGAATGGCCCCCATGCTCGCCTGACCTAAATCCAATAGAACACATCTGGAATATCATGTTTCGGTCCATTTGGCGATGCCATATTGCAGCTCAGACTGTCCAGGAGCTCAGTGATTCCCTGGTCCAGATCTGGCAGGCAATACCCCAAGACACCATCCGTTGTCTGATTAGGAGCATGCTCTGACATTTTCACGTGGGGGCCATACAAAATAACATTTTGAGTTACTGCAGTGAAACTTCAGCAAAATGGACTAGCCTGCTGTATCATATTTTTCACTTTTATTTTCCGGGTGTCATTGAATCCAGACTTCTGTAGGTTGATCATTTTCATTTTCTTGAAACAATGGGGCATCCTTACATTCCTAACACATTACTCGGTCCATATCAGTATAGATATCCAGCATATTTTATTTTATATTTTTAAATTTATATATATATATATATATATATATATATATATATATATATATAGTAATTCACAGAAGTGAGTACACCCCTCACATTTTTGTAAATATTTTATTATATCTTTTCATGTGACAACACTGAAGAAATGACACTTTGCTACAATGTAAAGTACTGAGTGTACAGCTTGTATAACAGTGTAAATATGTTGTCCCCTCAAAATAACTCCACACACAGCCATTAATGTCTAAACCGCTGACAACAAAAGTGAGTACACCCCTAAGTGAAAATGGGATGGGACTCACCTTCTCACATTTACTAACTGGAGTAACTGGAGTTGTCTGGACAGTCATACTTTTCTGCCAGTTGTCCTGCTATGACTGTGTCATGGAATTAGGGCCGCAGGGACAGCTGGAATTTCCCTGCCCTAGCACCAGTGGCACTTCACCTCTGAAATTTAAATTGTCACTAGTCAGCCTGGAAAGTAAGCATACTTATGTGTAGTGATATCACTTCTTGTACTGTGCTGCTGAAGTGCATGATAGGAGTTCATTGTGTCTGGCTCTGTTTAGTTGCAGGAGCTGGTAACAGTGTGCTACTGCTTGAAGGCTCCATGAACAGAGGTGTGCTACTAGCACTCTCTGTTTATGCATTTTGCAGAAACTAGTATAGTGTCACACTCGCCAGCAACTAGAGAGATGCAAAACAAAGAACTATCTCAAACTTCAGCAGCACAGTCACTGTGCAGGGAGTGATATCACTGCAGGCAGCACGATGGACTCTGAGTATGAGACTTTACAAGCTGACCAGCAGCATCGAAAGTCTTGTGTGAGTTGAAGATGCCTCTGGTGCCTGAACCTGTATATGTCCTCCCCTCTCAACACATTTCCCTAATACTATCTCACCTTCTCTGTGCCTCCCAGACACCCACCTAACCCACCAGGTTACAGCACCTCCAATCTACCTCTAACCTTACCTCCCCCTCAGTCCACCAATCTCCTTTATTTGGTGGTAGAAGACACGTTGTTTATGATTTGCATGATTTGATCATTTATTGCACATATAGCACTTTATTTATTATATTATGCACATTTTGGAAATTGTATATAAAAGGGGGTTTCATGGTTTATAATTTTTTAAGTTATATAATTTTTTGTTATAGATTTATGATGCCATTTATGATATAATAGCATGGTATATATACAGTGGGGATCGAAAGTTTGGGCACCCCAGCTAAAAATTTGTATTAATGTGCATAAAGAAGCCAAGGAAAGATGGAAAAATCTCCAAAAGGCATCAAATTACAGATTAGACATTCTTATAATATGTCAACAAAAGTTAGATTTTATTTCCATCATTTACACTTTCAAAGTAACAGAAAACAAAAAAATGGTGTGTGCAAAAGTTTGGGCACCCTGCACAATTTATAGCATGCACTGCTCCCTTTGCCAAGCTGAGACCTGCCAGTGTCATGGATTGTTCTCAATCATCGTCTGGGAAGACTAGGTGATGTCAATCTCAAAGGTTTTAAATGCCCAGACGCATCTGACCTTGCCCCAACAATCAGCACCATGGGTTCTTCTAAGCAGTGGTCTAGAAAACTGAAACTGAAAATAGTTGATGCTCACAAAGCTGGAGAAGGCTATAAGAAGATAGCAAAGCGTTTTCAGATGTCAATATCCTCTGTTCGGAATGTAATTAAGAAATGGCAGTCATCAGGAACAGTGGAAGTTAAAGCAAGATCTGGAAGACCAAGAAAAATATCAGACAGAACAGATCGCAGGATTGTGAGAAAAACTATTCAAAACCCACGTTTGACTGCACGATCCCTCCAGAAAGATCTGGCATACACTGGAGTTGTGGTACACTATTCCACTATAAAGAGATACTTGTACAAATATGGTCTTCTACGTCCTCACCACAAAAATCATCGTTTGAACTTTGAAAATGAACATATAGACAAGCCTGATGCATTTTGGAAACAAGTTCTGTGGACCGATGAGGTTAAAATTGAACTTTTTGGCCGGCATGAGCAAAGGTACGTTTGGAGAAGAAGGGGCACAGAATTTAATGAAAACAACCTCTGTCCAACTGTTAAGCATGGGGTTGGATCAATCATGCTTTGGGGTTGTGTTGCAGCCAGTGGCAAAGGGAACATCTCAAGAGTAGAAGGAAAAATGGATTCAATAAAATTTCAGCAAATTTTGGATGGTAACTTGATGCCATCTGTGAAAAAGCTGAAGTTAAAGAGAGGATGGCTTCTACAAATGGATAATGATCCTAAACACACCTCGAAATCCACGGGGGATTACATCAAGAGGCGTAAACTGAAGGTTTTGCCATGGCCTTCACAATCTCCTGACCTCAACATAATTGAAAATCTATGGATAGACCTTAAAAGAGCAGTGCGTGACAGACAGCCCAGAAATCTCAAAGAACTGGAAGACTTTTGTAAGGAAGAATGGGCAAAGATACCTCAAACAAGAATTGAAAGACTCTTGGCTGGCTACAAAAAGCGTTTACAAGCTGTGATACTTGCCAAAGGGGGCAGTACAAGATATTAACTCTGCAGGGTGCCCAAACTTTTGCACACGCCATTTTTTTGTTTTCTGTTATTTTGAAAGTGTAAATGATGGAAATAAAATCTAACTTTTGTTGACATATTATAAGAATGTCTAATCTGTAATTTGATGCCTTTTGGAGATTTTTCCATCTTTCCTTGGCTTCTTTATGCACATTAATACAAGTTTTTAGCTGGGGTGCCCAAACTTTTGATCCCCACTGTATATATATATATATATATATATATATATATATATATATGAGAAGCTTGCTTAGGTTGGGGGCTGTTCTATAATTTTTATTTACATATTTACTACCTTACCTTTAGTACCTTGTGAGAGCATAAGTACATACTAGAGCAGGGGTGGGCAAACTTTTTGACTTGAGGGCCACAATGGGTTCATATATTGGACCCGGGGGCCGGACCAAGAGTAGATGAATGATGTTTATGTGTCATCCATAGTAAGTATAGTAATATTCCCCCATAGTAAGCATAGTAATTAATCCCCCATAGTAATTCATCCCCCATAGTAATTCATCCCCCATATAGTAATTCATCCCCCATAGTAATTCATCCCCCATAGTAATTCATCCCCCATATAGTAATTCATCCCCCATAGTAATTCATCCCCCATATAGTAATTCATCCCCCATAGTAATTCATCCCCCATAGTAATTCATCCCCCATATAGTAATTCATCCCCCATAGTAATTCATCCCCCATAGTAATTCATCCCCCATATAGTAATTCATCCCCCATAGTAATTCATCCCCCATATAGTAATTCATCCCCCATAGTAATTCATCCCCCATATAGTAATTCATCCCCCATAGTAATTCATCCCCCATATAGTAATTCATCCCCCATAGTAATTCATCCCCCATAGTAATTAATCCCCCATATAGTAATTCATCCCCATAGTAATTCATCCCCCATAGTAATTCATCCCCCATATAGTAATTCATCCCCCATAGTAATTAATCCCCCATATAGTAATTCATCCCCCATAGTAATATATCCCCCATATAGTAATTCATCCCCCATAGTAATTCATCCCCCATAGTAATTCATCCCCCATATAGTAATTCATCCCCCATATAGTAATTCATCCCCCATATAGTAATTCATCCCCCATAGTAATTCATCCCCCATATAGTAATTAATCCCCCATATAGTAATTAATCCCCCATAGTAATTCATCCCCCATAGTAATTCATCCCCCATATAGTAATTCATCCCCCATATAGTAATTAATCCCCCATATAGTAATTCATCCCCCATAGTAATTCATCCCCCATATAGTAATTCATCCCCCATATAGTAATTCATCCCCCCTTTAGTAATTCATCCCCCATATTAAGTCCCCAAGTCCCCCCTGTGTCAATTCACTTACCTTTGCTCCGCGCGTTCCTCTCGCCGTGTTCCCGCGCCGTTCCGGTGTAGCATGAAAATCTGTCTCCTATGAGGATGTCCCCCTCGACGTATCTGCGCATGTGCCAGTTTCAGGCATTAGCAGCCGATCGGCGATCTCCGGCACATGCGCAGATACATCGAGGGGGACAGATCCTCATAGGAGACAGATTTTCATGCTACACCGGTCTTCAGGGCGGACTGTGAGAGGAGCCTAGCGGGAGCCTAGCTCCGCGGGCCGGATTAAAAGGTCCGCCGGGCCGTATACGGCCCGCAGGCCGTAGTTTGCCCATTGCTGTACTAGAGTCTAACAGAAGAGGGATATGTAATGAAACAGTTTGAATAAGAGAGTCACTCATAATGACACACGGAATGTCCAGGCTGTTCATGGAGCAACTGTGTGGAAAAAGCTGTCATCAGAACCCTTTGAGAGATGGGAACACTAGGAAAAGTGCGTGCTGGTGTTTGCACTGATTGGTGGAGTTTAATGCTATATTTTAATCCCTGGAACATGCTGCCACTACAGCGCATCTGTAGTAGTGGATCCTGAATGGAGACATCATTATACCCTCTAAAGCAATGTACAATATGTATGTTTTGTCTTTTGCAGTAGCCATGGTTGGGATATTGTACAGTAGCTTAAAAAAAGACTGTCTAATGTTAAATGCTGCTCATTTACATGGTATGTTACCTATTTACCTAAACAGATGTCTTCTATATACAGTTTGTCAGTTGCCTAGTACTCAGTGTGGTCATTGGAAACCACAAGTTCTCTTTGTAAGTGTGTATCTATACCAGAGACTGGTATTGGGATTTACAATTGTGTGTGTCCTTCTTTCCTATCTTACATAGATTAAGGTCATATTGCTTTCCTGGAGTAACAGACCATATTGATAACTTCCCATTCTGGTTTAACTTAACTAAATCACTCTAAGAGTGCACTCACTCTGGCATTTGTAAGCAATCCCAGGCATTGTTTACCCCCATGCTTTTTTTTCATATGTGTAGTGTGAGTGCTTAGAACCCCTCCTGGGATCAAACAGTGCAAACTGTGTCAGAGCACAGAACTCTCCATAGTTGTCTGGGTATAGATGCAGAGATCTCTATGGTCTGGCTAGCAGAGGTTATGATGTAAGTGTGCCCAGGAACACTTGTAATTATGCCCAGAAATATAGTCCATATAGTCCAGTGTGAGTACAGACCAGTGGGAGAATAGGGATAATTGGACCTGGGCTCAGTTCAGTTCAACTGGCCCCAGTTTTAGTGCACTCTCGATATCTCATTCTCAATATCAGTTTTCAGTTGCCATTTAATCAGGAAGTCTATTAATCCCTTTCCTTTTAATAATCTCAAATCCTTATTACAAATGTGGGGCAGTTGCTCAGGAACTCATATGGGCACTGTATTTTCAAATATTCAGTTTATGCCCACTTGTTACTCATGAAATGGTGGGGTCTTTTCAGTTACTGTATACACACCATGGGATTGATTTAATAACTGACTGTTGACTTTGTAAGGGATTTTACCTTTGGCAAGGGAATTTTCCCCGTAGCCTAATGAGTGATACAATGCTCTGCTGACTTCCATTATCCAATCATTTGCAAGCAAGTATGCTGTGTTTTATTTTCCTTGTACATGATTGGGTGTTCTTTGCAAAGTGAAGTTGCAGTACATTCACCAAGGTCAGGGAAAAATATCCTTGCAAGATAAAACTTCCCTTGCAAAGTGATCATACTATTTGACTGTAGTAAATCAACCCTATGTTCCTAAATAATAGTCAGCCCTCTGCAACCCTACAAAGGTGTTTTAGATTGGTATATGGAATATTAGGATATGGTAATATGGAAGCAGCAAAGTAGAAAAAAACAACAATAATCTTGCTTTTCTGAATGCCTTAATGCAGCTGTGAAGTCAAGACAAAAAATTAAGCAGTGACAATATGTCGTAATACCATGATGGTTTGTTAGTTCTACTACTATTAAAAAAATTACTAAAACTTCTAAATACCTATTTTGAACTTATCAGCGGTCAGGTGACCCATATATGTCTATTTTAATGTGCTGGACAAGGGCTGTAGATTGAGAAGAACATCAGCACAGCTTCCCTGTTCCACTGCTGGACTCCATCTCATAGCTTGCCAGGGTAGAGAGCTCTGGAATTGTTTGCTGGGATGGAACTTATGTCAAGGAGGAGGTGTGGGACTGTCTGTGATTCAATAGTACTGAAGTGATCAGTCCTTCAGGATGACAGAGCTGCAGATTATGCAAAATTATGTAGAATTGCTTGGGAAACTTCTGTTAGTCTTGATAGGGCCAAAAACCAAACTGAGCCCCTTCCTTTAAAATTTCTATCAGGGATAATTAAATTGAAGGGTAGGAACTGGTGGCACTGGCAATCAAGTCAAGGGTTCCCAGACAATAACAGAAGCAGATAAAAAGCAAAAACGGTCTTTGGAGCAGCATTTGGTACCTTTCCCCCAGAGGCATTTTGAAACTCCAAACCACCAAAAATAACACCGATCTGGCAATCTGAATCTACAAAAATAAGTCAGAAGTTAATAACTTCTGAAATTTGCAATCATCTCTACTAGCAATGTATGTTAATTCTATCTTGCATTGCTGATGACAGGCTCACTTTAATTTGAAACGTGATGCTTCCTTACTTAACTAGAAAGAGTTAAGGCAAGAACCGCTTGGTGAAAAAGTAATATCTAGGAGCCTTCTCCAGCCATATATCTCAGTATGCCATGAAAAATATTCTTCAATGCTATTTACTATACTTAGAAAATTAACTATTATAGCCTAAATTAGAATTGATTTAAATGGCATTTTCCAAGTGTTAAAGGCAATGCAGCTCAGAGAACCACAAAGGAATATGATTTGTTCCATATCGAGCTCATTTGCATCCAATTTTACATAGCAAGCGTGAAAAATATAGCCAAGCTTTTAATGTAGCATATTTTATGCCATGCTAAGCAGGGTAATGCTCTTTTAGTTATTCTTTGCCTAAGTTTCTTTTTAGAAGAGCTTACAAAGTGCACTAAATGTACTGTTCATATATATATGCTAGCTAAGGTGTTTTTATTTCAGGCGTAACAATTTAAAGGGAAACTATCATAAAACATTCAAAGACTCTTCTAGTTAAACATGAACATCATAACAGTTACATTACAAACAGTGCTTGAAAAAGTAACGTATCTTCTTTTAACATGTTCCTTGTCCTAAATTTGTTTTACATTTGTATTGAGTCTCTCAACATTATCTAACATAGCTGCAATATGGTATGTCTTTCTTTTTCAAAGAATGAAATTCAAAGATTGAAATTATGATCCTCAGAAATATATTTCTATGTACTGTATGTGTTTGTTTATTATAGCTATGGCATATAAATATCCCTTGGGGAACCAAAGGGATCCCTTGTGTGGGAACCAAAGGAACTTTTACAAGTTAAAAAAAAATAAAACAAAATTCTTTGCATTATTGAACCTGAAATCAAAGTAAAAAAAGTAGCCTTGATGTGTCAGATGACAAGTGAGCAACATTGTCTGTAATCCCTGGTTCGCACTAATGAGGTGCGGCACATCGCATGTGATTTGCACAGGGACCGCACTGCATTTTGCCATCTGTTTCGGGGTGTCATTAATTTAACATTGTCACCTGCACCAGATCACATTGATGCCGTGTGATTGCATTGCACTGCAGGAAACGCACAGGATTTTCTGTATTTCCCGCACTGCATTAGTGTGAACCAGGGCTAACTGTACCTTGATGCTATGTTCAATTGCACAAACACAAGAGCAAATAAATCTCACTAACTGGAGCAAGTATGTAAATTTGTATATATGTATCTGATTTTGCATTTCCGGGTTTGCAATTCTGCTGCCATTGGTGGCTTCAGCTGTCGATCAACGGGTCCCAGACGGAGATTCCCTGCTGGCACCTGGCGATCGCTGAGTATCACTGACAGGTGAGAAGTCTGTATGTAAACAATACAGATCTCTCCCCTGTCAGCTCCAGCACAAAGCAATGTGCTCACACTGTAAAACACACACACAGCACACAGTAAAACAGCACACAGTTAACCCTTTGATTGCCCCAGATGTTAACCCCTCCCTGCCCAGTGCCATTAGTATAGTGTCAGTGCTTTTTATTAGCACTGAGCACTGTATTAGTGTCACTGGGGATGTCAGTGACAGTCAGTTCCCCCCCAGTGTCAGAATGCCCACCGCAGTTCTGCTATACGTCGCTTATTGCCGCCATTACTAGTATAAAAAAATAAATAAATTCCAGTATATATACCACCATTTGTAGATGCTATAACTTTCACGTAAACCAAATAATTTACATGTATTGGGATTTTTAGCAAAACCTTGTAGCAGAATACATTTTGGCCTAAATTTATGATGAAGCTTGATTTTTTAAATTTTTTACTTGACGTGTTTAATAGCAAAAAGGCAAAAATATAGTTTTTTTCTCAAAATTTTCAGCCTCTTTTTGTTTATAGTGCAAAAAACAACAGAGGCAATCAAATACCACCAAAAAAGAAAGTTCCATTTGTTGGGAAAAAAAGGGCATACATTTAACGTGGGTGCAGTGTTGCATGACCGCGCAATTGTCAGTTAAATTAATGCAGCGCCATATCGCAAAAAATGTCCTGGTCAGGAAGGGGGGTAAATCCTCTGGAGGGCAAGTGGTTAAGATTCAGTTGCTGGCACATTACATTACATCGAGTTTATATAGCGCCAAAGGGTTTGCTCAGCGCTGTACAATAGAGGGGGGGACAATACATGAAACAGTACAGCAACTACAAACAGCACACGAGGGGTTAGAGGGCCCTACTCTTTCGAGCTTACAATCTAGGAGGGAGGGGGTACACAATAGTAGTAGTAAGAACTAACTTCATTTGCTGCACTTGCCGGAGATGTTACTGACACTTGCGCACGTGCTTGCCTGAGCTAGGCAGAGGTAGATCCTTAGGAAACTAATACCAAAAAATTGTTATCGTTAATCGTTATAGTTTTATAAATTCCCTATAAATAATTACATGGGTCACAACAAAGGAAAAAAAAAACAGTAGGTAATCATCCAAGTACTTATCCTCTACCGCTGTTCTGTCTGGTGACAAGACCTCTTAAGTACATTAATTATTGCACATCAGCATACTCATAAATTGTGATACTTTGGATGAATGCACTTAATGATTACATTAGAATGGTGAGACTTCAGTCCAAAGGCAACGTAAGCAATAGATAAGAAACTCTGAGAGGGTGGACTCCTTCAAGTTTCTACTAGGAAGGGTCAGCCCTGTAAAAATGCCATTTGTCAGACAACAGACATCTTAAGCCTTGGCTCATACCTATGTATTTTTATTGCATTTTGCAGAGACGCACTACAGTTCATTTAACTTGGTCTCCTATGGATCTAGTTCACATCTGTGCATTTTCAGCTGGTGCATTTTTAGAAAGGGTCTAGAACTTTTTTCCAGCAGCAAATTACATGTTGTATGTAATAGACTTCAATGAACACCCACCAAAAATGCAAGTGTTGTGTATTTGATGCATTTTTGATGCACTTTGCGGGGGTGGGGGGTTGGCAAATAGAAAAGTATGACAGTTCTGTTAATGTAGTGTGACTTTACACTGTAAGGTGCTCAAGTAGCATCACAGTTGCATCAAAGTAGTGCAGGAACCTTTATGTGTCCAAAGTTGCATTGTTTTTGGCTAATAGGAAAGTATGACAGTTCTGTTAAGGTAGTGCAACTTTGATAACACAGCAAACTCTAATACTCCTGTGCTTGGGGATGGACTCAGCTAGGGCTTTGGTTACATCTCAGATGTCCTGGAATATGCACTCCTTGCTGCCCTCAAGGGACCGGGGTAGTCCAATAGCACTGGATACAAAGAAAACAAACAGAGGGCACACTGGCCTAGTGCATTATCATAAAAAATATTTATTGAAATGATAAAAATTTAGGTATCTTACTCACAATTGACATAGAGGTCAAAGGCACATCACACAGACCAGCGGAGTCCAATCCACACTTCATGTAAATCCACAATTGGAACCCTGGACTTCCAACAGACTAATGTGTTTTGGTGGCTTAGTCTCTTCCTCAGAGTTTCCTCAAAGTTTGCTCTGAGGAAGAGGCTAAGCCCTCGAAACGCGTTACCCTGTTGGAAGTCCATGGTTCCAATTGCGAATTTACATGAAGTGTGGATTGGACACCGCTGGTCTGTGTGATGTGCCTTTGAACTTTATGTTAATTGTGAGTATGACATCTACATTTTTATCATTTCAATCAATATTTTTTACGATAATGCACTAGGCTAGTGCGCCCTCTGTTTGTTTTCTTTGTATCCAGTGTGACTTTGATATGACTTTACACTTTCTGACACTCAAGTAACCTCAAAGTCACACTATCTGAACAGAACTGTCATACTTTCCATCCATCCACGAGCGAGAGTTTGGTGGATACCAAGGAGGGATCACTAGCGACTGCTTGGGAGGCTTTTATGTCTATTTAAGCTGGTCACAAATGTATTTAATGTGAGTGTAATGAGGAATATTTGATCTGTTTTTTGAGTTTTATGCAGTATTATACTATTGGTATTTTTCTTTTTTTTTGCATTTTCATAGATTTATGAGAGATCGTGTTGGAGGGTTATTCAAGAATCGTCATAGTTGGACACGTGTGGAGGCTACACCCCACCTATAAGCCTGTTTTGATTCTTAAGCTATATCAGCTTGGGAATCCACTTTATTTGGTGAGTGCAGGAGAAATCAATTATCACTGATGATGTGAGCACGCTGGAAAATTTATGAATATTTTTTCATCACTTTTTCATCACTATTTTCTTTCTATATTGAAGCACTGGACTTTCATTTGGGACTTTTTGGACTTTCACATATATATTTTTTTTAATTTTGTATCATCTTTTCTGTGCTGTGTTGTATTATGATACTTTCCTATTAGCCCGCCCAGGAAAAAAAAATGCAGAATGCTAAATGCATCACAAACGTGTACAAAAAAATGCATCAAACAAGCCAGAAAAATGCATCAATCGCAACCTGCATAGATGTGAATCTATTCTAAATACATGATACTTTGATTGACAGGAAATCATGGCAAAGGTAAGAAATACTGGTTTGACCTAAGCAGCTTCTGGCATACTGTGTTTATGGCACAGACCCTTTGTAACCTACTCTATGAGGCTTACTTAGTAAAGCATAAAACAATGTATAATGTGCAGTATCCTCTAGCTTCCATTGGTTGTACATCATCACTACTTGTTACTAAATAAACTGGTTATGATACTTTTGTAACACAGCGTATGCCTGCAGATTCTATTTAAACTTGCCTCAACATGAAACTTTTATGCTTTATGATAGTAAGCTAGCTCCGAAAAAAAAGAAAAAGAGCAGAGAATGTTTGTTTTGCCTTAAATACTCTGACAATATGCTTAATAGTGTTGACATTTGCATAAATGAATTGCAGTACGTCTGTTCAGCATATACTAGGATGATTCTGTAATCCTTTTTTAATTAGATGGATGTTAGAAGTACACTGAACTCACAAGCTGCACTCCCCGTAGTGATGCCATACTGGCGAGGAATCAATCACCATGACTCAGGTTACCATGGAAACTAATAGCTGCTGCACCACCGTCTAAGTGGCAAATGATTGGTGGTATACTCATAACACAGGGAGAGCAATGAGTTTTTATATCCTGTCCAGCAGCTGTACCACTGAGTTAATTAAAAGCTGAGAACACGAAATACATCTAAATCTGTGCAGAAATGAAATCTACAGAACAAATTGAATTCCCGTGATGTAAAGAAAAAAAAATTAATATGCAGCACAAAGCATAAAACTGCCTGAACAAGCAGTTGCAAAGGACCTTGGGAAAAAGCACCTTAGAGGCTGTAAATTCTAAAACTGCAGAGAGGCATCTTATCTCTGTGCTTATGCGGGGCTTTGTGTTGGCTAATGCATGCAAACTGCAACCTCAAATGTTAAAGAGTCCCCCCATCTTAAAAAAAAAAAAAAGATTGAAGCACAATACTTAACTGGAATTTAATTAACAAACTGGTAGCTAGAGCAGTTTATCTGCACAAAACAAGATGTAAGTGTATGTTTGAACTACAGTGGAAGAAAAAGTTTGTGTCTGTGAGCGTCAATATGGCTCTAGTGATAAGCTAGACGTTTTCTATTTATATATCACTCATAAAACGGGCTCCCGCTTACATGCTGAGCAGAAATGATTTTCTTAGCATAACAGAGACAAGAACATAAATAAGAAGGATATTAACTGCATGATGGACAATAAATGGGTAGTCAAAATAAGAGATGATAGCATTAATGCAAGGAAAATTGGATCAGCTCATATTGCTTTTCCTTGATGCTTTCGGAATAAATATTATATTTTTAAAGGGCCCTCTTATGTGAGCACTTTTCCTAGTATGTATCTGGTCTATATGAAAAACAGACAATCATATAATAAAATAAGCAATTTTATTTATGTATGTATGCATCATTTCTAGGGACCTATCTAAAAACAGATACCAAGAAGCAAGTGTCACCAAAAAGATAAAACCTGGTAAACAGTGTTTTTTTTTTAAATGTACCCTTTATAGAATGTACTTGTGTTTTGTACCTTATCTATTAAACTGCAGCAATAGCCAGTATTGTAAATGCAGCTTATAAAGCCTTTACTTTTGCTGGGAAGCCTAGAATCTTCAGGGTTCTGTAAAACTTGACCATGTGATCATTTATTCAGAAAATCTATTTGTAATTATGCTTCTAGGTACAAGGAGGTCCATGCCACTTGCATTCAAATTTTGGATTTTTTTTTTGCCTATCATAGTATTCTGAATACTTTATTATTTTAAATGTTTGATGTTTATACTCTGATCATTTTTTCAAAATTCGTTTCTTGCTCAAAATACATTGCTCGAAAATAATAAAAGAATACTTTGAAAACACAACAGATCTCAATGGGGAAAAATATCATGCTGGATATTTATACTGATATGGACTAGATAATGTGTTAGGAATGAATGGATGCCCCATCATTTGATGGAAATGAAAATGATCAACATACAGAGGACTGAATTAAAAGACACCCTGAAAATCAAAGTGAAAAAATGATGCAGCAGGCTAGTCCATTTTTGCTGAAATTTCATTGCAGCAACTTAAAATGGTACTCAGTAGCTTGTATGGCTCCCACGTGCTTGTATGCATGCCTGATAACGTTGGAGCATGCTCCTAATGAGTCAATGGATGGTGTCCTTCAGTATTTCCTCCTAAATATGGATCAGGGCATTGCTGAGCTCCTGGACAGTCTGAGGTGCAACCTGGCAGTGTTGGATGGACTGAAACATGATAGCCTAGAGATGTTCTATTGGATTTAGGTCAGGCAAGCATGGGGACCATTCAATGGTATCAATTCCTTCATCATCCAGGAACTGCCTGCATATCCTTGCCACATAAGGCCAGGCATTGTCGTGCACAAGGAGGAACCCAGGAACCACTGCACCAGCATAGGATCTGACAATGGGTCCAAGGATTTCATCCTGATACCTAATGGCAGTCAGGGTGCCATTTTCTAGCCTGTAGAGGTCTGTGCGCCCCTCCATGGATATGCCTCCCCAGACCATCACTGACCCACCACCAAAACGGTCATGCTGAACAATGTTACAGGCAGCTTAATGTTCTCCATGGCTTCTCCCAACCCTTTCACATCTGTCACATGTGCTCAAGGTGAACCTGCTCTCATCTGTGAAAAGCACAGGGTGCCAGTGGTAGATCTTCCAATTCTGGTGTTCAATGTTAAATGCCAGTCGAGCTCTATGGTGCTGGGCAGTCAGCACAGGGCCCACCAGAGGGTGTCGAGCCCTTGGGCCACCCTCATGAAGTCTGTTTCTGATTGTTTGGTCAGAGACATTCACACCAGTGGCCTGCTGGAGGTCATTTTGTAGGGCTCTGGCAGTGGTCATCCTGTTCCTCCTTGCACAATGGAGCAGATACCGGTCCTGCTGATAGGTTAAAGACCTTCTACGGCCCTGCTGAGAGACACAGCAAACCTTCTGTCAATGGCACGTATTGATGTGCCATCCTGGAGGAGTTGGACTGCCTCTGCAACCTCTGTAGGGTCTAGGTTTCGCCTCATGGTATCAGTAGTGATACTGACCCTAGCCAAATGCAAAACTAGTGAAAAACAGCCAGAAAAGATGAGTAGGGAAAAAATGTCAGTGGCCTGCACCTGTTAAACCATTCCTGTTTTGGGGTCATCTCATTGTTGCCCATCTAGTGCACCTGTTGTTAATGTCATTAACACCAAAAGCAGCTGACATACTGTATAACAAAGGTGCTTCCATGATGCTCAGTTCACATAACATACTGCACTTTTTATTAAGAAAGCCTAGCACTGACTGCCTAATTTTATACTTTCCATTTCTAAGTTGAAAATTCATATGGCTATGTATAAATAAGTAAATAGTAGTGAAGTTTCAGCAGTGTGTGTAATGTGAATAGACTTATATATCAAATTGCACAGGATATTCACAACATACTAATAAAGGTAGTGCTGTAACTTGCACCTACAATCTGCTGGCTTAAAGTAGTACATATAAAATATTTATATGGAATATTTCATATTTACTTGATAAAAGATAAGTAATATTTTAACTTTCTTTTTTAATGAAACACTATATATTTCCTTTGATACATTTTGTTGGCTAATTATTGAAGTACTCAAAATACTGAAGTGGTTAAAAAAGGCTGAAGGTGCATTCCATGAATAAAGGTAAAAAAACTGAAAAGATATAACACCAACATATTAGAAAAAAATTCAAAAGCAGAATCAATGAGCTGGAAAAATGGATCGCCATCTTATGTCAATATTTTGTTGAACCACCTTTTATTTTAATTCCAGCCTTTAGTCTGTTGGGATATGTCTCTACTATCTTTCTACATCTAGACTTTACGATATTTGCCTACTCTTCTTTGCAGAACTGCTCAAGTTCAGTTAAATTGGATGGTGACCATTTGTGGACTGCAGTCATCAAGTCATTCCACAGATTTTTGTCTGGGACCTTACTAGGACATGCAAGGACATTCACCTTTTTTCTCCTTCAACCACTGTGTGGTCATTGTTGCTGTGTGCTTTGGCTCATTGTCATGTTGGAAGGTAAACCTCTTCCCACTGACAACTTTCTGGCAGAGGGCAGCAGATATTCTTCCAGAATGTGACGATATTTTGCCCCATCCATTTCTCTTTTTATCCTGACAAGTGCTCAGTTTCATAAGGAAATCAGTGATAGCACCCTACATATTTTTCTCCCTATAGGTTTCCTTTAAAGTAGATCTGAACACAATTACTAAAATATCTAATCTGTAGCATGTTAATGTCATTTCAAAAGTTATTTTCCATCTTGTTAAATCTGCAGTGTTCATTGAAAAATGCCTAGAAATAATGTCATGATGGTCCTTGTTCAGGTATTTCCTGTTATGGAGCGACAACTTTCTAAGGCCACTTTCACACGGGCATTCAATTTAGATTCATCTGTCAGTTTTTCAGGCAGATCCAGACTGAACCACATAGTATGTCTATGGGTGGGTGAATGTAAACAGATTATCATCCATTTACATCCGCCGACATCCATGTCCATTCAGGTCTCTTTTTCTTAAACAGAACAGCCAACATCCAGATCCATTAACGGAACGGATATCAATGGATGCCATCCATTTGCACCCTTTCGGTTTATGTCCATTTGTAGGCAAGAAACATTTTTTGTTTATACTTTTTTTACCTCTGATTGGTTTCTGAAACAAGCTGAGGCCCCTTTCCCATGGGGACAAACTACGCCTGTAATATGTTTGCTCAGCAGGAGATCTGTCTATTGAACCCTGCTGAGCAGGCGGATGAAAGGTCTGTGTCCACTTAATTTATGCAGAGCGAACATGGATACAGCCTATGGGCATTCAGATGTAAATGGACGCCTGTCTGTTTACACCCAACTGTCATCAACTCTGATCTTCTGGATGGAAGGAGAACAGATCCCCATCCATCTGTTTTTAGTGAATCAAATTGGATGTAGATAGGTGGAAACAGACATGTTCGTTTACACCTGCTGCCCTATAAAGAAGAATGGAGGTTCCAAAAAATGGACAGGTGGACCCAATCAGAACATTCGTGTGAAAGGGGCCCTCAAAAAAACAAATGCAAAAATGGATGTAGACTGAACTGATATAAACCGATATAAACTGAACTGAACTGAAATGAAGTGCAATCTGATGTAAACTGAATCAGTTTTTTCTTTGAAAAGACATGACTGAACGAATGATATCTGTGTGAAAGGAGTTTAGGGGTCATTTCACACGGACATTTTGTTTGTCTATTTTTCATCTATTGACGGAAGAAAAACTGACAGCCATTCATTTCTATGGAGAAATGGATATAAACACATGAGCATCCATTTACATCTGCTTCCATTCAGTTCCATTTTTTTAAATGGAGCAGCCTGCGTCCAGATCCGTTGAACTGGAACGGAATGTATGTAAGCAGATGTGAACGGATCATCCGTTTACATCCGTTCCATTAAGATCCATTTTTTACAGTTATTTCAATTTAAATAATTTATATTGATTTTAGAACACAAAACTCAACCTATGACCCAGGTATTGGTCAACAAAGGAAGTGACATGCACCTTAGTTTCACTTTTGTCAACATGGCTCAAGATGTCCCTCATGAGACTCTCATAAACTTTGTGCATGCCAGTCCTGGCCTATGGGACAAAACGTGTAAAGAATACAGTGATATGGTGACAAAGCATCAGTTGTGGAATGAAATTTTTGAGGCTGTGACATCAGATTGAGCAACCATGAAGCAGAGGCATCGGGATAAACGTGGTAAGTTTAACGGCTCTGAAGCATGACCCTAACGTTTGCATTTCTGTTATGTATTGTGACCTTGTGTATTTAGGGATAAGGGTAGGGATAAAGATAGGGATAGGGATAAGGTAGGGATAGGGATAGGGATAAGGTAGGGATAAGGATAACGTTAGGGTTAGAGTTAGAGTAAGGATTAGGAACAGAGTTAGGGTTAGGGTTAGGAATAGAGTTAGGGTTAGGGGTCTTCGTATACTAATATACAGTAACATTTTTAGTTTATTGTGTCTTACAGCAAAATATATTGTCACAAGATGGCGATCTTTACGTGACCGTTTTTGCTGAGACTTAAATTATTAGTCTTTGGAGAGTCACAATGATGCAGGATGTTCGAAAAAAACAAATAAAAGCGTATACTTTGAAATGCTGGAATTCTTAAGAAGGGTCATGAACTTGAAATTATAAGTTTCACACACTGAAATCCAACACACCTTGAACTAAATTTGGACATTCTCTCATGAAACAACCACATTTAGATCTATTTACAGTGAGTAAAATAAGTATTTGATCCCAAAGCAAAACCTGATTTAGTACTTTATGGAGAAACCTTTGTTGGCAATGTTGGGAATGCAACAGCATATACTATAATGTACTATATATAGTATTGTGTGTTATTATCACTTGACCAGTAGATGGCACTATACACTAAAGGTTACTAGTTGTGTATATCTGAAAACGTGTTTGTTCCTCTTCTCTATCATCTCTTCAGGAAGTAATGTGTCTGTAATATATGTCTGCTGCAATGTGCTCTGTATGTTTGTAACTTAAGCCACACAAGTAAAGCCTGAATTCTGCTATCACTACCAGTGTCTTCTATAACACATAACCAACAGGTTATGGGCCCAGCTCCAGACACTGAAAAAAAAAGGAAAACTACAAGCAAGTAAGTGCTGTATTTACAATCCTACCAATTCACTGAAAGATGGCAAGTGCTTCAGATATGAAGTTTACAATAGCAAAGCTCAACAACACCAACTACCAGCTATGGAAGTTTAAGCTTGAAATGCTGTTATCCAAAGATGACTTGTGGCAGGTACTAGATACACACAGACCCAATGACAACCCAGAAGAATGGGACAGGAAAAACAGGCAAGCAAAAGCAGTCATAAGCCTGTTAGTGGAGGATGATCAACTCATTCATATAAGGAAAGAAAGCACAGCTAAAGGTATCTGGACTGCATTACAAAGACTGCATGAACATGCAAACCTAAACAGTAAACTATATCTACTGTGCAAACTGTATAAGATGAGGCTGGAAAAAGGGCAGGAAATGGGTGAACATGTAAATGCTATGCTAGAAATTGTGGACCAGCTGGGTGCAATAGGTGAAGAAATAAAAGGCAACCATGTTGTGGCGCTACTTCTGTGCAGCCTTCCAGAATCATACAGTGCCCTTATAAATGCTCTAGAAACTAGACCGGAAACTGAACTGACACTAGAATATGTTAAGGGAAAATTAATTGATGAATACAGCAGAAGAAAGGAAAATTTGCATAGTGAAGAGAACGAGAGACCAGAGGCAGCTCTGAAGGTGCATGAAGGCAAAAGACAAAGCAAAGAAACCAGGGTATGTTTTCGCTGCAAAAAGGCCGGTCACCTGAAAAAGAACTGTTCAATCTGGAAAGCTGAGCAGCGAAAGCGGGAGCTACCCACAAGAGAAAGAGCTAAAGCGGTCATGAAAGAAAATGAAAGTGCATCATGGAGTGGTACTTTTAAAGTGACTCAGAATAGTACCTCACATGGATGGTACATTGATTGAGGGGCAACAAGTCACATGACAAGCGACGAGACATTCTTCACAGAAATTGACTTTAGTGTAAAAGATAAAGTCTTCCTAGCAAATGGGAAAAGTATTACAGCAGAAGGTAAAGGTCAGGGATTTCTGAACTGCAAAACGCCATCAGGGGGCAAGCAGAGCATCCTTGTAAAGAATGTTCTATATGTTCCAAGCCTAGAAGGAAGCCTCCTATCAGTTAAAACCCTTGCAAGCAATGGACTCACTGTCCAGTTCAGAGGTAATGAATGCACAATTCAAAATGGAAAGCAAAGTCTAGCAAGAGGAAGATTAAATGAACATCTGTACAAACTCATCACTGAAAGTGAGAAGGCTAATGCGGCAACTCATAACCCACATGACAAGTGCATCCACCTGTGGCATAGAAGACTGGGGCATCGAAACCCAGAAGCTATAAAGGACTTTGCAAAGAGAGGTCTATCAGAAGACATGAAAATATTGCCTTGCCACACACTCAGCAAGTGCACGTGTTGCATCAAAGCAAAGGCCACCCGAACCCCTCTTCCACAGACCAGTCAGAGTAAAACCATTAAACCCATGGAACTGATACACAGTGATGTGTGCGGACCAATGAAAACCATCACACCTGGCGGGAACAGGTATTTACTGACTTTCATCGATGATTATTCCCGGTACACAATAACGTATCTAATGAAGCACAAAAGTGAGACATTAGAAAAACTTCAAGAGTTTGTAGCTATGACAAGCAACAAGTTTCAAAGGAAACCTGGAATAATACGCACTGACAATGGAGGGGAATATATGAATAAAGAGATGGAATCATACCTAAAGAAACAAGGTATTATACACCAAACAACTGTACCATACACTCCTGAGCAAAACGGTGTAGCTGAAAGAAAGAATCGCACTCTTGTAGAAATGACAAGATGTATGATTACAGACAC
Organism: Staurois parvus; assembly: GCF_062004578.1. NCBI lineage: Eukaryota > Metazoa > Chordata > Amphibia > Anura > Ranidae > Staurois > Staurois parvus. Next base: position 675,944 of record NW_028317994.1, on the reverse strand, counting down.
TGGCTTACCTAACAAATACTGGGGAGAAGCAATAATGACTGCAACATACCTACAAAACAGGCTCCCATCAAAAGCTATTGAGAGTACACCATATGAAATGTGGAATGGATC